>NC_137743.1:77608536-78808536 GCF_963264785.1 Psittacula echo | reverse complement strand
TGATGTCTGCACCTGCTGTTTGGGGAAGGGTTCTCTGGAGAAGCTGCTTATGAGTTCTTCAGTGCCTTGAGCTCCTTCTGCATGTACAGTTGGCAGGGATTGCTGCTGCAGCTGCTATAGGTATACCAGACTCCTGGGCAGAGTGGGATGTTCCCTCCTCAGTGAAGAGGGGAGCCTGAAGGACCATGTTAGGATTGTGCCAGCTGATTCCTTGACTATTGCCTGGCTTCCAGATAAGAACTGGATGCTGAAAATACCTTGTTTTGGGGATGGGCAGGGATTAAAGGTAGTACCTTCCTTCCTCAAAAAAACACACAGTGCTGCTGTAGTTGCTTTTGGCTATGTGCCTGTGAATTATAGCACATTGTATCTCTTGTGGTTGCTTTAGGTTTCACACCTTGTTGTGTAGAGGCGGCAAGAATCCCTTGAACTTGTGGGACTTCTGTTTTCTGCTGGCACAGTAGGTTTGCAGTTGGCAGCAAAGAATAATAACATTTTAAGATGTAGTCAGATATGTCTGTGGAATGTGGCTTGAGCATATATTTCGAAAGGAGGGACACAAGTTTAGCTGTATGTGTTTTGCAGTGATAGATGATTTGGAAAGTTCTTCAGTTTACAGATGGTTGTTCAAATTTCTCTTGTTTCACTAAGCACATTAATGGTGTATGTCACTCAGAAAGCAGGTTGGAGCAAAACAGCATATGGAATCTGGTCATCCTTAACTTACTATAAGCTGGAGTGTAAAAGAAAGGTGAGAAGTACAGAGCCCAGCTGGCTGTGTTACTCCTCAGACAGTGACTGCACTGTTTTAAGCACAAACCACAAACAGGGAAGTGGTGGCTGTAATCTCCCTCCTTAGCCTCTCACATGTCTAGTCAGAAAAGGCTATAAAGGCTCTTCCAGACCTCTCATTTTCTCAGCTGGACTTGAACAATGAGCTGATAATCCTATGATTTCTCTCTCTTACCCTCCCCTTTCCTTGGAGGGGAAGGAACTAGCATTCTTGAAATGCATCTAGGTTTTAATGCCTGTAGATTGTGGTGCAGAATCCTGCTGTGTTTGTGATTTGTTTTGTAGCAGCATTCTACAGCCTTTTGAACTGAGCTTGCACGACACTCGGGTGTAGGTTTAACCTGACAGACCTTTTTGCAGGGTTTGCAGGGCAGTAATGGGTAGACAAAGGCCACGTTTGGGGTGTTCTGGTTTTGTTTTTTGGTTGCAAATAGGCCTCCTCCACAATTTATTCATTGTACTGAGAATGGAAGAGCGGATGCTTTGGTTTGAAAGGGAATCTTATTTCTATACTTCAGTATAAACTAACTGTGGGGAGGAAGTCTTAGTGGAAAACATAACAGCCTTATTAGGCCATCTTGTTCTGGGACAGCAAGTAATAATCCTTATGGTGTTTTGTGTCAGGGACAAGTGTGTGTACATATATTTTTAGAAGGGCTTCCAAAGGGCAGCCTGCTGTGTGTGGGTTTGTTTATGGTTCTGTGTTATGCAAAACATGGTATATTCCCTGCTCAACTCTCCTCCTGTTTTAAGTTCACATTCTGCCTTTATCTGCCCCCTGTGAACTACTGACTGGTGCAGCGAGCAGGAGGCTGGTAAATGATGGAGCTGTCTTTCCACCTCAGTTTCCTTATAAATGGCATCAAACGGTAATTGCTTTTTCTTCAGCGCTTCAGAAAGAGTGAGATGCAGAGCTGGGGTTTGCTTTTCCCCAGGGTGGCATGGGAGTGACTGATGGAACAGAGCCAGAAGAATTTGGCAAAGTAGCTGCCTGTAAAGGGAATAATCTGTTTCTTCTGATGATGGATGGCACTTAGAAGGCAGCTGAGCTTGAAAGCCATTTTTCATGCTAAGACACTGTGATGTGCAGCAGGTCCGCCACTGAGCAAATGCAAGCCTTCAAATTGCAAGCTAACAGCTTGGCAGGTTATGCTTGGCAGGTGGCAAGTGATTCCATTTTAGTGGGTTTTGGTGTTTTTTTGTGGATCATAACATCTAGTAATTTTAACATTTTTCTAATTACATGATGTTATTTTTCTAAGTTAAGAAATACCTTAAGACTCATTTAAAAGGACATGCATTGTTGTTCCTAAATATAGTAAATTGCTCTAATATCAAAAGACTGATTTCTGTTTAACTGCTGCATATGCCATTAGGAGTATAGGATAAAAAACATATTTTGGCTTATTACCACAGCTGAGCAGGTGTTAAGATACTGGTGCCTCATTTTTCTGTGAAGCAAATTGACCGGCTACCTGGGACAGAGCATCTTTGTGTGTTGCTTTCAAAGAAATGGTCCTGGAATAGCAATTGCGAGATTTGACACAAATATCTATATTGGAGTGATTATCCTAATTCGCATAGGATAACAGCCGTTGTAGAGATGATCTATCGCAGGCTGGATGCTGGGAATGCATCCGTAGATCCAGATGAATTCAAATGTACACTACCCATGTGGCGGAAATTTACACAGAGTGCACCATTATCTTATGCTCACTCATTGGCATCAATAACCTGACATGACGTAGCACCACCACCAATGGAGGATATGATTTGTCAACTCCGACTTCGAAGACAATCTCACCCCTTCCATCATTTCAGCTGTGGAAGAACTGTCTCAGAAGTTCAGACAATTGACAGATGATCTGTCTGATCTATCCAGCTCCCCACGTGTACTAACCCACATCTCAGCTATTAACAAAAGGCTTCCTACTGCTCCAGAGAGAAGATATAGGAGGTACAAGCCGTGGGCCGCCCTATGGTTTTACCTGTGGGATCATGGGGAATACGTGAGAAAGTGAGATGAAAAACCTACCTCAGCTCTGGAGGAACGGGTGCATGAATTAAAGAGGAGAACAAAGGTCAAGGCTGATCATCCCATGAAAGCTGCGGCTTCAGTCTCTGGTGAGCAGGTTCCCAGATGGAGTGGAAGAGCTGATTTTACTCCAGCTCCGGTGATAAAGAAGAATAATCCCTGTCAACAAGATGTAAGTGCCCAATAATTGTGATCACTATTAGAGGGGCCCTGCCTCCAGCCAGGTGGAGGTAGGGGACAATCGGATTTACTGGACTGTGTGGGTCAGATGGCCTGGCACATCAGTCCCACAGAAGTATAAAGCTCTAGTAGATAGGGGTGCACAATGTACCCTGATGCCGTCAAGCTGTCAAGGGGTGGAACCCATCTATATCTCTGGAGTGACAGGAGGATCCCAAGAGTTGACTGTACTGGAGGCTGAGATCAGCCTGACTGGGAGGAAATGGCAAAAGCACCCCATTGTGACTGGTCCGGAGGCTCCATGCATCCTCGGCATAGATTACCTCAGGAGAGGGTACTTCAAAGACCCAAAAGGGTACCGGTGGGCTTTTGGTATTGCTGCTTTGGAGACTGAGGAAAATGAGCAGCTGTCCACCTTGCCTGGTCTCTCAGAGGATCCTTCTGTTGTGGGGTTGCTGAAGGTCGAAGAACAACAAGTGCCAATCGCGACCACAGCAGTGCACCGGCGGCAATATCGCACCAACCGAGACTCCCTGATTCTCATCCATAAGCTGATCCGTAGTCTGGAGAGTCAGGGAGTGATCAGCAGGACACTCTCACCCTTTAATAGCCCCATATGGCCAGTGTGAAAGTCTAACGGAGAGTGGAGACTAACAGTAGACTATCGTGGCCTGAATGAAGTCACACCACCAATGAGTGCTGCCGTACCGGACATGCTAGAACTTCAGTATGAACTGGAGTCAAAGGCAGCCAAGTGGTATGCCACGATTGATATTGCCAATGCATTCTTCTCAATTCCTTTGGCAGCAGAGTGCAGGCCACAGTTTGCTTTTACTTGGAGGGGCGTCCAGTACACTTGGAACCGACTGCTCCAGGGGTGGAAACACAACCCTACCATCTGCCATGGACTGATCCAGAATGCCCTGGAACAGGGGCAAGCTCCAGAACACCTGCAATGCATTGATGACATTATCGTGTCTGACAGCCAGTTTTGCCATAAAACGGAGTAAGGTCAAGGGACCTGCACAGGAGATTCAGTTTTTGGGAATAAAATGGCAAGATGGACGTCGCCAGATCCCCACAGATGTGATCAACAAGATAACAACAGTGTCTCCACCAACTAATAAGAAAGAAACACAAGCTTTCTTGTGTGCTGTGGGGTTCTGGAGAATGCACATCCCAAATTACAGTTCGATTGTAAGCCCTCTCTATCATGTGACCCGGAAGAAGAATGATTTTAAATGGGGCCCTGAGCAACAACAAGCCTTTGAGCAAATTAAACATGAGATAGATCATGCAGTGGCCCTTGGACCAGTCCGGAATGGGCCAGATGTAAAAAATGCACTGTACACCGCAGCTGGGGAGAATGGTCCTACCTTGGAGCCTCTGGCAGAAAGCTCCAGGGGAGACTCGAGGTCGACCCCTCGGCTTTTGGAGTGGGGGATACAGAGGATCTGAGGCCAGCTATACCCCAACTGAGAAAGAGATACTGGCAGCCTATGAAGGGGTTCGAGCTGCTTCGGAGGTGATTGGCACTGAAGCACAGCTCCTCCTGGCACCCCGGTTGCCCGTGCTGGGCTGGATGTTCAAAGGCAGGGTCTCCTCTACACATCATGCAACCGATGCGACATGGAGTAAATGGGCTGCACTAATTACACAACGAGCTCGAATAGGAAATCCCAGTCGTCCAGGCATTCTAGAAGTCATCATGGACTGGCCAGAGGGCAAAGATTTTGGAATGTCACCAGAGGAGGAGGTGATGCGTGCTGAAGAGGCCCCACCATATAATAAACTGTCAGAAAGTGAAAAACAGTATGTCTTGTTTACTGATGGGTCCTGCCATATTGTGGGAAAGCATCGGAGATGGAAGGCAGCCGTATGGAGTCCTCAACGACAAGTTGCAGAAACTGCTGAAGGGGAGGGTGAATCGAGTCAGTTTGCCGAGGTGAAAGCCATCCAGCTGGCCCTGGACATTGCTGAACGAGAAAAGTGGCCAGTACTTTATCTCTATACTGACTCATGGATGGTGGCAAATGCCCTGTGGGGGTGGTTGCAGCAATGGAAGCAGAGCAACTGGCAACGCAGAGGTAAACCCATCTGGGCTGCTGCACTGTGGCAAGATATCGCTGCCCGGGTGCAGAACCTGGTGGTGAAGGTACGCCATGTAGACGCCCATGTACCCAAGAGTCGGGCCACTGAGGAACACCAGAACAACCAACAAGTGGATAAAGCTGCTAAGATTGAAGTGGCTCAGATGGACTTAGATTGGCAACATAAAGGTGAATTATTTTTGGCTCGGTGGGCCCATGACACTTCAGGTCATCAGGGCAGAGATGCAACATACAGATGGGCCCGTGATCGAGGGGTGGACTTAACAATGGACACTATTGCCCAGGTTATTCATGAGTGTGAAACATGTGCTGCAATTAAGCAAGCCAAGCAGTTAAAGCCTCTTTGGTATGGAGGATGATGGCTGAAGTACAAATATGGAGAGGCCTGGCAGATTGATTATATCACACTCCCACCAACCCGCCAAGGCAAGCGCCATGTGCTTACCATGGTGGAAGCAACCACCGGATGGCTGGAAACATACGCTGTGCCCCACGCCACTGCCCGGAACACTATCCTGGGCCTTGAGAACCAGATTTTGTGGTGACACGGCACCCCAGAAAGAATTGAATCAGACAATGGGACTCATTTCCGGAATAACCTTATAGACACTTGGGCCAAAGCGCATGGCATTGAGTGGGTATATCACATCCCCTACCATGCCCCAGCCTCTGGGAAAATCGAACGGTACAATGGGCTGTTAAAAACTACACTGAGAGCAATGGCTGGTGGAACTTTCAAACACTGGGATACACATTTACCAAAGGCCACCTGGTTGGTTAACACCAGAGGATCTGCCAACAGGGCTGGCCCAGCTCAGTCAGAACTTTTACATATTGTAGAGGGGGACAAAGTTCCTGTGGTGCACATGAAGAATTTGCTGGGGAAGACAGTCTGGGTTATTCCTGCTTCAGGTAAAGGCAAACCCACTCGTGGGATTGCTTTTGCTCAAGGACCTGGATATACTTGGTGGGTAGTGCGGGAAGATGGGGAAGTCCGATGCGTACCTCAAGGGGATTTGATTTAGAGGAAAACAGCCAATGAACTCAAGTATATGCTGTTGCCTGCTATGTAGCACTTTTATAGCCCACCAACTAGATGTCCTCAGGTCACCAGTGACTGGCCCTGACTTCCTGCCGACCATCATCCCAACAAAGAGTCATCGGCAGGCAACAGTCCAACACTGCACACCATCTCTCCAGGTCTGAAAGACTGTTACAAGAGATGGAGCCTGACATCATGGACCGGATGAACTCAGCAGGTTTATAGGGATTGGTCCATGCACTAAGGAATGATATCTCTCTGTTCGTGTGTGTGTATGTATGCGTGTGTATATATATATATATATATATATATATATATATATATATATGAATGAGACAAGAGTGATGGTATATTGAAAAATGTGGGATCCGAGCATGATGTGAATAGTATGGAATAAGGGGTGGATACCTGTCCTGGTTTCAGCAGTAGCAGTTGTTTTTCTCCTTCTCGGTAGCTGGTGCAGTGCTGTGGTTTTGAGTTTCAGCCTGAGAACAGCACTGGTAACACCGGTGTTTTTAGTTGTTGCTAAGCGATGTTTAGTCTGACCAAGTACTTTTTGAGTCTCATGCTCTGCCAGGGAGGAGGAGAAGCTGGGAGGAAGCAAAGAAAGAGAGAGGTTTGCTTTTTGTTTTTGTGAAGAGAAGACAGGATAGTAATCTAAAGAGTATATTATTACCTGAATTTTGTAGACATGTATTGGCAGGGTCTTAAGTGTCCAGGAAGGGCTTGCCCTGTGTACAGTGTTCTTGTAAACCCTGTGCTGCTGTATTGGGAAATACAGCTATTAGGTGCAGTTTAAGAAAGTGCATGTAAAACAGGTCCTCTCTTTTCAGTGCTGCATACTCAGCACAATAAAAGAACTGCATGCATTATGAAACATGAAATTACAGGATTGGTAACAAAAAAAAAATATGCTGCTATTTCAGTTTATTCCAGTTTGATATGCTTTTTGGAATATCGTTAAAGGTTTAGGCAAAAGGTCTGTGCTTTTTTCCTGGGAGTAAATTGGAGCTGAAAATCTACTGGGTGTTAATGCCAAGTGGAACAGTTCTATGTGAAGCAAAGTTACTTAGAAGCTCCTTGTGTGTGTAATTGTTATGACTCATCAGTTATTCTTCCCTTTGTTATACACTAAGACTTCAATATGAATCATGGAACAATTTTTCTGAGATTTTTACAATGTGATAAGCATCTTGCTGCGAAATGTAGTAGCTTTTATCTCTTACAAGACAGTTCTGAAAAAGATCAGGGAATAGCAGTAGAGGAAAAGTAAAGGACCACTGCTACAGCCATGAAGGCTTAATGAGCTTTTATACCTCTAGCATTAGCAGTATCCCCCTGTTGTTAAAAGTAAGCAGCAGCCTGAAGGTTGCAGTCATACTATGTTTACATTGCTGTAAAAGATACATGTGTCTTCTGTGATTTGCTTGAATGAAGTTATTAGGGTCCAGTATCATCAAGGTGAAATGCAACCTGGCAGCACCTTCTGTGAGGGAATGTGTTCTGCCAAAAAAACCCAAAAAAGGTATATATTCCATTGTTTCTTTTGGTTTTTAAGCAGATAAGTGGTAGTGGTTTTGTGGTATAATTGAATGGCATATTGACAATGTTGTAAGCCAGGGAATTGGCATTATATTTAATGCGCTGCTTGTTTTTCTCAAAATATGGTTCCTGTTTCTGTCAGCCTTATGTAAGAGATGTTAAATGAAACAGGTGAGCTACAGCAGATGGTACCGCTGAGTGTGCTGACATTCAAAAGATACTGTTTCTGCTCCAGAAGTTTCAGCTGGGCCGGCTACTTCTTTAACTATGTTTATGTGAGGGTTTTTTGGTTGTTTTGGTTTTTTCTTGGTGTCCTCAAGATACCACTGGAACTTCTTCAGGCCCATATAAGTGACTGCAAGGTATTCTGATATCTCTGGTTGTATTAGTGTTTAAAGCTTTACCAATCACTGATGTGTGAAGTAATTGATTTCTAAGGAGGCTGCATTCTGTGACACCTCTAAGTCTGAATTGCTTGTGTGTTGTATTTCTTGCATATTGGCAAGAGATGGGGAAGTATGTAGCCTGTTAGAGAGAGTGAGCTGAAATGTAAATAAAGTAGGTGATTTTTGCTTTGCTATGTCTTAATGAAGTTTGGTTCTAAAATATAGCCCTGACCATAATATCTGCTTGCAAAGTTGTTGAGAAACTGGGTGGCTTTAGAGAAGATCCATAAGAATGAGTTTAAGATTAGCAATTAGAGATTTAATGCTTATCGGGCAATTAGAGATTTAATGCTTATCGGAAACAAAAATGAGAAATGCCTTTGCTATATTGGAAGACAGCAGGTTGTAATGCATGTTTTCATTTGGGGAGAGACACAACAGGAATCAGCCACTAAACCAGATGCTGGATAACTCACTCTGGAGGTGAGCTATATGTTTTTGACAATGAAGATGATTAATTTTTTGAACAAACTACCATTTGGAAACAACATTGCAACCATCCTTTGAAATGTTTAAATTGAAACTGGAAGGTTTCGCTTTAACTTTTCAGAGATAGAAATCTTTCCTTGATAAAATTTAATGGCCTGTGACAGGTACAAGAGGTAATTCTGATCCCTGAATTTAGGAATGCTCTTGCTTCCTGGCTTTGCTCTCTGGTAAGTTTTTGGCTGCTGCATTTGGAACAGTCTCCTTTGCTTAAGGTTTTTTTGCTAAACTGTAATGTGATCTTAAGGTCCAGAGATAAGTTCCCAAAACAGGTTCTGTCATCATAGTGAATGTATTTATTAGGTAGCTTCTCTTTGATTTGTGCTTGTTGCATTTGTGTTATTTTTTCAAAACTCAGTAACTTCCTGTGGTAGCGTTTGAGAAATGAGCTGTTTCTTAGGATTGTGACAGGTACAGATTCGCTTTGCCCTTTTTCTTGTTATAATAAGCCATATTGCAAGAAAGGCTTGGTCTTTATATTCCTGGTATTTTAGCTTTTTTATCATTTATGGTTTCAGGCTGTACTCAGGAATACTTTGGTGCCTTCACCAATGCATTGAGCTGAACCTCAAGTAGAATGCTTTGTAGCATTGTTTTCTTAGTATTATGGGCTCTTCTCATTCTCGTGAGGTTGAAAACATAACTGTGTTCTTCACATAGGACCTAGGAAATTCAGGGGATGGAGCATCTTACTCATCATTTTTTTGCACAGTTGGTCCTTTTCATTCGTTTTTGTTTTTTGTTGTGGTAAATCATTGATGAAAAAAGTTCTGAAGTGGTGTTTAAATTAGCATGGTTTAGCTTTAATAGCAGGACCAGCAAGGTAGGCATGGTACTTGTGATCGGATGCCTTTTTGATTGTTGCTTTTCCTTGAGGTAGAGTGATCCCTGTGAAAATACTGAATTGTGCTTGAAAAACTGTTTCAGTTTTCTTTCTGTTTTACTTGTATGCTTGCATTCCTTTTTAAGAGCATGTGGGTCAGAGGTGCCAACTGAAAGAAGGGAGGCAACTTCATTCCTCAGGGCAGATGGGTCTGCTTATGAGAAAGGAGTTCCCAGAGACAGCATAGTACCTGGCAAATGCTGCAGAAAGTCATAGCTTACATGAAGTTCAGAAGCTGCAGAGAGAGCTAGCAAAGCCCTAGAGACTTGGACTAGTCCTCTATAAAGACCGGAATTGACTAAGCTAGTTTCCAGGCTAGTAAACCTACTGACTTGGCTCAAGTTGAGCCCAGAAGGCATTCATTGGCAGGGAACAGGTGGGCAGGGAAAAAAGGCTTTTGTTGGACCAGTCACCTGTGTTTTCTTTTCTCAGGTGATTTATTATCACAGATGTTTAGATAAAACTTGTCTTTTAGGTTTTAAGAAACCCTGGATTGTTTCTGGCAGTTTTTTGTAGGAGAAATTCACTGGACAAATTCAGCTCTAGCTCAGGCTAACTTGGGGTGGTAGGAGAGCATCACAAAGGAGTTAAGTAGGAGCAATGGAATTCAGTATTGGATTACTTGAACAAAAAAGGCTGTAGTTGCTGTGAAATACACCTACAGCAGAAGAAATTTCAAGAATGACCATGTGGAATCAGATTAATACCTTATCTTCATGCTATCCTGCTTGTGTACCAATTTTCTTCTTTGTCATTTGTTAGGGAAGAGTGTAAGAATGAAGTAGCACACAGAGCTATTTTCTTAGTGATCTGAAAGTCAAGGAGAACTTGGGTCAAAGATGATTTCTTTTGTGTATAAGGGAACTTCCTGGACATAGGTTTGCCCACATGGTTTTTTGAATGCTTGCAAGTCTGCAGCATGCAAAAAGCATAAGCTTTTATCGGTGTCCAAGTTAGGAATACTGTGCGTGTATGTATTGAATACACAGGGCGAACTTGCTATTGTAAATGTATTGATACAGTTGCCAGACATCAGCAAGTAGATTTAAACTGACCATGTAAGGGGCTTTAAGTATATTTTGGTGATATTTCAGGAACCAGCTACCTGATTAGTGGACATCTGTTCAGTATTTTAGCATACCAGTTGAAATAATTGGTTAATAGATGGTCCTAGCTGTTACGTTCTTTAGAGCTTTCTTTGAAAAATATTGCTGTTTTGTTTTTTTTTTTTTTTCTTCTTAATCCTAAACCATATTCCTGTTAAATCATTGATGTGGAGCAGGGGAAGAGGCTCCAAAATCTTGGTAGTTACATGTATAGTTAAGTAGTGGTTGCTTCCAGAAAGAATGAGAGGCTAATGTAGGAAGCCCTTTGAAGGAACTTCTCAAAAGCAAATTTAACACAATATTGTAAATCAAATGTAATATTCCACTGGGTAGGAATTCTAGTGAATAACTGAGTTATGAGAGAACAGAGGTATTGTATTAGCTGTTTAGCTTTTAATTAAAAATCAAAGTGGCCATAAAATGGTTTGTTTTGTTTTTTCTTTTTCCAGTTCTGTGCGCCATGAAATGAACAGTTGTACTTGATTTTGTAAAATGTATACCATGTAGGAGAATGCAGGCAGGGGGAGACATGCAGCATCTTTTGGAACTGGCTTGTGAACTTCGTAGTTGTGTTTTTTTGAAATAAGTTGTTGTTAGGTATCATCTTGAGCAGTCTCTCATATTTTACGCAAACATAAGTTTGAACTGGACCTCTGTAAATACTGAGGATTTGCTTATATAGGGTCATATCTTACTTGACTTTTAAAGTCATAGCTTACTTGACTTTTGGAGTATAAGAGTTATGTCAAAAATTTATTAATTGGCTTGCCTTTTTTTTTCAGTAAATTTAGTTATAGTATGAACAAAGCCCTACAAATTTGAGTGCTAAAAATATGGAGTATATGCACTTCAGGAAAAAGTGCAAAACTTATGTTTTTCTGGTTTGTACAGGGAGATTTTTGCAAAAATTAAGGAGGAGAGAAATGGGCTTGCGGCATAGTTTGGAAGTTGCTTGATATGTGAGCCAGGGATAACTAAAAGCAAGTACTTTACAATGAAGGAAAGTGAGTAGAATTTATAGCAAATGCCAAGGTTAGATATTGTGCTGCTGGCAGGTATACAGAAAGAAGGCAAAAAAATATTTAAGAAGTTTGTTCTTGATATATCTTTCACAGTTGATGTAGTAGCTGGGGGAAGGGAGAGAATTGGATAACACAGGCAATACACGAAAGGAGCTGTCTAAAAATCCCTTGATCTTAGAAATTTTACTCAGAATGGTTGTACAGAAAGAGACGCTGTCATGTAAAATACAGGAAGAATGCCTTCAGAAGCTTACTATGTAGAAATGTTTGGGTGGTTTTTAATGCTGTAATTCCAGCTTTTCTAGTATAATGAAAGTCACTGCCTGATTTAACTGTTATTGCTTATGCAAATTGAAATTTCACAGTGGTAGTTGTGACATCTGTTTGTCGTTTTATATGATCACGAAGTCAATGTTTCTTGCAATAAATTTGTTGTTCTCAGTTTTGTTTATGTTTTTATCCACAAAGAATATCCTGCTTTAGTGTGTTTATTTGTGGTAGAGGTATAGATTTGATACACAAGGGTGGCCTTGGGATTCTGGTCTGTTTACAAGCCCTGTTATAGAAGACCTATTTTGACACATGGCCAGTGACTGGTAAAGCAGTGATAATTTAATTCTACAGCTACAGCAAATGAAAAGTACTTTTCAAATAAAGATAACTTTCTAGTGTTTATCAACATTTATATGTTAATAACTAACAGTTTTGTTAATAATTATTTTGTTAGCTAATAAGAAGAAAATAATTTCTTGGGTTTTGGTGCATTAGAGGTCTGATTCAGATGATACTTAGCTGGAGGAAAAGGCTCCCATCAGCTTCCCCCCACAGCCCAGCTATCTGTCAGGAGAGCGTAAGTACTAACCAGGGATTTTTAATGATCTCAGATGACATCCAGGGCATTTCTGTCACTTGGGAAGCTAATAACCTGCTTTGATATGAGCTGGCAAGAAAGAGGTTTTCATGTCTCGTTCCATTTCACTGTGATAAATCAAAAAGTCTTTTCTCTGTTCACCCAACAGTAACCCTTAGGGTTAGTACTCTGTTAGTAGTGCTGTAGAAACTGATGAAAAACCTTCGCTCTTGTCTTGGTATTAAGGGGCTTGGGTGGGCCTTTAATTAGCATTCCATATTGATCTTATTAATTCTTCATACCACCTCTTACAGTTTTTGCAGTTCTTTCTCTGCTGGGCTAGCTTTTTCCGTACTGGGGGAAGTTTGACTTAACTCAGTAGCCATTAAAGTGAGCAAAGGCTTCTGTCAGACTCTGAAGTTTACTTGACCAAAGACTTCACTGTTACAAAATGCTGATTCTGTATTTTGCTAAGATACTAAGTATCTCATGGCCTGAGTGTAGGTATCTTAATGTTTTTGCAGTTGGGCTGCATTTCTCTTGACTTTGACTGCATGGTCACTACTGTGCCTTAAGAGAAGGTCATTTGCATTTTAGCAGTTAAATACTGGTTTTAGTATACTAGTAATCCAGGTCTCTGTGAAGAAATGTCTGTTTACTGTTGGACTATGTGTATACGTATGATTTCCTCATAATATATTTAAAAATGTTATCCATGTTTTTCCTCCATACAAGAAGAATGAATTACAGTTCTTATACCAGGCTGTTTTAAAAGGCAAACGTTCCCTTGCTCTCTCCACTGCAGATTTAGGTTGCTTCTAATCTGAAATGAAAAAATACCAAGATTAGGTGTTTAGTTTTTGTTTTTTTTTTTTTTTTTTTTTTTAAATGTGATTTGTTCCTAAAGACGTGCCTACTGCTAGAGAAGGCAGAACTTGGATCAAATGGAATTCCTGCAGATTAAAATTAATATCTATATAAAGAAGCTCTAGGTACTTACTACTTTTGTAGTAGGTACATTTGTAGATAGGTTTGTAGTATTTTACTTTGCATATATATACTTCATAGAATTCCAAAAGCTCAAGATGATTTATTTTCTCCACTTGGCAATGATGCTTTTGATCATTACTTGTGCACATAAAGATTGTCCAGACTTGTTATAACGAAATATTAATCTTTGTTGAAGTGAATGCAATATTGTGTCTTCGTGAAATTCGGGAAATAGGAGCAAGACTAAAATTCTGTAGTACAACCTGAATTTTATTCATACCTTTGGGGAGGGAGGGAGGCAAGGTGTTAGTATTACAGCGTGCTTCTAGGCATGAAAAGGCAATGCGCATCGTAAAGGATGTGACAGTGTCTAACAACAGTCTTAAGAAAAGCAAAATTGAACTGTACAAATGAGTCCATCAGACTTTTACCTCTCCATAGTACTTGGTGAGAAAGTGAATAGTTACAGGCTTGAACCTGTGTTTGAAAATAAAAACCTCTAATATGAAAATAAGAAGGGATGTCCTATTCTATATCTCTTTTTGCTGAGTATAAATGTTTAATAATCATAAAGGTTACCAAATAAAAGAATACTGTATACATATTCCATCTCAGTTAGGAAGGAGGGATTGATTCAGACCTTAACCTTACAAGACAGTGCTCATGGGCTGAAGTTACGGGATTACAAAAAATGCTGCAGTCAAGGGCTATGGAGTAGCAATGCAGGTTTTGAGTATAAAATGGTTGCCCTTTTGTACAGCTAGTAATACATTTGGTCCTTTTAACAACAGAATTGTATTTTGAGAGCATTTAGAAGCAATATACTCCTTTATTTATTAGGGTGTTTGCTTAGCATGACATGACCAGAACTCCATCATAGTTGTGTTTGATTGGAATACTCTGCTGTCCAAAGGCAGCCATAGCAGTCTGTTGCAGAGCACAAAATGCAAGGTCCTTGTAGCAGTCCCATCCAGAAATTGTGGATACTGCAGTTGTTGATCCCCCATCATCGAGCAGTATAAATTGTGATTTCTGTCATCTCAATGGGGAGAGGTTTTAGAAAGCAAAGGAGGGAAAAATTAAAGTTGGGAGAAATTAACAATTACAGATGAACTGAAAAATTATTTCAAATAAGGAGAGGGGAGGAAATCGGTTACTGACTGAAAAATGAGCACTAGAATGAGGATGATATTTTGGGAAGATAGATTCACCGAAGAACTCTTAAGTAGTTTAGAGTTTCTGTGAAGATAATTTTCATCTATTTTAAAATATCAAAACAAGCTTTAGTGGAAAGAAGGGGCTGTACCTTATCTTCTTACCTAATTAACTTACTGCATATCTTCTTGCTTCTATGACAAGCCAGACTGAATGCATTTACAGTGATAAATAACCTCGACAAGACCTTGGCCTGTTCATCCATTGCAGGGGTGACTGCATCCAAATAATGACATAGCCAAATACTGCATTTTAGAGGGAGACATTAAATAGCTATTGGGAACCAGAGCAAGATAAAGTGTATTGCTTGTGCCTGACTGGGAATATCGCACTTCATACCAGTGTGAGTGGGTTTGCTTAAAACTGTAGAGGATATGTGAAATGTAGCTGTGGTAATGGAAGTGATGCTTGCTGATTTCTTGGAGGACATTAACAGAGTTGATTTTGAAGAAGGAATTGTTTTTATCTAGTGTAAATGGAATCTGAAAAAAAGCCTTCCGCATCCACATAAATACTATGAGATTCCTCTTACTTCATGGGAACTCAAGGGAGTTGCTTGCTTTAGTGGTGGGACCTTGTGGAAAAGTGATGATGTATGGCATCTCGTAAAACTATTAATCTTTGCGTTGCTGAGCATCTGCAGTGAGATTGTCTATGGGATCCTTACCTGAACGTACACAATGTTGAAAGAATGTTATACAGTGTTGTGTTTTTATTTAATACTCATAAAGTAATTTTGAAAATACAGATCTGTGAGAGCTTTTAAAAATTCAGATGAAAATTGAACTTAACCATCTTAAAGGTATTCTGTATTTGATGATACAGTTGAGAAACACATCTAAAATACTTTAAATAAGATAATTGTTTTACTTCTTGCTACAGGAATTTTTCCGTTGTGTAAGTACCTATACGATATCTCTATTTTAGATTAAAATATGTAGTGAATCAAAGATTATTTCCATGTAGTCTATTTTAGTGTTAGATAATTAAATGTAGGTTTGTAATCTGGTAGTTCTGTTTTTTGTATTGTCTTCGACACCTTTTCGTAGATACAGTCTACTTATTTACATCTGGGGCTTTGAGCAACTTGGTCTAGTGGAAGGTGCCACCGTGTAATGTCTTAAGCACACCCTTGCGGAGCTCTTTAGCCCCAGCCTCGATTTCCCTAGTACCACAGACTATCTCATTTGAAATTAGAACCACTTGAATCACATTGGACTCTCCTCCCACAACTCTGAACATCTCTTGTGGATCAAGGTACAGTGGAGAGCATCTAAATCAAAGCCTTTTTCCCCTTCATGCTACCTCCAGCACTCTTTTCATGTGCTGAACTCAATGATTAAAAAACTGATTTCTCACCTTATACTGTTCTGTGTTATGGCTGTGTCAGAACAGAAAATTGATAGGTGAGAGAAGAAAAAAAAAAAAAGCCAAGCAACTAAGTAGAATCATTCACCAGTTTGAATCATGTACATTCAAATTTTTAGACTAAGAAAGTGAGTCAAATTACAACTCTGGATGGAGATTTTGCCTTTAGACAGATTTACTAATGTTAGTCTTTGATGTTGGCAACTGCTAGTGTCTCAGCATCTTCTGATTTTATTTTATTATTTTTTAAATGTTTGAAGCCTTGGTTATAAGTGATGTGCTACAGAATATCTGGAGGGTCAGTGTATGTTCTGAAGATGTCATTGTATCTCATCCAGTAATCCTGTGGACTGAAGTCACTTCCTTAGTCTTTCTTTAAATGCGGCTCTATGTGTTTTGGTTGTAATCACTGTAACTTCTTTTTCACTGATCAAATGAAGACTTGATGTGTATTCATGTGCAGATGGCAGGGGCTAATCTCTGAACCCTGCCAATCCTTAGCAGTTGGTTGAGTGTCAATGTACAAAATTCTCTAGCTTTAATGATGAAGGCATTTTTGAGTAACAATACTGAACGTTACCGAATTAATAGATGTTGACATCACTTTTATTCATGAATTTTCATAACTGCAGTAATTAAAAAAGGTACAGCTAATGTATCATAAGATATAAATTTTATGCTTTGTATAGTTTCTGTACTGAGGACATTTTCTTATACTAAGTGATGTCACTGTCAGTTGCTCCAAATGTGACTGTATATCAATATGTGGCCACTACCTTCATCATATTAAATGAAGTATCAGTTAGTTAGGATTGAGTATTATATGATTTGGAGCTCTTAATATGTTTTTATGTACTGTATGGGAAACTTCAAATTGTTTAGGTTATTTTCCTAAATAAATGCAGGATCGAAGAATTAAACTATATTATGTTTTGATGTTCAGTACATTTTCTCACTACTTTCTGACTGGATACACAGCAAATATATTTTATTATTGGGAAATAATATAGCTGTTTAGAAAATTACTTAGGCTACAATATTTGTGTTGGCAATTTTCCAGGCATAACAATTCTGTTTTCTTTCTACATCCATTTGTGGAAAGATTCTGGGGAGGGACTCTTCATTAGGGGCTTTAGTGATAGGACGAGGGGTAATGGGTTAAAACTTAAACAAGGGAAGTTTAGATTGGATATAAAGAGGAAGTTCTTTACTGTGAGGGTGGTGAGGCACTGGAAGGGGTTGCCCATGGAAGTTGTGAATGCTCCGTCCCTGGTGGTGTTCAAGGCTGGTTGGACAGAGCCTTGGCTGACATGGTTTAGTGTGAGGTGTCCCTGCCCATGGCAGGGGGGTTGGAACTTGATGGTCTTAAGGTCCTTTCCAACCCTAACTATTCTCTGATTCCATGATAACCATAAATCATATTTTCAAGGGCTGTGATGCTTAAGCTATTCCATTTTATGCAGCTCTGGGCTGCATGGATTTAGGCAGGCTGTTATCTATAACCTGGCCTAATTTAAATAATTTCTTACGAATCACAAGCCTAATCAAGATTTATCAAAAGATAAAAATAATTCTTTTCTTTAAAACTGGCCCTAAATATGTAACTTGTCAGGCTGTTTAAATCAAAATTGTCATCCAAACAGGAGAAAAAAGCAGAGTATGTGTTCCCTTAAATCAGCTTGAGACAAGCAGACTGCAGGCTTATAGAGAAAGATTTGAATTCTAGTTTTGGTTGGGGGTTTTTATAGGACTACTGGATTTAGAGAACCCGTGCTGAAAAATCAGTGTGTCGAATTGCTTAAATATAATGAGGTGACTTCCTCTGGGGGTGAGAAGCAGGTGTTAAGCAGTTCTGTGGATATTCACAGGTTTTAAATGATAAAACTGTTCTGAGAACAAAGTTGAGTACCTGCTGAAAAGTTCAGGCTTCATCTATATGACACCTTGGTGTCTCAAAATCGACATATGTTTTTGCACCTGAGGAGGGCTGTGAGTTTGAACAAAAGATTACCTCCGATATGCAGATGTTTTGAAGTCCAGTTAAAAAGAGAAGCTGGGACATGTGAAGAGGCTTATGTGTTGGCTATTTCGAAATAATCTTATTCGTGTATTGCATTGTAGACTTCAGTAAAGCCTGAAAACCACAGCTTTTTCAGGAGTGAATAGTTAATGTGATAGGTAGGTGGACCTAACCACGGCCTTATATTTCTGTTTGTGTGTCAGTTTAGCAAACTGGAAAAGTTTTCTGGCATTCCTCACTCAACCCTCAGCTTTGTTTACCTAACGTACTATGGGATAGTCCTTGAAATGTAAAGGGAATGTTTCCCAAGGTTGGGTTGGAGAATCAATTTAGTACTGCCATCTACTATAGATTCTCCCCTGCCTCCCCTCCGCCACCCCCACCCCCCATTTCCAGCAGTGAAATTTAACTTGTTTGCATTTATTCTTCTCCTGTGTCTCCCCTAGCTCCATTCCCAGCTTGATAACTGTCTCTAGACAATGTTTATAATTACTATCTTGTTTTCTTCTTGTGCTAACCAGTAGTGTATGGAGTACACCCTGAAATCTGGCTGAGTACAACTAAAGTGTTGTTTAGCTTTTCTTATTAGTATTTTAATCTCTGTTGGTCATGTTTCAAGAGGCTTCCTATTAAATATTTGTTCTGGGTTCAGCAGTAGCAGTCATTTTTCTCCTTCTTAGTAGCTGGTGCAGTGCTGTGGTTTTGACTTTCGGCCTGGGAACAGTGCTGATAACACCAGTGTTTTTGTTGTTGCTAAGTCATGTTTACTCTGACCAAGGACTTCGTGGGTCTCATGCTCTGCCAGGGAGGAGGGGAAGCCAGGAGGAAGCAGAGACAGGACACCTGACCCAAACTAGCCAAAGAAGTATTCCATACCACAGCACGTCATGCCCGGGATGTAGAACTGGGGACAGTTACCCGAAAGGGCTAGATCACTGCTCGGTCGTGCAGGGTATCGGTTGGCAGGTGGTGAGCAGTTGTATTCGCTCCCCTTGTTATTTTCCTTATCATCATTATTGGTGGTGGTAGCAGTATTGGTTTGTGTTATACCTTAGTTACTGGACTGTTTTAAAGATTTCTCATCTCACATTTTTCTAGGAGAATGTAAGTGTTAGTTGGTCAGGGATTTTTTCTTATTTCTGTGGCACCTTTTTATTTAATATGTGTTAAAGTGTACCAAGACAATCTGTTGTATTTATGTTTGTAAACAACTATCTCGTATGAATCCATCTCTGCAAATCAGTTCATCTAAGAATAAGGGATTTGTAGAAAACGTGTAAGGTAATGAGCTCGAGGATGACATCGTCTGTTGTAAGGCTAGGAGCTGTGTATTAATTTTCTGGGTAGAAATGTGGAGTTCTCATTTGATAATTGTTTTGATTCAGTTTCTTGTAAATATTTTTGTGTAGGGTTAAATTAATGAATGAGATGTAGTGCTAAAAGATTCCTATTCATAGTTAGTACTTACTTAGCACACAGCAAAACATTTTAATTTCTGTCAGCTTCCCCTACTTTAATTGCCCTCCATAATAAATACTTTCTACCAATAGGTGAAAATTCTTGTAAATCTCTTTCTGATTTTTCCAGGAATGTTCACTTCAGTGTGCTCATATTATCTCTGTTTTCCAGGTCAGTAATTGAGGCACATTTAGGTGACATTTAATGATCAGATAAAAAAAAAAGCATAGAACTGTATGTTAATTCTCAGGCAGTGTCCTGTCCAATTTTCATGCTTCATTGTTCTTTCATGTTTTTATGAAAATTTCTGTTGTCCAGCACTCTAGCATCTAAATTGTTGTAATTTGTACTTTTTTGATTTTTAGTGAGAGTAATAATAGCACAAGTGGAAAATAAATTCATGACATCATCAAGAAAAAATATATAGTTGGAAAAAAAGAAGGGTTCATGGACTATTTTGTTCATTCTGGCAGTCAGATTGGCCCTTGTCACAGTGGTGAAGGCTAGTCAGTGAGTCATAGTTGGCTTGTCTGTGCTGAGCAGAACGATTCAGATTAGGCAGTGACTTTTGCTAGCTGACCAAAATTCCCCTGCACTCCTTCCCAGTATCTGTAGGGGAGTATGAAGCAATGATTTCCGCTGAGTCCTGCAGCTACTGGCCTGTCAGTAGTGATGCACTGTCTAAATACCTGGTGAGACAAATAAAAATCTGTTCTGAAGGTGATGTGTTCTGAAACAGTTGCATTTGAATTAAGGGGTTAAAATAACTCGTCATGACTGGACCTGCTGCCTATCAAGAAGCTGTAGGATAAGTAGGATTTTAGGCAGATTGCATTTCTTCAGTTTGTCTTTGATTCTTTAGGGTGCAGTCAGATTTTGAGACTTCTCTGCACATGTAAAGAGATTTTCCTTGCTCTAACTGTTATTTTGGCATTAATTAAAACGTAGAAATAAAATAGTTGTTTCATCCTGTGATAGGGCTATATCTCTTTCTCGTTTCTCTAGTCTTAGAGATCTTCAAAGTATCCCTGGGATAAATTCCTCTCATACAGAGGAATTAAGCGACATTCTACTTGATGTTTCTTCCCTGCTTGAGTGCCTGCATTTTTATTTTCATCTTTGCAAATACATTCTTACTCAAAGTGTGAGAAATGACTGTCTAATGTGGGAATTCAGTAATTTATAGTATTTCCCTCCCCCTGGTCTTTTCCTTGTGTAGAGGACAGTGTGATTTTTGAACTGTAAAAAGTCAGAGCTGGCCTCCCCTGAGAAGCACCCTAGCATCCTGCTCCCCGAATTAACCTGAAGAACTTGGCTTAGTGGATTTTGATTTTTTGATACCAGTTTGTTTGCATATTTGTGTTTGCTTCCTTGGAAGCTCTTAACACCACAGCAAATATTGGAACACTTCCCGCCTCCCCCCCTCCCCAACTTTTTTTGAAGATTATATGGGCGGCAGATTGTTTAGATGAATGTCAGACTTGTCAAGAAGTTTCTTTTTGACTCAAATACAGCTGTTGTTATCTAATCCATGTTCTAGCTGCTTCCTTCCTTAATCTGCTGTAGCTCATTATTTTATGGAACATACTGTAATGTTTGCATTGCACAGGGGTTTAATTCTTTTGAGTACTTCAGCATTGCTTTTTCTCTTCTATCGCCTACCCTAGAATTACTTTAGGCCTTTACATGTTAGTATTACGATTTAGTCAGGATTACTGCACATTACACCACAGATCCAATTTAAAAAAAAAAAATATCTGTATTTTCAACATTACTTTATAGGTATTAAATAAAGCAAATTCTAGTATGAAATGCACAGATACCAATGTGCTGAGACATAGAAGACTTTTAATCCCATGTGTGGAATAGCAGATTCTTTTTTACATCTGCTGGACCAGAATATCTATAACAATTATTTTCATGACCTTGCAAATGAAGGAAAACGTAATTAATATTTTCATCTTTCTTTTGCAAAATATTTTACATTTAAATTCTGTAGGAATGCAATAGGGGATGCATCTGTGAACTGGGGAAGATAGGTAGAGAGGGATGGATGTAAGCCAATTTGGAAAGAGGAGTTTCAAGAGGACTGGTTGCTTAGCTGAGGCTGTTGGGGACTGTGAAGATTTTCCTTTCACGTGGCTTTAAGGGTTGGATTTCTTTTTTTTTTTTTTTAAATCAATCAAGGTATTTGCACTGGATGTGCTGTATGTGCCCACTAGGACACTGGTTATTCATCCATGAGTTTTCAAAGAGCGTAGTTTAAATGGTTTGGAACATTTTGCTCTGAGATGATGTCAAGCATATACTGTACCTTACACAGTATTATAGCCATGACTAAATGCTATTTGATGTCTTCTAAAACTTCTATAACTTCTATTAAGCTATAATTATAAAGAAGCTCTGCCCTCTCTTGAAGGTGGAGTGAACCTGAAATGTTTAGGAAGAACTTACACTGCATACTGGGCTTGTATAATTTGGAATGTATTTTGATAGCTGAGTCTCAAGTGTGTTGCTCTTCCCATGTATTATTTTATGATGTTAGTATTATGAACCTGTGCCTGATTGCCGAATCTTTTGACGTGTGTAAGTGAAAAAATTCTTTACAATTTTTACATGTAGTACACTTTATAAATATTTGTCTTGTTACTATGATAAACAGAATCTGTAATTGAGGAGAGGTAGTGCTACTTAATGTTACAAATACTGTTTTACCAACTGCTTAAAGCTGAAGAGATTTTGTACAACAACAGAACATGTCAGAGGGACAACAGCAGAGCATGTCAGAGGGACTTACATGCCTTTCTCTGACAATTCCAGTTTAAGAACCTCTCTGTGTGGTTTCTGAAATGTCTGCACCTTGAATATGACTGGTGAATTGCATTAAGCTTTTGCTGCACATCTGAGTCCTTCTACTGACAGTTGCTCTATAAATGCAATTCTTGAAATGTTGGTTATAGTCACTGTGGACAGTGCAATATGAATGAGATTGTGAATAACAGTTTGCTGGCAGGCAGCTGTCAACAACTTCAGGCACTGTAGGGTGAACTGCAAATGAGAAAAAAAGAGCAGAGCCACTGGATCAGTGATTCCCAGTTCTGTTGCTGCTTCTGATCCAATCTTGAACGCTGCATTAGTAAGTATTGCCTTCCAGAGCATTGTATGACCTTTTCTCTTGTTCTGCTTTTACTGTGAAAAATACTGGTGGAATACTGTTACCGTATAGCTACAAGAAGAAATAGGGAGAGGCAAGTAGAAGTTGCTTAGTATTTTTATTTTTTAAGTAAGCAGTAATTTAAATCTCACAAACAAGGTGTCAGTCTAGGTGTGAACAACAGTTAAATATGTGTTTTGGACTTGTTTTCTGGATTGGATCCTGTGTCGGTAGACAAGAAAATGTTCAAGTGGATGCTGTCTTCAAAACCTGAGTTTGGAGAGAGGGGGCTGAGGATTTAGAGCTTCTGCTGTATTCAGGGAGACAGGAGGTGCTTGGCTGTACAGGCTCACGTAAAGCCACAACATCATTACATGTGCAATAGGTTAATGGTTGTATCTTCTGTCTGGAATATCAAACTCATAAATAGTACAAATTTGGATTAGAAACAAAAATACGTTACTGCAAGAGCTGAAATTATCACTTCTCTACCTTCTGCTTTCATTTTGAAGAAAAGTATAGGGAATAGAGCATCAGTGTGAGCGTAGCATTTGCTTGTTGAGTTCTGTACTGCCATGATGATGAAATGGTACAGGACAGATTTCAGATTAGATAAAGGGAAAATCTTTGTATGTTGTAACTCCAGAACATACCTTAGGCAGATGCCCTTTAGCAACATACTGTCTTGGTATTCTTATAAAGGCCTGATAGAAGCAAGTGAAATTGTTGAGTGAAATAATTCATCCCTCATGCAATGCTTAGGGACACCTTCCACTAACCCAAGTTGCTCAAAGCCCCATCCGACCTGACCTTGAATATTTCTAGGGATGGGGCATCTACCACCTCTCTGGGCAACCTGGTCTGATGCTTCACCACCCTCGTAAAAAATGTCTTCCTTCTGTCTAGTTTAAATCTACCCTCTTTTAGTTTAAAACTATTACCCCATATCTTATTGCAGCAGACCCTGTTAAAAAGTTCGTTCCCATCTGTCTTGTAAGCCCTCTTTAAGTAATGAAAGGCAGCAGTATGGTCTCTCTGAAGCCTTGCCTTCTCCAGGCTGAACAACCGCAGCTCTCTCAGCCATTCTTCATTGGAGTGATGCTCCATCCCTCTGATCATCTTCGTACTCACTGTGGTCTCACCAGAGAAGAGGGGCAGAATCTCCTCCCTTGACCTCATAGCTACACTTCTTTCGATGCAGTCTAGAATACAGTTGTCCCTCTGGGCTGTGAGTGCACTTTGCTGGCTTATGTCCAGCTTTTCATCCATCAGCACTCCCAAGTCCTCCTTGGCAGGGCAGCTCTAAATCCATGCCTCAGCCTGTATTGATACTGAGGGTTGCCCAGACCCAGGTGCAGGACTTTCAATTGGCCTTGTGGAACCTCAGGAGGTTCACATGCCCACTTCCCAAGTTTGTCCAGGCCCTTCTGGATGGCATCCCATTCTCTAGGTATGTCAACTGCATCACTCAGCTTGGTGTCATTTGTAAACTCTCCAAGGTTGCACTTGATCCCAGTGTCCGTCATTGATGAAGATATTAAACAGTACTGGTCCCAGTACAGACCCCTGAGAAACACCACTTGTCCACTTTGATCTCCATCTGAACATTGAGCTGTTGACCACTGAGGGGCAACCATCCAGCCAATTTCTCATCCACCAAACAGTCCACCCATCAAATCCATATCTCCCCAATTTAGAGAGAATGTTGTGGGGGACTGTGTCAAAGGCCTTACAGAATTTCAGAGAGATGACATCCATGGTTGTTGACTTGCTCACTGATGTAGTCACTCCATTATAGAAGACCACTAGGCTGGTCAGGCAGGACTTGCCCTTGGCAAGGCAGTGGTGGCTGTTTGGAGTCACTTCCTTGTCTTCCATGTGCCTTACCTTAGCTTTGAGGAGCATCTGTTCCATGATTTTCCCAGTCAGATTGATGAGGCTGACGGGCTGGTACCTCCCAGGATCCTCTTTAAATTTACAGACACATTTCACAGCATCTGTGGGAGTACAGCATTCTTTTTTAACTAATAAATAGTCAAACTACTGTTCTCTGTGTTAAATGGTTATTTTATTGGTGTAGGACAGTGTGGATAAGGAAATTATGGGAAAAGATTTAAATTGGAATTACTATTTGAACATAAAAGTTCTATTGCTTCCACCATTCTAGTCTGGTTAGATCTTTCCAGAAAAATTGTATTAAATTGTGTGAAATATTTCCATTAAGCTGTACCTTCTAAATTTGGGAAAAGAATTAAATATGAGAAAATAATTTCTATGCTTCGATAATAAACTTGTTCACAACTTATATCTGTCACTGTTTCTTTTTATTCCAGTACATGAAAAGCTATAAAGCAGCAGTAACAAAGATTCAAAAAATGTTGACAAAGGAGTGATCTGTTCCACATGAAAATTAGTGTCTGCTCTGTACCTTCACAGGAAATCTGAACATAAAAGGGTAAGCCCTTGTAATTGTTGCTGTGATCTGCTTTACAGAAAAGGATTATACAAATGTTTGATTTTTCTTGGTTGAGTGATATTTTAAGATTGTGATGAACTATTCAACTTACATGTGGTTTGTTTATTTTCCATTTAAAGCACTTGTAACAAAGCCACAAGGCTAAGTTTACAGACTTTGGGGGTTAGAGATCTGCTTCTGTCCATTTCCCCTATTAAGCAGTGCCTGTTAGGTGAAGTCAGCTGCTGAGTGAATGGCAGGACCAAGTTGTTGACCCAGAGCTCGCTCAGTCTGTGTAACTGTGTTTCACTAACCCTTTTGTTGAGTGAGAGAATAATGCTTGTTGGCATGACTATTACAAATTGGCTTTTGCGCTCTTTCCCCTCATCCCTCATTTCTTTTTCTGCCCCTCCGTTCTCCACAGCTGATAACTCACTGCTTGGACTGAAAACACTGCTACAGTCCCCTGAAGCTGCAACCTCCTTGCTTCTCTTCTCTTTAGACAAAAAGGGCTTGTCTGGATAAAAGGAAGTTTCCCTTGATTTATTGGAAAAAAGGCAAAATTTGCAGACTTAGAATGTTATGGATAAGAATTTATTTATGGAAGTGGTTGTGATATACTTGTTAAAAAACATTAAATAGTTTAAATATTTTCAAAGTGTGCATAGGAAACTAAGAGGCTCTGGAAAACTGAATGTTTTGTTTAGCTGAAAGGAAGATAAGCTAAAACTATGTAGCAAATTTTTGTTGTTTTGAGAGTGTAAGCAAAATATTTGTTTAGCATTCTAGTGGTTAATAAAAGCTTTCTCTTGTCTTGCTTATTTCAGTTTCAGCAATGTGCTTTAGAGCAAGTGCATATCTCTTCATTTGATTTTAAATCCCCAAATCCGTTGAAGTACCTCAGAGAAAGTGTAGAGCTAAAGTCAGATTAGGCTGAGTCAGTCTGTCGATGCTGCTGGCTTTCCCGAAGGTTATCTTTAATCTGGCACCAAGATGGCTATTGCTATGATATTCTAGCCTCTTCAAAGTGCTCACATGATTTCATTACTTCTTAAAGACAGATCAGTAGCGTGCAGTTCCCTTCTGACCTCCTTTGTTTCTCTTGATGTCTCCAATATAGGTGTTACACAAACTATGCTTCAAGTAAAAGTTCCTTGAATTTTGAATTATTGCTGTGGCATTATTTTGTAGGATGACCAAAAATAACTTCATTTCCTGCTGGTTTTCAGAAAGTCAGTGTATGTGTGTATGACTTTATGCTTTTACTTCCTAATTCTGTCTCAGACAGGTCCTGTGCTTCTTATTTCATGGATGGTTGGGATGTAAGGCTGTTGTTCTTGACTTCCTCTCTAAAATAAAACAATGGGTATACAAGTAGTTATCTTTCTTCTTTAGACTCTTTTACTATGTAGGTAGGTGTTCTTCATTAAAAGACCTTTCTCATGGGGCAGATAGAAGCTGGGGAAAAAAAAAAAGGGGTGTGTGTAAAGACAATACTCGAAAAACTCAAAGCTTGTCAGTTGCAAAAGGGTCTTGTAGCCTGGGAACAAGTGGGAGGAGAGGGATTTTTTTCTTTCTGACAACAGCAACTCAAAATCTCCCCTATGTATGTACTGCGTTCTCCTTTTATCTCTGCACTTGAAAAAGACTACCTAAAAGGTCTCTCCTTCCACAGGGTAGGGCAAAGCCAGACCCATTGGCAAAAAATGTTGACAGGACTCATTACCAGTCCAAAACACAGAATCATTTTGTAGAGATAGACTTAAATGAAACAGATTTATTTAAGATGCTTAGATACAAATTCTTTTGCTGATTTGCAGCAGGCTTATCAAGTACTTGGAGTACTGGAATTTAAAGACAAAGCTGGTTTTAAGTTCGAAGTCCTTTATTTTAAGAATAGTGGATCCTTGGGCTTTTAAAGGTGTATGTCGTTTCAGTGTCCATCAGTTACTGAATAAATAAAGAATGTAGTGTTGCAAATTTACAGCAGAAATTACATGGAAAATACATAGACTCACACACAGAAAGGTTTAGGGCTGCGATTAATCACTGACATTTTCAAAATCGATGTTGGCCAGTGACAGGATCTAAAAACTCTGAATTAGTAAATGTGTTCTAAATTCCTGGTAGTGAAAAGAAAGGTTTCAATTTCTCTGTGTTATTTTGCAAAGGGTTAGAATGTATTTTTACTGTAACAGTAATGTGCTGCAGTAGTAAATGGTAGGAGGTTCTAGCATGCATGACCTGGTTCATCTGGATAACACTATTGATTTTTTTCTTTTTTTTTTCAGCGACTCTGCTTTAGTTAATTTTAACTTCATTTTCTGATTCTTGATTAGCTCAGTGGTAAGTTGTCACTACAGCATTCGACTCCCTAAGGGCATGATCCATAAGGCAGATTTTTCCAGTGGAGGGTCTTGATTCAACTAATTTACACATAATTTAAACAGCAGTTGGCCTAATACTCTGAAGTGGCATTTGAGATACTTAAAGTCCAAGAGTTAGATACCATAAATTAGTGTTTGTGTTAAGTACTCTTTAGAGACCTGCAGGAGCAGCCAGTGGGACATGTAATGCTCCTTGTATTAATTTTTTCAATAGGTATGTGGAGTTAAAATCTCAAGGAAGATTAAGAAAGCAGTTGCACTTAACACAGAAATGCTGTTCAACATTTCATTGGCAAAGCTTTGTTTCGTAGAATTTGATGTAATATTTGTTTGCCCGGACTCTGTGTTTGGATTTATAGTTTAATGGCCAAATAAATGAACATAGTAAAAATGTATTCATGCAATTAGAGCAAGCTAATGAACTCTGACTTTTGCATTTACTGATGCTTTACAATTTTTGTAAGTTTAGTGCTGAGCTGTGTTTAGTTACTTAAAACAATTTTTCTAAGATAGGGAGAATTTGTCTCCATGTTAGCAGCACAGTGGTTTTGTCAAGCTGAGCTGATGTCTCAGAATGTTGTAAAGAGGCAGCAGATTGAAGATAAATGAGTTGAATTAATGTCTTTTCTGGCTATTTCGAAGCAACCTGCCTGCGGACCTAAGTGTGACTGTCACTTCACCCATGTCCTTATTTACTGAAAGATTTCCTATGTATATCGATGCTGTGGTTTCCAGTTCAGTACTGCAGTATGAGCCAGTGTGGAAGTTGGCAGTGCAGGACTTTGTGCCAGTGTGGGAGAAGGGCAACATAAGTAGGAGTGTTTGGAGACAGAAGGCAGGGAAAAGCACAACTGCTCTAAGAGTGTGTTAAAATCAAATGTGAAACTGTTCACATGACTAGAGTAACATCAGAACTAAACATGTTTAAATAGCTATGTTTCTGTGAAGTGGTTTTCAGCTGGCTAGATGGTGAGTGGTTAAAGTGCATTGGCAAAGTTTCTAGAAGAATCAGAAGCTATGGTGTAGATCGGTTTTTAAGTAGCAATGATTATGATTAAGTCAAAACTGTACAAAATGTCATCTCATAGGGTGGTAACTAAATTGATGGGTCATGGTTTGGAGCTGTATGTTTTAATAAGTAATAGTATCCATGTATAAATAATATACACATTAAAAGTTTTTTTTTTCCCTTAAAACAGTTAAAAACATTTTTGTATTTTTACAGTGTTCTGAGTGTGAGTAAAACATACTAAGATGGTGTTCAAATAGGATGGCAGAGCTGTTATATACAAACTCTGGATTTTGAAGTTCTTCCCATAGGTCTTTAAGCCTACAAGAAAAGCAGTGAAATCTAGTATTCATTCCCAGTTGTCTGCCTGATTGGGATCTTTTTCTAGTTCTTCTTTTTCTTTCATTGTATGTGCATCCTGTTTTCAGAGCTAACAAGTTTAGGTGTACCCGTAAAAATCTGCATGCTCAGTATTGCTGACTGTGATCTGTTTATTAAAACTCTGTTTCTCTGCTTTGTTATTTCTGCCAAGCTGCCGCCATACCTCCTGTCTGTCTGCCACTAGGTCTCTGCTTCCCCTTCCAAATAGCTAGGCTGATTTTGTCACTGCTTTTTCTCATTCTCTTTGTTGTCTGTGTAGTACTGGCAAGGAGCCATCCAAGGCTGCAGCCAAATGACTGAAAATGTAAAATTGCTTCTAGGTCTGTTTCAGGATGTTACCTTGAGTTTCTTAGGGTCACCTATATTACAGGCTTCCTGCCGTTTGGGGGAGAGTCACTCCTTTTTAGAGGGCCATTAAACTTTTGCAAGTTTGCAGGTGGTGAAGATTCTGGCACATTTCTCATTACATTCTTCTTTATAGGCAATTATCCTTTTTTTTTAAACCTGCTTCTAGGTTGCATTATTTTTATTTTTAATTCAGCTTCAGGCTTTAGCATCTCCAAAAGTCAAGCAGTTATATCATTTTAATCTCAAACTTCTTGCAGTATTATTAAAATAAATGGGTGCTTTGCAGTGCCTTTTGGCATAATGTGTAAGGTCAAACTCTAATTACCCTTTAATGTAAGGTATGTTTGAAACATTTAATTCTAGCAGCTTTATCCCTATTAAAATAACTGGAACTGTGGACTCACCTGTAGAAGAAAGAGGTTCATCAGTATCAAAATCTGCTGTCATTCAGAAGTGTCACCAGCCTGATGCAGTTAGTGAACTTAGATGCCCTGCTGAATCACTGCTCCAATCTTTACGATTTGCTGTAATCTTACAGAATAGACTTTATGGAACGCACATGGAATGCAGTGACACAAGGAATGCAATGGTGACCCAGCCTGTTGCTCTTTAGTGTGGCAGGTGGTGATAAGTGTGTCATAAGTGGTTTCCAAAAAGGCTGTCAATAGCCTGAATACATGTAACCTGTGTTTAAAAAAAGCAAACAAACAAAAACTGAATGGATTTTTGTTTTGCATTTGTTACTTCCATCCCTGCCCCCATGTGGCTTGAACTGTGCTTGGAAAAAACGCCTGTGTTTGTAGTTGCCTCTTTGCTATCTACATGCTTACTTGGGTTACAATGTTCTGCTTTTGAAATTCCTCGTCAAAGCTACTTGCTTCCTTTCTTTACTTACCTACAGAAAATATGACATCTGGCCTTATTAGGAATACATAATGGCTATCAGATTCTGCATTTATAGAGGTAGACTTTTCGCTATGAGTAAAGAGATGAATCAAAATATCGGAGGTCAACTCTAATGGTTTTGTGAGACAACTCTATACTATATTTTATTCTTTACATCTCTAGCAGAGGTTTAGACAGAGCAGTTGCACAGATCTCATCCACCAAACCCTGAATTCCATTTTTAAATGCAAGTGTGTTCTTCCATACTTTTGAGACATCTAAAGCATTAAATTAAAAACCAGTCAATCCATCTGTGGTAAGTAGCTCAGTGGCTTTCCACAGCAGATTCTTATTTATTAGGTAATTTCATTTTTGTCTGACACTGGTTACATGATACGTGACATTGAAAAAGATGTCATTCTAAATTTCCAGATGGAATCTGTTGCCACCTCTTGTTTTCATTCATAGATTATTTTTAAGATCTCTCTCCCTAAAGTTAACATTCCTAACAAGTATGAAGAGCTCTGTATTTTTTTGTCCTCTTGGAGTGGAAAGATCAGCTGTAATATTTTTTTGACTGCTCTCGAGACAGGGAGGGAATTGCATTTCACATTTCAATGACTATGGATTTTGCATGAAAACATATAACCTTGTTAAGAATCAAAGTACAGTATTATAATTCATGTTGTATTTATTTTCTTATTGTTTATTTGGTTTTATATTTATAAATTGCTGCCTCTAATTCAGTTCCAAATTTAGAGAGGAAAATTTAGAGATTTGTTTCTCGCATTAATCTCTGTCAGGAGGCTGTTTTGATTCTGACCTTTTACAGACAGAAGTAACATAACTAAATTAAAAAAGGTTAATAATAATCATAGAATCATGGAATAGGTAGGGTTGGAAAGGACCTAACAGAAGTATAAAAGCAGTAAAGTGCCTTCCCCCTATTTGGATTACTTCCTTTTCGTAATAAATTGCTGCTTCCTTTTCATCCTCGCCTTTAACTCTTTTGTACCAGAGCAGTGGGAAGACTGAAGTTACCCGAGGTGTATTCAAGGTCTTAGATGTACTGGAAGTGATGTTTCCACAGTTCTGTAACCATAATTCCTGATTTTATTAATGTTTTGGTAATTGGGACACTTCTGTTGAAACGGAAGTACAGAAACCCAAGAGGCTTACAAATGTCTGAAAATGTGAGCCAGACATTTTGCTTCACTTGAATATTGCCTAGGCTGTAAATGACACGTTTGTTCACAACATTTTGAGGGGTTTATGAAAGTCTTCACTTTGACAGCTCAAAAACTTGATGCGTGATTTAGCCATTCATGAAAGCTTACCTAATTGGCTCAGTAGTCATGTATACTATTTAAATCACCTCTTTTTTGCATTTTTAAGTCACTATGGAATTTGAGATAGAGGTGAAAACTCCAAAGGAGGTTTATGAATAAATGTAATCGAATCATACTGATGTAAACTAAAATGTACTTTAACAGAAACGAATGCTTAGGTTTTGATGTATTTAAAAAAAAAATGAAATAAACAAAAAACATGATTAAATAGGTGATGTTTCAGTGATGCAGGAATATCAGAAAATAAAGGCATGCCATATTACTGTTTAAGGGCATTAAAAAAACCCAAGAAACAAAACAACAAAGTATTAAAGACTTTCTATAAACTTTGTAGCACCTAAAATAAAAGCATTTTTAAAGAAACTTCAAAAAATCAACTTACCATATTTTAAATTGATTTTTTAACTTATGCTCTTCTGGGGTTCATGGTTGTGTGGTGGTAAGTAGGGATTCTGTCTACGTGTCCCCTTCTGCATGCTGCCTTCATCCCTTCCTCTTCAAGAATATTTTGTCTTCCTGGGTGACTTTAATCCTTATTGCTCCAAAAGTAACTCTCAAGCATATCTGTTATGTGTTTACTCTGCCGTACTGAGACATCAATATGTAAGACTCTTACAAAGCGCATATGCTTGACTGCCCCTCTGCCTTTGTGAGTGAGCTTCACTGCAACCCGTGGTGAGGGCCTTGAATATGTACAAATTCAGTGATTCACAGTATTACCATGGGCACAGTAATCCTGCTTTTGAAGCCTGTGTGGAACAGGTAGGATTGACATCCATCCTCTGTTGTTGATCCTAGCTATGTTATTGGCCATAACATAAGGAATGGGGTCATAAATTTTGTGGAAGTTAGCACACTGTCCTGTTTGTATGTCCACCTTTTTTATCTTTTCTGCTTTGAAAGCTCCACTTAGCTGTCAGTTAATGAAATAGTAGTAGAGATCTTTTGTTTGAAAAGTTACATTCTGATTCTGTAGTAGTGTCATCCTAACTGTAAAATAAATAGGAACTATCTAAGCTTGTTGTAAAAAACCAAAACCAACAACAAACCCCCCCAAAAAACCAAAACCCAAAACAAAAAAACCCTGCCCCTCAAAAAAGCAAATATTAAAAAAAAATATATAATTATATATATAATATATATATAAAATATATAAATATATTTAATATTTATATAAAAATATAAAAAAGAAAATATTTTCCATTTAGAGAAATCCTTATGCACAGTTGTGAAATTCAGAAGTCCTGGGTTTTACTGCAGCTGTCCATTCTTTCAGTGCCATTGGGAAGCTGTGTATTGTGGCTCCATCTTAATTTGTGCACCTACAAGATGGAATGATAATAATCTTATAGGAGTACTTGTAAACTTTATCTAATGTCAATGGATGCTTCTACATCCTTTGTTGAAAGATTTCATAGATGATAAATGCATTATGGGAGAGGAAGCAGCTTTAACAGCAGTGTTAACAAGCAACTAACTTCCTTTGTTATACCAATTTTAGCTCCAACATTAGTTTGGCATTAAAAAAGAAATAATCATTTGGCTTATTAGTTCTGACTTCCTTATTTTTTTTATCTGGAAGGGAAGGGGGTGGCTTATGAGACTCTCCAGAGAATTTGAAGGAAATTCAGGGATTGGTTCATTTGTTTTAGTTTAAGTTTTTGGGTTTTTTTTGTTCTTCTTCTGGCTGCTTAGTAAGTGCTTCTGTTTAGTTTCCCACTGGCTTGATTCAGACTATATTTGAAAACTTGATACCTACTAACTGGTGTAGACTCTAGTCTGGGTGTTAATTCATGTGGGAGCATCTTGAGGTTTTACGTGAAAAGAATTCTTATACTGGCACTTTCAGTGATATTCTCCTTTTGAAGGAGCTATAAAGTGAGAGATTAATTTAATTTGTCTCCTGTAGTAATTATGCTCTCATCTTGTTGCTTCTGATGTTAATGAAGTTTAAAAAACGGTGGTGGTGTTAATAGTTCTTGTGCTTTCTTGAAGTCAGAGTCCAGTTACAATACAGGATAATTTCTGGAAGGTTAAACATACAAAGCTAAGCTGTTTTTAAAAATATCAGAGAGTCGTGACCAGCAAGGTATACTTTTGTTTGAAAAGTTACGTTCTGATTCTGTAGTAGTGTCATGCTAACAGTTAGCAGTCTGCTCCAGTTAGCAGACACACACATTCTTGGATTCTTGGATGAAAAGGGAAGGTGCAATTAATTTTGCATAATCATATGTGCAGTGGTATTCCACTAAGATTTAAATATAGATAGTTTAAGAAACAAATTAGAGCTGACATGCTCATAGTCATAAACAAAGTGAAGAAAAAGGAACATACGGGTTTGGCAGAGTAATGGGGAACTTCCATCCACACTATACTGTGGTACTTTGTCTCTGTTAATCCTCACTTAAAACAATACTTCCTCTTCTCTTCCTTTCCAGCTTATCAAGGCATGTAAGTAATTTCACATGTAATTTTTTTCTCCTAGCTGAAATAATGTTTTATGCTTTCAGTTGTCAAGGTAACTGCTAATTACTAATCTTGATTTTCATCTCTCCCCCCCCGACCCTAACAGTAGGATATTTTTTTCTTCCTTTTTTTTTTTTCATATAGAAATTTGTGTTGTGGTTTACATCAGTGTTGTGGAGGTACTGATTTTTTTCTATGAGAAGTACAGTTTTTCTCAAGGGACTTAAATGCTCTTGTTCTGGGTTTGTTTTTGTTTTTTTTTTTTTTTTTTAAGGCAGAGTCAAAAATATTTGTGAGGATTCAGTAACAAGTAACAAATCCTTCTTGTCTGCATGCCATTAGTGAGCCAGTTGAGAGTGCACATCTATGTGCGTATATATATGCAAGCAATTTTGAAAGAATGAGCTTTGCTTGAGTCATCTTGCATAAGTTTTCCATTAAAACAGAATGAGTTTTGGAGAAGGGCAGAAAACTGTAGCTAAAGATGTGTGTTTGAGCAAGATTTTTATAGCGCTGGATTGTAATGACTGTGCAGTGTTACAGATTCTCACAATTGCTGCATTTCTCAATTATTAATTTTGTGCTCAATTTTTTTTCACAAATTTTAAAACTGTAATCAAAGCATGACTGTTTAAGATTGGTAATTTGACACAAGCTTATTCTTTTTCTGTACTAGCTATTTCTATTGAAATGAACTGGGAAATGCTTGAATACCAGCAGAGATGCTTTCTTGTATGGTGGTTTCTTTGATTGGATATCAATATATATATATTGAATGTATAGCAACATTTAAGTGCTGTGGAAAAGCAGTATTCAAGAAGTGTTTGTGAAGTTCTGTTTGTATATGAATCCAAAACATTGACTAATTTAATTTTCATGAGCAACCACCAGTATTATTTCTGTGTGATTACTTAAGTTGTTTCTAGGGCAACATGAATAGTTCTTCGTGATTGATAAAATTGACAACATCAATCTATGTTGTTGGGGGAAGGAGGAAGAGAGAGTAGCATGTAGTTCAGTGTAACAGTTGGATATGGAGTGGAATTTTATGTTGATGGCTCTGATTTATTTATTTTTTTTTTTTTTCACTAGATGACTTCTAGGTTTGGTTTTTGAAAGCAGCATGGTCTCAAGTGTATGAATGCAGTAGCGAGTTGGTTTATGTTCTATGGTTTTGCTTTGGGTTCTTCTCTCAAAATAAATAACTCTCTAGGAGAAGATTCTCTATGGCTACATGCTACAAGAGTCTCTCAAGAGTCCACATGCTGGTGGTGGAGTTTTCTCTTACTACAGGATAGCTGGTAGCCTCTTCAAGTTGTGCTTTCTAAGGAAGTCAGCGCTGGACATTCAGATGCTTGGTGCTGACTGGTAGAGACAGGTGTTAAATATGTAGGTATAAAGTGGAATTAACTTGCAGTCTTCAGCTGCACAAATACATTTAAAAAGCATGTTTAAATGAAGCAGTTTTTTATACACTGTGGATCCGTACACTGCTTTCTTGAAACCTTGGTAGTGAAGCTTAAATTTCTGGAAGAACTGAGGTGCTGTGAAACAGTTTTGCTTCAGTGTTTATGAATCTAATTCCTGTACCCAAAGCCATAGGCCAGAGTTGATAGCTCAGATATGTATAGAAAGAAAAGGAGAAGAAATGCCTATCGTAGGTATTTAAGCCATTCAATAGAAACTTTCTGGCAAGGACCCATTTCTCGTTTTTAACTACTGTTTTTCTGTGGTTTGCTTGTTTGGTTGGGTGGTTTTGTTTGTTTGTTTGTGTTCCTTGCCACCCCGTTTCCCCCCCAGTTTTCAAGGAAAGTCTAAAAATTACTTTCTTTGAAAAGATATCGGTACCTGCTTTTCACATACCTCTCCTTTTACATCCTGTAGTTCAATTATGGGCTCGGTCATTGAATCTGTTAATAGTTGCTGTCTAAATCTTCTCCATGTACTCAGGAGGATGACTTCTATTTATTTCTCTCCTCTGGTTCTGAAGGTTCAGCACAGATTGGTACCTACCTGGAGAGTGAGTGAGCTATGGTACCTACCTGGGGAGCGAATGAGCTGTGAGCCTTAAATCACCATACATCACAATACATTTCATAGTAGATCGTTCTCAAGGTATTATATACTTGTAAAGATCAGAAGACACTCCTTCCTCCCCAAATATTGGAGATGCCTCATTGAGAGTTTTTCTATGTAAAGCTGACAAAAAATGAGAACATGGTAGACTAGCAGCATATTTGAACTACATGGAAATTAATTTGAGCCAGGGACTGCAATAATGTCTTCCTAGTCCCAAGTAGCTGTTACCATTCTGTGTGTGATACAGTGAATGTTTGAGTCTAACCTTGCTGATTTGCCATGCTTTTAAACACTTAAATGTTCTCCTTAGTCCTGACCATGTGAAAAGATACAGAGCACTCCCATCCAGGAAAGCTGAAGAAATTTAAGTCTTGCTAGCTTTGAAATTCTATTATGTAATAGTCTATATCCCAGTAATTTCTATGAAATTAGGATGCATCACTTACCGAAATCTCAAAAAAAGATTTAGAATAACTGTAGTACTGTGAAATACCTTCATGTTTCTCCTTAATACAAATTGTAATGAACTACGTGAACACATACCTGACCTACAAGGCGGAGATGAGATTTATTTGTCATAAATACGATTTTGGTTCCCATGCTATTGTGTTATTTTAATATCTGTACTTTTAACATCATATCACATCCTTGTTGAAATGTTGGGATTCCTCAGAATGTATTCAGAAGGACTAAAGAAGATCAGCTAAAGAAATGTAATATGATAAAGCCCAAAACCCAATATAATCTAGCTTTCAAGAAACTCGGAGATTCATTTAAGTGAAAGTGACAAAAATGGGTATTACCAACTTTTTTCAATTTTGAAAACTCTTGAAATCACTTAAAGCCTATCTCATCTGTATAAATAAAACTTAATGCTGTCTTTGAGGCTAGCCAATTAAAGCAAAGATTCTGAATGTATTAATGAGAAATCTGTTGACTTTAATAGTAAGGGAATGTGTGTTCAATATCACTGATTTTAAAAGTCTTTGTGAAACGAATGGCGCTTTAAACTTTTGTTAAATGAATGACATTTGTATCTCATTGCTTCAGAGGCATGCAATTTGTTAATAAATTGGCTATGAGAAAATCAGTTGTTGAAAAAAATCTCTGCCACACAGATTTCTAGCGTGGCCTTTAGTGCAGGGAGGGAAATGGGCATAGGAATTGGACTGTAAAAGATAAGAAGGCAATTATATATGCACTCTGCATAGCAGTCTCTACACCTTGAATTTATACAGGGCTCTGGTTCTCCTTTGAGGGAGAGTTGTGGAACAAAAGTTCCCAAATTAAGGTATGAAGTATGGACTTGAAGTCCTGCAGGTAAATAGGCTTAATGATATCTTTTTATTTCTTCCCCCTTTCGACGTGATTATAAGTTTTTAGCATGTAGTTCTCATTTCCATAAGAGAATGAACTCTGTTAATTTTTCTTTGATCTTTTAAACTAAAAAACAAATAAATAACCCAACAAAACAAACACAAAAAAAACCCAAACCCAAAAAGCCACACAGCAAAACAGAAAAATCCAAACAACAACAAAAACCAACCCACCACCACCTGCCCCCAAAATGGAAAAGCATTTACAATTAAAAAACCCACAAAGTGTGCCCACAAATGGCTATGAAACTATTTGTAGTGTCCCAGTTCAGAGTTCTTTGGGAGAGGGTGATTATATCTTTAATTTTGTGTTCATAGTAAATTGGAGCAAGCCTGTTAAGCTCCTGGAGAGAGGATTGCAGCAGAGAAACATCCAGTGAAGTCCATACAGAAGCAAAGGTAATACAGAGGGGATCTGTGTGGGGAGACACAGGCACATTTCTTCTCATTCTTCTCTCGCTGCTGGTTCTCTGGTACGTACCCAGAAGTTTTCTGGTGGTTCTGTCTAAAGAGACATCAGGGTCTCTTCCTCTTTTACTTAGTATTTTAGAATACCTGAGTCTTTCAATCTCTGCCTTTTCTGTCAGTTGCACTTTCTACAATGTGACTGTGGAAATGCAATGAATATAAATATAGCCCTTTGGAAAACCTGAAGATTTCAAGTAAATGCAATGAACAGTTTGAAAATAATCTGCCAGTAATTAAATAAATAGCTTCTCTAGATTGTGCATGGAGCAGTCAGCTCTTCCAGAGGACAAAGGGTGATTCCAACATAGAAGTAACCATATTCAGCATTAGGACATATCTTTACTTTTAATTGTATATAAACATCTAAGCAAGGACTGGGTGTAAAATTTTGGAGAATTATTCATGCTGTGTGTCAAGAACTTGAGTCCAGCATCACTCCTACTAGAACTGTTCTATTTTTAAGAGCTCGTCTGTGTTTACCTGTTGTGGTGGAGCCCCTTGCTGTTAAAAACGAAACACTAACAAAGCTCCCCAGGCTCTCCGTCATCCGTCTGAAACTAGTGGGGTGGGCAAAAATCTTGTTCAGATTCCATATAGATGATCAGATGGCTAATGGGATGTCAAATACAGAACCTTTTGTCTGCAAGTGAGCAAGATGCTTGCCATATGTCTTTTGGAAGCGGATGAAAGTAACCAAGTGCTTTGAGAGGGAACATGTATAAAGCCTTTCTCTTGGCTCTGAGCATCTGACATCTGTAAGTTCTTGTACAGCAGAGTAAAAATTAGGCTGACACAACTGAAATCCTTTGTGTTTCACTAGACGCTTGTGGATTTGAGGAAGAAGGAAGCTCTTCTTGTATCCCGGATGTGATTATTCTGTCACAGTGAACAGAATAAGAGTATCAGTTTTTCTTGCAAAATATAACATGTTTGGAAAGAAGGGAATATTCCTGGTTTTAAAATTACTTGTTTGTACAGTATAAACTTCAGTTTGTTCCATGAGTAATGTAATCCACTAATACATACCAGCACAAGCATAATACAAAATAATTGCTTAAAAATAAATACTCTGAAAAATGCATTTTTTAAAAGTTATTTTTTAATGCTTTAAAAGCCAGATCTAGAGAACTGGTTTTGTGAAACAAATGAATTTTGTATTTCTCTGTTGTTGTTTTTTTCTTAAGATTATGCCATTAACAACTTGTCTGAGGATTTATTGGTGCTTGCAGCAGTTTTAAGCGTATTTTCATCAGAGCTGAACTTTTAATAGTGTAATTTATTCTTGTTATATTTCCTGATGTTGATATTCCTACTTGCTGTAAACCAAAAACTAGCGGCAACCTTGCCTAAGGAGTTGTTTTTGCTGGTTAAAGTGATATCCCCTTATCACCTGTTACTCATCTGTGTTTTCTTTTTTACTATTGAAAGAAGCAGGTTATTTTTAGGAATTGGAAGAGTAAAAAGCCACTTGCCAAAACTTTTTTGAAACTGGTATGAAATGTATGAGTTCCATATAGGTTTTTCTGATTCCTGGTATCTTTTTGATGTTGATATTTATAGCAAAACACTGCTGTCTGCTCGTCCTTAGAGTTTACGTGAATACCTCTCTAGCTTTGACAGATCTACTGTATGAGAAATGGTTTACCTGTGGTATGAAAGACTTCTTGCTGTGTGGGGAAAAACACTTGCTGCAATGGTACTGGGCTTATACTGGTTGACAGAGGAAAAAAAGCCAGTGCATATGTGATTTTCCTGTACCTCTGAGCTGTTTTCAGGAGCTTTGGGAGAACAGGGGCTGTGATGTCTGTCGGACCAGAGGAATGTTTTTAGCCTTTGGATAAGGGTGTTCCTGCCCATCCCTTTCACAGAAGGAGAGTGAGTGTGTTTGAAGATGAGCTACATTTTAGGGATGTGATTTTTAGCGAATTTGGTCTTTGTCAGACCACTTCTGTCTTCATTCTCACTTGGTTAGCCCTTTGGTGATGCCTCTAGTCCCTTTCAGTCTCATGCCTCCCTCACTGCAGGCTAATAGTCCAGGAAAGTTGTTGTTCGAGCTCTACCCCATTCAGAATACCATCATCTCAACAGCAAGGTATACTTTAGTAGTGGGGAGTATGAGAACGTTTAGGTAAAAGACCAGTTCATGACCAAATTTCCCCCCTCCTCTGTACGTGTGAAAAAATACAAGAATTAATCTCAGATTTACTTCCAGCCGGAAACTAGGCCTGCCACTTGGTTCTGGCTAATGAATGTTTCTGAAAACGCAGAGATTAATAAAACTTTAAAGCTTTCCAGTGACTGAATGTTCTTCTTTGTACTCCATTTGTGCTTCTGTGCAGTTACAAAGTCCAAGCACAGACTAAGAACTTTCAGCTGACAGAAAGCTGTTCATTTTTGGTGAGGCTGTTTTTGAGGATCTTGAAGATGTATTTTTTTCTATAGAATTTCATAGCACTAAGTTCTCTTTAAATGCTGTTTGTGGTTTATATTCCTATAGACTAGTATTACTTACAAACTCAAAAGACACTCGTATTTTCATCACCAGGAATGGAACTGCTTGCTTCCTGAACATTAAGAAAGGATGTGTGTGAGTGCAAGTTTGGGTCTGCACTGAATTTTGTTCATTGATGTGTCAACATATTTTTCTTTTGATTTTACTGTTTCATAGGAGAAAGCGTTGCGGGATGTTAGTGTTTCAGTTACTTGTCATTTAAAAGGGAGTACGTCATGATATGACAGTGTTTATCTGTTTTTGTTTATCACTTCATATAGTCTTTTAGTATCATAATTTTCCTTCATTATGTCACGTGTCAGATCAGGACAATAGCATCCTGGTGTTTTGGTCTAACGCAGAAAAAGAAATTTCAAGTTTCTCATCCTACCTTCAGCAGTAACTTTATAAGCGTAGGTTCCATTGCAAGTAAATGAATCACACATTCCTGTGTGCTGCAGCCCTTTTGAAAACAGGGTTTGAGACATTTTGTTCTTCGTTCTTTAAGAAATGTTATCCCGTATGCTTGAAATGCTGGGGTCTGAGAGGGAAAAGAGTCTGGATCTTCAGGTCTTCTGAAGTTCAATTTGACTTTGTATGGAAACTGTGTGTTGTGTGTGTTTGTGTGGGAAGGGACAGGATGGAATTTAGATTTTTATTAAAGGGAGTGTAAGGGTGCAAGTTGGGGGTTTGGGAGGTTTTGTTGGAAAAATTATTTGTTAAATGAAAAAGAAGTACACCAAAAAAAAGGTTCAGCCCAAGTAATTGTTACGGTCCATGCCACTCGAAGGGACTGTCTGCAAGGGGGAATCCTGAGGAATACCCTATTTTTAATAGGAAAGAAGAGACAAACGAGAGCAGTTACTCTGATGGTTTGTTTTATCCCCTTCAGAAGTACCCCTTCTCTTGGCTTGTCTGAGACAGCTCTAGATTTAGAAAACATATCAAACCACAACATTGTGAAGGAGCACACAGGCATGTGAAGATGTCTGTGGAAGCCTCAGCGGTGTTTCAGTATCCAGGGAGCACTTCACCTGCTTGTGCTGGAAGCTGGAAGCCTGCCACTCTTCATCCTTTGTTCAGCTTCCTTTGCTGCATGAAGCATAGAAGACAGCAACTAATGTTATTGTTGATGTTAAGTAATTACAAAGGAGATGATTTCACCTTCAAAACTTACCACCCTTGCACTCAACCGGCCCAAATGCCTGCAAACACGACTGTCACCAAACCCACTAATTTCGTTGCAGCCCTGCCATTTTGCAGTTTCCTTCTCACTCTGAGAAGCACCTCACTGTGAAAAGGAAGGGGTTAATGACCGTGAAGACAAAGGAGAAAGGAAGGTGTTTGCTTTCCCCACTGCTACTGTTTAAAGTTTGATATGGCAGCTTAAATAAGTTTCCATGCCACATGCCCATTTCACTGTTCAGACTGAGAATGTTGTGTTTCCCCCCTCCCAGGATATTTGGCTGTTATTTGTGGGGTTTTTTATTATTATTACTTTTTTAAGCCTTTTCTCTCTATCTTTTTTATTATTTTTTTCTTTCCCTTTCAGTCTCTTTTCCCCCTGTCCCCAACGAAATAACCTGATACAACTCCAAATTTCACTGGTTTATACCTGTAAGAACTCTTAATGTTTTGTCAATTAACTATTTTGTGAAAATCACATGCAGGTTTGTATTTCGTAGTAGGGTTTGGTTTCTGGACAAAGATGAAGAAAACTCCTAGTATAAGGTGGAGAAACATTCCTTACATAGGTGTGTCTTCCTAAGTGGTGAGTAATGAAGTGGTTTGGTCCACATTCCTATTCCCTAATGTCTCTGATTGTTGGGACTGCTTTACCCTTTCAAAACAAATGGTGTCATAGGAAGACCTCCCCCTTTCTGCACAGGGCTGTACCATAATGGGATTTTCAGACTTGCTTTCTTTTTGACTTCATTACAAGCTTCTAACAGACTGTTTTGAAATTCAGTTTCTTCCAGCTGCTTTTGTGTGTTGAGCGTTGGCAGAAACAAAACATATTCTAACAGACAACCTGTCTAGGATTCATGATCAGAGAACAGCTTTCTTGCTCTTTAGAGCTTTGTTTGTTTGTTTGAATATTGTGAGCAATGATATCACAGGTATCGAAGCATAGCTTTGCTCTTCTCCTGATAAGAAACTTCCTAGTGCTGCTTACAAGTCTGGCATGACACTCTTCTCCTGAGCCCAACTGAGGAATTTGAAATTAGCCTCGTGGAATTTGTGGTTTGGTTTTTGGTTTTGGTTTTTTTTAATAGCAAAATTTTATGGTTATTTAACCCATCCAGGTCCAGATGGGATCAGAATCCAGATGGGATTTCAGACAAGAAATCCTTTTTCTGGATCTGGGAGACTGATGAAGTTGTTCATATTAGAATTGAAGGGAATTTTAAAAGCAGTTGCGTATAGCTAAGTGTTTCTTTCCTTGTTTAGTAACATTTTCTGTGATAAGTGGAAGTAAACTGATTGTTTTAATACGAGTTGTTGCCTAATCCACTTCCGTATTTTGTTCTATTGATGTTTTATTGGAACTGAAATTATGAGCACACATTTGGCAAATACTGTCAATTTTTAGGTATGTACTCAATATTTTTTTCCTTTATTAGGCCAAAGGTAGGTTAATGGTAGCGTGTCCTTGTCCATGCCAAACCCCTACATGCTTAGTTATGCTGTCTTTTAAACAAAATACTTCAGTGGTGACCTTTAGAAATGTGGCTTAGTCAACAGCTTCATGATGTGCATGCAGTCTTTAGGAGATTCTCTACTCAGTAAGCCATCTCAAGTATGCTGCTTAGTAGTTTCTTGGATGAGGACAGGAATACACACACACAAAAAAAGGGGTTCTGAAAAAGGACGTGTTATAATTCCATTGTGGAGGACTGAAGTGATTGCTCAAGTGCTGTGTAAGACAACTGCCAGAGATATCTAAGAGCTCTTTTTCCTCAAAACTGCTTTCTTCACTGACTGTAATAGTTCATGAAGAAGGTGAACATCCTGAACAAAGTTCTTCCATTGCTTATATATCTGTAGTGTATGTAATAGGCTGCCTGTGTTGCTTGTGAAGGTAAACCTCTAAGCTAAACACACCAGTTGCTTGAAAAGTCAAAATTCTGATGTTCTTTGCTGTTTGTTACTTCATTTAAACTGAATTAATTATTATAATTTCAACTGTTGAAAGTCATACTCTGTGCCTTCCCTGTGAGAACTACTCACTTCTGCGTTGGCAGCTTTGTATGAAACGCCCTCACGGATGAGCTATTACTGGAATTACTCCAGTAGTGCTATTGCCCATTCCAGGGAGGCTGCTGAAATAATTCCTAGGATTTCGTAACCCTTAACAGTGTGTTTGGGTTTCACTGATGTCTGTCCACATCTTTCTGTGTAGCGCTGATGATACAGTGTAGGCGGACAGCAGGAATGGTTACGGGTATATGCAAGGCTTCGTTTTCTTGTTAAGATCCACTGTGTAGCGCACCTAATGCTTTGTTTCTTGGCTTTGTATCAAAATAACAAGATGGAAAGTATATCCTACTACCTTTGCTTATTTCATTGCATCCTCCCTTCTGAGCTACTTAGCAAAATCTGTAAAAACCAAATGATCTGGTAAATGTACTTTAAAGAGCAAGTGTTGGTTGATTGCACATCTAGGGTACTACAGCTCAGGTAAACAGGGGTTATTCCTTCATTCTCACAGGATTATATTGAGAAGTAGTCCTACCACATCAGTGATTATTTGAAAATAAAATGAAGTTAGTTTTTAGCTGCAGTTGCCCTTGTGTTCTAATCTGTAAAATATCAAGTGTTCACATGGAAATTGGTATATAGTTGGTTTAATTGGTGTCCTGGGTTCAGCAGCAGCAGTCAGTTTTTCTCCTTCTTAGTAGCTGTTGCAGCGCTGTGTTTTTGACTTTCGGCCTGGGAACAGAGCTGATAACACCGATGTTTACTCTGACCAAGGACTTTGTGAGTCTCATGCTCTGCCAGGGAGGAGGAGAAGCCGGGAGGAAGCAGGGACAGGACACCTGACCCAAACTAGCCAAAGAGGTATTCCATACCACAGCACGTCATGCCCGGGATGTAACTGGGAGCTACCCGGAAGGGCACGTCCTCTTTTGCTGTCGGGCTCATTTCCGGCGGGCGGTATCGTATTCTCTTCTCTTGTTATTTCTCTTATCATCATTATTATTGGTGGCAGCAGCAGTGGTTTGTGTTATACCTTAGTTACTGGACTGTTTTTATCTCAACCCGTGGGAGTTACATTCTTTCGATTCTCCTCCCCATCCCTCTGGGGGGGTGGGGGGGGAAGTAGACTGCGTGGTTCTAATTTACGGCCTGGGCTTAAACCACAACAATTGGTGTTGAACTCTATTTAAAGAGGGGGGCAAGCACCACAAAAAGTGTTCATGATCTGTATAAAGTATCTTAAAACAAGTTAGTCATCTTGATACTGACCTTTGAAATACTGGCTTAACTTTGCGTTTATTCAAAGCAAAGATAGTGTAACTGATTTCGAAGATAATCTGATACCAAGTGCTTTTATTTTCTGCTTTTTTTTTTTGGTTTTTTTGTTTTTTTTTTCTTTGAGTGGACTGCTTTGACAGCAGAGAAGGGGCACTGATACAGCTTTTGCCTCTAAGATCTGAACAAAATGGAAAGGAGTGGTGGGGATATTCTTACATGTGACTGACAAAGGAAAATATACTAACAAATGGGATGGCTTTGAACAACATTGGATGTGTCGTATCTAATTTGTTTTGCTGAGAAATGTTGGTAAGGAATAAAATCTTGTGGATCAGAAGTTAAGATAAAAATTTGAGTTTATTGGTGGTTTTAAGTGAAGAAAATACAGCAATTACTGTGTGATCTGTTGTAGTTGGGGCGAGGAGGTAGTTGCATCGAGAGGCATTTTTTTTAGTATTGAATCCCTGAGTAAAGAGAAGTCTTTGTATCGTGATTTTCTTTTTTTTTTTTCAATGTCAGGCCCACATGAAGATGACAGCATAGCTTGAAATAATCTGACAGCCTAAATGACACAAAATAGGGTAGTGCAGATGTGAACTGAATGTTTTTATGAAGTCTTGTAGTCAGCATTCATTTCAAAGCTTTCTTCCCAGCCTATCTGTGGGTAGTATTTCTCTTCACATATAATACCATATGCTCTGTGTCTCTGAAATCTCAGTGAGAAAAGCTTTACAGATTTCTTTCTGTATGAAGTACCACTGGACATTTGAACATAAATCTTCTCAGTTCTGCAGTTTCTTTGTCAGCAAAGCACATCTCACTTTTATTTCCCTGAATTATTTCAGAATTCTGAAGTTTGTTTGCATTGTCTCTAATATGAAGATAAAGAGCTTACTTCACATACAGTAATGAACTTTTCTGTTTTCTTCTATGTATTGTTCTGCAGGTTAAAGTGTGTGTGTGTGAAAAATCTAAAAAGCCAAGAACGTCTTTGACTGGATAGATTTTTCAACATGAATCGTGCTTTTAGCAGGAAGAAAGGTAAGTAATTTAGCTTATATTCCATGGGAGATGTAAATATCCTGTATAAATTCTTCAGAATATAAAAAATCATATAAGGAAGTACTTATGAATAATCGCACCTAATTAACTAGATAAAACCAGGCAGCCTTCTCTGAGATGTACAGAGCAAAGCATTCTTGATTAATACTTGCAGAGCTTTGTGGATTGTAAGGCTTAGGTTGAATTTCATAATATTTTCTTGATTGAGGCATCTGCTTGTGTATGTGTGTATGTATATATCTGGAATACACACACTTTTTTCTTTTTTAACCCTGCACACTCCACAGGATGTGCTGTAGGATTTTAGAAGTTTTGAAGAGTTAGTGACTTCTGTATTTATTATATATATATATTAATGGGTTCTTATTCTTGGGAATCTATTTTAGAAAACTGTATTTAATATACTTGAAGTATCTCATGCAACAGAATAATTCTTACCTTTAAGAAGCTGTTCTGAATTTGTAGCAATCTTCAAATTGTATGCTTTCCAAAAGAATATCAAACCACTAAATATTTAATTATGTATGTTGCTCTTCTGGCTTGCTTTATTCTCTTTTCATGGTCTGTTTATGATTAAATATAAGCTGGGGTTTTTTTAGATGGAGCATTTAGCCCAACCAGAAAAAGGTGGTACAAAAAAAGCTGTCAGGCGTGATGAAGTGCAGTTATTGCAGATCTTAAAAATGATCCCGAACTTGAGCAACCGGTAGAGTTAAATACTGTCATCCATTAATTTTACTCATGGTATTTACTCATGAAATTTACTTATGTTATTTCCATTCTCGTATCCTAGGAAAAATGCAAATTTCGGTTAAGCACTTGTCAAGGATAAGTGAAAATTACGTATTTTTTCATGCCAGCTGAAGTTGAGAAAAACTTGGCAGTATAAGTGTTCATCTCTAATCAGGTTCAAACACATTCATTTGATGAACTTACTTTATTGTATTTCCTGGTTTTACTCCCAGAACTCAGGGATACCACAGTTTTCATGCTTGTGTTTGATGGAGTGGTTTATGGATTTCTTCTGTGCGCAAGAGCATGGGTATTTTGAGGAGTTAACTGAGTGCTGTGACTTCACTAGCAGCTCTCTCTATATCCAAATTAGTCTCCTGGTGACTATGCTGGTGGGGTTTGTGGTAATTACAAGTTTGCATTGGTCTGTCGCCTTGGAGCTACATAAACAGCAGTCTTAAAGGTACAGGATTGTGAGGGGAGTTTAAACAAATACAAGTACTTTCATAAAAGGCAAAGGTTATGTGAATTATGCAGATTTCTAGAGTAAGTGTCCCCTAATTTCCATGGTCACAGTCAGTCTATACTAGACTTTTAATACGATGCATTCAGAGAAAATAGTAGTGCCATATCTTCTTGAACCTGGTTAGCTGGTGACTGGAATCATAGAATCATAGAATAGTTAGGGCTGGAAAGGACCTCAAGATCATTCAGTTCCAACCCCCCTGCCATGGGCAGGGACACCTCACACTAAACCATGGCACCCAAGGCCTCATCCAACCTGGCCTTGAACACCGCCAAGGATGGAGCATTCACAACCTCCCTGGGCAACCCATTCCAGTGCCTCACCACCCTCACAGTAAAGAATTTCTTCCTTAGATCCAATCTAAACTTCCCCTGTTTAAGTTTGAACCCGTTACCCCTTGTCCTGTCACTACAGTCCCTGATGAAGAGTCCATCCCCAGCATCCTTGTAGGCCCCCTTCAGATACTGGAAGGCTGCTCTGAGGTCTCCACGCAGCCTTCTCTTCTCCAGGCTGAACAGCCCCAACTTTCTCAACCTGTCTCCATACGGGAGGTGCTCTAGTCCCCTGATCATCCTCATGACTTGGACTGTGCTGTACTTGAAGAGCTCTGTTCTTGCACCATCACCTGATTCAAGCAACAAAGCTTTCCTTCTAAGCGTTCAGGAAATTTTTTCATCATTGACACACGGTGGTGGACAAAGCAAGAAGAGAAGCACTAAACTCAAGCTTCCTTGATTTTTTTTATTATATTTTATTCAACTGTTGAAGGCTGGATAGTAACCTGTGCTTTCACGACCAATTTGCAAAGGAAGTGTGAGTTGCTAACGGAGAAAGGAAGTGAGATCTTTTTTAAATTAACCCTGATTCTTTAAAGAAAAGAGTTCCTCATAGATATGATGTGACATGATTGTTCATGTGCATTGAAGAGTCTGTGTTATGGGAACAGCAGTTTTGTCCTAAATCAGAGTAGAGCACAGACCCCATTTCGGGTATTACCACTAATTCATTTTGCAGCAGAAATTTGTGCTACAGGTGTCGTATCTATAGCAAGTACTCAATGTAAATTCATTTTCGGGGGCCATGATTTGGGCATGAAGCAGCCACTTCAACTGAGAAGGTGTACTGAGTGCTCTGACCTTAAAAACAGCTAGTAGTCGTTGCCTGTCTGCCTGAGATTAAGCACAAACCAGAACTTCTAACCTGGATAGTTAACGTTTGTATTATAGATGTCATTATTTTTATTTGTTTGATAGTAATTTTAGTTAATGCATTTCAATTTCAAATTTAATAAATTCAGACTGTTCATCTTTCATACTAATGATGACTATGAAAATACAGGAAAATGAAGTTTAAGCAAAATCAGTTTGTTTCAGGAAGCACTTACATAAGTAATAATAAGTGGAATCCTTTAGCAGTTAAGAGTTGTAATATCTATTCTCATCAGTTAGCCGTAAGCTAATAAAACAAGGAAACAAATTTTATGAACTAATAAATCTATTTAGCATCTCCTAAAGTTGCATGTTAGATATGAAAAAGCTTAGTACCTGTTTGAACTAAAATAGCCTTTGTCTTGACTTCAGTACAGGTTGGTTGGACTACCAGTTACATGTGTTAAGAAGAAAAATCTCTGTCACAGAACTATTATATGACTATACAAACCCATTTGTTTCATTTATCAATGAATGCAGTATACTCTATTGATACAGCTTTTACAGATTTATTTTTTTTAAGGATCTCTCACAAAGCCAAATTAAAGAACAGTGTTGTTATGTATGTTCTTGCTGATTAGTTATTATGACAAAGCTTGTGAAAACATTAAGGTTTCTATCACAGTATCAGGAGCTTGCTTTTTTATGTGAGCCATGTTGGGTCATGTTTTCTGAAGGGTCCTCTTAATTTTACCTTTAAAGTCAGGTGTGGTAGCATGTTCTTTTTTGAAGTTCTTTTTTCTTCTGTTTGCATCTTGATAAATTCAGTCTCTCTTTCAAGCAGTTTAGGGTTCTTAATGTAATTCTCCTGTAAAAGATCTTTGTTCATGCTATATTTTAATGTAAATTTTTCTCATTATTAGTGTATTGACATCTAAACTGATTCAGGTATTTGTCCTTAATTTGTGTGCGACTGTGTATATGGGTAATGTGTATACACAAAACAGAAAGCATTAATCATGGGATTTTTGGTTTGGTTTGGTTATTTTATTTTAGGGAAGGGAGGTGCCTCTCCCAGATGAGTTTGGCATATTTTACTGATTCTGTGGCTTTGCATTCAAAACCATTAGTATAAGAACTGGTGCATAGAAGTAAACAAAAATTAACTAGTGTTTATTACCAGTATTTATTGGCTTTTCCTCATCAGAAATGGGTAAACCTACTGTTCCGCTTGGGAAGAGACATTTCTAAATATGGAATGACTGTAATCCAAACCTGCTGGAGTTAAAAGAGTGAAGCTACTGAAATGTCTCAAAATAGAGATAAAAATGTAGGTACGTAGGTCTACTTTGGACTAAATTTATTACTGAATTACAATGTGTGAAATCCAGTGAACTTCAGTGACGTTGTGGAGGATGTAAATCACAGTTGAATTTAGTTCATTCTTTATTGCACACTAATTGTCTTCCTTCACCCCAAAATAAATGTCAGCCTTAGTATGGCATTAAGTTCAATGCCAAAGCTGCAGTTGTATCCAGGAATCTGAATTTTTTTGAATGTTTTTATTCCGTATGATTTCAGTTTGTAAGGCTGGTAATTGGTGCCACATAATCAGCTCATGAGATGTAGATAGTGTTCATGATGCTAAATGGAATATATTGAAATAATAGCCTGTCATAAATCATTAAATTTCAGCAATAACATTTCTGTGCAATGGCTTTTCGTGAGTCTCATTTATGGAAGATGCATTTAATGGGCAGGGCCTGACAAAAAATTGCAATCAAAGGTTATAGGATGCTCTTTTATGTGTATGGACTGGCTATAATACAATTTTCATTGTCAAGTTATGCTGCATTCCAGAGATTGCAAATGTTTTGGTTTATATTTCTTTTTTTGAAATATACAACAGAAGGGTGAAGGGGGTAAATTTAGTCCTAAAGCAAATACTTTCATTCTGTCAGAGAGAATATTTCACATTAGTGATTTAAACAAACAGGCTGTTGTGTGCTGGACTTCCACAGTAACAGTAATGATAAAAAACATGAAGGAGGAGTAGATACTTGTACACCTTAAAGGCATATAAGTAGTCACGATCTTTGTCATTGTATTCTTTAGATATTCTTGTCATGACACACTAACTTTTCATAAAAGAGCTCATCACCTTCCAGGAAAAAACCCAAAACTAGCTCTAAATATCCTCATCCTCCCCCATCCCCAAAATGCTGCTGCTTGATTGTTTGTAGGATTTCTTTAAATATGATTTTTTTTCAAGAGTAAATGTTGGGAGGAAAGAAGGGTACTTTTTTGTATACTAAATATTGTATTCAGTTGGTCTCACTTCACACAAGAAGAATAATTATACTAATATTTTTATAATACAGAGAGGTTTTATGTGTTCCAAATACTGTTCCTTGGGCTTCAGAAGAGAAGTTCATGTGAAAAGCTGATATTCAGTGCCAGGTGCCTCTTTTGGACTGTGCATTTGTCTCTTTGCGTGTACTTATATGCAGCTGTGTATGTATTTATATTCTGAAAGCAGAAGGAACAGATCTCATTGTTTAGGAAAGAGGTGATTACAGCTTGTATTTAGAGGATTCATAGTTACAAATAAGGAGTATGTTTTGGAAACTTTCTCTGTAAGATTCATATTGAGTCTGCACAGATAATTTAGCCTAATACCAAAGAATAAAGCCCAATTTTTCTTTCCTTTCTGTTAACATAAGAATGGGAGAATAATATCCTGTTGGCTGTTTTATCTGCATTATTTTTGGAAGGATATTGCAGAAATAATCTTATCTGTCGCCTGCTTTAAACAATATTCTAAGCAAGTTGACAATCATATTTACCTCAATAACTATTTGATGCTTCTGCAAAACCTAAGGAGCTCCTCTCAAGAACATACATGCACTGCTTAACCATAAAGCACTGAATACTGACTTTAGAATGGGAACAGCATTGAAGGAGCCTTAAGCTTTTTAGTTTCTACCCTATTAAAATTTATACAGCCTAATTTACGGAATGTTAAATGATTTGCATGGGAGCTTGGCAAACATGTCTTTTGAGTTAATGAATTTTTAAAGTAAGTTGTTACGAGTGTATGATGTAGAGTTCTTGTCCAAGTGTACTGTTGCAAGTAACTTTACAAACTACAACCTAAATGCTTGAATTACATAGGTACTCTGCGAGTTAACTGGATGAACATCTAACTAATGACAAGATGTGTTATGCTGTGTGAATAAATTTGGATGTGTAAATAAATTTGGATGTGTACCAGCCATACCTTGACTGGAATCACAATGACTGCTTTGTTTTAAAGCGCTTTGTTTTAAAGCACTTTGTCTTATAAAGCCGCTGGAAAATTGCAAAGAACATCCAAGGTGTATGAAAATAATATTTTGAGAAAACAAGTTCGCTAATCACTGGTTAGTTGCACTAATATATTATTTTGATCCTATCTTTCTTTCTTGTCAAAACTTATGTACTAGCATTCATATAAATATATATAGTATAAATGCATAGGTGATGCAGTGAGTGTTGCTACTAGAGGCATTGCAAACGCTTTTATTTTTCTTAACTTTGACCATGCCAACCCAGTATTCTGTGATGTCATTTTTCTATTTTACTAATCAGCTGTTTAAAACCATTCATGAGGTCCTAAATGTTGTGAGAGAAGGACACAGAAAGACAAAGCATTCTGTAAAGCTCAGTCTATTCTAGGAAGATACAGCTTTGTTGTCTTGGCAAAGAATGAGTATGCCTGCGAAGAATAAATATGCCTCCAAAGAATATTTTATGCTTAGGGGTAAAAAAACCAACAAAAATACCCCCAAAGTAATTATTTTTCCATTATGTATATTGATGGGTATTTGCCTATACATGCTTAGGGCAGAATCTGGTTCATAGTTCCACTTGCTTAATCATAGTAACCTAGCAATAACTTTAATAAACTACTGCTATTTAGACACACAGAGTGTACTCAGTCATTCCTCTAGAAGGTGATTGGAGCAAATACTATAGCTGTATTATGGAAGAATATGGGTTAATAATGTTTAGGTATTATATTCAGCTGAAAACTTCCATAGCAAACAGTAAGTCTCATGGCTTGGTGTATCCATTCATTGCCTGCAGCAGTCAAGAAGACAGATTCTCCCTTGTTGTCTGACTTAGCATAAGTGAGGTTTGGGAGTACCTGCCTGTTTCTGTTGTAGTGCAGGGTAAAGGAAATTATTTGACAGATTCCCCATTGTGATGGTTTTCTTGGTTTATACAAAAGTAAATAATCTAGAGAAAAATGAAAGATGTAGATACATAAGTACACACACTGAAGCAAATAAGCCATTTGTTCCTGAGGCATCAATACCTACAGGTAGCAGTGATCTCATGGGGTACTCTCCCCTTCAGGAGACTGTTACTAGGCTGATTGTCACATAAGATCTTTCTTTTGATAGCAGGAAGAAAAGACATGCATTGGTGTCAGAGGTACTTTGATTCAGTAAAGAATAAAGGTGTTAGTTTTTCCCTTCAAGAAATGACTTTTCAGTTTCATTGCTTCATTTCATTTCCATTTCAGAAGTTTCATTGTGGCACTAAAATAAATAAAAATAATGTGAGTGGGATTTAGGGAGGCAGTTAACTAAGCTTGCGCTGTTGAGAGTTGTTTTGCCATTTATGGAAAATAGTACATCAGTGCCTCTTTACTAAATGTGTTCTATAGCTGTGTGCAGTAATGTGTGGGGAAATTAATCTCAAAGAGAGAACAATTTCTTGGCACTGTTAGCTTTCCTTTTTGTGAGATAAGTGGTTAGCTGTGCTTTTATCTAACCTAGTGTCATTCTCCACTAAGTGCATCACGGTTTTTCTGGGTACTTTATAAAGTTCCTGAGTCTCTTGACTTCAGCGTGTGATTTGTCAGCATGTTCCTCTTCCCTGGCTCTTCCAGCACTGCTGAGGCCTCTGAAATGACTCACACCAGTGCTCCCAGAGTATGTAATGACCAAGCAGTTGAAGCAACATGCAGATTGTAAAAGAATCTTTCTTTTAGAATGGAAGAGGTGATTCAAGGGAGTCTAGAAAGGAGTGAAGTCTCAATACTGAGCACAGTTAATCCTCTGACCATGAAAATGCCCAACCCCTTGCCTCCTCCTCCCTTGCAATTCTGTCTGTCAAAACCCTCGGTCTTCCGAATGCTAATTTTATGCGGTTTTTTCACTGCTCTTAGCAGGCTACTGTATGCGGGCAGGGACCTGCACCTGAGAAGCTTTCACCCAAGCCAAATTCTCTCAAAAGCTGACTGAGATGCTGTGCTGCTGCTACAGGGGCTCTCAAAAAGCCCACTGTGCTGCACAGTTAGTATGCCATGCATGTGAAGAGGTGTTGAGGAGAGGTTATAGTATTACTGTCTTTAAGCAGGGCTGTGGCTTATCCTGTGCCCTTCAATCCTGAGCAGTGATCCTTTTGCCCATCTTTTCTCCACACAGTGCCAGTATGTTTGGCAAAACCTACTCATACTTAGGCTATTACCTCTTAGACTCTCTCATATCTTATTCAAGCTAAACTCTACTTAGGTTTTAATGGATTCTGGATGGCTCAAACGCCTAAATCTACAAAAATAACCAGGCACTTAAACTTTAATGTAAATGTGAAGGCAACCTAGATTAAGACTTTCAGACAAGATCTAAAATGACTATAGTTTTCACCTGGTGTGATAGCATGAGTCCCTTTCCACTTTCTACTACTGTTGTGTTAGATGCATGCGGTTGTCAGTTTTGGTTTTATCTTGGCTTTTAGTCCTTCAGGACTTAGTGTTTTATTTATTTATGAAGTGTCTAGAACTCTTGCTGCTCTATAACTAATAAAATAATAATATCAACTGTGATTTTCATTGTAGGGTTTCATATTTTGTTTGTTGCTTCAGAATGAATAATTAAATACTAAGCTGTGAAAGCCCATTTAAAATGAATTTAAAAAGTGAAGGATCGTGCAAACCACAAGCCACATCTACATTGGATACTTATGTGAATACTTTTTTAAATACTTTTAAACACTTTTAACTGAATTCCTGGTTTTCATATTTTTCTAGTTCATTGGATGCAACATGTCTGGAATTTGGTATTGCTCAACTGCTGTGAAATCAAAGTAACTCTAAGCAGTATTTCAGACAGCTACTGAAAGTGACACAAATCCAAAATTAGAACTTAGAATTCAGAAGGAAATGCAAGTAACAAACTTCCCCATAGTAACTTGCGTGATTTTTTGCATATCTGTGCTATCAGCGTGAATTTGTCTACTGTAGATTTTTGTTTAGCACTAAGCGTTCTTTCAGAAGTGCCACCATTCTGTAATTATTACCTGCCTCTAGGAAATGGGCTTCCAATGTCAATGGAAAACTTCAGTATCTATGTCACAGTGTGTGCAGATCTACATCCGGATGCTGGAAATGTAGCATGCCAACTCACTGTTTTAATCAATGGCACAAGACTTGCAGAATCCAAGCATTTTTTTGGTACTCTGCTAAGTTACTGATTTCCTTTTGAGCTGAGGAAACCCATCCGTATTTCTAAATCTTCCCCCTAAATAGGGGTACCAACACTTAAACACTTTCCTAGCAGCGTGAAGTGTTTGCTGCAATCCCTGTAACATTGGAGATTGAGGTTGTTAGGCAAGTGGATGATTTCAGAAAAACATTTGAAGTGAAGCTTTGTACCTAATAATAATATTTGAAAGATTTCCAGCTACTCAGTAATTATATTGGGAAGATTACCAGCTGCTTAATTAAGACCAGCATTTCAAACTTGGCTCCAAAATAAAATCACCTTTTTTTCAGGTTTGAACTTGCTCTGTTTGGGAACGGGAAGAAGGAAGGAGGAAACACTTGCAAAGAGCAGTTAGTTTTACCGGTACCTGTGTAATCAGTTATCTGCCTGTAAAATTGCTTTAGAAGCTACAGCCCTGTCATTTGTTTGTGCTAGTACTAGGCATGAAATGAATGGAGGAATGATTTTGTTGTTGATTTTTTTTTTTTATTTTGAAGAGGTTCAATGTTTTGTTTTTACTGGGTTTTCCTTTATGAATTTATAAATATGACAGTATATTTGCTGAAGCTAGTGAACAGTTAGCATGTAGGAAATGGGTAAATAAAACATTGACATTAGTGATGTGAATGCACAGTTTGCACTGGAATGGGTTGCCCAGGGAGGCTGTGAATGCTCCATCCTTGGCGGTGTTCAATGCACTTTGTTGCAGTTTGCACTGTGCAGGTCTTTGCTCTGCTGCAGGAAGCATGATGGGGCAGACAGTAGTCCTGCCGTATGTGCCGGCTTCCTCTGTGCCTCTTGCCATTAAGCCCAGTCACCAGTCTGCTTGTCTGGTCTTCAGCAGTGCACTGACCTAGAAAACAGTGCTGAAGATTATCTTTTAGCTTGTCAGGCTTTATTCTAACATTCCTAATTCATAGTGATTTTTTTTTTTTTTTTTTTTTTTTTTTTTGTAGATAGCATCAGCTTTTGATATTGTACTGAAAATAGGGACCAAGTTTCAGGTCTTAAAATATCCTGGGAGATGAGTGTAGATCTTGGTTCCGGTATTCAGTCATGAGCAACAATTGAAAGGAAGAGCCACTTCAGTGCATAACTACTCCTCCTGGGTGCTGCTGAATGGACAAATCATGCTTGCTTAATTAAGAAGTGATAAGATCACTTTTCAGTAATGGAGCTGAACATTACTGTAATCTAGAATGAAATCTGCTTAAAGAAAAAAAAAATCCTCCAGCTTTGCAGTTTTGAACCTGGTCCTGTGGTGACTTTGGGAAATATCTTGTTTAACAGTGTTTTTTGCTTCTGTATATTCAAAAATGTTTAGTTATTGGTTTATTGTCAATAAATGTCACACTTTTTGCTCTTGAGCAGTTTCAGGTGAACAGGATTTTATTGTATTTACATGTAACAAAAAAGTTAGTAATTGCTGTAACTGCAACTCCTGTTAAAGGCAAGGAGAATTGTCTGTGGATATTCAAGGGTAGAATTTTGCTTTAAGCTATTAAAAGACCCAAGTCTTGGAAGGCAGACGCAGGGACTGTAAGAGTGAAGACCCTAGGCCCACTGTAGGAGAGGATCTGGTTCGAGATCATCTTAAAAACCTAAACGTACACAAGTCCATGGGACCTGATGAAATCCATCCACGGGTCCTGAAGGAGCTGGCAAATGAAGTTGCTAAGCCACTGGCCATCATATTTGAGAAATCATGGCAGTCAGGTGAAGTTCCTGACGACTGGAAAAAGGGCAATATAACCCCCATTTTTAAGAAGGGGAAAATGGATGACCCGGGGAATTACAGACCAGTCAGTCTCACCTCTGTGCCTGGCAAACTCTTGGAGCAGATTCTCCTGGAAGGCATGCTAAGGCGCATGAAAAACAAGGAGGTGGTTGGTGACAGCCAGCATGGCTTCACTAAGGGGAAATCCTGCCTGACCAATTTGGTGGCCTTCTATGATGGGGCTGCAGAACTGATGGACAGGGGCAGAGCAGTTGACGTCATCCACCTGGACTTGTGCAAAGCGTTTGACACTGTCCCACACAACATCCTTGTCTCTAAATTGGAGAGACATCAATTTGACGGGTGGACCACTCGGTGGATAAAGAACTGGCTGGATGGCCACACGCAAAGAGTTGTGGTCAATGGCTCGATGTCCGGCTGGAGACCGGTAACGAGTGGTGTCCCTCAGGGATCGGTGTTGGGACCGGTCTTGTTCAACATCTTTGTCGGTGACATGGACAGTGGGATTGAGTGCACCCTCAGCAAGTTTGCTGATGACACCAAGCTGTGTGGTTCGGTTGATACGCTGGAGGGAAGGGATGCCATCCAGAGGGGCCTCGACACACTTGTGAGGTGGGCTGATGCCAACCTGATGAAGTTTAACCATGCCAAGTGCCAGGTCCTACACCTGGGTTGGAGCAATCCCAGGCACAGCTACAGGTTGGGCAGAGAAGAGATTCAGAGCAGCCCTGCAGAGAAGGACTTGGGGGTGTTGGTTGATAAGAAACTGAACATGAGCCGGCTGCAGTGTGCGCTTGCAGCCCAGAAAGCCAACTGTATCCTGGGCTGCATCAAGAGGAGCGTGACCAGCAGGTTGAAGGAGGTGATCCTGCCCCTCTACTCTGCTCTCGTGAGACCTCACTTGGAGCATTGTGTGCAGTTCTGGTGTCCTCAACATAAAAAGGACATGGAACTGTTGGAACAAGTCCAGAGGAGGCCACGAGGATGATCAGGGGCTGGAGCACCTCCCGTATGAAGAGAGGCTGAGAAAGTTGGGGCTGTTCAGCCTGGAGAAGAGAAGGCTGCGTGGAGACCTCACAGCAGCCTTCCAGTATCTGAAGGGGGCCTACAAGGATGCTGGGGATGGACTCTTCATCAGGGACTGTAGTGACAGGACAAGGGGTAATGGGTTCAAACTTAAACAGGGGAAGTTTAGATTGGATCTAAGGAAGAAATTCTTTACTGTGAGGGTGGTGAGGCACTGGAATGGGTTGCCCAGGGAGGTTGTGAATACTCCATCCTTGGCGGTGTTCAAGGCCAGGTTGGACAGAGCCTTGGGTGGCATGGTTTAGTGTGGGGTGTCCCTGCCCATGGCAGGGGGGTTGGAACTAGATGATCTTAAGGTCCTTTCCAACCCTAACTATTCTATTATTTTATGATTCTATTATTCTTTCTTATATGAATAAAGTTACAGATTTGTAACTTGAATTCATGCTAATTAAAACAGGAGTAGTGGAAAATACTTGTAGTAGAAAAGACTAAATATTGAATGTGTGGAGTATAAAATAATACTAAGTGTTACAGAATCTTTCAAGAGGTTGGTAATACAATTTAGTATTTTGGAACATCTTTTTTTCTTCTTTTAAATGATAAAACTTTCTAAACAGGATTTGTAAACTTCTAATAAAAATTAGTATTTTCCAACATTTGGAATTGCACCTTAGATTATGTAGAACATAAATGACCATTAAAAACAAGGTGGGAAGATGTATTTAAAAATAATCATAGAATCATGTCACCATATGAAACATGCAATGGGTAAAGTAATACGATAGTGCAGTCTTGTGATGTGACAATCATTAAAGGAAAATATGCACATTCATTTAGGATATATAAGGAAATACTGAAGAAGATCTGAACTTCTGAATCAGTTACCACAGTGTGACTTGTTTCTATTTTCCTGTTGAAGGATTAGGGCTTTTTCCTATCAGTTATTTCTCTGAGTTTTTCAAAAAATAATTTCCATTGTCCCGTTAATGTCTTGATAATCCATCAAAAAGTACATAAATTCATCAAAATCCAATCATTAGAAGCACGATACGCAGTCAGTGCTTTAAACAACATCAGGATGCAGCAAATACTCATCTGAGGCAGAAACAGCAAGCTACCTTAGACCAATAAATATATCTGGGTGGAGGAGAGCTGGAATTCTTATAGTAAATCTTGTTGGTTAAAATGTCCTTAAGAGAAGTAACCAGGTTCTTTCATGTAATGTTCTAGAAGTTGTGAGATATGCTGCATTTCCCTCAAGCCCCAGTAACTACTTCAAACGGGTACTTCTCTGGGTAAAAGGAGAGTTCTTGATGTTTTCTGTATAGATGCTATAATAATTAACAAGTGGATAACCTATTCAGTGCCTCTTTTATTTTGCTTTTCTGTAGACAAAACATGGATGCACACTCCTGAAGCCTTATCAAAGCATTATATTCCCTATAATGCAAAGGTAAGAAAATATGAAGTTGTTTTGTATTCTTACCTTACAACACAGTGTGTTCTATCTTACTTTTCATTTCAGAACTGCAGAGACATGTATTAGCTAAATGAAATAACAAAGAAAATCTTAGTAGATGTCTGTTCTGCAGATAAAAAATTCCTGTTTCTTAAATAGTGACCAATTGATTCTTTTTCTGAGTTATTTGATGTTTTTCTAGAAAGCAGACCAGTGTTCCTTTTCTTCTTGGTGCTCTGTTTTCTTTTAATGGATTTCTAAATGGATTGAAATTTTGAGTGCAAAGGAATTTGACATCAGGTTGCATGCTTACAGTAGTAGAAAAAATAAAATTAATAGCACAAGCTTCTTTTGAACAACAGCAAAGGCAAAGAGTGATGATCCTATCTCCTGGATGTATTGAAATTTTAAATACTCTGGAAATATGGTAGAATAATAATGGATTTTTTGCACAGTAAAAAGAGAAGACTTATTTATGGTTTCTTATTCCAGTTAAAACATAATTCCACATTATTTCGATTAATGTAATCACATCTGTTCACAGGAGATACATCTTCCGAAAGAACAAGTTAGAAAATGGTTTGCTAACAGGAGGAGGAAATATACAGGACTCAGAATAACTCAGCGTAAACTGAGTAATTGGGTATTACTTGCCTAAACTAGGAGGATAATTCAATAAGATTATTGGGTATTATTTGCCTAAACTAGGAGGATAATTCAATAAGATTATTGGGTATTATTTGCCTAAACTAGGAGGATAATTCAATAAGATTCCACTATGCTCTGTTCTGGATAAAGTTCTCATATGATTTGAATTTCTTAATGTAAAAGTAAAAATTGTTTCACGGGCTGGGACTCAGTTTCCTATAGTGGCATTTCCTGCTGTTGTGTTTGCAACGTTCTGTTTTAAGAGAAAGCTGAAGCTATGTATTATTCATGCGCTGAAAAATGTCCTTTGGTTTGTGGTCTTTACTTCTAGAGAAAAAAGAGACCTCCCTCACCTTTCATGCCTCGTTGTCTTTGTGTCTTGTGAATATGTCAGTACAGCTATGCAGAAAAAAAAATAGAATAAAGAGAACGGTGATAGGCTGGTGATAACTGTAGAAACAGCAGCATCAACTACTTCTGGAGTAAAAAAAAGGGATGGGGAATTCCTATCTGCCCTGGTTTTAGCTGGGATAGGGTTAATTTTCTTCCCAGTAGCTGGTACAGTGGAGTTTTTTGGATTTAGTATGAGAATAACGCTGATGTTTTAGTTGTAGCTTAGCAGCACTTACTGTAAATCAGGGACTTTTCAGTCTCTCATGCTCTGCCAATGAGGAGGGGTGCAAGAAGCCAGGAGGAAGCAGGAACAGGACACCCTGACCCAAGGGGTATTCCATACCACAGAATGCCATGCTCTGTACGGAAACTAGGGGGGCTGGAGCTGGGCTGGGTATCAGTCAATAGGTGGTGAGCAATTGCATTGTGTATTGGATTTCTTGAGTTTTATTCCTCTCTCTCTTTATTATTGTTGTTATTATATTTATTTCAATTATTAAACTGTTCTTATCTCAAACCACAAGTCTTACCTTCTTTTCTGATAATCTTCTCCATCCTGTCAGGGGCATGGGGAGAGTGAATGAGTGTCTGCATGGTACTTAGTTGCCAGCTGTGCTTAAACCATGACACTATCCAAAGAAAGTCTGTTCTCAGCCTTACAGAAAGACTCTTGGTCCAAACAAGTCTTTTCTTTTATTTAGACTGATGTATGCCCAAGTGTCATTCCAGTTCTGCTCTTGTTCAGTATGGGTTCTGACCTTACATGGTCTCCTCAACTTCCTGTCTAAATACTAGCAGGAAGCTGCAGTGATGTCCTTGCTTATTGCAGGAGGTTGAACTAGATGACTTTTGAAGGTCCCTTCCAACCCAAACTATTCTATGATTCTATGGTAAGGTACTACAGCATATGTTAAACACCAAAAAAAAAAAACAACACAACAAAAACCCAGCCAATTTTAAAGATTTGAATCAACAGAAAATTATTATTTAGACTGTCAGCTATTTGATTCATTATTCCTGGGCAAGCAAACAATTGCTGTGCTCTGGAGTGTAAAGGATATGGGATTTCCACATTGCTTTTTTTTTATTGAGATCCGGCATAAATTCGCTCAGCTTTTATAAGATTAGCTGGCATATGCAAACATAACAACATTTTTAAATCTAGATGACATTTTCACCTCAATTCTCAAGTACCATTTCATTAAGCTTTGCGTTATTTTTCAGAGGGAAGCATGTTATCTACTAGTACCTCATTTGGGTTTTGTAACGTTTTGATTTTTAACGAAGATATCTCACTGATTTCCTATCTTGTAACTACGTTGTGAAATAATGATTAAAATCTCAGCATTCATAAAGCAAGCATTGGAAAGGACTCATTGATTTTTATTTTTTTTTTTTGTTTCCCCCCAATCTTAATGTTGTTCCACTTCCAATTCTGTATCATTCTGTTCATATAACTTTTATATTTGCTTGGAGGAAAAGACAGCACTTTATCTGATTTATTTCAAAAGGTGTTCACTTGAGTGACCAATGACACGTTCGGAAAATAAAACCAGTTTAATGGAAAGCAATACCACAGATGTTCTTTTTCCATGAGCAAGTGAGCTGTATTCTACTATATGGTATTTTGAATGCAAACTATCATCAATGAAAAATAGTGTTTTCTGAACCCAGGACAGACACAAAAATACTTTTTTTGACACTGATCTTCTGAGATGATCAGAAAAAGGAGAGCTTACTAAGAATAACTGGAAAAGACGTGATTTTGTTTGTTTATTTGATTCCTATGACATCTTAAAGAACTAAAGAAAGCTTGTTGATAAAATGCAGTTGATGAGTTGACTTACTAAAAAAATCCTTGCAAAGTTAACTGGAAATTAAAATAACCCTGCGCTATAAACAACTGGCCTTTTTTTCTACAAATTTGAGAGGACTTTTTAATAGAGGATTAGTAATGTCTTGTTATGTCCTAGGACATACACCCTCACGATGGTTTATGGCTATAAATCATCTTTGTAAAAAAACTTCATCAGGGTTTTTTTTTCTGGAAGTACAATCCAGGAGCCACAAGTCTCAAAAGTGTGTCCTTAAATATAATAGCATCTCGATTCTCTCTTGCCTTTCCAGCATGCCCAGTCTTAATGGTGCTTGCTATTTTGAAATTTTCCGGGTTTTGGCATGGCTTAAGTTTGCTGTATGGCTTAAGATAGTGGGGTTCTGGGCTTCATTTTTGTTTTGCTTTGTTTTGTTACTGTCGTTTTGTTTTTGATTGGGGCTTATTTATTTATTTATTTATTAATCTTCTTGCTGTCCCCAGCCTTGGTCTTGCTGAAGGCACTGGTGATAAAACTGCACACATTTCAGTGTGCTCTGGAGGTGGAACCTGAGTCTACTGAATTCAGTACTTTGCCATCAGTTTGTGATCCTTCATTTGTCTTGACTATATCACTTCAAATAGGGCCACTAAAGTGATCAGAGGGCTGGAACACCTCTCCTATGAGGAAAGGCTGACAGAATTGGGATTGTTCAGGCTGGAGAAGAGAAGGCTCCAGGGAGACCTTATTATGGCCCTATTGGGTTCTTAAAGGGGCCTTATAAGAAAGATGGGGAGACATTTTAGCAGGACCTCTTGCTATAGGATGAGGGGTTATGCTGGAGATTCAGGCTGGATGTGAGGAAAAAATTCTTTACAATGAGGGTGGTCCAATACTGGCACAGGTTGCCCAGAGAGGTGGTGGCTGCACTATCCCTGGAGACATTCAGGGTCAGGCTGGATGTGGTCCTGGGCAACCTGATCTTGTCAAAGATGTCCCTGCTCACTGCAGGGTGTTGGGCTAGATGACCTTTGAGGGTCCCTTCTAACCCAAACTGTCCTTTGATTCTATAATTTGATGAAATTAAAGCATCATGGTCATTATTTTTTTTCCTTCAAAAAGATGATTTAAAATTTTGATAGTATAATTGTCAAACATGGGGTACATTTGTAGTACACATAACAACATAGCAATTTTCATGTTACCAGGATATAAAATACTAAGCGAACCCCAAATATCTCTTTTGTGTCAGCTTTTTTTCTGTAATGTTCCCAAGAATAGATGTTTGTGTAATTTTCTATGCTGGAGGGGGAAAAATATTCTCTTTTTCCCTGAAGTGAATTTTCTTTGGTTTTTGGCCAGTTTCCTTTCTCCAAAACAGAAGTGATCAAAGTGTGACTTTATAATGGAATCTGGCTGAAACCTTAAGAATAGGCTTATTCTTGTTACAATGTAACTTATAGCTACCCTGAGGAGTGCCTTTCTGATGATAAAAAGTTGCCACTGCCCAAACCAGCACTGTTTTCTGCGTCCCTTTGTCGTAAATGATGTATATATTCATAGTCACTTGGCTCTTTTTGTTTGTTTGTTTATATCAAATTTCCACATGCACATCTTTCCATTTTGCACATTTCAGGTGCTGTTTTGCAAGCCTGGTGTTTATGTTGGCTACTAGTATACTGTGGAGTCTGTAGCTTTGACCTTACCTTAGGCCAAAGAGCTGCTGTTTTACATAATAACATGGTGGTGTGTTAAACTCTTGGGAGTTTATTTTACAAGGAGATGTGATGGCTTCCTAGTGCTGAGACAGCTACTGCCTTAATGTTTACTTTAGACTTCCTTTAAAGGTTTGAATATTGTCAAATGCACATTTATGATTCTTGATGAAGTTTAAATTTGAAACTTTGAAGATAAATGAGCAAAGCTTTCCCACGAAGGACTGTTAAAATTCTCTTACTTTATATTATTGTGGGGTTTGGTGACGATTAATTGTAAAGTGTTGTGCAGTTGCATGGATGATCTTTTCAGTTTTTCAGTATGTATCTTGGTCGTCTATTACAACTGTAGGAAAGGCAGAAAAAAAAAAGGCATTAGTAATAAATACTCTGCAAAAAGACCTTGCTTGGCAGTACCTTGTATTATTAATCTTTACTGTAGTACAATAGAGTTTAGTTAGGTTTTCAACTTTATGTAATTTCTTATACCTTCAACTTATTTATCACTGAGGAATGGCAGATAATACTTCCATGGAGTAGGCATTTTAGACAAGAATTTTAAGTCAGAAATACCATGCTGCTTCTAATGGACACAACTGCTGTAGCAGGGCTCTAGATGCAATTATGTCTTTTGAATATCTGCATATCACAGCCATTAGTGTATGGTATTATCAAAGCCACGTTTTCATGGCATAAACAGCACTTCTACTACAAATTTTTATTGCTATAGCTATACTAGCATTTTCTCTTTTTCTGTCTAGTCAGATAACTACAGAATGATCATGGGTTTGCATCAATACAAATAATTAAAACATATCAAAGGGAGAAGTGTATATAGATTTTTCAAATAAATGATACTTGGCACACTATTAAAAAGTATACTTAAATTTATGTGGTGAAGTTAGATATAACAAAATAGTCCAAACAGCGTGAAAATGTTGAAAATCAAACTAATGAAATAGAAGAGAGTATTGCAAGAAATAATTCATTTTCCTCCATTTAATTTATTATAATTAGAATTAATAACTTAATTGGCATTAACTTTCATTGGAGTATCAAAATGTCTTGGATGTAGTCATAGTTAATTTAGTGTTTAAGCACAAGAAAAATGAGTATTTTGAAAATATCCAAATGAAATATGAAAGCAGAAAATTAAAATTTTTCAAGAAAATGCTAATCTCAATTTCTTAGTTACTTCTGATACATGGCATTCATAAAACTTGGTGCTCGTGATACCAAAGATGAATAATCAGGTAAATAAAGCATAAAATATTTAGAATCTGCAAAGGGTGCTGTCGGCAGACTTCTCTGCTTCTGGAAAATGGACCTACCTATTACCTCTTGCTTAGAGGATTACATACTTAAAAGCGTAAGAGAAGATAGCATTATATCCACAAATACCCTACAAAACAAATGACTGAGCAGGATTGTTTCTAAACTTTCAACAGCAGCAATCATCATCTAAGTAGCTGAATGAGGAGGGAAGCTGTATTTTAACTATTCAGCCTCAGGTAGTTGCAGTGTTTGTCATTTGTCTCTGTGAAAACTGGTGAATGTTTCTGCTTCCTGAAAATCTGAACATTTACTAGTTCCTCAGAAAGCTCTCTGGGGTATTGTGATTTTGGAAAGCTGTCGGTCTGTTATGCCAGAGGTTGCATAGCTTGTTTGTAAAGGGGCAAGAATTAAGTCTGCACCTCCTGAGTGAATCTTGGTCCAGCTTTTTGAGCACAAACCCACCTCTCACTTTGTCAATAGTGTATCACTGTACAGTAGTGGAAGTTGAGTTGTATTTGCAGACAGTTGTTATCTCATCTGCGTATGAATGCACACACAAGTTCAAAGACTCTATGAATGCATGTTGCATATGCTTCAGTAGCCCACATGGACCCTACATGTCAGGATATCGAGATTGTTTTGCAAGAATTGGTGGGCATGTGGATCATGGTTTCTGTGTACTTCTGCACCTAGAGTTTTATCTTTCATGTCCATTTACTGTTGCTTACCTGAAAGCTTTGAAAATGTCACTTCTTTATAATTGGAGTGCTGGTATCTTTTATGGCTAAACACTGGCTGAGAAGTTAAACTGTGCAGAATAGCAATTTTCTTCTTCCAGGTGTCTATAGCCCTCTGTCAGTTATGTGTAAAATACCCAGATACAGAACTTCTGGAATTCGTGTGATTTCTAGATTATGAGGCCCGTAACTCAAATATATATGGGAAACTTCTTCCTGGGTCAAGGCTTTTTGTAGCCTTTTACTCTGAGATTTGATCACCTGTGTGTTGAGTTTTGATCTCCTTTTGGTTAAGTTTGAAAATCTGCAGCAGGGAATTCCCTTGTACTGATTTATCTGGCACAGCCTGCAGTTTGGAAGACTTGTGGTGTTGGCATGATTAACAGAGTACAGTGGTTTGCAACATCATACCTGAGACCCGTCTGTGCCAGGTGCATTCTTTAAATTATTTTTGTTGCATAAACTGTGATTCTTTCCAGTGGTCTTGGGGTAGAAGAGCTGTTTGTTGGAATGTAGGACAGCCATATGTTAAAGTGTTAATCCAACAAGTTCTGAAAGTACATTTGTATATATATGTGATATACAGAAAAAACAAGTAGAAGCAGTAGTAATAGCAGCTCGCTTGCAACAGCAGTTCTTGGTAATATGGCATTTAGTATTGAACACAGTATCTAAAGCATATTGCTAAAGTTACTGGGTTAACTAAAAGTTTTAAACTGAGTTTTAAACAGACATGTCACTGCCTCAATATCTGTCTCAAAAGAGCTGAGCAATGAGACTGTTGAGACAAAAGACTCAATTATTATAAGCTTTATAAACAACTTTTATAATGTCATTTTTTTTATTCTTCAGAAAAAGAATAAATTAGTATTTGAATATAAATCTTCATTTTACTGTGAAAGGTACTCAGAATCATGAGTTCCTCAGCACCAGGCAAGAGCAAGCACCAACTGTTTCATAGTTAGTGAGTGATATGAATGTCCATTCAAGACAACTGAACAAAACTCAGAGGTTAGTCCAAACAGAATTAACAAAATGAAAAACAAAAAAGCATACAAAAAATAAGGATGGAAGCTCCTAAGACCTTAAGATCAGCAAAGATTTACTCTACTCTCTGCATCCCTTTCTGTTCCTTCTCTGTTGCTGGTATTTATTCCCACTTCTCCTTAAGTTTGCTTGAAACTAACAACTAGCCTCATTAGCATGCCCTCCGGGGACTCTTTCTGCACTATTTCCATGTGAGCTGTCAGCTGTGAGAATGTGAGGTTTCTTTAAGCAGGCTTTTTCACCTCCGGACTGTCAAGTGTCAAGTGAGTTGCATGCTGGACACTGGAAGTAATAGGCTGCAGAGTTCAAACATCTGGATTATTGTACTCATGGGCTAGGTGGCCAGCAGTAATTTATAGACTATTCTTGTTTTAAATTAGAACCAGGACTGCAGATGAATTAAGTCCTTCTCATCTGCCATTTTTACTTTTGGAAATACCTAGGTATTTCTTTTGTTCAGCCTTTGCTATTTTTATGGAACTACTGCCACCACCTTACATCTACTATTAATCAGAAATAATCAGGAAATTTCCAAAATAAACTAGGAAAAAAAACCAGAACAAAACTGGGTCATAGAAAATAAGAGAATAGCACAACTTTTTGAACAGAAGCTTTGACAAGAACATATAATTTTTCCAACACAAGCAAGACCATAGGAATCTGTCCAACAGCTGGGCTGTTCACCATTCAGAAGGGTTTCACATATACTCCATGATTTCTGTAATGATTCATCTTCAAGAAACCATCAGACAAGTTAGCAGCTGCAGTCTCTGACTTTAATAGAATAGTAACTGGGTTCAGCAGCAGCAGTAATTTTTCTCCTTCTTAGTACCTGGTGCAGTGCTGTGGTTTTGACTTTCACCCTGGGAACAGTGCTGATAACACTGATGTTTTTAGTTGTTGCTAAGTTATGTTTACGCTGACCAAGGACTTTGTGAGTCTCATGCTCTGCCAGGGAAGAGGGGAAGCCAGGAGGAAGCAGAGACAGAACACCTGACCCAAACTAGCCAAAGAGGTATTCCATACCACAGCACGTCATGCCCGGGATGTAGAACTGGGGGCAGTTACCCGGAAGGGCTAGATCGCTGCTTGGTCAGGCTGGGTATCAGTCGGCGGGTGGTGAGCGGTTGTATTCTCTCCCCTTGTTATTTTCCTTATCATCATTATTGGTGGTGGTAGCAGTAGTGGTTTGTGTTATACCTTAGTTACTGGACTGCTCTTATCTCAACCTGTGGGAGCTACATTCTTTCAATTCTCCTCCCCATCCCTCGGGGACCAGGGGGGAGGAGGAAGTGGAGGAGTGAGCGGGTGGGCTGCATGGCAGCTGGGCTTAAACCATGACAATAACATACACTAACCAGTTGTGGTTCCTGAACTGTAATGAATATTTGTCTCAGAAATACTCAGATTACTCTGATTCTGAAGGTGTAAAGCCAACCTTGGCCTATTTTAAAAAGCATTTTGAACTTAGAACCTGAGAATTTTAGGTGCAGCTTACTGGACTATTATTTCTGGTTTGGAACAAAGCAAAGGAAAAACACTTACATGAACTAATTCATAAAGCTTTGTTAAAATGTCTTGCATTTTCACTAGAAATGATTATTAGCCACTAAAAGGGAGAGAGTGATGGGTTTCATTGGTCTAAGCTTTATTTTTTTTCCTACTGTATACTTTTGCATAAGTAATATTTTCTTTATGCTGAATTCTTTAGGAAAATAAAATCTAGTCAGTTCCTGTAGTTTTACAAGTCGTTTTTTGATTTGTTGCTCTAGTATTACTGAAAAGAGAGAAATTGTGGAAACAAGGATATACATCAAAGCTTTATATGTGTGGAACCAAGGATTGTTTTTGAAGGAACACATAATTTGAAGCATGTACTAAAAGTGTCCCTAAACCATATAATCTACTAGTGCTGTAGATTGTACTTCTGAAGTGAGAGGTAGTCAGGAGTCAAGAGGTAAGTAACTCAGCAAATCACATTAATTAGAGCATTCTGTTAATAAGATTAGGTGGGAGGGAAGTCTTGTCTACTCATGAATATAGGATTATTTCTGAAAAGCTTATTGAAGTCAGGAATGTGTAGGTCTTTCTAACATCTGTTACATATTCTGACACATCTCAGAATTAAGAGGCCACATCCCAACTTGCAGTTTATGAGGCTTTGAGTAGCTGAAGCTATTAAAAGCAAACCCATTCTCAAAATGAAAAACCATTCACTGAAGTTGCATGTGTGTACTTAATGTTAAAGTCATTTTTAAAAGCTTTAAAACTAGGTACAGTTTTTGGGTTTGAGGTTTTGTTTGTTTGGGTTTTTTCTCTTAATGGATGTTTGAAAACATCTTACTTTGGTATGTGGGTAAGTGAATCTTCCTTATGCTCCTTAGATATATACTGCGGGGGCTTGCCATCTTCCGCCTCTTGCTTTTGGGTAATCAGACAAGATGGTGGTGGAAAAGTTGGACCTCTTCACATGTGTTTTATTTTCAAAATTAAAGAGCACTCTCTTAATTTTGTACTAGTTGTAACTCTGTACAACTACTTGTAAAGTATTTTACAATACTTGTATTAGTACTTGCTGTTAGACTGATGTGTACAAGGAAGAATGGGTGAGATGTTTTATACTGATTTTTGTGAATATCACTCAGACATACTAACTGAAATTATGCTGTGCATTTCTAAAAGGCTAGTGTAATTTATCAAATTCATTAGATCATGCATTCTTTGAAGCTAAAGGTGAACTTTCCTATGCTTGTAGAGCCTGTAGAATGAGACAGAGGCTCTAGGTGCTGCCCTGAAGCAATCAATCACAGGTCAAAGTTCAGAATAAGTGAGCAACAGAAGACCTTGGACTTGATTCTCATGAGCTTTTTTCTCAATTGGATTAATTAAATGATAATGCAGACAAGAAATGGGTGGTGAATTGTTATCCTCAGAGATACTGAGGTAATACTGGAGATTTTCTGCGTATCTGCCCCAAATCTGTTTTCAAATCAGATCCCAAATTTTGACTTCTTCTTCAGTGCCTTGAGCTCAAGACTAAACATGTTCTCAGTGCGTGCTCTCTTAGTAAAAAGGATTATGTTTCTAGTTAGAGAAGACTCTCAATCCTTACATGAAGGATTTTAAAATCTACTGTTTTCTTACTTTATGTTCACCTAACAATGCATGTATCATTATAATAATCTAGACTAGATTAATTTTACTACTTTAGCACCAGAATATAGGTCTTTTATTGAAAAGCATAGTATTTTTTTATAAAGTAAGAAGTGACAGCCAACATTAGTGTTGGATTAATTGCCATTGGAAGATAATTTATGAATTACTTTCTGACACAGTTATGTTCTCTTACAGCAGTTCATCTGAGATGTTCATCTCATCTGCTGGTAGATCTTACAGTCACAATACTAGTAGTTTCATTTCGTACGTGATGTTGTCAACTTGAAGTAGTCATTATTAAACATTTTTCCGCTTTGCTAAAATAATCTTTCTAATAAAAATTTCGGTTCCCTAATTTATATTATTTAGAGGGAAAAATATCTCCAATGTTTAGGTCGTGCTCTGCAAATTTGATTTAAATATCTAAAGAAAGGTAGCTTGAAGAGGCAGTTCTTTCTTTTCCAAGTATTATTATTTAAAATAAATGACTCTCATCCTAGTTAGGTTTTGGGAAAACTCTGTTAATGATGTTCTTGGAAGTACCTGAAGACCAAATGTTGAATTACGGTGATCACATATGTCTTACAGTTGGCTTTCATGTGAGATTATGTGAAGAAATGGCAGTTTCTTCTAAAAAAAATAGATGACGAGAAAATATGAACAGGTTCATAAAACCATAATTGTCACAGAGGATACACTTCTAGTTATATGAAGGAAAAGTGAAAGATCCAGCTCAACTAAACCAATATAAGAAGTGCTTTTCCTGTTAGGGTTCACTGCCTATGTAGTACTTGCTTCCAGAATCCATTCTGAAATTTAAGAAGAAAGATTCAGAGCAGGATCTGACTTTTTTGACAGGCAGGACATTCTCAGATAATGAGGTAGATGTATGTTAAGGATACATTCCAGGTCTTTGAAAGCAAGATTTCCAGTATTTTTCTATTATTCCATAAAAGTCTTAAATGTGATTCCTGAAGATTCTTTAATAAGTACAAGATAACAAGGTTGTCTTGGTTATCTTGTACTGTAGTCATGAGTCTGTAATAGATGCAAATGTTATCTAACTGCCTTGTTTAAGTGCCACCCATTTGGCTTTAAGCTTCTATATGTTCTGGTGCGCTTCAGCCTCTGTTACGCGTTTGCTCTTTCAGCTTGCCTCCTAGGTGTGCTTTCTTTATGCTGTTACCCCTTTTCCTTTCAGATAATCAAAGCACCCAGAACCAGTGCTGGTTTCCCTGTCCTTTTCCTACAAGATACTCGCTTTAGTTAAAGATACTTTCTCAGAACTTCAAACATGATGCCATTTTTGGTTCACAGTTACTACTCTGCTTTGTCTCCTATGTTTTTCTTACATGCTGCATGGATCTTCTTTCTCTTTACCTTCCACAGATAGCTAATCTAATTTTCACTTGGCTACCCTAGTCAAATATTCCCTGACAAGTTTTGAGGCTATTCTGTGAATACAGTAACTCCCAAAGACATTTGCAGGTGTAATTTGTGCAAAACTAAATACACAAAGTAGAAGGTGGAGCTTAGGAAGTAGTTTTTAGGATCAAAATAAAAATTTACGTTTTAGTTAGAAAACACAGACATTTTCTTGGCCACTTTTATGAAAAGACTTCTCTTAATTTATGTGAGTATGGCACTTCTTTTAACAAGTTGTTGTAGATTATCCATGTGATTATGGGTTACACTTTTCATACTGACTCAGCATATTTCCTCCCTGAAATTGCTTTACTAAGAAAATATTAGGTTCATTCTTTTTTTACAAATGTACTGATCCTCAGTATAGGAACTCTAAACTCTCCAGTTTAGGAAATAAAAAAATCAAAAATCCCAACAAAGGTAGTTTGAAGATTCAGAAGAGGTACAATGTCCTTAATATAGGCAATTTCATATTTACCATTAAACTGGAAAAGGGCTTTAATAAATTGAGAGTAATGGACAATAATTATTTGTTCCTATTACTAGGGCTATTTGTGTTTGAGTGAGGATTTTGTTCCTAACTATGACCTTTTCTGTTTTCTTTTGTTTGGGTTTTGTTTGTTGGGTTTTTTTTGTCCCACAGGGAATTTATGTTTCTGTTTGTCATTGCATGTTGCCATGGCAAAAGAGTGTGATATGACAAGTTCAGCATTATCATGTTAGTCAGAGGTAGAAATCAGTTTCGAGAAAAATAAACGTGTTGAGAACTACTCTGGAATTGTATCTCTGTTTTTATAAGGTAATGTTAGTATTTTCCAGTCCAAATGAGTAACTTCAACACTTTTCCGTTTGTCTTTATATATATTTACATATATAAAAATCCATTACAACTTCTTACACAACTTGTAGAGTTTATTTGCATTGAACAGAGGAAGGCTCTAAAGATTTTGTGTCCAGCTTTAAGCTGAAGAAGTTATTGCAAGCTGAGCGCTCAGAATTGCACAATCCCACCTTGAAACAGCACATGGAAACTCCTGGATGTTCTTGTACATGCTGTTGTGAAAAAGAGAATCTGAAGCCTGCTCTTGGATTCATGCCTAGCAATGAAGTCATCTGGGAAATATCTCTTTGAAGCAACAGCCGCATTCTGGGTGATGTTGTGGCCTGTTTACTCATGTGGCTCAGAGGTGCACCCCTAATCCAGCTGCCTCACTACATTAAAGAAGTTGTGAGTTAATCAAAATGCTCCCAGCTTTACAAAGCTTCATCTTACTGGCAAAACAGAGTGGTTTTGCCAGTTTTCTGAGCTAAGATTGGTTTTGTTATCAAATAATTGACAGCATAGCTTGTTTCTTCATAAAGGTTGTCATCTCAGTTCAGTTTTCATTGTTCTTGGGGACGTTCTGTTTGATAGGCTGAATGTTTGCAACAGAAAAAAAAATGTAAGCAGGACAGATGGAGCCTGAGAACACTGAGTTCAAGCTTTAACTTGGTATATTTTGTGAAGAAAGCCAGATAGCCTGCAGAATGCTAACACAGGGCAGACCAGTACATGCTGCAATTAAAGGAACAGTGTTATTATGAAAACCAGCGGGTTGATACAGCAGCAGGGCAAAACAGAGCCAAAAACTAGGACAACAGTTTTGCATGTCTTATGCAGGGTGTTATGTGGTAATTCCTAAGAACGTTGTTGTGAGAATACTAGCACTTGGGATCTTGATCTTGCTATTTCTTTAATTGTAACCTTGTAATAGATGGAGTTTTTTGAGGAGGTGGAGGGCAGGGCTGTCCTTCAGCATTTTGGGAATGCTAAGGAAATGGAACTGTAGCCTCAGTCCGGGTAGACAGTGGGTTTATGCAAGTAGTAACAACAAAAACATTTGTTCACGCTGCAGTGCAATGAAGGTCCCTCTGGACTTGCCAGTGTTGCTAGCTGGCATTTGCAGAGATTAAGTGGGAATTAAAGCAAAGATGGTCTCTGTGTTCTAAAGTTTTCTAACAGTTACATTTGACATCTTTGCAAAGCAGTCTGTAGGTGCAGAGCTGGTTTGAGGGAAGCTCCATTTTGTACAAACAGTACATTTGAGTGGAATGTAGGAATTGTTGAAGTTGTCTTACAGTTAGTATGAATTAAATCACTGTACTGGCACCTGATTTATGAAAATAAAAAAATGCAAAGATAACATCAGCTTTCTTACATTAAGATATTTGAAAATATCTAAAGCTAGGTGAAAAATGTCAGCAAATTTGCAGGCTTAGTCTCACTTTACTGTTTCCATTAAAGAATGATCCTTGAGTTGAATCCACTTCTGTGGTGCAGAATTAAGTCTACTAATTATGGACTTGTAAAGCTGACAAACCTGTCCACTCTGTTGTTACGCACTTCCAAAGCTGAAAAGTCAATGTTTAAAACAGTGACGTTGAATTATTTTTTGGTGGATTCCCTCCAGTTCAGGTAAAGTAAGTGTTTTTTTACTGGGAACAATCCCATCAGGAATACAGATTTTCAGAATTGAGGTATTCAAGCGGTGTGGTATGTCTTCAGTGAGTGAGAATCAGAGCGGCTTCATGTTTGGAATATTCCTTTCTGAAGGAAGGGTGTTAATTAGTTCCATTTTCCATGTCTGGATACAGAATGGTTTTGTGAATGTACAGGTGCACCCTTCCCTTGCACCCACATTATCAGAAGTATAACCTGAATAATCACCTTGACTGAATGTTGGTTCAATAATGATAACTCTTACAGAATAAAGAGGTACTACATTTTAAGATTCAACACTGAATTTAGAATTGCCAGTTCTTGGAGGTGAGAGACTAAATAAAATCTAAACTAATAAGAGAGTAATATTAGAAGATTGCAGGAGCTGGCAGGGATGTTATTCAGCATCTGTAGCTGGATGGCTCGGTCATTTTCTAGCCAAGTCAGAAGCCATTCAGACCATGAATATGGTCTAGCCAGGTCACAGTAATCAACAGTATGCTCATTTGATGAGTTTTCTTATGTTATTTATCTTAAAACTTCCAGGCAGTAACAATGATACGTGACAGGAGGCTCTGCAGAGTTGATGAATAGGAGTGGAGAAACAGAAGGTAGTAATTTGATGCCATTGTTCGACGTTAGATGAATCTCTGTGTAAAGTGTTAATAGCTTTTGTACTGAAAGTGAAGGAGCTATAATAACTTGAAGATGGTGCTTTTGGATTACCCACAGACATCTCCTGTTGTAGTAAAAGGAGCTGACAGATCCTGGGGAGGGGATCACACACCAGAAAAAACCCAAAACCACAACAAACCCAAACCTGTTCCCATGTGAAAAAGCCAAAACTGGAAATACTGATATGTCCAAATTGAAACCAAGAGGATAAAGACTGGAAGTGCGATGTTCTTTATTTTACTGCTTCATTGTATCCAGTCTCTGAGCACAGGATTCTTGCATGCGAGGCTAATGAACATTGCAGAACATATGAAGAAAGAATGATGTCAAAAGAATGTGTTTCCCTCAGTCACCAGGGAATGTATGGTAAGAAATTATTTTTCTCCAGTGATCAATTGGCTTTCACTACCATCTTCCTTCGACCTTGGTTATTTCATGCTAAATATTACCTCTATTTTTTTTTTTGTTTATTTATCAGCTGTGGGAAGTGCACCTGGGCTTAAAATAAAAGCAGGCCTTCAGTAGGGTATTCTATTAATACTGGCATTGTTGTCACTTGTGCATTCTTAAAATCTTCCCTTATAAGCTCTTTTCCCATACAGCAAAAGTTTTTAAAGAATTTTCTAAAAATTATTTCAGCTTGCTGATTTTTGCTCCAAGCTGGTATATCCCTAAGGGATATTCCTGTTACCCTGCTGCTGCTGCCTCTGTACTTTCATTGGGTGGGAACATAATGCTCACTTAGACCAGCAGTGAACTGTTAGCTCCAGCCAACAGGTCTGCAGAGCATTGCCGAAGAACTGCTTTTCCTTATCCAGTTGTTAGAGATGGAAATAAGTCTGCATGTAGCCGTGTTTATTCTCAGCCTGTGGCTAAAATTGGGGTAGCTGTATGGTGGCCAGTGATGCTGCATGCAATGGAAGAGCACTGTACAACCCCACCACCACCATCCCAGGTCCGTTACCCTCTTCAGATTCAGCCTGACATTTTCAGAGCATGATACAGTTGGAGATGTGCTTCTGAATGCTGTGGCGATTGATGGATTGAAGAAATACTGAATGTTTTTTCTTGTACAACTGGTATTTTTTTCTATAGTGGCAGTCTTGACAAGATAAGCTTTTTACTTTTCCTGCTTTCTTTCTGTATTCCAGCCTGCTCTTATCTTCTTTGCAAAGGTACTAGCTTTATTTCTTAACATTATTTTATCTTTAGAATTTGACACTTTTATGCAGAGAACATCTTTGATAGCTGTGTTGCTATCTGATTTGGTTTTAAATATATCCTTGTTGATAGCCCCTTCAGCATCTGACCACACTGATCTCTCTGGAGAAATACTAAGTTTTGGTCATTTACAAAGTGGTATCATAAATTCTCCTGAAGTTCTGCTTGCAAACAAACTGGTTATCTTAATATAAATGTATAATCCTATTGTATTTTCCTTTTTCTGTGCCCTTTTTTTCCCATTTGGCTGTGGATTTAAATGCAGTGGGACTTGAGGAAGAATATGACCTGGTGTAATTTAATCTCATTCTTTTGCCTTTAAAATTGCACCAAGCTAGATTCAGCTTATTTGGACCACACTTCAGGTTTCTTCCCAGTGATCAGCTGTATAATTTCTCATCAAATCTAAACTTGGGTTAGAAGACAGGTATAGGCAGGATTAGCACTGCCATATGTCCTCAGTTTTTCAGGCATCTTTACCAGAATATTTTTAGATATTCCTGCTTCCAGATATTTGGATTCCTGACAAGAACCACATCCAGAGCCTGGTGAGGTGTCTGTAGACACAGACAAAGAAAAATATTCTCTATGTCCTTCAAATGTTCAAAGATACGTTAAGCTTTAGTTACCACATTATGTTCTTTATTATTTAGTCATAGCACCAAATTTAAAGACTGAGATGATTGTTTACATGACTGATAATGAAGAATTCTTAAGTCACTGCACTTCTAGAGAATAGAAGAAAATACAAATTAAACCAGTGTGGCTTGTTGAGAGGTTGATTGAAGTCAAGCACAGTGGTTTTTACTGCATCTGGAAGATTCTTCAGTTAACCATTGCCTAATTATTTTACAGTCCTTTCTCTAATGCTCTTCTCACCCACCCTCCGTATTTTCAGTAGCTTATTAAATAGATTTTTCTTTCTTTATATCTTAATTACTGTAAATATCTTCACCCCCCTGTGTTTCCCTCATGAATTTGGCTTAATTCTACTGATGGATGAAATACCTGATAATATTTGATTTCCGTAAGATTTCTGTTAGAAGACCTTTCTTGGGTTTTTTTCCTCTCTTTTTAATTATGCATTCCTTCCTTTATTGCAAATAGTACTTGAACAGTCCCTTAGAAAAAGGCACAGAATTGTTTTCCTGTGTTAGAGTCACTGTTTGTGTGGAACATGACATATCAGATGAGCAGGGGATATCCACGGAATGTGCTGATGTCTGTGGCACTTTTCTGTCTTGTCCTCCCACGTGGTGAGTTTGATTTCTGCTCTCATTTGAGCAGCAGTCATGCCTAGGAGAGGCAGTTGTTTTTTAAGGTGTTGCTGTTGAGAAGTGCTCCGCAAAAAGGAAAAATCCAAACATTTATGTACTCTGGCAAAACCATGGAAGCTGTTGCGAGTGGGGAACTGCATTGTGGGGTGGGGAAGGAGAAGGAATCCAAAACAGAAAGAGGTGGGTATTTACGCTGCTTAGTTGGCAGCGAAGACTCACATATGCAAGGTTGAGTAAAAACTGCATAGACATTTGTTCATCTGTTTTCTTCATAGCTTCAAAACTGGTCCCATGTCTCTTTTGTTCTCATTTTCTATTATATACTGTTATTCTGATGTTATTAGAATGTGGATTCAGTTGTCTTCCTTTCATCAGTAAATCAACATCCTTCAATTTCTGCTGTAGAAGGAGCTAATCTGTCAAATTCTAGCAGCAGGTATCCAGTAATTTTGTATTGCTTTTTTCCTTTCTTTATTGTATGAGTTGGGTAAGTACTTTTTTCATATAATTGTGTTTAAATCTGCATACAAGGGAACTTTTAATGTTCAGGGATTTCAGAGTAATAAAGAAGCGTGGCACTGTGAAAGACAGTTTTTTTAAAGATTGAAATGTGATGACAAAAGAAAATATATTGTTTTAGTTTTGAAATATCCTACACTGCTCTCTACTGGAAGAGTGGAAGCCTACATTAACTATTCAAAAAGTCACCTAAAACTCTTTCTTAGTCAAGTTCTAGATTTAATGATTCTCTTTGACTCTGATAAAAGTAACTTTCCAAAAGATGGATAAGCTTTTGTACTTCCCCTGAGTTTTGAAGAAAAGCATCTGGATATGCTTCGCATGTAAAAAAGTGGAATGTTGAGGACTGAAATGTAAGCAGACAGGGTAGAATTACTGGAAGGCATCTTGCTACGGCAAGGAAAAAAGTGAACTGTTAACCTTAATTCACCTGACCTTACTTGCAACTATTGAGCACGTGATAACAGCAGTAGACTTGTCAGAATTGTAAAGGATTCGGAATGCCTGAAACACCTTACATTTGAAATTGACTTTTAATTAAGCCAGCAAAATAAAGGCAAAGAAAGACCTACGTTTTCTTTTAACAGTTTCTCCAGCCAAAGTACAACTATAAAAGCATTTTTTATTATTTCAGTATGGAATTGAACCAAAACATGTCTTGCACAATTTAAATAAGTAGGAAAATTTTCATTTCAACTACATTCTGAGGGAAGATACATTCCCCACAAAAGGTCTGCATGCTAGTTTGTTGTGCAAGACAGCCCCCCTGGCCATTACTGGAAGAGTAATTCAGCGCTGAATTATTCTCCCAGTTCACAATGATAAAACTTCTGTTGATTTTGGTATGTTGAAATAGTGTCTGTTCATTCTCCGCAGCTGCACTATCTTGCAAATCTTTGCACATGGAGTGAGCACATCTGGTTGTCTGCTAATATTGAATTATAAACAGTTTGATCTGAGATGTTTGTCTCGTATATGGCTGGTCAACAGCTCACTTTCTTAATGGCAGACATCAGTGAGGAAAGAGCAACCCTTAATGTACTTTAAAGGAACAGTTAAATTGTTTTCACTGATAAGATTCATTGACCTCATAAAAGTTTTTTTTTCTGATAAGACAGCTGCAAGTGAGATCAGAATAAGTAATATATTAGGAAAATAACCTTTTATGAATTTTGTAGGGAATATGTTTGGAAGAATGAAAGACTGCAATGAAAAATGTGTAGTAATTCATATAGGAAAAAGACTGCCTTAGCTTGCTTTATGTTAAACAAAATATTGAATGTCATGCTCTTGAAACTTCTTAGAGTATCTAACTGAAACGCAGTATGATTATGGTGAACTTGTCATTAGCACTCAACAATATATAAACATTTTAAAAGGTGAGTCTAGTGGCATGCCTAACTTACTGATCATTTTTGTTGGAATTGGCTTATCATGCATTATGTACACCACATTCAAGAATAACTCTTACTAGTTGCAAACAGTAAATACATGTAACAATCATATATATAAACATTTTTCACCTGTATTACATATTGGATGTTAATGAACACTTAAAAATGCAATGCTTTTATTAATTTGCATATAGGTTTAATAGTGAATGATCTGAGGGGAACTGCTACATCATTTTCTGTTTTGCTGTTCTGCAGCTATGTGTAGGAGTAGTCTTAGCTTGGCTCTGCTCAACAGCCAGGTCTGCAGGAGGTTCATAGCTGCAGAAGAGATCCTGGAGGTGGTCAGAGTAGTCACTGACTTTTCAAGTTCCCATCTAGAATTCTGCATCAGCATTGCTTTCTAAATGAGCCTGATCTTGAAAAAGGAAATCTAATATTTACCAGTTTTGCTTTGCAGTTGCTGTTGCAGAAACTCTTCCATGATGAATATTTATACCATTCATGCCACAGCTGTACTGAACTCCTGATATAACAAATATTTGTTCTCTGTGTTTGTGTAAGGTCTGTTGAGAAAAATCTGCTGTAAAGAGGATAATGACATGGCCATCTCCCCGTTTCATGAGGATGGCGAATTAGTTGTTAGTTACTTAGGAAATCCCAGAGGTGGCAGCGCAATCCGTTGTGTTAGGGATTACATAAACACAGAGGACTTCGACACATTGCATTTGTCTTCTGAAGTCTCAGCTTTGCAAATACGTATGTGTTTGCTTAGCTTAACTATTACGAGTAATGCCATCATAATTGGTGCTTAACATTAAGCAAAATATGAGGATAGGACAAATGACACAGAAAAGGTACAGAGCAGAAAAAGCAAGCAGTTAAAAAGCCTTCAGTTAATATATCAGGTGTATGTTAAACCTATATTACATAGTCATCGTTGTGTTGTAATTAGAAATAACTTGTCTTGATTTGAAGTTCTGTTAATATTTCCCTCCCAATTACATCAGTCTAATTAATACAAATATTCAGAATATTTGCTCTTTATTGCTGCTTTTCTCTTTATTACTCTCTTACAAAAAAAGAAAAAAAAAAGATTAAAATGAAAAAGCTTATGAAAGTTGGGAATGAAATCTCTAAGCAGGTAATAACTAAAGTTTTAGCTTACCCAAATAAAAAAAAAAGAAACCAACAACAACAACAACAAAAAAAAGCCAAACAACTGCAGTTAACAGAGATGCAAATAGATATCAGATGCAAACAACGTAACCTATGGCCCAGTCTGATTGATATTAACACTTAAGCTTCATAATTCTGGATTAAATGCATCTTACTACATTTTCCTATGCTGAACAGTTTATTATGCATAAGCTCTTAACTCCACATCAAGTTCAAAACTGTCAAGAGCAATAAGAATTTCAATAGTGACGCTTAATGTCAAAACAGATACTCATCTGGAAGACAGCCTATTGCGTATGACTGTTGGAATTCTGGTTGGTTAAGTTATGTTCCATAGATAATGATACAATGCCTGTTGTGATGTTATAATTCTATGGTGTTTCCACATATCTCAGATCTTGGTTGTTTATTTCTTGTATAACTTGTTGAGCAAACCCAGTTAATATGTTTCTTCAGGTATTGTCAATCATTTAAAGCTATGCTTTCAGCAATTTATCTTTCTAGTGAAGATGTCTTACTTCTCCCTCTCTTCCATGACCAGAAATGGATTTGAGAACATTTCTTAAAAATTTAGTGACATTTGCAGATTCTGCAGCTGTGGCAAAAGCTTAATATGGTGCTTACATTTTCTAAGGCAGTAATGTGAGTTAGTAGCTCGGCTGTCTTCCGCTTCACTATGGGCAGCAGTGCCCTGTGCTTTCTGCTCCTTGAGCCTTGTCCACACTTGCAGCTCTTAGTTCCTGTGGTTATGAAGGATTCCTGTACTGTATATAGTGTGCCCTGTCCTGCTCACAAACTTTACAGCAGTTCTACTTCTGCTTCTTGTGTTGTGTCAGGTGTGTGGTGTGTAAGTATCTTGTGTACAGATATCTGGTATTATCAGCATTCCTCTTAGATCATCATCTGACATTATCTGCTTTCTTGTCCATTTAAACTTGTGGTTACCTTTTTCTCATTTCCCTTTCTGTCTCTGTCACATGTAGTATCCATAATGTCCAAAAATTATTCTTCTTTTTCTGTGTGCAAGTGTCACTTTCCCAATGAAGAACACACCCTCTATTTAAAGTCATTGGAGATGTTAGACAATGAAAGACATTGTGAGACCTCACTTGGAGTATTGTGTACCATTCTGGTGTCCTCAACATAAAAAAGACATGGAACTGTTGGAACAAGTCCAGAGGAGGCCACGAGGATGATCAGGGGACTGGAGTACCTCCCGTATGAAGACAGGCTGAGAAAGTTGGGGCTGTTCAGCCTGGAGAAGAGAAGGCTGCGTGGAGACCTCATAGCAGCCTTCCAGTATCTGAAGGGGGCCTACAAGGATGCTGGGGAGGGACTCTTCATTAGGGACTGTAGTGACAGGACAAGGGGTAACGGGGTCAAACTTAAACAGGGGAAGTTTAGATTGGATCTAAGGAAGAAATTCTTTACTGTGAGGGTGGTGAGGCACTGGAATGGGTTGCCCAGGGAGGTTGTGAATGCTCCATCCCTGGCAGTGTTCAAAGCCAGGTTGGACAGAGCCTTGGGTGGTATGGTTTAGTGTGAGGTGTCCCTGCCCATGGCAGGGGGGTTGGAACTAGATGATCTTAAGGTCCTTTCCAACCCTAACTATTCTATGATTCTATGAAATCAATAATTGAGGTTTCTGCTTTGTTACTACAAAACCTTGGTCTCTTAGCTGGAGAACTGTTACAGAGAATATAGTCAGCAGATGTCCATGGTCTTTTGATTTACACACTGTTGTATTCAAGATGGCACATCATATTTGAGTCAGTAGCACGTATCTAATGAGACTTACTGGTTTCTTCACAGAAGTAAAGCTTGAGGACATTGACTAGCGTAAACATGTTTTGAAGTTTTAATAAAATTTTAAACTTCAGAGATACTATGTTGAAAGTTATCTGTAGCTTGGCAAATTTAAGTTCCTTTTGAAACTGCTAAGTCTTAAAAATTATACATACCTCTGTGTGTCATGCTACACAGAAAATTGTGTACTTTAGACAAAAAAAAAGGGGGTTGTTATTTCTTGATAACATTATTTTAGCATGTACAAGTACATGGTGTGACTTAAATCAACTGTGCCTCAATATGAAAATCAGGCAATTCAATATAATTATTACATAGATGCATTTTGGGCAGAATTATTATACTTTTATAACAGTTCAATGGAAGGCAAGGAAAACAGTACGGAAGAATGTAAAGGCATTTCAGCGTGCAAATAAATTGTAAGGTCCTTTTGAAGTATCATGCTTTCTGTAATAACAGGTGTATGTTTTGTTTTCATTACGATCTTGCTTGGTAAAGATTTGGCCTTTAATAGAAATTCTTTGAGCATAAGCCTTGTTTTTATGTATGATTGGAACTCAGTTCCTTTAAATCTATGAAATAACTGTACCGAGCAGCTTGGAGAGCAAAATCAGGCATTCTTAATTTATTTTGCATCACTGTATGAAAGTTTTAGTAACATAGTCCAAACCATTGGCTCATGTTGATTCATGAGAGGTATCTTACATAGGGGTTTTTTTTGCATTGTTTCACTGTTCTCTAAAAGAGATTATATTACCGAAATGATAATTTCCTAGTGGGAAAAGGTACTTAACCTCTAATTTACAGACTTGCAGAGAAGAAAGATAAAATGTATTTTAAAAGCTGCTTTTGATAATTCTTGTATTTGCCTAATTAAAATTTAATTCTTGTTATTCTCTTGATTAGAAATAGCTATATGAATATTTGTTATTCATCAAGTATTGAAACAGTTGTCTTCCCAAAATATTATTTGGAAATTAAGATTACTTCAGTTAATTAGGCCTTTCAAGACATAATTTATTACTCACAAATTATAATCTTCTCAGTTTCTTGGCAGTACGGAAGTGGAGCAGCCCAAAGGCACTGAAGTTGTAAGAGATGCTGTTAGAAAATTAAAGGTAAGAAGGAATTTTTAATAAGATATAAATGCAATGTATTCTTAGCCTGTTTTCAGAGATAAGACACTTTGTGGTTTTAGGTATATTCATTGGTTCTAGAAGCAGTTGCTTCTAGTAATCTCTTCATCAGTGTGTAGGCACCTATGTCTGTATTATTTGGTGTTCTTCTGTACAAATATGTAGTTCTAAATTATGCAACTATTTATAATACAAAGTTTATATACTTTAATGCATAATGCTTGTTCTTTGGAAACTTTAGGGCTTCATCAATGCAAACTTAGGTAGCAACAATTTATTTTAGCTGCCATCCTCACTTTGTGGCTATTGAGTACCTCTCATGATGGCACTCCAAACAGTTTGCCAGAGAATTTAAGAAAATGAACTCTTCCTAATGACATCGGCAATGCCTGACCTGCATTTCTCTGGGCTGTGTGTTGCTTTCTATGAGCCCCAGTTGGGTGAGTTGCGTCTTGCTGCAAAACATAGAGTACCCTCCCACTTAAGGTAAGCTGTTCATGGCAGAGAACAGGAGTAAGAATGTTAGACCATGCCATAAGTGGGCTGTGATAGCTCTGTGAGTACTGGCTGTCCCTGACTGCTTTTCACCTTAAACTAACACGTCTGATCCACATAGACTAACTGTTAGACTGGAGAGGGATGTATGTGACACTGGCATGAATGTCGTTCACCCTCCAGCTGTGATAATTGGAGATGTCTGGAAATAAAGCTGTAGTGAGAGAATAGGACTTAAAACAAGCCAAGGGGCATTGCTGCCTTGTCTTTTAGGTCTTTGTGTTGTGTTGGAAATGGTCTGTGTGCACAAACACCATCTATGTGCTGGTACACATAGATGGCTGAGAAAACCAGACATTTAAAATTTCTTCTTGGTTATGTGTCCTTGGGCAATGTGGGACTCAGCAGCATACTCAAAAGTATCCTAGCAAAATGACTTGTTGAGGGTTGCTAACTGGTAACATGGCTTTAACTTGACTGTTTGAGCAAGAGCTCATACACTTAAAGCTCTACAAATGCTATGAGTTGTGGTAGGGAATGCTGATTTCATTTGCCTGCTAGCTCACATTGCTGTGGAATTGCATTGTTTCATGCTTAGCTGTTTACAGCTATTGGAGCATTATTTAGACGTAATATTTAGACATAAAAATTGTTCTGCCTATTTTTGTACTTTCTATAACTTCTTGTGGGGTTTTTGTTATTCATTTAAACACAAGTTCCTTGGAAATGGACAGAAAAATTTGGGAATCAATACACAAAAGTTTGATTCTGTGTTATTACTATAATAAAGGAAGAGAGAAGTCATGAAACACTGTTCACAGCTCAGCTTTTAAGACTGAAGTTTGCCTTAGAAAAGCCATCTTTACAGGATTGGTTAGTACTTTTGCTCAGGTATTGAAACATAAGTTCTTTGCCGTTGTTTTCACTCTACCGACGTAGTACAGGTGCCTTGAGATTTGGTTAGTCAATTCTTAGACCATTTTATGCCAAAAATATTTACTCTTCTGCACTTCATCAGAGATATTATTGCCTAGTTGTTTTCAAGTGTTTTAAGCTAATGTAAGTATGACCCTTTTTTAACAATTGCAGCATGCTACCAGTGGAAAAAAAATGTATGGTTTTGTGTGAATCTCATACAGTTTATGGCTGATACTGGAGTGAAGCCTGTTGTTTAGATGTTTTGTGTTTATACGATTCTATTACCCTGAGCAAAGTTAATTCCGTGCAGAAATCTGTTAAGATAATATCCTGCTATGGAGAAGTTTTGATTCTATTTTTATGATGTTTTATCACACTCCTCCCAAGTAAAGCAGCAGCTAAGTGTCTCTTTCTAACTGGGGAAACGCCAGACTAACCTGAGCTCTCGCTGATCACTGGAGGATTTTGGTGGGTTGGCTTTTATGATTTGGTACCTTGAAATAGTTTGCTTTGAAAGCAAGTCCAAAAAATATTTCAAGTAACTGTTCTGTTAAGTATAGGAAGAGGCAGAACTATTCTGGCTTATTTGTATTGGGGGAGGGGACAGGACATGCAAACAACAGTTGCCAGCCTAGCACTATAACATAAAAGTAGAAATTTTTGGTATATACTTGTTGTGCCATTGGAATATGCAGATACCTCTTCTAACTTTTTACACGTTCCCTAAATAATCCTCCTTGGAGAGATATGTGTCTGAATTGTTGCTGCCAGAATTACACTACTTTCATCAAGCTTGGAAGTTGGGAGCTTAGATTTCAAGTATTACATGGGATCTTACATAATCACAGGTTTATTGGAAAACTCACAAAGTAATTAAAGGCAATTTTTGGAAAGACTTGAAAAATCTTGGAACAGAATTCAGAAAGCAATAAAGAGGTTTTACGTTTGAAACAATCCTCAATTAATTGAATACTCTTTTCAACATTGACTTGTGTTGCGCATCTGGATTCTTTGAAGAGAAGCCTAGAGGTACTGGGTTTTATTGTGAACCACACATTTGTGGCTTGTTTTCAGAAAATGTGAACTAAAAATTTGAAACCAGTGAAAACAGCTTGAAAACTAATGTCTTATATCGAAAGAAAACATATATAGTGGTTTTTGGAGTAGGAGTTTTTGAGATGTGTAGCTTGTGATGCTATATTGTTTTGTTGGGGTTTTTTTTAATGGATTTGGTTTGAATCACAGTGTTGTTAATCATAATTTGTTTTTAATGAAAATAAATAGCTAGCAGAAAGGCAGCTGACTTTCTTAATATTTGGAGCTATTTTTATGAGAGGCGTGCCTTGCACAAATAACCTTTTGAAGTCATGTGCTTACAGTGATTATAGACCATGAAATACTGTCACAGTAAACTATTTTTCTTAAGCCATCTTGTCATCAAACTTTGTCAGAAGAGACATTTGATACACAACTCTTCACTTCTTTTAAATCAAAAGCTCTTAACTTCTTAACAGCACGGAGACGTTTGGTAAACGTAGGTTTGTGCAAAACTGTAGCATCTATGAACTTTTCATCCATCCTGTGGACTTACTTTTACCAGCAGGTGGAGCTGATGTTCTACAGTAAAATACAATAACTTGAAGGAAATTTTTCTTGATGCTTCAATGTACTTGTTCTATCTGAAATACTACTACTTCGTTTTCTCAACACAACAATTTTGCTGGGTCAGTTGCAATTCGAATATAGAGGGATTTTTTGGACATCTATATTTAATTTTTCTACAGAGTTATCTAGTGGGGTTTTTTTAGTTAGGATTTCTCCTCCTGTTTTCAAATTTCTTGGAGCTGTACTGCAGGAGAAAGAAGATGGTTGGACACGTATGTTTTAAAGTGTTTATTTTTATTTTTAAGATAAGGTCAACTGTTCTCATAATTCATTACAAGCAGTTTTTTTTCTACTCTGACTAATTTATAAAGTGAAATAAAAACTAAGGAAAATGATACCAAGGTGTATCAGAACTATCAGAACATGCGTACGTTATTCACATGTGCATATGTTGTCAAATCACACTTTATAAAGTGGAATGTTTACTTTCCTTGATTAATGAAGGATGTAACTGCTAAATCAGAACGTAGGAATTAATTTGGTCCTTCTGAAAAAGTGCTCAAGGGGTTGCCAGGGGCAAAACCAGGTGAAAAGGTCAGCATAACAGATGCAAAGGGCAGCATATAAGAAAACACACCCTAATAAGAAGCTAGTGTGGAGGGGTGTTAGGGATGTTGTGGTTTAAACCAAGCCAGTAACAAAGTACCATGCAGCCGCTCGCTCACCTAAATTTTGGGGCATCAGTCTCCTTTTCTCCTCTTTTTTTTTTTTCTGTAAATAGAGATAACCAAAGATAATGTAAATAGAGTTAATCACTGTGAAGCCACTTGAAATATTCTTATTCAACCCCTTGGATAAGGATACAGAAAGTGAAGAGTGCACCTCCATGCAGGCTGTGATGCTGTCCTGCTGCTGCCCTTAATGGGCCATCAGTGGATATTGTTCTGTGGCTATAATAGTCTATAATGGATATCATTCTAAGCTGCCTTTTGTGTCAAAGCTGAGTTTCACTTGTTGTTGAAAGGACAGAGGAAGGTGGAGTACAGAAAATCTTGTAATATTGGGATGAAGATGTTTCCAGACAAGCCTTGCAGCCATGGCTGTTCTCTTTTGAAGTGCTGGAGAAAGCAGAATGTGTGGTCTAGGACCAGTCAGGGACAGCCTGAAGACCAGAGCACATCAAATGAAAAGAGTTGAAGAGAATACCTGTTGAACCTCTCCCTCAAAAAAAGCAACCAAAACCAAAGACCAGTCCAACAAACCACAAACAAAACCACCCAAACATAAAAAAGAATCCACCAAAACCCGCAAGAAATCCCCAAAATCCCACACAACCAAACAAAACAACAAACACCTCCCCCCAAAAAAATACCCCCAAAAAACCCCAAACAAACAAAAAAACCCAAACAAGCTCACCAGACATCTTCGGAAAATAAAATACCGCATGTTCCACAGAAATGGATTTCTGAGATGGCTTTCTCCCTATCCAGCTGAGAGGTTCAGGTTTGCATATCTGTGGCCTCTTCATCCTTCTCTTTTGCCAGCTATTTTCCAGAAGTCATAATTTCATTATACCAACATAAAATGTGCATGAGGGTTTAGACCATAATATGACCAAAAAGGTGACACAGTCACAGCAAAAGAAATAGGGCCTTTTGTTGTTTTTCAGGGATCTTTCCTTATAATGAATGTAGTTATGAGAAAAGAGGGAAAGCATCTTCTCAAAGCCAGATATAAAGCTGTGTCTCAGTTTAGACAACTGTGTTGCCCTCAAACAGATATTTTTAAGGTGTCCACATGAAGTGCAGTGTCTGTAGTCTCCCTGGAAGCCTGCGTAAAATGAGGCATTGAAACGCTGTTCCCTGGACTGAAGATTAGCACCCAAATCACAGAAACATCTGCTTTTGATGTTTCAAGGTTTTTTTATAAACTCTTGAATTGTGCAGTGAGGTGTAAATATTAAGATAGAAACAAATAGTTTAGCTTGGCATCTCTTAAATAGATTTTGTTATAATTTGTTTAGCCGTTATTTCTTTAACTAAAGCCGTTGGCTGTTTTTAAAGTGTGATACCTTTTTTCTTCATGTTATTTTTGTTGATTAATCCTCTGATTGTGCTTTGCAAAGACTTAATGCACAAGCATTTCAAATACAATTCTAGTAAGAGTCTTAAGTATGCAATTTTTCCTGCTACTGTAGTAAAAGACAAGGAATATGGAAGTTTTTTCTTTTATTATTAGAAAAAAAAAATAAGCTAAACTAACCAATAGGAAATAGCTTTATTTGTATTTGTTGCTTTCCCTAAAACATTCAAGAGAAATACGATGTTAATTAAATAAAAGCTAGCCCATTCCCAGAGCTGCTCACATTATTATTGGGACAAATCTGTGTGTCTTGCCTGAGAGCAATATATGTATAAACTAACAGCTTAAGAATTTGGCACTTCATCTCTTCCCAAGCCATGTTGTGATTCATTATAATTTTATATCATTGTCCATTTTGATGCCAATGGGAGGCTGCAGATTTTTACCCTCTTAAATAATCTTGTTACTGTGCAAGCTACAAGTATTACTTTGTTTCAAATGTGTGCTGAAAGGGGAAGAAAATGCATGTAAATCTCCTCTGTCCAGAGGTCCCTCACATTCTGTTCAGGTAGAAGTAGTAGAAAAAAATAGAAGAAAAAGGAAGCAAATTGGCTGATACCTGACTAAGTTTAGGATTTGCTGTTCGTACCCTGCACAAGTCTGGGAGGTAGCTGAACTTGGCATTCTCATGAGAAGGTCAGGTACAAAAGAAATTACTGATCAGTATCTCTATGTTACCTGTTATTACACAGAACAGTGAGTGGGCAGGAAAAGCATAAAGAAAGTAACTGCACCTGATTTTCTATATCTATCTAGGTGTACTTTTCAGTTACTGTATCCTAGTAAACCTTAAATTAAAAAGTTCATTTGTCTTTCTGGATGCCTCTGTTGAAGAGATTTTTACGTGTTTTTCTTTCTCCGTTAGCTTGGTTTTGATTTGACGGAGTTTCTTATAAAATGGGCTTCCAGTCCTCTGCTAACACTTTGTAAATATTCTGTAGTTTTTCTCCAATTTGTCAACATCCTTCTGCATTTAAAAACCTCAGAACATAAAGTTTGAGTCAATTCTCACAAGCAGCCAATGCAGTGCAGCCATTGTTATCGTCTTAAGGATGCTTTTGAAATATCCAAGGATTGCATTAATCTTCCCAACTGTAGTTTCGTGAAAAGGTCCAGTTAGCAGAAAGCCTACCATGACATCAAGACTTTCTTAATTTCATCCTCACAGGGTAGTTTTCCAAGAAAACAAGTTTGTTCCATATGTATGATTTGCAAAATTGGTATTGCAACAGAGGTGGTTTGTTTGCAATACAGGCAATCTGTGGTGTTCTGGCTGGTGAGGTATTCTCTCTGTTATTTGCCCCTCCATCAGCCTTCATGGTGTGCAAGCTTCCTCTGTAATGGTTTTAGATTTCAGTTCATGAGTTACTTTTCTCCTCATTTTTCCTCTAGTTTTTTTCTGCCTGCAGATTTTATCCGTGATTATTTTCCTCCTGGTCATTGTTCAGTAATGTCATGCTTAAAAAATAAACCCTGCTGGAATACATTAGAAACATATCTTCCCAGTGACAATTTCCTGTTTATAACTGCATCTGGAGGCTAATGTAACTAAGTTAACTAATACTTTCTTTGTATTGCTTCATTTCCCAAATATAACAGCATTCAAAACTCAGACAAATGCTTTGCCTATTTTGACAAGCTGCATTTTTCGTAAAACTTGTAGTGATCATCATTAATTACATCTCACTTGAATTCTCCAGTTCTTGAACTGGATTTATGCCTTTTGAGAAAGGAGATGTGATAGGTCCATTTTGTTTACCCTTCTTTTAGTATTGTCACAGGAATATCTTCTGGAACTTCCTCAGTTGTAAGACTTCTTGGCTACTTGGAGCAAGCTTTGGCCAGCTGTTCTAAAACTCATGCAATTTATTCAGACCTACTTACTTTTAAAAGTTCTCATGGAGCTGTTGGGGACCCTGAGAAGATGGTTACAGTTGGAAAACCAGCATCATTCTAAACATATACTATGTCTTTGACTCAGTAAAATCAGTATTACGTATGCCTCCTCTTTGTTACTGCACAGAAATATTTGTGAGCTTCTGGTTTTAAAGGGGCACTGTAAAAAAGCCAGGGTTCATTCAACTACAAGGCTGTTTCAAACTGAGATTGCCCCGGGGTTATCTGTTGTATAGTCATGTTTCTGTATACTGTAAAGTACATTGGAAATTGAGATGCCCAAACTGTCCAGGTGATCTGTGGTTTTTGTGGTCATTCCATTTAATACATAGCGAAGAGAGCCAAGCACGGATCTCTGTTGTACTATGAAAAAGGACTATATAAATCCTCAAAGTTTTATCCAGTAAAAGAACATAATCAAATTACAAATCAGAAAGGAAAGCCAGCAGAGTGGGGGTATTGAGAAAACGTATGAAAATTATCTGAGAGACAATTTTAGTTTTATATTCGTCTTGGGAAAAAAAAATCTGTGCTAACGAAACATAGATTGGCCTATTATTTTCCTATTTTTTAAAGTGGAGAGTTAAGAATAAAACAGGTTGAATTGCTGGTATAATGTTTAAGTCACATTTTGAGGGATTTTTAATTAGTAATTTTTATTAAAGAAAAATTATGTTTTTCCTGTAGCAAATTTGAATTGTCTTAGAAGATTAAGAGAACTTGTTGGCCAAAATGCCTGTAAACAAATGATAAAGTTGTTTAAATTTTATTTTCTATAGGGTTTTTTTATTATAAAAAGATGCTTATAAGATGGCCCTCCTCAATTAAAATAAAAGGATCAGGATAGCCATTAAACTGTATTAAAAGTATACTCTGAATATGTGAAAAATGTTCTTCAAAATAAATAGGAATGGAAGAGGATGCAAGAGCTGTATGCATATGATACTGAAGTGAGGCAAAGCTAGAAGTTATGTTAGAAAAATGTTAGAAAAACTAGAAGTTATGTTAGATTTGCTTGACTTTTGACTGGTTGGTTTTTCACTAGTGAATTGTCATGTCTGGCTAATGACTGTAGTGTTCTAGCTGTTGAAATGTAATACGAGTATTTAGATTTAAGTTGGTTTTGAGAATGACATAGAGTGGTTTAGGTGGGCTGCTTTGTTTGGGTTGGTTTGTTTGGCTTCTGTTTTGACTAACTTGTGAAGCCTGTGATACTGCATCAGCTCACGTGATACATTAATCAGTAGTAAACTGTCTAGATAGGTTGTGTTACTATATGAAGTTAATGGGATTAATTGTAAATTAGTGTTTAATTACTAAAATTTTCAAGAAGTGTGCTGTCAAAATGAGAAGTAAAATTGGGAGGAAGGGAAAACCAGGTTAATTACGTGCTTTTAGGGTGGTTCGTAAAAACACTTAATAATTTGCCATGAATGGAGCTGCCTAAAGCAAAATGAAATAAAATAGATGGAGGCAGCCATATTCTGTAAAGCAATTGAGTTCATGGAAAGACTTCCCAAGTACTGTATTGGCATAGGAGTAGGGACAGAGCAAAAACCCAAACCCTCAGTTATTGCTTCAATAATCAATTAAAATGAGGGATTTAGGCATTTGTGAGGGAGGTATCAGTTGGCTGCAGTCCAATACTTGACAATCACAGTTAGGTAATTCGGTCTTAAAGATAAGCGAGTACCCTTGCTGACGACCTGGACTCCTTATGCCACTAAAAGTCATTGTATTCGCTGGCTCTTTATATACTTAACTTGTACTGATAGTGAATTATACACTCAATTATACTTGAGTAGGAGCAAGTTTGAAGACGATGTGTTCAAACATACAGCTGTGAAGCAGAGACCCCAACTTCTCTGGCCATCAGTGAGCCATCATCCTTATTCATGCTTTTAAAAATAGCATTCTAGGCTGTCAAAGACTTTCGAAGAAAAGAGCTGGTAACAGAGCAAAATACAGAAGGATTCTGTATCTCTGGTAAGAAAATTCCCCAAATTCATGACACTTAACTGTTACGCAGTAGCAAATGTTAGGTATTCTGCTTACTTTAGATGCACTGTTCCTAAGAGAAAGACAGGTCAGCTTGAGCTGCTAGAAAAGGAGATATAAAAGGACGGAAAATGCATTGAATAGAACACATGACCTGACCCAGTCATGTGTCTAGCTGTGTAGTGAACATGAAAATGAAATAAATCCTGAGAATATGGTAGAAGAAATCAAATATTTCTTAGGTGTTGACAGCTGCAGCGCTTTCACCTGTTTAAAAGAACTTATTTCCTTAGAGAATATGAGAAGTTCCATATAGGAAGTACCCTGTATGCATGTGTACAGGAGTGTAGAAACAGTGAGATGTGGAAAGCATAACAGTGTTCACTGCTCAACAACCATGCAGTTGGCAAACTGTCTGAAGGTGTTCATGTTTCTCCTGTTCTAGAAGTCTCAAGAAAAAGCTTAAATTAAGTGCATAAACAGCAGGTAAAAGTCTGAAGAGAATCAGCTAAGTAATTTTAATTTTTTTTTCCTGAATTACAGGAATATTCATTAGTGTGCAGTCAGAAATGCTGTTCTGTGCCTATGACTTTGGAAATGGTTGATGTTGTTTGTAAGAGCTTTCTGAAGGAAGGAAGAAACAATCATAGAATAGTTAGGGTTGGAAAGGACCTTAAGATCATCTAGTTCCAACCCTCCTGCCATGGGCAGGGACACCCCACACTAAACCATGCCACCCAAGGCTCTGTCCAACCTGGCCTTGAACACCGCCAAGGATGGAGTATTCACAACCTCCCTGGGCAACCCATTCCAGTGCCTCACCACCCTCACAGTAAAGAATTTCTTCCTTAGATCCAATCTAAACTTCCCCTGTTTAAGTTTGAACCCGTTACCCCTTGTCCTGTCACTACAGTCCCTGATGAAGAGTCCCTCCCCAGCATCCTTGTAGGCCCCCTTCAGATACTGGAAGGCTGCTGTGAGGTCTCCACGCAGCCTTCTCTTCTCCAGGCTGAACAGCCCCAACTTTCTCAGCCTATCTTCATACAGGAGGTGCTCCAGCCCCTGATCATCCTCATGGCCCTCTTCTGGACTTGTTCCAATAGTTCCATGTCCTTTTTATGTTGAGGACACCAGAACTGCACACAATGCTCCAAGTGAGGTCTCACGAGAGCAGAGTAGAGGGGCAGGATCACCTCCTTCGACCTGCTGGTCACGCTCCTCTTGATGCAGCCCAGGATACAGTTGGCTTTCTGCGCTGTAAGCGCACACTGCAGCCGGCTCATGTTCACTTTCTCATCGACCAGCACCCCCAAGTCCTTCTCCGCAGGGCTGCTCTGAATCTCTTCTCTGCCCAACCTGTACCTGTGCCTGGGATTGCTCCAACCCAGGTGTAGGACCTGGCACTTGGCATGGTTAAACTTCATAAGGTTGGCATCAGCCCACCTCACAAGCATGTCAAGGTCCCTCTGGATGCATTCCTTCCCTCCAGCATATCAACAGAACCACACAGCTTGGTGTCCTTGGCAAACTTGCTGAGGGTGCATTCAATCCCACTGTCCATGTCACTGACAAAGATGTTGAACAAGACCGGTCCCAACACCGATCCCTTAGGGGCACCACTCAATCTCCAGCTGGACGTGGAGCCATTGACCACAACTCTTTGCGTGCGGCCATCCAGCCAGTTCTTTATCCACCGAGTGGTCCACCCGTCAAATTGATGTCTCTCCAATTTAGAGACAAGGATGTCGTGTGGGACAGTGTCGAACGCTTTGCACAAGTGCAAGTAGATGACGTCAACTGCTCTGCCCCTGTCCATCAGTTTCGTAGCCCCATCATAGAAGGCCACCAAATTGGTCAGGCAGGATTTCCCCTTAGTGAAGCCATGCTGGCTGTCACCAACCACTTCCTTGTTTTTCATGCGCCTTAGCATGCCTTCCAGGAGAATCTGCTCCAAGAGTTTGCCAGGCACAGAGGTGAGACTGACTGGTCTGTAATTCCCCGGGTCATCCATTTTCCCCTTCTTAAAAATGGGGGTTATATTGCCCTTTTTCCAGTCGTCAGGAACTTCACCTGACTGCCATGATTTCTCAAATATGATGGCCAGTGGCTTAGCAACTTCATTTGCCAGCTCCTTCAGGACCCGCGGATGGATTTCATCAGGTCCCATGGACTTGTGTACGTTTAGGTTTTTAAGATGATCTCGAACCAGATCCTCTCCTACAGTGGGCCTAGGGTCTTCACTCTTTACAGTCCCTGCGTCTGCCTTCCAAGACTTGGGTGGTGCAGTCAGAGCCTTTGCCGGTGAAGACCGAGGCAAAGAAGTCATTCAGAACCTCAGCCTTTTCCAAATCCCTGGTAGCCAGTTCTCCAGATATCTTCCGGAGGGGGCCTACGTTGTCCCTATTCTGTCTTTTATTCACTACGTACCTATAGAATCCCTTCCTGCTCTCCTTAACATCCCTAGCCAAGTTCAATTCTAACTGGGCCTTAGCTTTCCTCACCTGGTCCCTAGCTTTCCAGACAACATCCCTGTATTCTTCCCAGGCTGCCTGTCCCTGCTTCCACCTTCTATAAGCCTCTTTTTTCCTTTGAATTTTCCTGAGCAGCTCCTTATCCATCCAAGGAGGTCTCCTGGCCCTCCTGCTGCACTTCCTTCTAGTTGGGATGCAACACTCCTGAGCTTGTAGTAGGTGATCCTTGAATAACAACCAACAGTCTTGGGCCCCCCTGCCCTCTAGGGCTGTGTCCCATGGAACCTTACTAAGCAGGCTCCTGAAGAGGCCAAAGTCTGCTGTCTTGAAGTCCAGGGCAGTGAGCTTGCTGCATGCTCTTCTCACTGTCCTGAGGATCTTGAATTCGACCATCTCATGGTCGCTGCAACCAAGGCTGCCCTGGAGCATCACATTTCCAACCAGCCCTTCCCTGTTGGTGAGCACGAGGTCAAGCATGGCACCTCTCCTTGTCGGCTCCTCTATTACTTGCAGAAGGAAGTTGTCTTCCACACAGTCGAGGAACCTGCTGGATTGCTTGTGCTGGGCCGTACCTTCACTCCAACAGATGTCAGGGTGGTTGAAGTCCCCCATGAGAACAAGGGCCTGTAAGCTTGAGGCTGTTCCTATCTGTCTATAGAGCACTTCATCCACAGAGTCCTCTTGATCAGGCGGTCTGTAACAGATCCCCACAGTAATGTCCCCCACAGGTGTTCTCCCTTTAACCCTGACCCATAAACTCTCTGTCGACTGCTCACCCGTCCCCAGAGAGAGTTCCATACTCTCCAGCCTATCCCTAACATAAATAGCAACTCCCCCTGCCCACCTGCCAGGCCTGTCTTTTCTAAAGAGCCTGTAACCTTCTATTCCAACACTCCAGTTGTAGGAGCCATCCCACCATGTTTCTGTGATGCCTACTATATCATACTCCCGTAGTTGTGCACACATCTCTAATTCCTCTTGTTTGTTCCCCATGCTACGGGCGTTTGTATAGAGGCATCTGAGCTGAGCTCCAAATGAAGCCGGCTCATTGGCTGGGGCGGCTGGAATATCTCTGCATCGCTCCGAGCATTTATTGTAGGTGCTGGCAACTGACTGGGTGTGATGGGATGAAACAGTGCCCCCCTCTCCCAACACATCTAGTTTAAAGAAACCTTGACCAGCCTGGCAAGACTCCTACCAAAACCTCTCTTCCTTTTCTTTGCCAGATCAGCTCCACCAGCCCCCAGTAGACCTGGCCTACTAACTTGGGCCCCATGTTCAAGACACCCAAACCCCTGACTATGGCACCACCCTTTTAACCATTTATTAATTTGGCCAATCCTCCTAGCTTTTTTAAGGTCCTCCCCTGTATCCTGGAGAATTGATGAAAAGACAATCTGAGCTCCATAGCCCCTAACCACCTCTCCCAGGGCTCTGTAGTCCTTCTTTATGTTCTCCAGGCTACTGCTATCAACATCATTAGCACCCACATGGATCACCAGAAGTGGGTAATAGTCCATGGGACTCACTAGAGCAGGCAGCCTCTCTGCAACATCCCTGATCAGTGCCCCAGGTAGGCAACACACCTCCCTCGAGATGGGGTCAGGCTGACAGATGAGTGCCTCTGTCCCTTTCAAAGTAGAGTCCCCTACCACTATGACCCATCTCTTTTTCCTGGCAGCACCAGTAGAGATCTTCTTTACTGGTGCACCAGCCGGTTGTTTCTGGTGCAAGTGACCTTCCTTCTTAGCACCCTGGAGGACAGCAAAGCAGTTCTGGGTGGGGACAACAGCTTTAGGAGGAAGCCACTTGCTTTTAATTGTCGTCTTCCTCCTTTTTTTTGTTGTTTTTTGTTGTTACTATTTCCCAGCTTCCTGGGTTGACAGCCTCCTCCACTCCTCCATGAGCTTCAGGGGACGCCTGAGGCCCCTGCACAGTTTGGGCCTGGAGGAGGCAGTCCTGCTTCCTCTCAGCTTCCCTGACATCTTGCAGCCTATTCACAGCATCCCGCAGCTCAGCCCCTGCTGCAGGAGGACCTGCACCAGGGAGCACCGAGTGCGGCCCTGCCCATTGGGCACCGTTCCCTCAGGAGACCAGTGCAGGCACTCTCTACACTCTGAGCATTGCACTGCAGCCTCCCCTCTCATCGGCTCTGGCTGGGTGCCTACACTGGCCACCACCGGGGCAGCCAGAGCAGAGCTCCCAGACCGGGCCCTGGTCATACGGCGAGTACTCACCATCCCGCTCGCCTGCTTGCACAAACTGCCTTGACCCGCCCTGGTCGCTCGCGCTTCCAGGGGCAGGTTTTTACCCAGTCAGAGCTGGTGCCGCTCCTCCTGGCTCCGCACCCTGTGAGTCCCTGCTCGCCTCAGCTGAGCTGCCGGCTCCTGGGCAAGTCCTGTCAAGGACCTGAGGCTCCCTCAGTGGCTCTGGCCGCTCTGAGTTGAGGCTCCTGGATGCTGATCTCCTCCCCACTCCGATGTTGAAGGCATCCTCTCTCGAGCTACTCACCTCAACAATATCAGGTGGAAGGAGTTAAGAAGAAATGAGAAGTAATTAAAATAAATCCCAACATAAAGAAAACTTAGTATTAATGTGATTGCTGTTCTGTTTTTCATCTTATAGTTTGCAAGACATATCAAGAAATCTGAAGGCCAGAAGACACCCAAAGTTGAATTACAAATCTCAATCTATGGTGTAAAAATTCTAGATCCAAAAACAAAGGTGAGAGACTTCTATGTTTGTTGTGCTAAACTAGTAATTAAATACTGTTTTTAATGGTTTTAATGTTTTTATTGTTTTATGTTTTTAAAAAGTATTATAATGAAAGCGATTGTGGGTTGGAACTAGATGAGGTCCTTTCCAGCCCTAACCGTTCTATGATTCTATGGAAAATTCTTCTAAAATACCATTTCTTGCTACAAGACATGAGTGACATCCCAGTTACATGGTATTCCAAAATACAGACTGTAGCTAATGTGCGATTTAATTTTTTTAATCCTTTCGCACCAGAACTTTTAAACTCTGAGGATGATGGAAATACTGTGATAAATAGATGCTAACACTGCACATGATAAACACTTTTCCAGATGGTGAATCAGGAGACAGTTTGTTTTCAGTGGCTCATTCTTCATACTGCTGCCTTGGAATCGCACCTCTCTTTCCTTAACATACTAATTTTTCCTCTTTGTTTCTTGCTTTTAATTGTTATTTTTTAAGTTGTATCTACCCTCCCTAGAATGTGTACATTTCTCAAGTGTGTTACCCATTTCTATATAAACTTCATGTAGCAGGCTATAAGCACTACTGTAGGCTTTTCATCTGGCACAGCATGACAATTCCCACCTTTTCAGCAGTTCTGTCCATTAAGTCATCCCATTGATGGGTTTCCTGTTCCTTTGTTTGCTCCGGTATTTTGGAAGGGGTTACATAGTAAGCAAAAGATCTTCCTCACAAAATCAAAGAGGAATAATGAGATAAATATAATCAAGCTAAAAAGTAATTTATTCAATAGTCAGCAATTCTTAACATCTGAATGCTCATATCTTTTACACATATGTTGAATGTTGGATTTGCATAAACTATTTGCTACTGCTTCTTAATTGTGGAGTAATTGCTGCCATTCAGATAGTGATATTTTGAGAAAAGGTAAAGGAAATTTAGTTCAAGGCTATATATATATAGTTGTAATCCATTTTCAGTTCAGATTCTTGATACAACCACAATTTCAACAGTTAAACAGCAAATATCCATGTCAACTAATTGCAGGTTTTGCGTCTTCCTGATGTCATAGGGCAGAAGGGGGTAGTGAACCCAAAAAACTATTTTAAAGTAACAGTTTTAAGTGCCAAAATATGTTAGCCTTCCTAACTCTTCCTGCGGAGATTAACATAAAGCTGTGGGATGGAAGTTTCTGGGAGATCAGGAACATTCAAATCTCTTAGCAATGTTGTTGTTACAACTCAAATAGTAATTAAGTATGAGTAGTCTTTTTATTTTCCCCACTTTATTTCTTAAACCTACAGTTCTTTTTGCATAATTTATAGATGCTTTAGGAAATTATTCAAATTTCATGTTATAATCACTGATTACAGTAATTTTTTCTATGTGTTTTTGAAACAGGTCAGTATTATTACAGAGGAATACTGGTTTATGTGATGACTATTAAGGTTTATGCGACGACTATGAAGGTTTATGCGACAACTATTGTGTTAGGAACAGGTGGCTTGCTCATGTATCAGGACTTGATTTTATACCTGGCACTCAAAAAAGGAGGATTGTGGAAAAATGGTTCTGTCCTTAAATGAGATAAAGTAGTTATGTGGATCTAGAAATGTAAAAGAGCCAGAACAAGCATATGTTGTTGTATGTAACAGGACAAGGGGTAACGGGTTCAAACTGAAACAGGGGAAGTTTAGATTGGATCTAAGGAAGAAATTCTTTACTGAGAGGGTGGTGAGGCACTGGAATGGGTTGCCCAGGGAGGCTGTGAATGCTCCATCCTTGGCAGTGTTCAAGGCCAGGTTGGATGAGGCCTTGGGTGGTATGGTTTAGTGTGAGGTGTCCCTGCCCATGGCAGGGGGGTTGGAACTAGAAGGTCCTTTCCAACCCTAACTATTCAATGATTCTATGTAACTTAAAGAGCTACTGTTAAAGAGAAAGAAGTTAAATCTGAGATAGATCTGAGGACATGGGAGAAATAGGATGCACAGAAGACTGGCTATAAAGACTGAGAACAGGGATGCAAGGAGAAAAGATTGTGTGTATGGTACGTCTTTTTGCTAAATGGTTGCATGTCCTTGTTTATGAGTTTATAGCAATCTGGGAACCCCAGTGCTGCACAGAAACTTTCTTCTTTTTTTTTTTTAATAGATGATAGTTAACATCTAAACTGCATATTTTCCTTTAAAACAAATGCTGCTTTCCCATGCAATAAGCCAAATAAAATAAAATACCAAGAAGAGACTTGTTGAAGAAAAACAACGAAAAAAGTAGTTGAGATAGTTTATTTCAGTCTTGTCAAGCTTTCTCAACTGAAGAGCATTGCCACCACAACTTTTTAAGTAGTTGGAACATGCTTTTTAATGGAAAGTGAAATATAGTATTGAAAATATGCAAATAATAATGCTTAAAGCTGTTTGTGTTGCACCTTAAGTAAGCAGTTATTTAGATGTCTCATTTTTTTCTCTATGCTCCTGTATTTGGATAACAAAAGTAATTTTATTTCTACATTAAAGATAGAAAAGCAAGTCCTTATTTCAGTGAAACCATTTTAACAAACCCTGGGAGATGATGAAATCTAAAGATGGTGCTCACCTGGAAAAAGAGCAGGATATTTTACATAATCAGTCCCTAAAATTAATTGCACAGAGACACAGATCAACAGTAAAACGTATTTTCTAGAACAGAAATTACTGGCAAGTAAATACTTCCAGATAAGTGCTGTCCAAATAAAAACTTCCTGCTTACATTGAGTAAAAATGGGAACATTTGTTAGGAGATTAATCTGCTAACTTCTGTTATACTCTAGGTCCATTCTTGGGCACTTTATTGTACAATGAGAGGCATTCAAAATGTCACTGCAGTTTGCCTGCTCTTACGTATATCAGGAAATCTAGAGATTTACTTTGTGTGTCTTTATCCTGAGCAAGTATAGTAATTTCTTGAAAACAGATTTTTGTTTTTTATTTTCAGGAAGTCCAGCACAACTGTCAACTCCATAGGATATCATTTTGTGCTGATGATAAAACTGACAAGAGAATATTTACTTTCATATGCAAAGACTCAGAATCAAATAAGCATCTTTGCTATGTATTTGACAGTGAAAAGTGTGTAAGTATTCAAGATGTTTTAAGAGAATTTGTGTGACTGTTACAGACTTTGATTGCTCTGCTTTGAAATAAAACAGGAATGGTTAATAAAGGCAGATAACCTGCATTTTGATTGAGGTCACTTTGATACAATCTTTCATGCAATTATAGTGTCTTGTTAACTTAGATGCATTTATTTAGAGAGCTTTTTTTTTCATTGATCAAAGGTGGTTTTCTGGGACAATTCTTACTACCCAGCTCAATATCCTAGGCCAAGCATCTGCAGTGCTCTCAAGGAACAGGCTTCATCCCTCCAAGCTTAAAATGTTTGCACAGCTGTTTTGCAGAGGTTGCTGCAATCCTGTGGCTGAGATACCCTCACAGGCTCTTCTGAGATAGAACAGGGCAACTGTTCAAAAATGTGCAATATCAGGAAAAATGTAGGACAGGCAGCGAAGAAAATGGTGTCTAGCTGAAACAGGGTCATGTGTTTACTCTAGCAGAAAGTAATTAACAAATGAAAACAGTGGAATCAGCATCAAAAATGGATGTTTTAGGGTTTTTTGTAATCTGAAGCCTCTCTTTTTGTTTTATTATGAAGTAGCTTCATGCAAAGGAAATACTAAGGAAACATTATTTTTTTTTTTTTAAGATTCACTTCTGTTTATATGCAATTATGTAGTATTATGTGTTACTTCACAGTTTCTGGTTATTTTGTTGTTCACATCCATTGCTTCAGTGCCTTCAGTAGATATTGTTCATAATTACTGTAGACATCTGTTAATTTCTCTTCAAATTTCTATCCTGTGCCTCTTTGCCACATATTCCCATGATTTTAAATTGCCCTTGCAGTCTCTACCCACTAGTGCCATTTTTATTCCAGATTGGTGCACCATTGTTTCTTCTCTCCCATTTGATACTTCACTAGTTGTACTTTTTTCCTGTTTCGCTCTTCGTTCATTAGTACTTTCAGATTTAAAAGAATTCTGCCTCAGTTGGTACTTTTTATTTCGGCCAACTTTTGTCCTCCCAAGAAAGCAGGACTGCATACTTCCAGTGTCTTTTCTTTTACTAACACGAACAGTTTACTGTTTTACTAACATAAACTGTTTACTAACATAAACAGTTGTTCTTTAAAGCAGTACTGGTTCAGTTTTTTTGGTCTAATTGGGTAAAAATAATTTCTTGTGGGTTTTTTTGTTTTTTGTTGTTTTTTAATAAAGTTGGCTGTGTGGCTTGCCTTTTTTTTTTTCACAAAAAAATAAAAATATAGAGGGGTTAATTCCTCATTCCTGTAGAACTCAGGTCTTCATACAACTCTACTGGATGACTTTACTGTTGCACTGATGGCTAAAAGGCTGAGAGCATCATGTTTTATACCAGTTTTGTGCATCTAGCCCTTGATGTTCTTACAGATAGTAAAGGAAAAATATTCTTGGCATTGAGCAGAATGCTCTGCTTTCATGAGAAACAATCATTTTCAGGTTTTCATTTCAATAAAGAAGAGAAAGTTCTAGTTTTGTGTTAGCCAGATTAATGTTTTCCAACATTTTTGTTCCCCTGCCAAATTGTTTAAAACCACAAGTTATTACTGTGTTTACTTTGTCTACTAAAATTCGAAGGCAAATGGCGTAGCCATGTGTTCACCTTTTACTGGGCCTCTTGTAAGTCAGCATGTTCTTTCTGAAACCTTTGTGTGCTCAACGAACTTCCTATACTCTTATTTTTACCCCTGTTACTTTTAAAGTAGATTTCCTGCACTGATGTATATACAGAGCATAATATATTATGTGAATCAGCATAGAACTACTAAATTATTCTATTTTGCATGTATAGATTCAAATACTGTTTGGTTAGATTTTTTTTTTATCAGAGATACATTTATCTACCACATACTGCTTGCGATTTTATAGGACTTGTGAAAGTAACTTGAAATCCAGATTTAAAAGCAGTAGGGAGTCAAAACATCCGTTAAAATGAAAACATGAGTCCATTAAAAGTAAACCAATTTATTTAATGATTGAAAAGCCTGTATTTGCTTCAGAAAACAACAGAAAATAACGTTGCAGCGTGCTGTCTCTATTTACAGAAGCTAGAGGCATAATTTGTACTAAAAATTAGCTAATTGTGTTCTGCCTGTTCAGTCTCCCTTCTTTGTCTGCAGTTCTTTTAAGTTGCTTTTGTAGTATCTTCTGTCAAGTTATTTTGCTGAAGAGTGTTTGCCATGCTCCTTTGTGGTGTTAACTTCAGGTTGTATGAAGCAAACCCTTTGAACATGATATATGGTGTAAAGTATTTTGTGATCATCTGAAATAAAAGTAATTATATAAAATATTCGTATTATACTAATTTCAATCTTATGTTTTATGTAAAGGCGGAAGAGATAACTTTAACAATTGGTCAAGCATTTGACTTAGCTTACAGGAAATTTCTGGAATCCGGAGGAAAAGATGTTGAAACAAGGAAACAAATTGCAGGTTTACAGAAAAGAGTAAGTTCTGAATTATGTTTTTTAAAGAGATGAAATAATATGCTACTGTATTATTTTGTTATTTGTTTTTTATGACAGCATAATTTCCAGCATTATTCTCAGATTGCTAAGAACTGCAACAGATAATAAAGAAAGAAAACTGAAAAAAGACCTGATAACTTTGAAACAGTATTTTATGTTTTGCCATCTTGCAAGGTCATTAAAGAGAAAAGCAATATATAAATATGTAAGATAGCAAGATTTAATTCTCGTTTGGTAATCAAATAACTAGTCCAACACTGCTTCTGAATCACCGTATCTCAGATAAAACTTACTCTCAGTAGATGCTGTCGTGAAATGAATGACTATACTTATACCTGCTGCAGTAACCACTTGCTTTGTAGATTCAAGAATTAGAAACTGAAAATACAGAACTGAAAAATAAAGTTCAAGATTTGGAAAACCAGTTAAGAATAACACAAGTACATGCATCTCCAGTAAGTACATAAACATAACTGTTATATCTAAATTTATATCATTGTTACGATAATTATTAGCATCCATGCCATTTCCAGTGATTGTGATTAACATTTCAATCATGTAACATATCTGTTGAAATGCAGTACTGAAGTAACAGTAGGATTGTGACAAGCCAACAGAAATGCAAATTGCAGACTTTCAAATTGTGATTCTTTAATCCCCTTGTCATACCTATTTGTTGCGGCCTAAATCCAGCGAATACTCGTTCTAGTAGATGTCTGAGGATGAAGAACTCTGTTTTGCACTTGTGGGATCTGGTTCACAAATGCTACGTGGGATTTTTCTAGGAATTTCTGTCACAAGCATATTGTTACTTACAAGTGATATTGTCTAAGTGAGTTTTCAAAAATTTTGTCTGTCTTTCAGAAGAGTCATTAGGTCTCAGGAGCTAACATGGATAAGTAGGTAAAAAGGAGCAAGTGTGGCTTCCTCATAATTGGAAATTTCTAATGCTTTCTGCAGTTCCTGTAGGTGATTGTGACAACAGTATTTTTTAAATGATTGCCTGACAGTTTCTTATATCTAGGTGGATAAGAAAAAATGCAGGTTTCATTGCAGTCTGATCCTAATGACTCCCCTCTTCTTAGAAGTGTATTCTATCTATACATCATTAGGTAACTGAAACTAAATAAAATTTCTTAATGTGCATATAGAAAAATTCTAGAAAAAGATGGACTGCTTTTAAACTGTGCATTTTGGGCCACCTTGTCCCTGCCCTGCATGTACACCATTTCACTTTAAATGGATGTTTAGAATTTTGGGCAATGTGAAAGGATGTTTATAATGGTGATGGCAATTTTTTCACAAGTGTCTATACACTCTCTTGATACTGATTAGAGGGTTGTTCCCATAAGGAACTGTCATTTTGTTTTACTAAAATCTAAAGGAGAGCACCATAAATTATAAATACTACATAACTGCCACAGTGGAAGTGTAAATTATGGATGTCTTCTCAATTATAAAGCATTCAGTGATAGGTAGTCAATTTTAATGCTAGATTTAAAATCAGTCTAGTTAATTCTTTAATCTTTAATTTTCCTCAGTTGGGATGGCAGCTAGCTTGATTTTAATTATGAATACAATAACTAAATATATCTTTGAATTCCATTAAACAAGCTCTTAAGTCTCTTGTGATAGATGCATTTCTCTTTCATTTAAATTAATGAAGAATTTGGTAATTACATTTAGTGACAAAATTATTAATAATGATCTAAAATATCCTGTACTTTGTGATTTATTTTGTCTTGTAAGACAGTGTTGTCTCATTCCTTATTAAAAAGGTGACATCAAAAATTGTAAGTTTGACAGTCATTTGTACTCTCCCTAGATGGTGTTTTATTGTTAATTACTACTGGTACAATGAATATGCATATTGCTTAAATAACATGTATGTTACAACAAAATACTATTGAGAATTATTAATATTAAAATAGTAATGCATTATAGTAAATCACTACCAGCTGTTAGTTTTCACACATAATTCTATGGCTTTATTTACTTCTCAATCTTTAAAAAGAAAACCACAAGCATATCCTGTCACAGATTTGAGTTTCCTTATCATTAGAATTACAGTAAGAGCAATCTAAAAGCCCATGTAATATCTAAATCAATTCTGCCACAAAATAGATTTATATAAATGAATAAATAATTGGAACAAGTTGCCCAATTTGTATGTACTCTTGGAGATAATCAGTTGAGCAGCCAATAATAAAACAAACAAAACCAAACACATTTTTAGGAAAGTGTCTTTCTTCAATCTAGGAACAAAACTGTGTCCACCAAATGCTATCAACTTTTGTACCAAGAGACATCATTCAAGTAGGTCTGTTTTAAGCATAATTGTGTACCTTGTAAATCAGAGCTCTTAAATGTGGTACCATAAGAGTAAGTACATATAAATGCAGCAGTTAGGTTGAAAATAAGTGAAGAAATGGGATAGGGAGGTTATAAGTTGACTTCAGTGTAGGGAAAAGAAAGCATAAATATTCTTAAGATTGAGTCCAATAAAGGGATCAGATGTCAAAGTGGGTGGAATAGCAGTGGATGTGATTTGATGATACTTGTCTCTTCTTTTACTATGAGCAACAAATATGTATGAAAGAAGGAAATTACAGTTCATAGGACAATTGCCTATTATAGTTTGCAATTAGGTTTTTATATTTTTAATTCAAATTGACTATAAATTCAAGAATGACATTGCAAAATATCAACTCCTATTAGAAAAAAGCAGAAGTGGCGCAAAGAATATTTTCTATTTCCACTAATTCCTATGATGAAAAAGATCACTTTGGTGATCTTTTAAAAAACTTATCAAAGTTGGGTTTTTTTTTCTGAATTTAAAACTTTTAAGTACCATATGGCTAAAAATATCTGTACTACTGCTGCTCTATGTCTTCCTATTTTGGAAGACAAAATTTTCCATTTTGAAAAGAAAAATAGCAGTTGTATCTTGTGATCATTTTGTCAGAAGTAAAACTTCTAAATCTGGCAATAGTAATTTGTTAAATACTGAAATAAAATAGCTTGTATTAATGAAGCAGAGTACCCAGCATCAGGAGTAAGATCCTCACCTGAGTCACTTCCTAAGCACTTTTGGTTAGACAGGGGAAAACTTGCTTCCCTGCAGATATTCCTTATGTTACATACTGTGGATATAACATAACCATTCCCATTATTTAAAGCAGATTTATTAAATGACAAATTTCAGGTTTTCTCACATTTCTCGTATCTGGGCTGTTGAATTATGAAGAGATACCAATGCCATATGAGAGCTTTCTGAAACTTTTTTAGACAAAATAAGTGATTGATTTATATTTAATTAATTTGATATAGCTATTATTCTTTATTTGTCAGTTCATTTTGATGTTATTCTGTGTGCTGAGCTCTAGGGAGGGATCGTTTAGTGATTGATGGGAAGTTTAAGCCCTAGTTGATACCTAAATGTGATAAAAGTACATGTGCCATCATTACTAGCGTTGCAGTAATTTGCAAAGAAATACTCAGTTTCAGGAGCCAACTACAGATGGCTATAAGGTTGCTTCTGGTTTTGCTTAAGTAGTACCTTGGGTTTTTATGTCTTATGCTTTCCTTTTTGTATTTGGTTGCTTGCATGCTGTTTGTACTTTCTTAACATTTGCCAGCTGTGCTGAAATGGCTTTCCTGTCTGTTGTTGACTGTTCTCTTCCTTTAGTGATTAATGCATGGTCGCAGACACACTTGGTAATCAGCAATAGATTTAACGCTTCAGAAGTCAACACTAGCAATTTGATTAAACAAGTAGATGCTTAAGGAAACAAGGTATTGCAAGGACCTGTGATGACAGTTCCCAGAACATGACAAATAGAGACACAGAAATTGTGTTCTGAGCTACGTCCTCTTCTTCAATCCTGAATTGCTATGGAATGGAGACCAGAGGCCATGTGGTCTAAGCAGGCACAGTGTCAGGCTGACAGTGGGTGTATCTTTTCCTTTCCTGTGAGAGAAGACTTAGGGCTTTTAATATTTACTGCCTGTAAATATTAAACTGTTACATACCTGTAGTATGAAACAGTGCTGTTACAGACACCAAGTGATGTCACTACCATGCTTTATTTGATAAAATACTTTCTAGTACAGAAAGTCTTTCCCACTTGTTAGTAACTGAAAAACCATGGTAAAATTTGTATGCAGTGCCAGTCTATCATTTATTTATTCCTGCTTCTTCCATCTGATGTTGACTGATTTTTGTGTCTTTAATTATTCTAGACACATTAGTCTTCCCATTAATGAAGTAGGTAGAAAGTACCTTCAGAAATTTGAAGTTCAGTACTTTTTGCATTATTTCACTGACACTTGACGCTGTTTTGTGTTTTAACAAAAGCCATTTCTTCTTTTTCTGCCAGTAAAGCTAAAGCTAGACCATGATTTTCCCATGAACAGGACCAGATTGCATCTCTGTTCTCACTTCAGTGTCAAAAGGACAATAGAATCTTTAAACTGTGCATGGATAAACTTAATATGTATATAGCTTTAAATGTTTGGCTCATTGCACATTCAAAAAAAACCCAACAACCTAATCTTGCCATGCTTCAGTTGTAAGTAGATACATCCAGATTGTCATTTAAAATAAAATTATCTGACTTCCTGCTGTCATTTGAAATAGTCTTGCTAACTAAATCTGAAGACATACATAAAGCCATTTGCTGGAATTCAAGCTCAGGATTAAATGTAATACTATCAAGACTTAAATTTAGATCCTCTTTTGGTTCCAGAATGTTTTAAAAATACTTTGTCTATAGTTTATCAGGGATGCTATTTTATATATGTGATGCTCAAGAATAAATTGGACTTAGCAGTCTGGACTGCAATGTGTGACCTTACTGACAGATCTACTTTTCTAAAAGGAGTTGGTCACATGTTTGCATATTGCAGTCTTGGGAAGGAAATAGTGTAGAACTCTTATTTGCAAAACATTGTGCTAAAACAACTTGATTTCCTGATCTCTGACATCAAAATGTGTACAAAGAATAGTACAAATGGTGACTTGTCCAAAATCCATAAGTGGTCTAACCAAGAGAAAGAAAATGCAAATAAATCATTATCAATCTAATTTAGGTGCTTTTTCTATTAGCTCACAAACTGTATGGGAAAAATAAAATTTCGTTCTGAACCTATAAAAGAAGCATTATAAAAGCAATGAAATCAAAGTTGGAAATGAAAAAAAGAAATCTAGGTTGTATAATCAAATAATTTTGCGTTAAAATGTATTGTTAAAGTTGAACATTAAATTATCAATCTTCTGCACAGTTTTTTTCTCAGGGTACTGTAACTATTTAGATTTAAGTTTTGTTCAGCACATTTGGTAAATAATAGACTGCTTAGTGACCACTTTTCTGCTTTTGGGTAGAAGCTTTCAAGTATGCTAGTCTTTCTAAAGCTTTAAAAAGTTAGTCCCTAAAAAGTCTGTATTTGCCAATGCAGAAGTGTTATGCAACAGAAACTGTCACTTTTTCTTCTTTTCCTAAACAGATCTGTCAAGGACATACTATACCAAACTAGGAGTTTCCTTAGTGTGCCTTTATTGCTGTGTTTACATGTGCCATGGGAAATGTTGGCATGGGATGTTTCTTTTGTCTCCCACTCCCTTGCATGTGCTACTAAAGTTTCCATTACTTTTAGATCTGTGCTTTTTAATTTTCATCTGTTTTGGTTGCTTGGCAATACATTAGTCTTTTTTGCGTTTGGTCTTGATTATGTGAGGACAACGTGATTTTCATTTTGTTGTTTGACTCTGATGGCACTGTTCAGATTTGTATCACAATAAGATTTTGGATGTTGCTGTGTATAAATCCAGCCTGCAAAGATCGGTGCATCCCTGGGAGCACTGTTTCACATGATTTCTTTGATCGCCATTTATATTCCTAGTGTTGTCTGAAGCAGCCTGGGTTAACTGTACTCACAGCCTTCATGTGGTTAGCAGTTAGGTACAGTTAGCACACTCAGTTTTTATAGATGTCTGAACAGTAAACCATTGTAGGCCACTAAGGAACCTCTGATAAGAGAGATTTTTAAGCTGTTTTGGGCGTGGCTGAAGTTTATCATGCATGCCTTTAAAGTTTTCTTTTTGAGCAGCATGTTTTATAAAATCATAGAATGGTTTGGGTTGGAAGGAACCTTAAAGCTCATCTAATTCCAACCCCGCTGCCATGGGCAGGGACATCTTCCACTAGACCAGGTTGCTCAAAGCCCCATCTAAACTGGCCTTCTGTTTAAGGCTGTCCTGGGTTCAGCAGCAGCAGTCAGTTTTTCTCCTTCTTAGTAGCTGCACCAGCTTCCTGAACTGCACTGCTGCTGCTGAACCCAGGACAAAGGCAGAGAAGGAAGTTGTGACATGTGCACGACTGAAGTTAGATAGAAGAAAACAGGAATATTCAGGAAAATAATGTAAAAGGGAGAATGATGAAATATGAGAGAAGCAAAATCGAAAGGCAGCGGGAAAAGGTATTGGGACAAACAGCCCCAAAAAGAACAATGTTCTTCCATTCACCGTAAGTATTGTCAAAGAAGTAGTATTTAATACATGTTCATATCATGGCAGTGTTACAAAAAACCTCCATTTAAAAATGAACAGAACATTAATGGTACTGATTGATTAGATGTTTTTTTAAAGTTCTTTAATTGTGACTTAGAAGCGGAGGCCACCTGCATCTATTACCCTCATTCAAACGCCTTACCGTGCCCTTGAGAAAACCCCAAGATAGATGTTGAAACTGTATGCATAATTCAAAAAACAGTTTTGGAATGTGTTTAGCATATCACTTGATTCATGTTTCCATTAAGACTGCCGAGTGGGAAATTGTTAACTTTTTCTTCACCTATCTTCTGCTCTTTCAATTTTGTAATATTCTGTATTCAGTTCAGTGCGCACTTTTTCATGAGGGTTTAAAATTCAATTATGTTTTTGGTGTTAAAAAAAGTAATTTTGAAATTGCCTGTATCAGATTTCATGTTACTGGAAAAGTACTAAACTGAAGGTGTAGCAGTTAATTAATGAAACTATTAATGCTTATACAGTATTTTTCGAGTTAATAAATTAATATATCATTAGTAGTCAAAAATCTCAGGTAGCTTGTAATCACTGGTTTTGTAATTAACTGCGTAATGTCCAATTCAGAGTCACTCACAGTTCCCTAGAAGATTCACTGCAGTTATCCACTGTGATAGTTCTGAATCATAGAATGGTTGAGGTTGGAAAGGACCTTAAGATCATCCAGTTCCAACCCCCTGCCATGGGCAAGGACACCTCACACTAGACCATGTTGCCCAAGATTCTGTCCAGCCTGGCCTTGAACACTGCCAGAGATGGAGCATTTATCACTTCTTTGGGCGACCTGTTCCAGTGCCTCACCACCCTCACAGTAAAAAACTTCTTCCTTATATCTAACCTGAACTTTCCCTGTTTAAGCTTAAACCCATTACCCCTTGTCCTGTCTCTACAGTCCCTGGAGATGAGTCCCTCTCCAGCAGCCTTATAGGCCCCCTTCAGATACTGGAAGACTGCTATGAGGTCTCCATGCAGCCTTCTCCAGGCTGAACAGCCCCAACTTTCTCAGCCTGTCTTCATACAGGAGGTGCTTCAGCCCCCTGATCATCCTTACAGCCCTCTTCTGGACTGGTTTCAACAGCTCCAGTACATTACCAACCTGAATGTTCTAAGGAAGGAAAACATTTTCTAATTCATTGATAAGCTTGTGTGATTCAAATGGGAGTATGACTCAAAGATTGCAATCAGTGTCTTGAGACACCTAGTAAAAGCAGATAATTTTGAAATGATTTCTTGATTAAAAAAACTCAGTCATGCTACATTTTCTAGTATGATAGAGCCAAACTGTACATTTTCAGCATCATGCTAAGTAGAATGAGTAAAAAATAAATCCTTTGACAGGCACATAATCACATCTACTCATAGTGAAGACCAAGTCCACTGAGCTGGTGTTCATTTCACTTAGGATGATATCATATTGTTTTCTTGTGTTGATGAAATAAGGCTCAAATTGGAAAGTAATATATCAACCTGACCAATACTACATGTTCAGTGTTACACAATGGGAAGCTCAGACAAAATACAATTGCCATATAAAATGGCAATTTAATGTATTTTTACTACATTTTTCTTCCTTTATGATTTGGTGGAAAAGTGTTAAGTTTCAGAATTTACACCTTTTTATGCTATACACTTTTTAAAACCCTTCTTTTCAATGCTTCTCTTTGAGACCTCCCAATATATTATTTTCCATTGTTGAATACATTTCCCTGCTGTACCTTTCCTGTCTGTGGGCTGCTTAAATACATAGGGCTGCAAGCAGAAGACCATTGTTATCCTCACAGTGGGCTGACAGTGAGTCATGAGATGCAACATGCAGAACAGTGTTTACAACACAGGTCCCAGCGCCCAGTGGTGGGCTTCTAGATTGCACTGCAAATGTGGAATTGCAGGTGAAAATTCATTCCAAGAGCAAGACACATCCCCTAAACCGTCATGTGAAGCTTGACGCCCTGTATGGTGTAAAATGTCCTAAAATCATGGTTTATTAGATATGTGACTGCACAGCATTCAGGACTCGAATGATACAAATAGTGTATATTCCAGTTTTGGCTTGAAACCTTTTATGCCTGGATCTGATACATGTTCTTGTAGTTTTGCTGCTTTGCATCCTGTATGCATTTTGCTGGTTTGTGTATGATTCTTTTCATGTGATATACATGCTTTTTTATGGACACTATTCATCCTGTGTTGTTTTGCATTTCAGGGAAATACTTTGCTTAAGTACTTTGTTTGTATTTAGTGTCTTCCAGTGTTTGCTATTATGAGATCTGGTTTTTATATATATATATATGTATAGCATCAAGTATTACATGGTAGTAATTACACAGTGGCATTACAGGTCTTCTACCTCTAGTGATACTCTTGAAATAATAATGAAAATTCTATCTTGCAGTTTTTTCCTTTCATTTTGATTGATTACCATTCCAAACCCTCTGTTTCACAGTTCCAGCTTGGCAACAGATCAATTCTTTGCAATTGTGATAATTTTTTTTTCTTATGAATTACAAATCACAACTTTTGAATAGAGAGGTTTGGGATGCTTGTTGGTCTTCTCATAAATATGGCGTAGTTACTGAATTTGGATACCTGTACCCTTAACCTAACTTATTTGTAAAGAAAGTGAAGAAAGGAACTAAGACTCAGGTTAAAAGGAGTTGAGATGTTTTATTTTCTGCATAACTCTGGAAAAAATAGTATAAAGTAACTGACTAAATCCTGCTCTACTGGAGCTATGCAAGCTCCTAATGAAGTAGTCATGTCATATCAATTGTGTAACACTGTTGGAAGAGAGGAAAAGCAGGCTTAAAAATTTTTGCTGCCATTACCTACCACTGCTTCAGCCTGAGCAAGTCAAAGAGATTTTTAGGCAAGATACCTACAGCATAGATGAAATTCCTGCCTTCTCAGTATATAAACTCCTCACTCTAGCCAAGAACTGGCTGCACAAGTGTTCAGTCCCTTCTGTTAAGATTCAAAGATCAGTCTGTCCTCCAAAGCCTTGTTTCAACTGCCCAAAGCTGTTTTCCTCAGATTTTGAGATAGGAATACAACTTGGTCCCAACAGAAAGATTGGCTGGGCATGTTTCTTAAATATTTAAATACATTTCCTTTTTGCTTTTCTTCCCAGGATCAGTCCTACAGGTTCTTGTTTCTAATTTCACCTAGGCAAGATCTGTTTCTTTTGAAGCCTTTCAGGATTGCAGATATTTCCCATTCAGAAAAAAATCAAAGGTTTTGGTTTTTATCAAAGTCGACAAAACCCTCAGTTTTGCTCTTGATGTACACTGAATCTTGCTGTAATATCCCCAGTCATAAGAGGCAGCTAGCTTGAGGTTCTTGTCTGCCTAATTCAGACCAGAACCTTGCAGTTACCCCTTTGTCATCTTAGGTGTATGTTCTTACTATCTGTATTCTGGTGTGGATATTACTCATTTACCTCTGTTCAGAGCTGTTCTGTGGATTTGTGAAAGAGGCCCAGAGAATCTTGCAATCCTCAACGTTTTTATTTCCACAACACCAAAGTTTTATTTTGTCCCGCATCCTGTGCTACTGTTGTAGGGACATGAGGATTCCTTTGCTTTTTGCAACAGCGAGTCTTAGCTTTTGAGATACCTACTGAAAATACCAAGTTCAAGTGGTTATTCATCCACACAGAAAAGATGGCAGAAGCATATTACTGTCCATAAATGTTTAGGTTCTCAAATTCTGTAGATAGGGAAATGAAACAAATTCTAGTATTAATGTAAACATTAAAATTTGTGCACTGTGAGCTTCTACTGTAAGAAGATTTTAAAATGTTCTTTAAATATTGGTGAGATATAAATGTGTTTCCTGGTTTGCAGAAAGAAAATTCTGACCTGTGCTTTAAGCACCAGAGTAACTATTCCCCCTGGATATGTGCTTACCTGCTAATTTACATGTGCAGATATGAGATATTGCTGATATGTTACTGGATTTAGACATTTGTCAGTGCATCTGAGACACCCACTTCTGGAAAGATGTCTCTCTTCATTTCGTTTGGTGTGATTATCAAGGAGCAAGTAATGTTCATTTGAGTTTAATACTGGGTTACCTCTTACTGTGGTGTGTTTTTAGATTTTGTTTTAAAAAATTTTCAAGTTCTGTATCTTGTAACTGTAGCAATGAACAGCAAGTCGCTGACGAACTTTTTTGAAGTATGAAATGTGCTTTGTTTTGGTTTTTTCTTTTTTCTTTCTTCTGTTCCTGACATTACCACATTCTGTTCCTCAGAATGTTTTCTCTTTCTGTGATTCCTTTTCAGCTGCTGCACATAAAGTGTGATAATGATGAACATATGTTTCAAAGATCCTCTGCTTTTTTCTGGTGTAACAGTGAGGATTCACCTCCTTGTTTAGATATCTCTTCCATTACGCTTACTCCTAGGAGTTCTCCTGACTCTAGACTACTACCTGGATTGTTAATACCACCACCTTCAAAAAGTGGTCTTCCAAAGCCAACCAATGAATACAGCTGCCCAAGACCTCGTGTAATCCTGCTGTGCAAAAGCTTTTTAATTTTTTTTGCTTTCCTTTGTTCTCTGTTGTGTGTTAACTTGTATTAAAAATGTGCATTTTGTACAGTGGTTAAAGGACAGAGCAGATGTGTCTTAGATTCTTGAGTGAAACTCTTAAAATGAGGAATTTGTGAAAATTTACTCTTATTTCTGTATAGCTTTTTCTCTCTCATCCCCAAAACATAAATTCTTATTTTCCCAACATGTTTAAATTAGTCCATCAGTTAATTACCTCTCTGTTATCTGTCAATCTTTCATTAAATTCTTTTTATTAAGAATAGTTATTAAAAAATAACAAAACTAAAAATCCAACTTCAAGGACTTCCTTGTTCCCCCAATGAATTAATATAAAAGTAAACAGCCATTATATAGCTTTTAGCATACATTATAAAAACTCTGTGCAAAATTAAGGTTGAGAATTATTCTTACACAAAATGGGCATATTCCTTGCTTTTTCATATCAGTATGCTTATACTCTCAACTTTTTTTCCATTTGCAAGTAACATTTGGCTGTATTTTGGAAACATCCTGGCTTTTTGCATGTGTTCACTAAATAAAAGTGCTTCTTATGCTTATATATATCCAAAATATGCATTTCTTAAAATAACTAAATTGTAGCTTTACTTAAACTAGCTGTAGCAGTAGTACAGACATGGCCAGTAACTTCAGCAGAATGGCATATAGCCAGGAAATGAAAGTGTAAAGATGGTTTTGGTTTTTTTTTGTCTAAAAGACTCAAGACTAAATATAAATACTGTTTATTTACCTAGCTTCTCGATAAATATATGTAATAAACACTTAGCAAATAAGGCGAATCTACATTAGCATTTACTGTCTCCATGAGATTCTAGGATTATCCATCAATGTTGATGGGAAATGTTAATATATGGCATGTACTTATGCGTTAAACCTGATGCCACCTTCCTGATGTAGATGAAAGCCTATCTAGAATCAGAGAGAGTTTTGTTTGTATGAAGCAAGGAATGTGAGATTCATTATATGTTTCCTTTGGGTCAAAAACATCCATTGCCCTGCTTTGAATGGAGAATGACATCCAGTGATTGCCTTGACCTAAATTATACTGGTTCTCCGATTGTGCACAGAGGTGCCAGGAGGTTAATGCAAGGTCCATGGCCATAGCAGTAAGAGCCTATTGTGTCTAAACACTATCCACGCAAATCTTTTCACAATATATGGTCTTTGAAATTGCAACAGTAACTCATGTGGAGGCCAGTACGAGTTATGTATATGTAAAAATCTTTGAAATTAGTTATTTTATGAAGTTAATGCAGCTGTGATCTTGCCAGGGAATAACATGACTGAGAGAATATATTTTTAAATAGGAAAAAAAAAAGGCAATATGTTAAATGTGATTATTTTTTTTTCCTTCTTGGTATACCTAGGTAGAAACGCCCCAGTGTTTTTTAGATACTGAGCAGTTCTAGATGCCTCGTAATGCAAATTTAAAATGTGAATTCAAAATCCCTTAGAAATAGGAAATGTAGGACTTGTGAGTCTATTTTTGTCTTTAAGCAGTCTATTCAGTGGATGACTGTGGATCAATATCCTTTCCTTCTCAGCAACTACTGCAGCCTTCAGAGAGAAATAGACGTAGTTAGGGCTCTCTCTACACTTGGATTAGAAATCTGTGCTGTGTGCTGTGAGAGGGCAGCTTCAGTTGTTGCAGGAGAGGCACTTGAAGTAGCATTCTAAAATAAGATTTAGGTCCATGAAACTCTCTCTCGTGGGTCAGCAGTACTAAAGACTAGGTGCTTGCCAGGTTGTTGATCCATGTGACTAATTTAACTTCTTAATAATTCTCATGTGAATATTTTGGTCAAATTGAATCTTATTTAAAAGAAGTGGGTTTTCGTTGTGCCTGGCTGTGTAGTCTTTCTGATACACAGAACGTAGGGGGGTTTGTGTTGTGGAAGTAATAACATTAATATGCAAACTAGTTTTGAACATATATTTTGCTTTCAGCTTGCAAATCTGAGTTTTAATCTATTTCATCGTCTGTCTTTAGTGTTCGGTTTATTCTGACTTAACTGTGCCTTGTTTGTGTCTTGAAGTAGTAGACTGATGTAGGAGGAATGAATCATTCAAAAATAAATATGGCTGTAGAACCATAGTTTTTGTTGGGTTTGGGGTTTCCTTGCTTTTATTGAACCCTTCCAAATTCCTGGGCCTTCCTAATGAAATCTCTTCTGTTTCACATTCAAAAATGAGAGTTTTACTCTGTTATATTCAGTGTATTGGATGTCCATATTGTTACTAATGAAAAAATACATTTGAAGCTTTAATCACAACAGGTTTTTAGGTTGCCAAGTAAGTTATGATGTAGGGAAGAATTAGTGAACAAAAAATGTTTAGATTGTATCTTTTAATTTTAACTACTTGTCTGGAGCATAGCATATTCTTGTTGCAGTGTTACCTTAAAAAATGGGTCTTGTGAAGATACCTGTATTCATATATCTGCAGCAGAGAACTGCTTGTCACCGGTTTTCTCAGGTTTAACTGTGTTACATTTCTGGCTGTACCAGATGGACTGAAAAAGGAAAAATTACAATGCTGCTTACATATTGGAGAGTCTTAGCATGTCTCAGACTCTGATCTGCAAATGCCATTTGCTTGTTGTCAGGAGCTGGGTTTTGCATGCTGATGGTTATTTTTAACATTTTTTGAAACTGTGGCTCTTATCTGCATGCTGAAGAATTCAGTATTGTGATCTTTTTCATGTGAATTATTGCCCTAATATTTATTGTCCTTATTGTAGGCAGGCAGTGTGACACCTAAATCACCCTCCACTGACATCTTTGATATGGTTCCCTTTTCTCCCATATCCCCTCAGTCATCAACACCTACTCGCAATGGTACACAGCCTCCTCCAGTACCCAGTAGATCTACAGAGATCAGTAAGTTTTGTAACAACTGACCTAATTTTTGCTTACATTATATTTTTAGTAAAGCATCTTTAAAAATTTACGTACATTTTGCATGAAAAGACAGATACAGTTTTTGTAAATCACATTCAATAATGCCATTTCGTTTTTATACCATCTTCCCAGAGTCATCGATGTTGCTGCCAAGTTACAAATTTATTTACTTGCTGGACTATTATATATACAGATTGAAGGAGTTTGGTTGGGGGTTTTAACTTGGCTTTTCTTTTACGGTATCTTTTTTGTACTTACTTCAAGAAATACTTTTACTTCCTCTTAGTTCTTTCCTTGTCAAGCCACAGTTGTAGCATCTAATACCTACAATTCTGGGGAAGACAGAAGGTGGAGTAAGTATGGCGATGATGGTGCAGAAGGAGGAGTTGAAGAAATCCCTCAAGATGCAGACTGCCTTGGAATGCTATTTTTAATACTGCTTTTCATACCATCTACAGCTTTGTTTTTCAGTTATAGTTGATGAGCCTTTCCAGATCTATGAACCACTCCTAAAAGATCCTGAAAAGATGATTAATAATAGCAATTTTATTTTCCAAAGGCTTGAAAGCAGCTAGGGTAAGGTTCTTGGCGTCACTGGAAATTTTTTAGGAGTCCACAATATATTTTTAAAAGCTTTGGAAATCTTTTGGGGGAGAGGGGGATGGAACATACACAAGCAATGTTAGAGGCAGTAGAAGAATCAGTCTGTGTGTAGTATCTTGTATTTCTGATTCATGTTTTAGTACGGGTAAGGGACATTAGTGTTACTGCCTGACACCATATAAAACCACATTTGGAAAGTTTCTGTGTTTTTTAGGGAATGCTTCTGGTATGTAGAATTTTCAGGTATGAATGAAAGCTGTGTACAATTATAAATGCATTGTAAAACTTAACTCAGTGAATGTCTTCCCCAGTACCATATCCTACGTGCCTTTTGGTTCCATTGCTCAGAATGGCTGTCACCATTTAAAAAGAAAGTAGATGTCCAGGCTATTGATTCAGTAAAAACATCTGTTCCTTTTCAAGTGAAGATATTAGATTAATTTATATTAATTTCTATGGGTCTCTCAGAGGGTGTATTAACATAATTTAAAACCATTAAGAATAGTTAATATTAACTGTTCTTAAATAACTTAAAAGAACATTGGATTAGAACTGTTAACAGAAGTTTCATAGCTTTGTACAGAAAAAGAAAATATTCAAAGACATCCCCTCCAAGAACTCCTTTTGTGTTTCGAAATTTGTTCTTTGGAAACTACAGACAGTGCCCTAAAATCAATCTCAGTTGCTCATATACAGCTTTGAAAATAATTTCAAGTGAACTACATGGCAAGGGTTTTGTTTTGGGTTTGGGTTTTTTGGCGGGATTGGGGTTTTTTTCTTGGGTGCTTTTAGTTTGGGGGTTTTTTGGAGTGGGGGTTTTGTTTTTCTTTTCATTTTGGTTTAGTTTGGGTTTTGTTTTGGTTTTGTTTTGGGGGTTTTTTGGGTTGGTTTTTTTCTTTTTTTTTTTAAAGCTTTGTCCTGGCTCAGTTCCATTGAAATTGTGGCTAGAAATCATGTGGGAGCCAGCACTCAATGCTGAGGAGTCTTGAGAATTCCAGCTATATAAGTTTTGTGATTATTTTATCAGTGGGCTTTTTAATATAGAAAATGCTATAAATAAATTGCTTATTTAGTGATGAGTACTGTTTAAAATAGTTGTTTCTTCTGTACTTCATTCATTTGCGTTAAATTCAGATAACGTAGTTCAGAGATCTCGCAGGCAGTATCTCTGAATTCTCTGCTCCTCAGTGTGCCGTGCTTCAGAGAGAGGTTACAGAAGTACATCATAGTCTTTATACTTTTGATTCCTGCTCTTTTAGTCTGTTATGGTACTTTATACATTGAAAATTGTTGCATTCATCAGCTATGAACACACTTCGGCATATTTCAGATATGACATATCTTCATATTACAGAAGAGCAATACTTTATAATCAAACAAGGACTTACTGTCTTAGATGAGAAAGTTCAAATCCTGTAAGAACTTCATTGAAGCTATGTAATGTTACAGTGCCGTAATAATATACAATAGTACATTGTTTTGTATGGTGTTACTGCTGCCAGTGCAAGCAAGCTGGCATTTCTTTCTCCAGTATAAGTCAGATAGGTGGCACCCCAGAGGAAGCGATGTTTAGAGTCTCCCATTTTCTGAGGTCATCTTTTATGTTTTTTATCTCTACTTTGTCACTTTGCTGCTGCTTCCTCATGGAGTAAGGGATTGCAAATGTTCTTGAAAGTTATCTTAAAGGACAGAAATAATTTATTAAATTTAATTAATTAAAGGAGGAAGTATTTTATGTGTTTCTTGTAGGCACAGCATTATTGTATCTCAGAAAAGAACTGGGGAATAACATTATTCAATTGTTCAACATTTATATTGCTCAAATGCATCTTGAATAATCCAAGGTCACTACTGGCAGATGTAGAAATATGGTTCCAGATGCTGTCTTTCCAGAGACATTTAAGAGTATGTTGTCAAAATAATGGTGGAACCATTTTTTATGTTGTAATAATTCCAAAATAAACAAATATGGAGTAGCCTTCAGCTAAGGGAAAGGCTTTCTGGACTTTACTACCTCAGCTTATTCCAAATATTTTCATGGGTGCTTGTCTTCAGTGTGATTAATTTTTATTTGTCATCACAGCTCCTCTAGAACTGGGGAAAGGATATATAAACATAACTGTGCCTGCATGATAGCTGAGGTAAAGAAGATTGAGATGCATAATGCCAAATATTTGTAGTTTTGTTTAGGAATTGTTAGTTTTTGGTTTATTACAGAGTTCAGGTTGCTACTCTCCAGTATTACGTGTTTCTTGTCCTGAATGTCACAGAAACAAGAATGTATTACCTGTTAATGGCTTTGTGATTTAAGTTGTGAATGTAAAACAAGTATTTCATTTTGAATTTGTTGGTTAATTTTCCACACTGTAAATTTATTTCCATTTAGAAAGGAATGGGAAAAGGAAAGGAAATTATATGTGCTGTTTGAAAGGATCATTTTCAGAGGTTTACTGGTTGCTGTGTATTGGAGAAAGAAATGCCTGTATCTGCTACAGTTATTTTGGGGAGTATGCTAGGCAATATTTAATCTTCATGCCTGAAATAAAAAATCAGTAATTTATCCCACCTCTGCTAAAAAGGAGCCCCCCATGAATGGTGGAGTGAACACTAGCAGATAAACTTACAGAGATCCCATGCAGTAGTGCAACTATACTTTAGCAGTGCCCTAAAGTCTCTTTTGTATGCAGGTGGTCTGCCTCTGCCAGGAAAACTAGATTTTTCTTTTTTTGAGTAAGATAGGCCTTTGGAATAAAGGTCTCTGATCTGGGCCATCTCCTGGTCCCATGTGGCAGTTCGGAATTGTTTGGCCACAGGTTTTGAAATATGTAATTAATCAAGTTCCTTTTTTTTTCTGTACTTTATTATGGGAGTAAATGCTGATAGCTGCTAATAATTTAAAATGCTTTTTGTGCAGCCTGATAACACCTAATAAATCAGGTCAAAACCAATGAGAAGACTAACATGCGCAATAATTGTTGAAGAGCTTGGACAACTACACATCTAAAATTCTGACAACAGGGATGCCAAAGTAAAGACCATTTAGCTACATGCACGTGCTTCAGTATTCATAACATGACTGGTAACACTGCAACATGGATTTTGTGTCAAGTAGTCAGTTGTCAGCTTTTGTATCTTGGATGTAACGGATAAAATTTTGTTCTAAATCTAAAATTAACCAGTAATTTCGAAGTTACTAATAGCCCCTTTTATTCTCATGTTCTTAAGCTAGCATTGTTTTAAGGTAGGTAGTATGCTTACCAGGTTTCTTGCTGGACAACCTTGGAAGTTAGGAGATAGGATATGTTTTTAATTTTATTTCTACTAATGAAAAGACTATTAACTTGGTTCTGTAAATTTTGCAATCAGTGTGGTTGAGTAGAGTTAGCAAAATAATTTTCACAGTATCACAGTATCACAGTATGTTAGAGATTGGAAGGGACCTCAAAAGACCATCTAGTCCAATCCCCCTGCCAGAGCAGGAACACCTAGATAAGGTTACACAGGAATGTGTCCAGGCGGGTTTTGAATGTCTCCAGAGAAGGAGACTCCACAACCTCCCTGGGCAGCCTGTTCCAGTGTTCTGTCACCCTCACTGAGAAGAAGTTTCTTCTCAAGTTTAAGTGGAACCTCTTGTGTTCCAGTTTATACCCATTACCCCTTGTCTTATCATTGTTTGCCAAACTTACTGCTTTAGTTCAACCCAGTGTGGGATAGAAAAACTCTGTGTAGATGGAACATTACATGTAGAGGGAAAAAAATTCCCATTACTAAGAAGGAATTAAAAAAAAAAATAAATATTTGGGCTCTCAGATTTGAAGAACTGTTCTAAAAAAAAAAAAAAAGAGGAAAAAAATATTGGAGGTGTTTCTTCTTGTCCAAACAAAAACAAAACAAAAATCCCCTGACCGCTGCAAAGCATACTACAGTTAAGAAAAGTGAGAAACAGTGTGGTATTGAACGAGAGAAATTTGCAATCATTCTATTATGGATCCAGATTTAGTGGAATTTTAGGATAAGTGACTTTTCATGCTCCTATAATTTTTTTATGCATTCTTTCTTGACTTGATCTTATCCAACATTTTAAAACCCTAACAAATGGTGTTAGTTAATATCAGGTGTGCGCTGAGGAACTCTATCAAATGAAGGCCTTCCCTTCTATGAGGAAGAGTAGATGTTGTCCTTATGAAGATGTCCTTAACCCTGATGGTGGGAAGTGGGAGACAGGGGACACGAAGGCTAGTTTGTTTCCAATATTTTTCTGACATAATGTTAGGGTGAAATTTGACAACCGATGTCCAGTTCCCTTCCTGTTTCTGAAACTCCTCATACACACCGAATCCAGAGCACATTTAAGTTGGAGATGCCCTCTTCAAATTGCAACTTATCAGATCCCTAAAATTCCTTTTACTGGCAGAAGTGTTAATGAAATCTAAGCATTAAACAGAGGTTGATGGTGTTCTTGGAAAAATACTTGAACATTAAACTTAGGAAAACTAATCAAGACCTGGCTTTAAATTTGGGTGTTGTGGTTAATCAGTTGTAGATTTGGAGGTGCTATTGTTCAGCCTTTAAGGAGATGGAAGCTGACTTTTTCCAAGAGCTATTGTCGTAGCCCATACTTTTTCTCTCAGTGACTCACTTTTCTCTTGTTCCAGAGAGAGACCTTTTTGGAGCAGAACCTTTTGACCCTTTTAGCTGTGGAGCAGGAGATTTCCCTCCAGACATTCAGTCCAAACTAGATGAGATGCAGGTAACTACTGAGTTATCAATTATGCAGTTTTCTGTGGCTGTATGACTCTTCTTGAAATACATGTTTACAGTATTCTGAAAATGTATTCTAGACTACACACAAATACATAGAGAAAAAAACTGGTTTTGACTATTGTTTTTGTAAGTGTGTTTCATGGTCTTTGAGTTGAAGTTTGAATTTGCCTGAAGATCCTTACTTGGTATTAATATAGACACCTGCACTAATGTAGGGGGTCACAGCAGTGTAATCAAATTGGATACTGCTGTTCCTATCTGGGAAGGTTCTGAGGGAGCTGAAAAAGAGAGCTGAGGCAAGAGTCCTACAGATCCCCTGATGTTGTTACTATTCAGTTCTAGCAATCACCATCATCCCGGTTTACCCTCATCTTTCCATCCGTGACATCAGTCTAGTTTTTCATAGCATTGGCACAGGCAAAGTGTCAGGTGCCTTTAAAACCAGCTGTATTTGACTGTGGCACTCTGGAGCACTTAAACTGTTGAGAATTGATTCAAGAATTCTGAGTGCAAGCATTTGTCAGAAAATGTTTGCTGATTCTAAAACTCTCAATTTTATCTGTTCAGCTGCTGATACAATTTTGAAGCAGTTCTAGGAGAAAGCCGTCAAGTTTTGGAATAACTCACTGTCTTCAGTCAGACTTTCCAAAGTGCTAGTTCCTTGCCAGCTTTCTTATCTGTGTGTTTTTCAGCAGCCTGACAGCAAAACAGACGGCTGAAAATACTGGAAACTTGAATTTCTAGGATCCTGGCTCCTCAGCAGAAAGTGTTCCCAGGGCTTCTAGCCCTCTTTTCTCTCATGATCTCACAAGGTCCAAGAGAGGTAGCTCTCCGGCTCCTTCAGTTTCTTTTTTCTGCCTGGAGAGCAGCAGAAACATTTCAAAATGGCTGAAATAAGATTTCAACACCATTTAGTTTTCCTGAGTATAATCTTTTAATTCCTGTTCACTATGAAATTTCATTTTCCATGTCAGTTTATGGTGTCGCCCCTGGCAAACTCCACTCACAGCGAAGTAAGAAACTGAGGTTGTGGGTCACCTGTACTTTGGCCCATATAATTTCTGATAGCAGCTAAAAGCCAAAACTGGCTTCTTTACAATTCCAGTAAAAATGCTTGGGTTTTGTAAATGAAATAATGTTATTGCCAAGCCCTTTAGCACAAAAAGCAAATCTTTAAGCACCTCACAGTGATATATATCAATGTTTCCATTGTCTATAGCCCACTTTAGGAAAAAGTATACTAGCATCTCTGGCTACTAGGAAGAATCCTATGAAAATACCCAAGTGTCACACACTAAGAGTTCTTATTACAGGTAATGATAGTTTGATTGTTAGCATATAAGCCTGCAAAGTGCTATCACCTCATAAAACATCAGTGAATGGAACAGTAGAAATCCTTGTCAAAGATTTTTGAAGTCTTAAAATGAGAAACTTGCATCATTGTTTGTACTTTCTTGACCTAAAAAAGCAGACAAACAATAACAAAACCTCCAAACCTGATGCCATTATTACGCCCCATTGCAAAGAATATTGCCTTGGTCCTGTATTCCCCTCTGCACATACAGGTTTTGTTTTTCCAACTTTTTTTTGTATGCTTTATCTAGCAATTGGAGCGTCTAGTCTATCAGTCTTAGCATACCCTGACACTTCCACTGAAAATTAACTAGTGGGTCTATATGTAGAAACAAAACTTGTTCATTTATAATCCAGTTGAGAACAAGTATAAAATTAACAAGGTCTGAAAACAAAAATAAAATTCTAACTTTGTCCAAACCAAAAGTTATGTACAGTATTATACTAGGTGGTAAAATGCAGATTGAAACATGTTTTTCCTAATATCTCTTTTATCTTCTTGTGCTTTCCTGGGTGCCCAGCGTCAGCGATGGTTGGTATATCATATTTTAATAATGGTATTTAAAGCATTTACAATTGAAGTGTGTATGTGTTCATGTCTGGTGTCTTTGTTTTTGTGAATATGTGTGTACATATGTAAAGAGTTTCATGTAACTTTTAAAACCTTCAGTGACCTACAATTTTTTAAGGTAGGAAAGCTGATTCTTTTTCTTATTAGCTGCTAATACTAAGCCTTCATTTTCATTGCTGTTTATTTTCCATGTGTACTAGTGAAATCTCCATTTTCATTATCAGATTGTCCTTAGCGAAATGGTTTAAGCAAAACCTTTGATACATGTATTTTTGTGTTAATCCAGTCATATTTGTGAAATTTTTTTTTATTTGGAAATAATTACTTAAAAGCTTGAAATGAGCATGAGATAGCTGTACTAGAAGTCAATGGTTGTTAAGATATACAGCTGATAAGAAGGAAGGTGAAACGGATGCTGCTAAAGGTAAAAGCACAGAATATGCAATGTGCTCTGGAAAATGTAAAGAAACATGTAAGAAAAATACAGGCTTCTTTCTTTTTGTGAAATGCAAACTGAAGGAACCTGTTCACATTATGAAAGTACAGTCTGACTTTCAGCAAATACATATTCCATTAAATATACAAAGGTAAGTTACTTATGAACACATCTAATAGTTCAAAATATAAACTCGCTCTGAGGGGTGTTAAATACAGCTTATCCTGCACTGAGTGGTAAACAAGCTGTCTCAGCAGCAGCCAGTGACAACCTGATTGGAGCAGCTCAGTCCAGACTCTCTTACCCTATTTCTCCTGCAAAGCTATGTCGGATGCCTTGTCAAACATACCCCTGTCTGCAGAAAGGTGTCTCAGTGTATGTGTGCGTTGGAAGGTGATGTGTAAGCAAAGTGGGATGGGAAAGTGCAGCACAGAAGAGGCTTTGGAGAATAAGCCCTTTAAGGAGTGGGTGGTTTCCTTTGCATCCAATATTCTGAATTTAAAGAGATAAGATAGATTTTCCTGACCTCTGGGAGAACACTTTTATATTTAAACTTCAGTGAGGGTCCAGATTTCACACTTAGGCTCTTTCTGTTCCATTTCTCAGTCCAGTCTGTTGATCTTTTTGGAGAGCTCAAAACTCAAACATATACTGAGATGTGACTTTTACATCTCAGGCCTCTCTCTGATGGCTGTTCAACCTCCCCTTTCCCCCACCTTTATGCTGAAACATACTTTAATTTCACTATTTTTACTGCATTCAGACATTAATAAATTTAATCTGTTTTCTCAGAAATCTTGCAGTTGAAGGGAAGTTTCCCCTGGATCATGAATCATACCAGCAACAGCTGCTATAATTTACTAAAATCTCAAGGTAGTTAATATCATAAAGCTTCCAGGAGCTGCAAGCCATTCCCCCTGCATGCCCTGAAGCAGTCAGTAGGATTGATGTTTTCCTATCTGAAATAAGTTACCCTCAGCCCTTTAAATTATCTTCTCAGATATGTGTAAATTTATCGTTGGTTCATAGGGTTTGCATTGACTTAAGCTCATGAAGTTACTGTGAAGTGACGAGTTAACCTCAAAGCAGTAAGGTTTTGGCAAATTTATCTTCTTGGAAAAAAGAGTTCTTTGTCTTTTACTGTTTACTGGTTTTAACCAGAATAGCTCATGTCTTATTATCAGAGAAACTAAAAAAGTGGGTGTTTTGGAAGAGGCTTTGTTTTCAGGTTGCTTTCACTAGTGAAAACAAGCTTTGCTACTCTCTTCAAGAGACCAATCATATCCTTTAGTACAATACCATTATTTATCTGGGTAACTAAGATGTTCAGTCCTTGTGTTAAATCACCATGAAAGTAAAAAGTTACTTGACATAGTCATCATAAGGATATGAACAGAGAGGCAAGGCGCAATATAGATGCACACTTCATAGCCCTTCCACTCCTGTCCAGTAACAGAGAATGGCCTTTTCTGCATTCCCTAAAAATCAGCAGATTAGAGAGATTTTCTGATCACATGAGGAGTTACTCTTTCATGAATCTTTAAAGTACAGGAAGCCATGGCACACGTGTTTTAATGAACAGGCAGTGTGTTATGCTAAGACATGCTACTTGAAGCTGAAGTGTCTGAATTTCACAAGGCAAAATACCTTAAATGCTGTGTATTAAAATTATTGTAACTTTTAATATATATAGTATGTAATGTGTATCAAGTGCTGGCTATATATGTCTTTTTAAAAGAAAAAATATTCTGCATTACACGTTAATTGAGTTTGTTAGAAAAAGAAACAATCGTAATTTGTAATCAGCTTGGTCATTCCAACTGACTTCATTATTATGACAGCTGCAAATGCTGGGTTTTGAAGTGGAGAGTCTGAAGTAGACATATACTGTGTAACGGATACTATAATAATAATATAGCAGCTTCAAGCAGGAGCCAAAGGATTTGATAGAGATGTATGCAGTTCAGATGTATGTATAAACTGTATTCCTGAAAGCAGATATAAAGCTCAAAGAGTTCTGCATAGCATAGTTCTGCAGCATAGGATACTTCTGTTATCTGCATTAATTACACTTCAGCTGTGTCTGGACATAAAGGAGAATCTTTTGGTAAAACCTTATCTTCCTACAGCTTGCTTGACTACAGCTAATTGCCATTTTTTAAAAAATACAATGTATATTTGCCAAAATACAGGTTTGAAGATTCCAAAAACCATTTAAGAATTTGGAGTTATTTTGCAAAATTTGAAGGATTAGGAATAGAGATGGCTGCGGAGATCTGAAGGCCATGCTTTTGTGATCCTTGGAAATTTTATGGCAATCACTTTGCCAAGGAATCTGCTAGACAAGGGTGTTCTGATTTATTGGTTTCTTTCCCCCCCTTTTTGAAGACTGCATTTAATTTAATAGGAACATTGATTAAGCCAGTTCTTTGGTTTAAACTCCTACGCACTTCTTGTCCTTCACTTAGATTTTCATGAAAAAAAAAAACAAACAAACCAAAAACCTGAACCTCTGGGGTTTACATTCTTTTAAAATCTGAAAAGTGCCCAGTTGGCAATCTAGATTGCCTTGATGTCCTCTTTATGTTGTTGGGCTTTTTTTATCATGTGGTTGGCATGGAACTTTGAACCTGCTAGTAACTGTAGTATCTGACATTTAATGGCGGTCTGTTTTGTGTGATTTATCAGATGAACATTGAAATGTCATGTTCCTTTTATAGACAGCTAAGTGCATGAGCCGTTTTAAAGTATGAATGTGTTAACAATGCAGTTCCTGATACTGTAGTAGTAGGTTTTACTTCCCTTATCAGTTCTGCCTGTAATAGAAGCTGGGTTCTCAAGCACGCAACTGGTAACAGCACCTGGCTACCACATCACTATTTTGTTTTACAATAGACAATAGTTACGGTAATAAAGTTAACATGCTTTTAAAAATAATTATGATACATATAGTGCAGCAATCTCTTAATGGAATAACATTGATCACATTGCAAATACGTGAAAGTATGACCATTTTAAATGCAGACTATCACGTCTTAAAAGAGGGGGAGGACTAAATAGGGGGGAAAGTGGTCTGAAGTTAAAGAAGGAAAGATAAGGAGAGCATTGTTCTTCAAGAAAGCAGAAATTGTTCAAAATAGTAATAGCAAACACAAGCTAAGTGTTAAATGACAAAATACCATTTTGTATGGAATAAAAAATTAAAAAATCACACATGATCAACATAAAAGCAGTGGGATGTATGTGCTTCCAAAATGTATAAGCTGATTTGCTTTTAGCTAGCCAGAGATAGGGCATTGGAAGTGCAGCTTCTTAAGACAGCAACAAACAGTGCTTGAATATATAGAAAGGTAAGAGCATGCAGGACATGAATGAGATGCGTGTTCTGTGAAGGCCTCTCTGGATTGCTAAAAGTGAAGATGGTTGTCCTTCCTAAAGTAGTTGCTGTAGCTGTGCTACTGTTGTACCTGTATGAAGCATCCTCAGGTTGAAGCACAAACTATCCCTTTTACAATCACAAAACTGGAAGCAGCTTTTAGATATGCTTCAAAGCATATCTGAAGTGCTTCAAAAGGTTAGCATTTCAGACTCAGTTTAACTGCAGGGTTTACAATATGACAGGATAGACTGTAGGGCTAATTCTGAATTTCCGCTTCTGTGATTGCAGTTACATCAATTAATAATATCCTTTTGGTAAATGAACAACAGGAGATGTTTGACTTGGAGCTTCAGGTATCTTTTGCTTGAAATATTTTTTCAAATCAGTACTCTTCCTGTTACCCTTTGAGAAGTACAAAGTGAATAAAGGGAAAAAAAAAAAGTCAAATATGCTGGTGAGCTTTGGCAGCACCATGTCATCCAGGCAGGGCAAACTTGGTGACACAGTTGGAGCTACTGGCTCATCATCGCATAGAATGGATTTGCCTGTAGGAATATTCAAATTTTACTTGGAAAATCTCAGACCATTTAATAACTATTGCCAGGAGGTTTATTCTGTTTCTCAGTATTACTCTTCTAATGGCAGTAGCTAGTGGGGTTACTAATTAGTGATACGCTTTCAAAATTCTATCCTGTGGTTTAAATCTGTTTGAAATTAAACTGGTTTGATTTGGGATTTATCTTTCAAAACTAAAAGGCATGCTTCAGCTACTGCTGTACATTATGAGAAAAGGCTTGAGCTTATGCGTAATCCCAGTACAGGTTGCTTTGCAAGAAGATTTATTTTGTTTACAAGACATTTGCTTCATGAAAGCACCTATTACTGATTTCATAGCATGCAATCAACATTCTCTAAGTGAACTGTATGTTAAGACAATGGTGAACTGAACATTATGACAGCTGTCCCTGGAGATGATGTTCTCATAGCATTTCTGCTCAGAGCCCTTGTTTCCAGTGGCTTATAACTTTACAGTAATTTTACCTAACAGACTAATTTTCTTGACTCAAAGGTAACTTTTCTCTTGAAGGTCAGGCCAAAATTCAGCCATTATTCTGCTTCTTCTAAAGTAAAGAGAGAAATGTCCTACAGTTAGGCTCAAATTCAGATGTTTTTAGAAAGAGTTTAACCCTCAAAAAGTCACTTTCCTTTTTGTTAACTATGTTTTGTTTCATTGCAGGAGGGGTTCAAAATGGGATTAACTCTTGAAGGCACAGTGTTTTGTCTTGACCCACTAGACAGCAGGTGCTGATGCCAAGAAACTATATGTGAAAATCCTACACAGTGTTGTTTGGTTGTTTTTTTTAATCCTGAACACGTATTCACAGATATTATCCATGTGCCAAAAATTGCTTTTTTCAACATGTAAACTCTTGTGAGGTTTGCTTCTGTAAAAATCCAACTTAGTTCTAGTCTTGCCCTGTACAAATGTAAAAAGTTATATTTGTTTATGAAATATGATTTAAATTATGCTGTTATGTTTCTTTCTCTCACATTTTGCCCCCCATTACTATGTTTTATGACTATTAGCCTGGAGAAGTTCTTCAGAAAGCTCGCACATACATCTCTCTGTTTGCAGACATGCAAGCATGTTTTACATGTAATACTTTACCTGGCAGCATTTTGAAATTATGCTTTTAAGCCATTATTTAATATTCAAGCAGTAAAATGTTTAATATTTAGTACAAAAAGTTCAAATTGCAGTGAAAAGGCAGAAAATACTAACCATTAATATATGCTTAAAAGGTAAATCTGGATTCCGTATAATTGATCTCCTTTACTGTGTATCATTACTATGCTGTATATATGTCGTTACTAGTTTACAAAATCCAAAAGACTTTTAGGTCCTTAATTCATGTTTTATAAACTAACAAATTGTTAGTATGCTAATTAGTGTTTAATGAGCATAGAAGAACTGCTAATTGCAGACTGGACAAAGTAACTGCCCTTTCTTCTGATATTTTATAGCTGAATTGTAAAGTATGTAATATGGAATTCATTATATGATAACCATAACTTAGAAAGAAGATTATGGTCTTACATTTACTTAGGAGTTTATGTAATTTTGTATATAAGCAGGCATTTAGTGGGCTCAGTCCTGTAAGTTACTTTCAACACCTGAGTGTTTACAATCAGGCTCTGTTGAGTATTTTTTTCACTGTCTGCTTTAATGCTATATGTCTTACTATAATTTTAAAGCTTGCTGTAAGAATTCTATATAAGTTCATAAGTCTTTCATACCCACCGGTTGTTAACAGAAGTAACTGCAGTTTTCAGCTTCTAGCAAGTTGAACGCTGACCTGTCTATGCATACTCTTCATTAATCTTCAGCATAAGCAATAAAATACCATCTTAAACCTATCTCAGAAAATTATCATTAGTGTTTTGGTGCCCAAACTGCACATTAGTTCAATTCAGAAACTTTAAAAACTCTAGGTTTTTCCCCTCAAAACATACAGATGTGGAAAAAAACCCAAAATTTTAGATTTTTTTTTTGTTTTCATTCCTTTTCTATTAGAAGTTTTTTGTAATACTTATGCTTTTGTCTATAACAGTTACAGTTCACAATGAAAAAACAGTTCGCAAATTCAGCACCACATGTGTATGTTTATGCCTTGTTCAACAACGTACTTCTGCATATACCTTTGAAGTCCACAAAAATGAATTGGATTATTATTTTAATCTTCCTCTTTCCTATTCTGTGTTCAACATTCATGTAGAGTGTTATATATAAATATATATATTAAAATATATCAAATCACTAATAGTATATGTTTCATAAAGAGAAATCTTTATAATTTTGTTTGTCATATAGTATTTTGGAATTTGTATAATGAGGATGTTTAGTAGCCATAGGAATGGCTTTTTTTAACAAATAGAATTTGTATTTTTATTGTACTTTAAAAAGTTTTACATAATGAGCATCTATTTAGTGGTCATTTATTATCAATGGTAACACTAAAATAATATTTGCACATTTTAAGAAACCTTTTTCGTTACTGATTTTTATTATAGTTGACTGCAAATGGCATGGTTAAATATTACATACCTGGCCAATCCATACAAAAATACTTATATCAACTCAACAGTGCATTTTTAATGAAAAGGTTATGTGATCCAATTGGAAATTGTATTTTATGTAATCTCAAATGTCTGTTTAATTTTGCCTAAAATAAATGTTTTTAAATAAATTGCATCCCAGAACACAACTTTCATTCAGTAAAATGCCCAGTTGAAGGGAGGGTGGAGAGATGCTTAATTGTTGGGCAGGATCTGCCACAAAGAATGGTATAGTGCTGAAGTGTGTGAAAGTTACCTTACTTGATGGAATGAATGTGATCTCAGTCAGTGTAGAGAAACTCCAATGTTTGACCTTTATTATTGAGTTTGGTCTGATCTGTAATCAACAGAGAAAAATCTTGTTCTATATGCAGCTACCTAGTACTAATAACTAGTGAGTGACTCTCTCCACTGTGTTTCATGGATTTAATTGGCTCTTTTTATTGTCTTTTATTTTATAGATGTAGCTGCTCAAATATACTTAGCTACTAAATGACTCTGATGGTTATTTAAGGAGTAAAGGAGGTAATTGAAGTCTTTCAGAATCCTACAAAGCAAGCTTTGTAAATATTGTCTGTTAATAGTACAGGCTGCTGCATACAGTGTTGATGCTTTTGAGAAAAGTAAACTTAAACCATCTGGTAATTACTTCCATTGCAAACTTTCTCTTCAAGCTAATACTCAAAACCTGTTTAACTTTTTCCATTTGTGGAAATGGGGCTTGAACAGTTCATGGGAATGGATGCTGTCAGGGCTAGCAAGTAAGTGGTATATGTAATCTCCTGTGAGTTATAAACATGAGCTATTCTTTCTCAGAACATGTCTCCCACTTGTATCAATGTTCTTTTCCAGATAGTACAATAATGTCATGTGCTAAATCTTCAGACTGTTACTTTTAAAATACATATTTGAGAGCAGTACATGAAGTCTGGGTGATCGTTCTTGCTCTGTTTAGAGTAAATGAGAGTGCACCTCATGCTCAGAAAAAAAAAAATAATAAAATCTCAATAGCTAGTTTAGGCTGGGAATGTGAAGTGATTCTGTTAATTGTGTGACCATAGGCAATTCACTTGACAGAAGCCTGTAAAAAGACAGTAACATCATGTGCTAGTTTGAGATACAGTGCTTAATCAGTTGTGAATAAGACTTTTTTTGACTTAGAATCACAGAATAGTTAGGGTTGGAAAGGACCTTAAGATCATCCAGTTCCAACCCCCCTGCCATGGGCAGGGACACCTCACACTAAACCATGTCACCCAAGGCTCTGTCCAACCTGGTCTTGAACATCGCCAAGGATGGAGCATTCACAGCTTCCCTGGGCAACCCATTCCAGTGCCTCACCACCCTCACAGTAAAGAATTTCTTCCTTAGATCCAATCTAAACTTCCCCTGTTTCAGTTTGAACCCGTTACCCCTTGTCCTGTCACTGCAGTCCCTGATGAAGAGTCCATCCCCAGCATCCTTGTAGGCCCCCTTCAGATACTGGAAGGCTGCTCTGAGGTCTCCACGCAGCCTTCTCTTCTCCAGGCTGAACAGCCCCAACTTTCTCAGCCTATCTTCATAAGGGAGGTATGTAAATTATGGTAACTTGTAAATTTATACTCCAACAAAAAGAAAATACCAGTGTGACTGACTGCTCCTGGGTTTGTCCATGCTTTTTTTATTTCTAGTATCTTTCCTTTCTCTCCCCCCCCCCCGCCTTTCTTTTTCTTAAACTTTTTCAAACTGTGGGATCACACTGCTGATCATGATGATCATCCCTTTGTGGATGTGGAAAACTAGATTTCAGTTTCACTTGTTGGCTGCCCTGCTACTGTGCTGGCATGACACATGAACCCATATTAACAGATAGAAGCAAGATTCATTGCTTTCTGTTCCTTTTCTTGTATATGAACTATTCTTCTCTTCTTACCTGCTTATTACACTATACCTGAGTAACTGAGGTGCTTAGGTTAGAATTCTTGTTAAACAAGCTGATATATGGTTGGTGTCTGTGTTTTATCTTTTTAACCTTTGATAAATTACTGAGCACAATTGCAGGATGTTCTTGCCTTAACACATTGTCTTTACTTTGGATGGGTTTGTAAGTGGCTGTCTTTTGTCCTTCCACATGACTGATGTGATTTGCACTAAAAGTATAATTGATCAAATAACTCAAGTTGGCAAAGATCAAGTCCTTCATGTGGCAAAAAAGAATTTTATTTCATTTTGGCTTCACTCACGGAAGAAAGGAAGAAGAAAATTCTCACACTTGCAGAAGTAAGCGTGGTTGTGTAATCCCAAAGGTAACTGAGCATGCCAAGAAATGGGGCTGGCTTTAAGGCTTCATTATGATGATTATTTTTCAGTTTGTGAAACTAAGCACGCAGTCTCAGTCTCACCGAGCAATTCTGCTTCACAAAAAGGGTCCCTTCTGCAAAGGAAGAGAGTGTCACTGCCTGTGGGAAATTTCTAGTTAAACATCCAGAGCTGCTATTTTCATTCTATCCCATCAGTTACTAGGTATTGTCCACCTTTGAACACTCTCTTAAGACAAGAAAAGTGTTAACAGTGGCAGGCAAGCTCTCAATTGTCTTAATTTGTCACATTGGAGTTTTGTTGTTGCTTTTAAAATTAAAGGATGCAGAAGTCACAAAAAAAAAGTCTGAATAACTGGCCATATGTTTTAAAATGCAACCAAAAATGCCAGGTTGTAGGTGTTCTGTAACCCTCAGCTGAAAACCAGCAAGTTAGCTTTGGTACATAATTAGCCTGCATCCCCTGCCACCCTTCAAGACATATTTTTAATGAGAGACTGAAAGATACGTTGCATTGTCATCAGCTGGTGATAACTACGTGGCAGTTCTTATCAACGAAATAGAGAACAGGATTTCAAGTATATCCTTGTATTTAGTTGTGACAGAATGGTAGGCAACTTTTTGTCAAAATAAAAATCTGACGTTTGTCGTATATGTAGCCTTCTTGAGATGCTTCAGCATTCAGTTAAGTGCCGGGGCATAGATTAAAAGAAAATAGCACATTTATTTATTCATCAGACCAAAACTCTTCCTGGAACTACAAGACTCTTTCACTGGATTTCATGGATTGCATACATAATTTTTGTGTGTGATGGGTTTCCAAGGTTTCCAAGTGCATGAATATGCAATTTGCCTTTTGAGAGATTTCTGTAGAGTCTAATTTATGTATCATTTCAGATAATAAACCCTGCAAGTTCAGTCTCCTGCAGTGAATGCTGGGATGGACTGCACCTATTCTAAGGCTCATATGAATGAGAGCAACCAAAATCAGTATATTTGAGCCTTTGGAATGTTTTTTTGTTTTGTTTTGATTTTTTTCCCTCCATGTTTTCCAGTATTTAATCCAGCAAAACTTAGCCTTTTAATAAAGAAAAAGAAGGAACAGATATAGATTAGAAATGAAGTATAGAAGGAAAAGGGGGTAAATGTCATCTTGTGCCAACTTTCCACAATTTAGTAACACTGCATTTTTCTGCTGAAACTTCACCGATTTGATAACTTCTCTGGTTCTGCCCCATCACTTTTTCTGCCTGAGGATTGTGTGAGGGATGCCAAGATGCAGATTTGCTGTATTTGCAGTCCACAAGAACTGCTATTGGAGCTGTTTGAGCTAGCCAGAAACAAGGAATGTTTTTTCGACCCCCTGTTGTAGCTTCATTACATAGAGTAGGTGACTCACACTGAGCCTCGTCCAAGATGCCTGCTAGCCACAAGCTCTGGTTTCCATCCATTTATCCTGATTTCTAGTAGATGGTACCATACTAAACACCTAGCAAAGTTGTTTATCTGATGAAGGCTTCCAGAAGGACTGTCTTCTGTATTACACCATTACAGAAGTGCTTAGCCAATTGTCCTTATTGGAGTATTGACTGGAAAGCATGACAGTAAGAATAGTCATCCTGATATTTTGTAAACCTATTCATTAATTGTTTGTATAGATTAATCTCCTTATGATAAGAACTTTCCCAAATCAGGAGTCTTGGAATAGACCCTAAAGAATTTTCAGCAATTTCACTTCTTTTGCAGCTTCGTCCTACACGCAAGCTTTTCTGACTAAAATGCAACTCAGAAAATCTGTTTAACTGAGCATTCATAGAAGCTACTTGGGACTCTGCCATGTTTGGCATTTAAATTGTTGCAACTTTTATTTCTTGTATGATTGTATTCTGTGAGCATTTTATTCAGTAAAAACAAGATGCTTTTGAAGCTTTTGCACAGAAATTAGAATTGAAGTATTTTAGCCATGTTTCACTGAATACTGCCCATAGCAGGGGGATTGGAACTAGATGATCTTAAGGTCCTTTCCAACCCTAACTATTCTGTGATTCTATGAATATAACTAAATGAGTTCCCTGGGAATCTGTACTGGTTCGCTTTTGAAAGCTATTGTGCTTTTTAAACATTTTGGTGTTCTTGAGTTTTTAAAGGAACTTCACTGTTTTCAAATAAAATGATCCTTAACACTGTGGAAAGACTGACAAAATACTTAGCTTATGTGCTATGTTGGGATAAGATTCTATAGAAGATATGGTTTGGGGAGAGGGAGGCAACAACAATCTATTTGAAAAGCCTTGATAGACTGTAGAAACCTGGGGGGTTTTTTCTTCATTATCATCACTTTTTAGGGTATGTCAGAACAACAGTATCATTTGCATACATACTTTGCTAATTTTTTTGTAGTGGAAGAGAGCTATTATAATGGCAGGTTAATGTCACCTACAGTTTAAAAGATGCAGGAATGAGTTCCTCATGTTTTTACAACCTTCTGTGTAGTGGAATACTGTGAAGAAGCCAGAATAGATCTGAATTGTAAAATAATGACATGATCAGGTGTAATTTGTGACAGATAAGCCTGGCATGCCAGTCAAGCAACTACATTTGGAAAGAAAGGTAAGAGAGTTTTTGAGATAAGTGAGAGTTGGTGAGAAATTTCACGTGAGAATGAAAATGCTTTATGGAATTGCTTGTCTGACTGGGCTTAACCATGCTAAATATTCCCAACTGAGGCAATATTTATGTATTTTTAAATGATGATCTGACATTAAAAATGCTTGATACTGTTTCCATATTATCGATAGAAGTGTCTAATGATCAAAAGTTTTAATATTGACTTTACCATTTGTGTCTGTTTTCTCATTTTTAAGGTTGTGAGTCTGCACTAAAATCTGTCCCTCGGGGTGTTTCAGGATTGTTAGCATTCACTGTGTGTATTTTGATAGTACCTATAAATTGCCATTATATTTAATGTACCTTGCAAAAAGGTTAGATAAGGCTGTGATCTGTGCCATCACAACTGAATGCTGTTGTAACATTGCAATGGATTGATGTATGAAACTGAAGTAATACAATGTCATAGAAGGTTCCATTATTTAATAGCCCTTATAAATGTAGGTATTTAAAAAACCTGAGCATTATTTAAAAGTCAGAAATATCATAGAATACCAGGCTGGAAGGGACCTCAAGGATCATTTGCTCCTTCTTGGCAAAAGCACAGTCTAGAAAAAATGGCCCAGCACCTTGTCCAGCTGAATCTTAAAATTATACAAGAGCGGGGAATCCACCATTTCCCTGGAGATACTATTCCAGTGGCTGATTGTTCTTGTTGTGATAAATGCTCTTCTAGTGTCCAACTGGAATCTCCCCAAGAGTATCTTGTGCCCATTACCCTTTGTGTTTTCCATGCATCTCCTTGTAAGAAAGCAGTCTCCATCTTCTCTGTAGCCACCCTTTAAATACTGGAACATGGTGACAAGTTCTACCCCTCTAAGCGTTCTTTTCTCAAGGTTGAACAAACCCAGCTCTCTTAGCCTTTCCTCATACAGCTTCCTAGTCCTTTGGTCATCTTTGTGACTCTTCTCTGGACCCTCTCCAGCCTCTCCACAGATTTTTTTGTATAGTGGGGACCAAAATGGAGCACAGTATTTCTGCTGTGGTCTGTCAAGGGCTGAGTAGAGTGGGACAATGACTTCTTTGTTGCAGCAGCACACTGTATTGAGCTGAGCTGCTTGTCCACCAGGACCCCTGGGTCCCTTTCCACAGAGCTGCTCCCCAGTTTTTTGACATCTCTGGATAATTTCATTTCTAAATGAACTTTTGCTTTTCTAACTGCATCTTTTCACACCCTGGCAGTGCCCTTGTAGTTTTTGTTGGGTAGTCGTCTGCTTTTCCATATCTGGTACACTTCTGTTTTGGTTTTGAGCGGACCTAGAAGCTTGCAGTTAAGCCGAGGGGGTTTCTCTTGCTCCCCCTACTTCCTTACCTTTAAAAGGATCGGATGAGCTGGCTCTGTGCTCCCAGGAGAGCGTTTTTGAAGAACTTGCAGCATTTGCTAGCACCTTTATCCTCCATGGAAGCTCCTGACAGAATCCCTCCCAACTGAGCTCTGAGTGAGCTGAAGTTTGCTCTTCTAAAATCTGAAACATTTGTCTTTGTACTGATCTTCAGTGTGCTCGGCCAGATCCCAAACTCCACAACATTGTGATCACTGCGGCCGAGGCTGTCCCCGGAGTGCTTCCCTGGGCTGTGGGCCTACATGCAGGTCACAGGGTCCTTCTCATGCTCTCATCTTTGCAAGCTCCTACTCCTTCCCAGGCAGTTTCACTCTCCTGCAGTTGCTCTGGCAATGTCCAAGCCATGTCAGGCTCTCATGAGAGCTCCTGTCAGGGCTGTCAGCTCTTCCTCAGTTTCCCTGTCTCTGGGAACCTCACTGTACACCTCAGTCTAGCACACAGACACAGAACTTACTGTTGCTCTTGCTGACTGTGACTAGTGACTAGAGACCTAAGTAAACAAGATAAATTGCCTCTTGGCACTCTAATAAATAAAGCAGTTAGGCTACTAAAGGCACATGAGTCATATAGCCATAATGAATTTACTTGAAACTTAGGAAAACAGGGATTTGTTTTCTTGGGACCACAGATTCAGTCTGTCACAGACCTCTCCAGTTAAAAAGTTGAATACCAAAGGGGAAAAAAGCCCAATACAATATTCAAAACAATATTTGACTCTAATCCAATGCACAAGCATTACTTGTAAAAGGCATTCACTGCTGAAAAAGTGAAAGATTATGACTTTAGCAATCTTTTTCTAACATATGTATAGAGGGATTATCCTGATTCTTGCTGTGTTCATAAGCAAACTTTATGGTCACAAAAGGGCACTGGGAAGCAATGAGAAAGCTAATGTGAGATCAAGAGGAAAAACCTGAATTTGCATGAGAACACATCACAGAAAACACGATGTTTAACTGCTTTGAAAAGATAAATTATTGAGCATTTGCGAATTTTTAACTTGTTCATAAAATGCTATTGAGCAATATCTTTGAAGTGTGTATCACTGCATCAGTGTGCTATTGATAGGTACAATTTTTCAAGAAAAAAAATGGGGACAAACTATCTAAAGTGACATTTTGCTTATTCATCTACTCACATTAGAACAAGAAAACTGGTATCTATTGCTGTACACATGACATTGTGTGGTGTGCAGACAGAAATGTGCAAATGAGTATTCTGAATGCTTTTCCTACGGAGGCTGATGCCTCAAAATGTAGCTCTGGAGGTTTGTGGTGGTTAAATGGGGAGCTGCTTCATACACAGCAGTTTCTGGATAAGAATAGAGATTGCCGGAGCTGACAGAGTTTGTGGAAATGTCAAGTCAATCTCCATCAGGATTTCAAGCACAGTGTAAATAAGTGCAGACAGATGTCGGAGGCATTCCAGACATGGGCCCCTCTCTCAGCTGTTATAAAGCAGAGAACATTTAAAACTTACTTTTTCTCAGCCTGAGAGTAAACCCATGAGAAAATATACTGTCAGATATATTCCAGCAGAATTTAGATTGAATAGAGGCACATTCTGACGCCCCATAATTAATTAATTTCTTTAATAAAAAAAGAAAAACAATAAGCAAGAGAGAGTTTTAAGAGCTGTATATAAAAAATGCAGTAGCCCTATGTTTTATAAATGAAAGCTTTGAAAACTTGGAGCAGGTATTTGTACACAGAGCATTCTAGCTTCTGTTTGAATACTATTTATGTTTCTTCTAATTACTTAGATTTTATGAATTCATTTTTGTTTTTTCATTTTAATTTTCCTAGAGAACTGTCTGTAAATGTGTGCAATATGTGAGCTGTGTATATTTCAATATTCATACCTTTATGCCTAGAAATAATGGCAAGTCACCCTTCTTTCTTAAAACCTAAAATCCGGTCTTCTTCCTAGGAGTCATAAGTTGCATGTTGATTTTTCAAAGGGTAAGCAAGCCTACCAAGGAAAGTTGGCAAAAGTATTCTGGTTGGCCCCAAAAAGCATGCTGTCTTCCAGCAATACTGAATTAGTTTGTAGTCTCTGTGTCTCCTTATGGTTGTGCTTTTTTCCCCCATACCTTATGCAGCTGAAAATGATCCAATGTTATATGCTTTTAAGTAGCACTTGTGGCTGCTTTCCAGGAGAGCACTCTTTTAAGCACAAGCTAATGGAGGGGTTGTGCCTATTTAGCTGTGAGCATACAGAGTAGCAAGTACTGTGCATACTGAGACCTGCTGAAATGTAGGGCCAGTTCAAGGGTTTTGAAGTTTTGGAAACTGCCTGAAGACCTTTGCTCCATCTTTTTCTGACTAAAGATACCATAAGCAATAACTTCCATGGCCGAGATCACCTGTGGAGGTTGACTCTGGCTGCATTTCCAGTTGGGACTCTGTGACAGGACAGTAAAACCTGAGAGATGGTGTCACTGCAAACACACATATTGATGCAGCCACTTCTGAAACTATTTGGATAGTATGTTTGAATTCTGCACAATATGGACTCTTTTTTGCAGTTCAAGTAATGTCTAATTCTCTTTTTAGGGCATCTTCATAGGGCAATGTTGCTACCACCTTATACTCTAGTTTGGCTTCTTTTTTTTTATCCAGCCAGCTGTTGACTGTTTTATTCTGGTGTTACTGTTTATGTCCTAACAATGCATAATGAATATATGCTAGAAAAACATTGCCAAATTCATAAGGCAGGAAAAGAGAACAGTGCCATGCTTTTTTTTATAAAAATTATTTCTGACTGAAATTCTCATGTGCTGTTCTGGGGTTGTCTTCTGCATATGAGCTTTTAAAAACTGATTCATTAGGGTGTGTTTACCTTCCAGTTGCATTGCTGTATTGAACATTTCTCAGTTTCTTTACCATTGCTGGTGTAGCAGGATAAAGTCAGAAAAATGCCCGTCTCTTTTTCTACATCTAAGGGCCATTGGATGGCAGGCTGTATGTATAAACTCTGTCTTTTTGTATTGTTCTACCACTGTGATCCTTATTCCTTTAAACTTAAAGAACATCAGAAACTCAAGGGCATTAAAAGCCCTCTACAGTGGAGCCAAATTCCAGGAGGCCACACCATTAAGTAGTGGGCTTCTGGCACAATAGATGTCTCTGTACACCTTGAGGTCAGCTATGGGGTATGATGTCTGGACTTCTGTGTTGAGGTGACCCTCTGGTGTTCAGCATGTTGGTGTCCAGCAGCAGGCAAGCTAGGTTGTATGTTCCTTTACAGCCAACAGTAACAGCCAACAGTCTCCTGCTTCCAGTTCCATTATTCAGCGATACGCATGTGTGCAATGGCACAAACAAATCTGTTGCAGCCAACCAACTCTGTGCTGTCTTCCTTAAGCAAGTCAGGCAGGTGGAGAAAGTCACCTCCTGCAAGATGATGCAAGGCAGAGATCACTGTTGCTATAAAGGTTCAGCACACCCAAATATGTAGGAAGGGCTGTGTGGCCCAGCAGGCCCTTCTTGCACTAGCTCCATGGAGATGTTCACTGGTATAGTTGAAACTGCTGGGACAGTGAGGCGCTGTTCCAGTCAGAGTGGGAACAGAGGGACAAGGAAGCCTAGGAGTCTAAGTGCTGGCTGCCCTTGTTGACTCTGAAATAACCTACGTACTGCATAGGTATTTCAGAGTCAAGGGTGTCTTGCATACGTTTTGTCCAGTATGTCATGGTGGCTGTTTGTACCCTACTCTGAACTTAAATGAGCCTTTGATATTTCAGCTATGGATTTCTCTTTACTCTTCCAGCTCCCCTCTTCCTCACCCCAGCAGTCCCTCTGCAGGCATGAGAATCCTGTTTGCATACTCACAGCCACATTCATCAGTCTGGTCTCTTGACTAGTTTATACAGGACTTTCCTTTCTGCTCTTGAAAAGAAATCCAGTCTTGAACCTCACTTGATAGGCCTTGATTGTTTTTTTCTTCAAAGGCTTTAATTGCTTCCTGTGGAGCACCTGCCAAGAGAGAAACCAGGCTTCCAAGTGCCACTGCTATAGGACGTGTTTGAAGCGTAAGTATTTAAACTTTATGAAAGGCAGACCAGCTACTTCTTACTAGTCAGTCCCAGCTTCCCCTTAAAGTCTGTCTGGAACTACTTTCTTTGTGTGGTTACCATTATGCTCTTTAGTTCATTTGGTGGGGAGATGCTGACTGAATCCAAGCCAAATGTACTCTTGATTCCCACAGTGCTGTCTCAGGACTGGTCTGTGGCTATGGCAGATTAAATGCACACGGAAAAGTGAATTGTTGCCCCACAGATTTGGCTGCCTCGACTGTCCAAACTCTGCCACCCACACAGTTCTCCATGACCAGTATTCCTGCTAATAGTTTCATCCTGCTGTGTATTGCTGAAGGCCCATGTGCTCTTTGTTAGGAATTCCAAAAAAAGGACCGAAGGCAAAAAAAAAAAAAAAACAACAAAACTTGTGCATTAACTAAGGATAAGACCACACATCCAATCAGACTGTAAAGCTTCCAGCTTCATCTACACCACTGATCAATGGATTAATTCCCAAATGGGCCACTTCCTCTGGCTGTCATAATTAGCCATCTCAATTCCTGGGAACTCCAGGGCACAGTTAGAATCCTGTGTAAGGGATTTCCTTGGTGGTTGGAGGAAATGTGTCAAGCAGCAATGAAAAGCCAGGCTCTTAGAAAGCTCTTGCGGTCAAAGTCTTCCCACAAACTTCTTTCCTCTTCAGCTGCATTAGATACAAGTAGCTTTTCTTCTGTGTCTTTGCCAGTATGGCCAGAGGCTTTCCTGACTTCTGCTGCGGATAAAACGCTTTTTAGTCAGGAGTGGTTCTGGTGGAGGAAAGAGTGGTGTGTGCTGCAGCCCAGCCTGAAGGGACTGTAGGATGTAGTCTGTCGATGCACAGACTGCCAAAACTTTGGCTGGGCCAGGCCAGGTTATGACAGCTTTATCAGTTTCCTTTGGTGTCTGGTCAGTCTGGCTGAGCAAATAAGCATAGCAGAAAGGTTGGTGAGAGAGAAGGTTTGGGCTGGGGACAAAACCGGTAAGTTTTCGTATTAGCAGCCTGTTAGTGTAGTTAAAAGGGAGATTCATATTAGACCTCCTGTGACACTTCTGGCATTCTCTTTGGCTGACCAAGTACTTGCTGCCTGACTTCATACCCGATGACCAATGTGTGTGGAACCCATGATAATGCATGGAGCAAGCAGTCCTTCTCCAGTCAATGTGTGTTTCAAAATCATGGAACATAGTAACTGCGAACAGCAAGGTATTCCTGGGTCAGGAGAATATATATTTATGTTGGTACGTGGGAGTATTTTTTTATGTGATCCTTTCATGGATTATTATGCATTTAATTTATTTGATATTCTTTCATAATAGCCTTTGTTGACAGAGTATAACAAATTATTTCAAGCTGACAGTGGTTCTTCCATGGATACCCTTAGACACTTGCCAGGTAACACAGGCACTTCTCTCTCCCAGGCTTGGCAGACATTTTTCATCCCCTGTAGCAATCAGAACAGCATATTTCTAATCATGTCTCTAGGGAGTCTAGTTAATTCTTGTTTTCTTCCTCTTGAATAACGAAAAGTGTTTAAATATGAAGTTCATAATAATATAATTATCTTTGTTTATATGAAGTCAACCTGCAGTCTAGAAAAGAATACAAACTGTTCACCTTTCTAAGAACATGGCAAGAGTGGCTTAGCAGCAAACACAGTACACTCCAGCTCTTGACTTTAACTATGCAAATATTTATATATGTGTGTGTCTAAATGCAAATGCTTATGTACAGGTCTATATATATGTACATTCAAACAAAAAAAACCCAAATATCCTCTGGAAAAGCCCACAGTAACACAGTAAGTAACCAGAACTGTGGTATTCATCACTGCCAGATAAACGCTGCTATGAATTTTGAGAAGTACTACTGTCCACCCAGACTTCTACTGCAGTCCATAAGCTTACATACCCTAGTGACTCTCAATTTATCTGATATATAGTTAATGCCAACTTTGCGGATCTGAAAAATGCAGGAGAAATTAGGAATATTTTTATTTACTCCAGCATTTTCAGTGAAGATTAAAGGGGAATTTCAAAGAAAGTGATCAAGAATGTAAAGTTGTTGTTAAACTAAAGAGTCTGGGTGACATGGTCTAGTGTGAGTGTCGTGGTTTAAGCCCAGGCCGTAAATCAGAACCACGCCATCTACTTCCCCCCCCACCTTTCTTCCCTCCGCTCCTGGAGGGACGGGGAGGAGAATCAAAAGAATGCAGCTCCCACGGGTTGAGATAAGAACAGTTTAATAACTAAGGTATAACACAAACCACTACTGCTACCACCAATAATAATAATGATAAAGGAAATAACAAGCAAAGAGGATACAACACCTCACTGACCGGTACCTCGCCACCACCCCGCAGCGTTCCAGCCCTTCCGGGCGCTCTCAGTTCTACATCCTGGGCATGATGTGCTGTGGTATGGAATACCTCTTTGGCTAGTTTGGGTCAGGTGTCCTGTCTCTGCTTCCTCCCGGCTTCTCCTCCTCCCTGGCAGAGCATGAGACTCACAAAGTCCTTGGTCAGGGTAAACATTCTGACCAGCAACTGAAAACATCGGCTTTATCAGTATTATTCCCAGGCCGAAAGTCAAAACCACAGTGCTGCACCAGCTACTAAGAAGGAGAAAAACTGACTGCTGCTGCTGAACCCAGGGCAGTATCCACCCCTTATTCCATACCATTTACGTCATGCTCAGATCCCACATTTTCAATATACCCTCACTTTCCTCTCAGTGCACTCTTATCCTAGTGCACAGACCAATCCCTATAAAGCTGCTGAGTCCATTCGGTCCATGATGTTGGGCTCCATCTTTTGTAACAGTCTTTCAGAGCAGGAGAGGCTGTGGGCAGTGTTCACACTCATGAATAACCTGGGCAATAGTATCTATTGCAAAGTCCACCCCTCGATCATGAGTCCATCTAGATGCTATGTTGCATCTCTGCCCTGATGGCCTGAAGTGTCACGGGCCCACCAGGCTCAAAATAATTCACCCTCCCCTGCAGCAGTCTCTGCAACTTGTCGTCGGGGACTCCACACACCTGCCTTCCATCTCCGATGCTTCCAAAGCACTGGAGGGGCCCAGTGGATTAGATACTCGCCCATACTGTCCCACACACCGTGACACTCATGGCTGTCCAGCCTTGGGGAAAACCTCTCAGTCCCCCTGTATTGTCTAAACCCAGACAAGACCCAAACCTGACTCTGCTTAACTCTCGGGATCAGACAAAATGGTCGTGGGTAGAACACACTCTGTATGTGTGCCAACATGGTGATCCCCATCACAATCAGCAGGCAGGTCCCAAGGGTACCCAAAAGCCATTCAAAACCTTCAGAACTCTCAAATGATGCTGCTGTACTTGTCACTGGGGCTGCTGTAGCTGCTGTACTTGCCGGCTCTCTCACCACCAGCTTCCCTTTTTCTGAGTCCAGATCTTCCTCCTCTGCCTTGCTGGGAAATGCTGCGGGGTCTCCTGCATCCTCCTGGGGCTCAGGCTCACGGGGCTCGGCGGACGGCTGCTGGGGGATGCTCTCTGCTGCCATGGGGCTGGGCTCGGCCGCGGGGCTCGGCTCCTCTGCCGCCTCCTTCCCTTCCTCGGCAGCCGCCTCCTTCCCGGCCTCCGGCCCCGCTCCCGCCGCCGCTCGGTCCCCGGGGCCACTCTCCCGGGCCGCTTCGGCCGCCGCCGGCTCCCGGGGCCGCTCCCCCTCAGCTCCCCGCAGCCTCACAAAGACGGAGGCGAGGACGAGGGCCAGGACGGTGAAGAGCAGCGGGACGGGCAGGTACAAGTCCACGGCCACGTCCATCCCGCCCTGCTGCCGGAGCCCGCCCGTATTACAAGCCATTACCATAAAGTACAATGAGACAATAACTAGGAAATGAAAACTGGGAAATAACATGATTAATATGTTATTCTTTCTTCAAACATTTACAGAACAACATCATCCTAAACCACCATAAAATCAAAGAATTGTTTGGGTTTGAAAGGGACCTTAAAGACCATTCAGTTCCAAACCCCTGCCATGGGCAGGGATGCACATAAAGGGTTAAAACTTGTTCAGAAGATTTTTGTTCTTTTTACACTTTGTTTTCGGTTTGGTTTTTTTGGGGTTTTTTTTTTTTTAAATCTAAGGACATTAACCTGATTTTCATTTTATCTTTGTGTGCTTACCAATTGCTTTGATCTATCCACAAAGCCCAGAGCCTTGCTTCTAACAGGAAAGAAAGATAACACATAGTAGAGACATTCTGATATGACCACCTTTCTAATATATGAAGTTTTGAATCAGTCTGTGGTTGTCCATTCTGTGCTAAATAAAACTGTTGTTAGCTCAGAGGTTAGGCCATAATGACTCATTCAGATTTTACCTTAGATCCTCAATACAATTTCACACGGATGGCTGCAGGCTTTTAAAGAAATGTGCCACACTTCAAGAACAGATAATCCATAATCCTTGATGCAACCTTTAGCTAATTTTCTGGCCATGATAGCATACGTTAAAGTGGAAATAGAAAGTTCTCTTTATTTCATAAGGAAAAGAAGTTTAAATGTTTATTAATAACCTAGATTGTTCTTCACAAATTTAATGTTTCTTAAGCCAAAAGATATCACACTTAGAATATTATAATGAAATTATGTAGATGAATATGCAGCCAGGATTTCCAAGGTAAAAAAAGCCCAAACCATTAAAAGCAATGAAAGACTTCTTGGTAAACTTCTTAGCAAACTTTAACTGAAGTTAATTTCATTAATACAACTAGTCTGCAATGTTTTTAGGTCAAATATTAGTGAGGGTGTTCTTACTTCTTATGGAACTTTAACAGTAAAACTTATAGCATGGTCACTAGTAACTTGACCTTCTTTCACATGATATGGCCACAGCTGAACTCTGCAATGAAGATTTTACTTCTTTGTTCTGTCCCTAATCTGAAGTGATACCAAGATTCTGTTGTTTCTGGAAAAGCTCAAATCCAAGCTAAACTCTAACATGCTCCATGGTTTTGATCCAAATCTGAACATACAGTTTGCAGATCTTGGGCTGCTCTGTTAGGGAAACTTGGACAACCATATACTTTATTTTCACAGAATCACAAATACATTCACTGCTGTTGGCACAACAGGGGAGTTGAATTAGGCCTGTCCCATTTTTTGTTCTCTTTTAGCAGCTTGGCAGAGAAGCTCCTGTTGAATTGTTAATCATTTACAGCCATATCATAACAGCAGTGACTCATTAATGGTTCAGAATGTCCCACCCTATCTATGCATATAGCAAGAGGCCAAAGAGGGCTGACATACCTACGTCTGAGAAAGCAGCCCACAGAAATCCTTCCAAACCCCATAGCTGCTGCAGCATCTGTGCCTTCAAATATCTGCAAGACAGAAATAACCTTGCTGGAGCTGAGCAAGAAGGGTGTCATCTCATCCCATGTGGCGTTTCCAGGCTGAGGAAGAAGACCTCTCAGCACATGACCATGGCAAGTACATAAAACCTGGGCAGCTTTCTGTTAGTCCAGAGCACAGCAACAGTGGTCAAAACTACAGGGGAATTTAGGGGAAGTAAAGGGGGATGAGTAAATATGTTAGCATTACTGGCTTCCAACCTTTGCATGCTAGTATTGATTGTGTCACCCAGGAAGTGGCTTCAATGTCCTGTGGTTCAGTATGACTGCTGAGAGTGCCTTGTGGTACCTTGGGAAGCAGTGATGCTGTTTGTTGTCATTCAGGTTTGCTAATGTTGGAGGGTGGAGGGGTTGGTTTTCTTGGTTGGTTCGGAGTTTTGGTTTTGTTGTTGGTTTGCTTTAACACATGAGAAGGAAGTACTTCCCATAGGATTAGGAGTGAAGCAGTCTGAAGGGAGAGTGGTTGGGCAGGAATATGTCCTTAATAGGCAGGGCGGACAGAAATGACGAAAGATGAGAGTTGAAGAAGATCACAAGGAGAGAGCTCATCTATACCTCTCACTACAACTGTAAGCAAGATCATTTAATGCACCTTATTATTAAACGAGAGCATTTAAAACCTGTTAAAGAAAACAGCTCATGGAGTTGAAAAGAAAAAGAAAGAAAAAAAAAGTGTCATAATACAATATTTTATTATTTTATGCACTTTTAAAAAAACTTGTGCTTCCTGTTATCTTCCTACAGATTGAACAGGAATTAGTATAAGAAATATCTCCTATAAGACAAGACCACTATATTTCTGTAGTTCTTTCCAGACACTTTGTCATACTACTTTAAACTGTGGGTATAAAATCCATTTAATATGTGAGCTGACTGCAGCTTGTTTTCACATGGAAACTCTGTTGCAGGCTCAGTAGCAAGCTGTACAGTTGTGAATGATAGCATGGAAGAAAGTGGAAGGAGTAGTTATCAGACTGCTGGCAGTATTGCTTGCAAAGTCCAAGCAAAAACAGAACAAACATCTTCATTTTGGTTGATTCTGTTTATTACTTTAGCTGTATTTCCCATTTAATTCCATTCCTGTACTTCTCTTCAGGAAAGCATATCACATCTATGATTTTAAACAATTACAAGGGCCACATATTTATAGAAACCAAATCCCAGCAGGAGCCTGCAATGTTTCATAACAGCCTTTTAAAATGATTGCCTGGTGAAATGCTGACCACAGTGTAGTCAATTTAATTTCTATTACATGCAGATGGCTCTCTTTGTGTGGCTTGCTATGCTGCAACAGCATTGTGTGTCAAGGTGACACTGTACCAAATTACAGCAAGAATTAGCAAAAAAAATAGTAATGTGCTTATTAGACTGTTTTATTTGAGAGTTAGTTGATTTTGGTTTTATCGATGTCTGTGGGGAAAATCCGGTGTGTTTTTTTCTCAAAATGTTTTGGATCTAAAGCTAATATTGCCAGAAATTATTAAATTATGTGGGCCCATCTGCTGTTTCTATCTGTTAATAGAAGGTGCAACTGCATGCTTTCTTCTTCGTGATGGGCATTATGTGGTTGACTTTGAAAATTGTCTACTTGCAAGAGTCCTTGCATTACAAACCTGAGACATTTGAAAATCAAACATCATCAAAACTGCATTAAAAGTTACCCCAAGTAGGTGTAACCTCACTTAGATATCCTCACTTATATGCAGATCGATTTTCCACATTTTAAAAGCGGTTTTCTTAGGAACTAGAGGGAATTCAGTATCACAGAAATTCAGTAGAAAATACAAGCTGATGCAAATCACTGAAAGTTTAGATAGCAGCAGTGGAGAGACAGGGCTGCAATTCAGAGGTCTATTAAGAAGTATCTGAGCAATTCTGGGCACTTTGAGCCACTGGAACCCAGTTAATCCTTGTCTGATCCCTGGGTTTAATTTGACTGGCTCAAAACCCCCCTCCCATCGTGCTCAATCTTTTCCCTCAATGCTCTGCACTTGGGATTTAACCACCATCTTCTTCTCCAATGCTGGCTGCAAGTGCACATTCTGTGCCAGGCTTTCTGATTAAATACTTGCAATTAGGCTTTTTGGCCATCTCATTCCATGCCTGAACAGAGGAAGTTGTCCTTTGATTTGTGCAAAAGCCTTGAGGGTCGCTTTACAAGATTCGGTATGTGTAGGCTCCCCTAAAACTGTTGGAGGTGATGTAAACTCTCCTGTATCTGATGCATGCTTTCTCATTAGAAGAAAAAAATTAGTTCCCGTGTAAAGAATACAACTGAGAGTAGATAAAACTGGACACTTAGGGGTTTGATTTTGGGTGAAAACTTCAGAAAATATAGGCATCTGCAATAAAGAGCTTTCTGAGACACATTTGTGGGCCAGTATTGTGGGATGTCTTGGTTCCAAGCATTGAATTTTCCTGGTTGTACCAAAAGACAGGTTGCTTATTTATTTATTTATTTATTTATTCATTGGCTTTTAACCCATGCCAAGGAATCTCCCATCTATTGTGGAAAATATTGTGGAAAATGACAGATTGTCCCTCTGTCATGAGGCAGAGATGGAATACTATGCCACAAATCTGAAGTGTATTGAAAATACAGCATTGCCACTCATCTATACCTCTCATTACAACCGTAAACAAGATAATTTAAAACACCTTGCTGTTAAACAAAAGATTTAAAAATCTTTTCTGATGGCAACAGCTCATGGAGTTTAAAAAAAAAAAAAAAAGAAGGGGGAAAAAACCCAAACAAACAACTTACTTATGCTAGAGACACTTAACCAGGGGTTTCTTGGTTTGTAGATCTGTAGAAGGATTCTTCATCAGGGACTCCAGCAACAAGACAAGGGGTAATGGGTTTAAACTTAACTCTCTTGTCTCTTAAAAAATCATGTTCATGAAAATCATAGAATCATAGAGTGGTTTGGTTTGGAAAGGACCTTAAGATCATCTAGTTCCAACCCCCTGCCATGGGCACGAACGTCTGACTCTAGACCATATAGCCTAAGGCTCTGTCCTACCTGGCCTTGAACACTGCCAGGGATGAAGCATTCATAACTTCTCCGGGCAAACCATTCCAGTGCCTCGCCACCCTCACAGTAAAGAACTTCTTCATTATATCTAACCTGAACTTCCCCTGTTTAAATCATCTAGCTAACTCCTTATGAAAGCAATGATCTTCTTCCAGAAGTGGGACTTCCTTACTTAACAAATTAATCTGGCCCATTTTTCTTTTTGAATAACTGTACTTTTAGAGACTCTCTCCAAAGCATGCCTATACTGGTTTTTTTGTGTGTTGTGCAAGAATTAAGTGATGTTGACCAGGGGAAGGGAAGAAGGAAAGGGAAGTTATGAAATACAGTCAGAGATTCTGAACACGATGTGAGAAGAAGGTGCTGAAAATCTAATAAAAGACAGGAACTGGGATCTAGGACAAAATTTTTTTGGAGACTACTGCAGGACCAGAACAAAACCCTGATAAAATAATTACAAGTTGGCCAGTCAGTGCAATTCAGATGTAAGTTGTAGAAAGCAGATTATCTTCTCACATCCAGGAGATCATAGAGAATCCAAAGCATTTTAATTGAAGAAACTTGAGTATAAAACAAAAACATACCGTGTTGTCATGTTTGTCACTGCATATACAAACCAGAACAGCGGTCAGCCTCTGTGTGCTAATCTGGACCTGCCAGAAGAGTGATCAGTGCATTGGCAGATAGGGTGACAAGGAAGGATGACAGGATCCCAAGTTAGCCAAGACTTTGAGATCTGTCTGCACCCTTGTTCAAAGCAAACATACAAAAAAAACCAAACCAAACCAAAACAAAACTGTTTGCATAATATCTGGAACAAGATAACTTGTGAAACAGAGAAATCTCAAAAGAAAGCAGATGAAAATAAAAGGATCTAAACGAACCTTTGCCAGCCCTCTTTGTCTTTGAAAGACAGGATGTGTTCCCTTTTCTCGGTCTCAATCAGGAAACTTTCTGTTGCTTTCTGCTTTGCAGCAAATTTTATATAATCCCCTCAGGGGAAAAGCTTCTTTTTATTCCCATGGAGGCCTTGCCATGAATCAGCATCCTGCCTTTGCCATGTGTCTCCTGACTTGCCCCAGCTGTGAGCTCCCTCTCTACCCAGCCTGTTCTGAGATGCTTCCCTGTGGCTCCAAGGATTACCCATGGCCAGTGGCAAGAGGCGAGCAGGCTACACCCACCTCCACACATCTGGAGGGACCAGGATCACTGGAACAGGAGTATCTGTAGGGATCTATGGACACAAGAGCTCCAGAACATAGTGAAGTTGTCATTCCAGAATCATCATCATACAATTACCTTCCACTAACCAGGTTGCTCAGAGCCCCATCCACCTGGCCTTCAGTTCACACTGAACAGAGACTTGCAAGACCCAGGTGATGTCAGTGATACAGGGAACAATGAAAAGCAAGGGGACAACAACAATCAGAAAACAGATACAGGGGTTCTGTGAAACAGAATGACTAGGGACTTTAAATAGACCTGGTAAGCAATGGTACTTGGCAAACAACTCTAAAAGTCTGCTTTTTAGCAACAATTCTGAAAATTTCAAGTTGAATACAAACACATGAGATACTGATGCGTAAAGAAACACTGTTCTGTATGGCAAGAATGCACTGAAGGCCAAGAAACTGCATATTTCCATTTAATACAAGAAACTATAAACCTGTCTAGACTGCAAAAGAGTGAGATTTGCAATTTCTGGAAGTCCTGTGAAAGATAAGACCCAGTAAAATGGATTGAATGTATTGGAGTAGCACAGTCGTTACAACACAATATTAGTCCTTAGCAATCCTAGATGGATTTTTTGCCATTAACGGTATTGATTCTGAGAAAAATGTGTTTAAATTGACATTCAAGGGTCATTTAAGGATTGGAATATATGATAGATGCAGTTGTGCTTTGTCCCAAGGGCTAACCTGCATCCCCACTGGACCCCTGGAATGATGATGAGCTCTATCTCAAGAGCTCCCAGGGATGGGAAGCAAAGATGCTCTGCGGAGACTGGCTGGTCTGAGCCAGGAGCACATGGATGTGGTGGGACCACGGCATGTGGCTCTCATGGAGCTAAAGGGCCCCCAGCTGTCAAGAATGATATTTGGAGGTCTTGTCAGAAGGGCATCAGGTAGTACTTCATGCTGTAGAGTATTCATAATTAATTGTGCATGAGTATTTAGATTGTTTACTGTGATAATTATGGCACACTGGTAACCCAGATATTTATGGTGATGTTTGGCAATGACCAGGACATGTGGGATCTGGGCATTTTGAGTGGTACTGGAAAGAACTAGTTGGAAGCATCTCCTAATTTCCAGCATCTTCTGTGAGGTGGTGCAGGGTGACTGGATGCATGACAAAGTGCTGCAGGCTTCCTGGTGCAGGTGGCTGCTGATGGAATCAGAGAGCTTATAGGCAATGAAAGAGAAAGAGAAGGGAAGAGCAATAAGAACAGAAGGTGCTCTGAGTTCTGGAAAACTTTCTCCAGACAAAAAACCCAACCAACCAAACAAAAACCAAACATAGTCAATATATGAATGTGTGTAGCATTTCTCAAATGCAGTTTCTCCTAAGGTCTAATTTTTATTATCTACACAGTGTGTTGCTTCTGCATCTAACCTACTTCCCTTCCTTCGTGTCTTTTAGTGCTTTCATGTCTCTCTCCCCTTGCCTGGGTTACCCTTGTCCCAAATGGTCATGTTCCCCTCTCCCTTTCTTCTCTTTCCCAGACTATCTCCGCTTCTCCAGGGCTTGTCATTTTCTCAAAGCCTTCAGTGCTGCACCATGGTAGTGACTTTTAGTTCATTGGTGACTTTTTAATGCTACTAACCTCTTAAATAGGGCAGAGGAGAAAAATATAGCACTTAGGCTAATTTTATTATTTTCTTTCTGGGAATTAAAACTGTATGTTCACCCACAATGGTGTGTGAAGTTCATGGACACAGTGCAAAATCAAACAGCTTAATGATTTCCCTGGCTAAATAACCTTGGATCATTTTTCCTGGATATGACTAGTTGATGTATTGCATATCCCTCTTTCCAAATGGAAAACAACATATTCACAGGCCAGATTTGCAGCTGATTTAAATTGGCATGGTTTTATTTTATTCAGCTGAGTTTTGAATGGGGTCTATCTCTATGTCTAGAACTTAGTATCTCTCCATCCTACTTCCTGCTATCAAACACTTATCTATAAAAATATATAGTTGTATATTTTCCAATTAATAGACCAAAAAAGATTAAGATGTGACCATGTCATTTGTAATTCTATCATTTGTATAGTATATTTTTATTGTTAGCTATTAGAATAGAATATAACATTTAAACATAATCAATGCAAAACACTTCAAGAAATTCAGTTCTCAGAATTTTGTAACAAGTGATTTCTGCAACTGGACAAAAAAAGGAGTATAATTTTATCATGTTGAAATAAATTCTGCACTCATACAATTATTTTAGTTAAAATCTAGACAAAGTGTTACATAGAGTTGTAGGAGAGGTTGTGCCATTAGTGTAACTGCCTGCTGGATCATCTAAACTGTAAAATATCATGCAGTTTCCTCCTCCTTCTCAGGGAGGTGCTGATGTCTCAAAGAAATATCAAACTAAATTATATTGTTATATTTTGTCAGGAGGCAGTTCTGGCCCTTTCAAATGCTCAGCAACCCTTATTTTCGTATAAGATTAGGGTCTGCTTTGTAACTGAATCAATTGTTATTTTCTATTTCATCCCATAACTTTCCTTTTTGTGATTTCAAAATCAGAAATCAACTGCATGTTAAGATCTCCGTTGCTGAGGAAGAAGTGAGAGCACTAGGACTGGAAGGCAAGTATTTAAATAGCAAGGACAGAGCTCTCTTTATGTAATGTTTTTAAAGCATGTTATTAGCTTTAGACAGTTCTTTAAAACTGATAAGATGGATTCCAAACTGTAGTGAACGAAACTGAGAAGCCTTGGAACAACCTCCCCTCTCCAATTATTCTTACAAACCATTGCAGGGTGAAGTATGTCTTCCATGAAATTTAAGCCATAGGAGCTAGGCATGCGGAAAGGGGGTGTGTGTGTGTGTGTGTGAAATCCTGGTTTACTGATTGGAACTTGATTTTTTTTGTTTTTTTCTTTCCCTTTAGAACAGCCCACAGCCCACAGAAAATAAAAGCAGTGATTATCTGTTCAGATGCAAAAAACCTGTCATTATTTGACATGAGAAAGTCAATATGCCCTGGAGAAGAAACTAAGCTAGGAACGATTGCTGTCCTTCTTTACCACTACCACAGGAAAGCCATCATTAACAATCTGAATCAAATCCATAATTTCCGATCACATAAAGCATATACCCTCCTGTTCATTTCTGGTAATACGAACCTCATAGTAAACACCATACATGTTTACCATGTCTACTGATGAAAAAAGTCACAGTAAAGACACGTGGATTTTCTTGTACATGTCAGTATTTTAAGGTTCATTACATAAGCTGGCACCAATGTCTTGGCTTCTTAGTCTCTGAGAATTGTGGTGACCATCTGGAAGATCTGAATTTTGCAGCTGTATTCAATAAGACACTGTTGGACTAAATCTTGGAAAAAAGTGACTAATGCCAAACTGTCTATCACTGTCAATTTGGCTATGCTTTAAACTTAGACATATAAATTTCCCTGAACAGTTGGGAAAAAATAATAAAGTCAAATGTCTCATTAAACAATACATGTTTCATCCTAATGAGCGCATCATATTTGAGATAAAGGATGAATCATAATTAATGACATGCATGATAGCACAGAGATTGTCTGGACCATACTGGCCTATCTTTCAACTTTAACTCTTATGAGAAAGTAGTTGCTTTACATAAAAAGGGCAAGTTCATCTGGGGCTTGTCCAAGCCAGTGTTGCCAAGTAAACTCAGTTACGACAGTGGTGTCATGCAGATAGCTGCTTACTGTAAGCTGGCCTTATGTAAGGTCATTAGACATGAGAAGGTTTCTAATCTACTTTGCAAGGCAGAAAGGAGAACTGCAGTCAAAATCAAATACAGCAAATAAGTTCCTTCAAATAATTCAGGCTTAAATCAGTTCTTGACTCCGTGAAAATAATAGAAGTATATAGGTAATGGATCTTGTATATAGTCTCACTCAAGATCAATGAAATTTAAGGCTGTCAAATATCTACAAGAAGGTATGAATGGCGCTGATCCTAAATGAGTCAATACCAATGACACTGTTTCTGTTGACTTTATGGTCTTATATTTAGATGTAGCAGTTTTTACTTTCTCCTGGTTAAAGCTAAAGCAATCAATTATAACAAAAAACCCCATAATATAGTAAAACTCATTGGCGGGGGTGTGTGTGTGTGTGTGTGGGGAACCTGAGTGAAATGGTCTTGCTTAATAAAAACACTTGTGCGGGCAAATATTTGCTATTGCACCACTTACACTGCAAATCTGACTTAAAATAGAGGGGAAATCAACACTGTAGATGGGAACATATAAGCTAATGTCATACTGACATTATTACTTCCTTTCAATAGGTGCTTAGATTATATAGCATATTTTTTGAAAATGTTACTATTGGAAGTTAATTCGCAAGCTTAGCCTATGATGAAATGTTAAATAAAATACAGAAATGCAAATTAATTTACATATATGTATTTTCAGCATTAGATTTATTTATTCCATTACTGAAGCATCCTATTCTTATTATTATAAAACTCTTACAAAATGTTTCCTTTGTAGATGTGCCATGTTCAAACGAAGCAAGAAGCCTAACATTTTAAAAAATAGAAATATAAGCTTTCCTAGCAGGAACTGCAGTTTTCAATAATCTGTGCTTTTGTATTGTTCAAGTTCTTCTAAAACATGCAGCTTGAGGTACAGTTCTGCCATTTTATAGTTTCACTTTATAGAAAAGATCAAACAAAAAACATTTTAAAACAGTTTGAGATAAACATATGATCACACCTCAGATTTGTAATGAGTGGAGATTGTTTCTAACTGAGCCAAAACTGGACCTGGTGTTAATGACAGTAAAATTTGCAGTACGGGCATTCTGACTCTGACTAATGCGATGAAGGTATCTTTCATTATTCTCAAGTTTTCTCATTACAGTCTTTATATCCCTGGAGTTTTGATTCTAACAAGCAGCCCAATAGCCCCTGCAAGCCAGGCTGTGATTTCCTCTCCCTTCTGTGTAAGATCTGCTGATTGTTAATGTAAAGAAGTAGTTTACTGGGGCTTTCATATACTCTCCTAGGTCCTTCTCCCCTGCCCCCTTTTTTCCTTTTAAGCGTGTGTAGCCCAAAGCACCCTTCCAGGCAAAGACGTGGCAGAGAAGCATAAACAGTCTGTGCAGAGCATCTGTTTGGGAGCCTTCCTAAAAGCAGATCCCTGCCGACCGCTGATGGAAATCATCTGTGGAAAAGCGGAGGGCATGAGTCATGTGACCTCTTGGGGCTTAATTACTGCGAAGTAAATTGCCTGGGTCCCTCTTGCTCACCAGCTGCTTTAGAAAACAACAGGCGAAACGTGAACAAAGGAGGCAGTTCTCAAATACATAATATGAACAAGCAACTTCTGCTTCAAGTGTGTGCATCTCTGATTTGTATGGACCTGTGTGAATGCACACATCTGTCTGTGAACAGCGAGCATTTAAAAAACCAAAGTAAACATCTGTGTTTTTACACAGCATGAAAACAGGTAGTACAAAAGAGAATATTCACAGTTTACAATCTAGAGCACAAGTCTTGGATATAGCTGGTAGACAAAGTAACTTATATCAAATCTTGTGGAGGAAGCTAGCATGTTGCAAGACTTCTCTGAAGCAACATCAGCACATATGAGCATAGTACACATTTCTGTCAGTCTTTCCTAAGGTTCTCCATATTGACAAGAAAACAAACGTACCAGAATAAGGGAATTGCTGTGTTTTGCTGCCAGGATGAATATAGCAACTTGGTTACTGTCCAAGAGTATTAGAAATTAAGAGTTTAGAACTCTTTCACATGGCAATGTTTGAGATACTACAGCACTTCCTGTTCCTAATGCAGGAAGACTGTGTGGTAGCTGTTGACGAATAGTCTTTTTGTACTGGAAACACCCATATTATGTCTGGATTTTGAACTAAGTTCTTCCATGCTTTAGCACAAGATGTGCTGTATGGCCATAAGCAAGCACACCAGTAATTTATGTCTTCTGGGCCACACAGTGTGACTACAAAATATGTGATGGAGCTAGGACCCTGTCAGATAGATGAAAGCTAAAGATGAGTTTAGTTAGGGAATGACTCCAGAAAGGACAAGCTAAGGGTCAGGCTGAAGGAAGAAGAAATGCCTGCAGGAGCCCCAAAGCAGGAAGCAAAAGAAAGGCTGAGAGCACAGAAGCTGGCCAGTGGCCCAGGCTGATTCCCAGATCCTCACAGGGCCTTAAAATAAACAGGCAACATTCGTAGCATAGGCATAGCCAGCAGGTTGAGGGAAGTGATTATTCCTTTCTATGTGGTAATTGTGGAGTCACATCTGGAGAACAATGTCCCATTTGGGGCATCCTGGGACAAGAGGGGTGCTGACAAATTATGAGGGTCCAGCAGAGGTCCACCAAGATGGTTGGGATTGGACCATGTCAAGTACAGAGGGGCTGAGGTTTATTCAGCATGGAGAGCAGAAGGCAGAGAGCATCTCATTGCTGCCTTTAGTTCCCTTGGAGGTGAATGTTACAGGAATGACAGAGGTAGACTCTTCTCAGAGGATGAAGACAAAAAGAATGAAGCAAAAGGATGAGACATAAAAGTCACAAATTGCAGCTAGGGGAACTCTGCTGGATACAAATCTGCAGCTGAACTGATTAAGCATTGTAGCAGATAGCCCAGAGAGTTTCTGGGCCTTCCATGCCTGTAGGCATTTGGTGCTGCACTAAACAAGGCCCTGAGCAGCTTGACCTAAGTTTGAAGTTTGCTTTGCCCTGGTCTCAAAATGACATCCCAGCCTGAATTATTCTGATTCTGATGTAAGCATTTAGAAAGCAATGAAAGTTAACAACCTAGAAATACTCAGTAGAGAAATAGAGCATTCACTGAACACTTAGTATGTACCATAAACCCCAGTGTGTAAATGGTGAATGACTCTTACTACACGTAGTATCCAAGTCACCCTTCAGCAGGTGGGGTGAGGTTGGCATTTGTCCTTGATTCAGAGAGGAGGCACAAGGAGTAAAGTGCTTAGAAACTTGCCGCATTTATTGATCTGTCTTAGGCTTATTTTTACAATTCAATACCAGAAATAAAACCTCCTTATCTTCAACTGACAAAATTAGTTGTCAACTGCTTCAGTTTCTGGTTACATTTCAAACGGGGATCAGGCAGCTTTGAGGGGAGGGTCGCCAGCTCCAGTCTGGCAAAAATGAAGGTGTTTTTTTTTTGTTCAAATTCATAATATTCAAACAATCTGAGTATTGATACTGCAGGTTGCTTGTTGCAGTATCTCTGTTTGCTGATGGAAAGCCTGAATAGGGTCTTGGCTCAACTCTGGATACAAGTACAGATGTAGAAATTGTAGAAAATTTCTAATGTGTCCAGTGAATGGCAGACACATATGTATTCCATTATTTCATTGCTATTTGGTCTATTGTTTACCAGAAAGAGACAGATAAAAGTATTACAACATTATGAAAATACAATTAAAAATTCTATGTTCATCAGTTATGGCTCTATATGTAGATTTTTTTCTTAAGAGAAAACTGAGAAGAATCCTGAATGAGCTTCTTCTATTTTGTTTCTCAGCTGGATTTTGTTTGGGTTATTTTTATTTTTCATTTTTATTTTATTTTCCCCTCAACTATACTTTCTTCTGGAAAATACTCATGAGGCATTATGTTTTGAATGCTTTCCTTTATCCTTAGCTGACATGGTCATCTCAAGAACACATGCACACTTGCACGTTTATAGGCCTGGCGTGCATGCTTTGAAAGACATATGTGTCACTTCCAGGCGGTAATTCAAAAAGCTTTTTGAGCTCTGTGGTGCTTTACTGACAGCCTGGCTTGGTGTCTTATTCTTTAATTGGGTTTTCTTTAAAGAGTGATTTCTGTTCCTATCTTTTGTTTTACTCATTTCATAAGCCAGAGTAGGTCTTCAGCTCAATTTATTCAATTTTCTTTCTTTGGTAACGGAACAGAAAAGTTTTTAAACATGTATGTTTATTTGTAATATAGGCTAATGTTTGTTGTCTTCAGTTACAGTATTCCATGTTGTGAACTGTAGCCACTTGCAGCTTTGTCTCCTGCTTAGTCCAGACTTGCCCAGGGAGGTTGTGAATGCTCCATCCTTGGCGGTGTTCAAGGCCAGGTTGGATGAGGCCTTGGGTGACATGGTTTAGTGTGAGGTGTCCCTGCCCATGGCAGGGGGATTAGAACTAGATGATCTCAAGGTCCTTTCCAACCCTGACTATTCTATGATTCTATTTGGAGGACTGAGGCAAACTGGTTTGGATTACAGGTCAGTTGCAAACATATACTTGACATTTCGATGGTTTTCCATTGAAGATTAGAATAAGCAAAAGGACTGTTCACTTGCAGGTGTGCTGAACATAGTGAACATGTGCTGCACATAATGATTCCATGATGTGTAGCTTCAATTAAACTTTATTAAAACCTTTAATTACCTTTATTACGCTACATGAGGACTTAGAGGTAGAAAGCATTGGTCAGGAAAACCTTTTCCTCAAAGTTTGATAAAAGCAAAATGTTGATAAAGGAAATGTTTTTATGAGAAGTTGGATATATTCACAATAGCAGTTATTTCTGTCCACAGCTAAGTAAAATATGGTGTCTATTTTGTGAAAGATTTCATTATCAAGCAAAGCTATTATTTTCTACTTCAACATCCAACAGTGCTTGGATACATTAATGGCTTGTACTGAATGCAAATAATTTAATTCCAGATCCTTTTGGTTTTCATAGAAAACTGGCAAATGGAGTAAACATAAAAAAATTTCTGGCAACTAAACCTTGTTATGAGTAGATATGCATAAACATCCAAGAAGTTTCTCTTGAAGGAGTTCCTCCCTAAACGTTCCAGCCTTGTGGAAGAGGGTCAGGTCCTAAGGAAAATGGGCAAGAATGTGAAGCAACAAACACCATAATTCTCAACACGTAGGAGGCCAGACCTGGTGATGGGAAAGACAAGTTACTTAGTGCTAGCTGGAGTTACTGACACCAAATGCAACATCTCCTGATAAGCAGAAAATCCTCCTTGTTACCAGAACCCTACATATGTTGCAGCTACCACTAAAATGACTTTAAGGGTCAAATTCACAGCCCTGTAGAAAAATATCCTATTGAAAGCTCAGGATATATATGGATCTCTTGTAACAAAATATCCAGAAGTAGTGAATCCCATCTTTTTATTTCCCATCTATGCTTATCTATATGGTTTACTTAATTCACATTTTAAGTGAATGCATTGAATTTGATAGATATAAAAATACTCTCTTTTAACTGTATTTTACTAATAAACTGAATACTTCAGCTTTATTTTTTAACTTAAAAAAGCCCCAAACCCAAACTTACTATCTGGGACATGTTTTTTATTGTTTATACAATCTAAGTAGTTTACTGCAGTAAGTGCCAATTAGATTCCTCTTTTGATTACATCCTGTCCTAGAGCTGAGTAAGTGTCAGGTACACACGCTATCTAAATCTATCTAAATCAGAATCTCCTTTAGTTAAATTCAATTATGTATAAGGGATTTTCATAGTGATAAAAATTTCTGCATGTTCATGATAAAATCCACATTTTCATTTCCTGTTTGTTGTTTTGTTGAAAGGACAAAGAAATGTGAATGACAAACTAAAAAGATGTCTATCACATGCTAGAGCAAGACATCAGGATTTGTTTGCTTTTGGTTATGAAAAATAACATTTTGCTAATCCTGTGCGTTACTTGTGATTAAATCACACTGCAAAACACTGATGCAAACACACTTACCAGCTTACACGCACACACTTTTCCACTGAGAGAAGAGATGAAGCAGCATTGCACACTGCAAATGCTAACTGGATCATCAAGGGCACTTTTAGGACCAGCTCAAGCACTATGGTGGGAGAACAGGTCACATTTTTTCCTCTTTTGTTTCAGATTGAATTCTGTCACAGATCAGTGACATACAACAGCAGAATCAAAAAGCTTTAAGAGAGAAAGAGATACTGTGATCTGTGGACCCATCTGTGTTCTGCTGTAGCCCACCTTTCAGGAAATCTTCCATAGCTTATATCAAGTCCAAAGCATTTAGGAGAGAAGGGGATTTGGAAAGGTAAAGTTTTTATAGCCAGAATTACAAGCTGATCCAAGGGAATTTTCTTTCCTGGAACTGGTGACATGGGATTGACTGACTGCATCAGTGAGCAGATTGCTGAGTGCTGAATATGTAACAAATAATGTGTGATAAAGTCATCCCCTTCCCTAGATAATCTGTACCAACCCAAATGAAGAATAGTATAAGAACAATGGTTGGCATATTCATAGGAAATTTGGCTTGTGCTACTTCTAACTCTCTGTTGTGTGTGACACAGATTTTGCATTTCTGGGCTACAAAAATCAGACTTAAAAGTTCACATTGGAAGCCCCATGCAGATGCTGTCTTTAGCCAGCATGAGAAATGCAGCATGAAGTAGCAGAGCTGTCAGTGCTCCAGTGCTAGATGTCTGCTCCTGTTCCTCACAGAGCTGATTTGGATTTATTCACCTAGTCACTCAGTGGGCACTTGAATTTTCTGGATTGCAGTAGAGTGACTGCTAGTCTGAGGACAAATTTAAGTTCCTTGTGTTTGTAGGTCCCCTGTTTAGTGGTTATATTACGCTTTCACCTATGAAACTTGTGCATGTTTTTCTGTTTGAACTGGTGCTTTAATATGGCCTGTTTAGCCTCGGGTTATCATCTCTGCCACTTCTGAGGTCCTATGGGATGGACAGATCACTGCATAGATCCTGAGTTTGTTCTCTATGGTGCTTTTTCATTATGGCTCTGCATACTGAGTTGCTGCTGGCAACACTGAACAACATTAAACCATTACAGATGCCATTGCAGAGCCTCTTTGGTAAAGCGGTGTTTTGTCTGAGGACTTCAACATCTTGTATGGCAAGGCTGCTATTTAAAAGGTAATTCATTATTCATTTGGGTGATACTTTGCTGAAAGACATGCATAGAACAGCTAAATTCTGCATCGTCCTTGAATTTTTCACAGCAGTTCTGTTTTTATCAGGTGTCTAGCAGCCAACAAGATGACCATGGACTATCACATGCTGTTGCCTCATATAACTGAGTAGTCCTGATACTGGGAGCTTCTTGCTTTCCCTAAAACAAGATGATCACCTGGAAGGCAGTTTAATCATCCTGAATGTCTTTATTTAAATCAGCCAACAAAGCCTCACACAGGTAAGTGTGAAAGTATCCAGCAAACAGTTCTGTGCCAGACTACTGGGAGCAATAGCTATGTTATTCACTGGATACAGGGGCAGGAGCTATGAACAGACGTCAAAGAAATCCTTAGGAATGGAATCTTCTCTGTTCGTCTGCAGAGCACTAATTAGACATGATAGATACTGAGGGTTGTATCAGTAGCTGATTGTTCTTCCATTTTTTCTCTGGGACAGAAATGTGCAGCCTACTGCCCCGTATCTCTATCACAGCATCCCCTCAGCAGTGCTAGAAGTAAAACACAGCATCTGCTGGTGAACTCCTTGTCCCAGGAATATGATTGCTTTTTGTGGGAGTGCCCATCACAACTGCCAACAGTCATTTTACTGAGTACATTTTACCATTCATTTGCCTTATTAGATGAGAGAAATGGCTTCACTCTGATCCCTGGTGTAAATCTGTGGTAGGTTTATTGGTGTCATGTTGTTTATCTGTAACACTGTAATCAGCATATAATGTATCTGCCTATTTCCAGAGCATTTGAAGGGGCAAAATGTTTTATTTTTATGTGCTGTTAGTTATATCACTCTCACAATTTCCTCTCCAAATAACATTTCATTTGATTTATAGTTTCTTCAGATATTCTCCAGTTGCCAGTGAGTGCTAATTTAATTAAGATACAATTATTTCCTAAGAGTGAGACAATTAAATTCATTATCTAATATGACAGAGACACTATTTGTTGACAGCTCTATACAAGTGTTAATCCTGAGAAATGTGTTCTCATCAAAGGATCAACAGTTTCAGTCTGTGAGCTGTGGATTACGAGGTCTATTTGTCCCCTGTGAACTTTTCACAATTAGGGGAACCCTTGCACTGTCCTATGTCCTGCCACCACAGTAAGAAAACATTTCACAAAGCCCTTTAGCAGTAGATAGTTGGCTTCTCCAGTCTATAATTTGCTCTCAAAATGAACAGAGATCTTTCTTAGAGATCAGAGATTAATCTCAGAGATAAATTATATCTATTAAAAATTATTCTATGAATTTCTCTTAATTGTGTTGTTCAACTGTTTGAATCACTTATGGTACCAGAACAGAATTCATGGCACTTGGTTTACATCATCTCTTCTCCTTCTGTCGTTGGAGTTAAGCCTAGTTTTTATTTTACCTTTTATGGACAATTTTATTTATCCATCAGATCTATGAGATGAATAATAATACCTGGAGAATCAAACAGCTTATCAGATAAGCTTCCCTTTAGCCTTAACATCACTGCATGAGCTTTCAAGCCCTGGGTATCTTTCTGGCTGGGACAAGCACCTGTGGGCTTGTGTTGAGCTGAGCTTTGACAGTATGATAGCCTTCCACACAGGAAAAGGAGAATTTAATTTGGTTCAGTATGACTCTTCTCATTTACTTGATAGTCTGGCAAGCTTCATAGATGCAGGGATTTGACAAAAGGAATACTCAACTCTGCCTCATATGTTTGATTGTCCAAGATCTGAATTCTAAATGCTGAAAGACACAAATCCTTTCCCTGTGTACCTATGTGACTTCCCATAAACAGTTATGGCACTGCTCTTAATACTATGAATGCAGCCAAGCAGCCAAGACAGAATCCATCAAAACTATGCAAGAGGATATATAGGCAAGTGGGTAAAACAGAGATGATTTGGTTTTTTTCAGGGGAGGGTGGTATGCTTGAGGGGTTTTTTTGTTTGGTTGGGTTTTTTTTTGTTTTGTGGCTTTTCAGACTAATCAAAAGAGAAGTATGTGCTTAAAAAAATGAAAAGTAGTTGCCAAATTAAGAAGTTAAAATCTGAAGTGCAATATTTATAGCATACAAAATATATTACAGGTCTGGACTTGCTTCCTTGTGTCTCAGCTTTACTGAAAATGTCTCTTTCTGCATATTAACCAGGCTGTCTCCATTAAAGCACAATCAGGGAAAATTCCATATCCAGAACCTTTCAGTGCATGAACCTTTCAGTGAGAACTACCTCAGTTAATTACATAAAAACATATAAATACTTCATAAATCACTTCCCCTTCTGAATTAAGAAAAAATTTTTGAAGAAATGCATTACAAATTAATTTAATCCAGTAAAGTGGTCCATGGCTGAAGCACATTTCCCAGCACTCTTTAAAAGTAAAGTCAAAGAGTAAAGTCACATTCATCTATTTAGATGAATTAATTACTAACTCTGGGCATTCCATGAATGATGTGGCACAGATTTTGACATTGCTGGTGTGGAGTTTTTGAATGATGCATTGAAAGATTATAAATTCAAATATTCATATTTTATTATCAAATGTGTCTTATTTTTTTTCCTAGTTCTTTATTTCCCCATTCTAAAATTTCTTATAACGGACTTTAAATTTCCTACAACTCCAAGACCTTTTTCCTTGAATATGTTTTCTACTAACTCTCTGTATCAAGACCTGCAGGTTCCAGGACTTTAATTCTCTTATCTCTTGCCTTATGTATACATACAAACAAAACCTGTTAACTAGCAGAAAGAGAGTCAGAAAAAACTAAAGCATATTTCATACTTTTGTCTGCTTGGGTTTTTTTCCCCCATATAAAAAGAGAAATATGAAAAACTCATTTCACACATCTCTATTTGACTAAAGAAAACATTCCCTGATTAAAATAATAAAACAGGCTTTCCCAAGGGACAAAGCATCAGGCTAAGAAAATAAAAATACAAAAGAAATGTGGGGAATGAATGCTCCATCCTTGGCGGTGTTCAAGGCCAGGTTGGATGAAGCCTTGGGTGACATGGTTTAGTGTGGGGTGTCCCTGCCCATGGCAGGGGGGTTGGAACTGGATGATCTTAAGGTCCTTTCCAACCCTAACTATTCTATGATTCTATGTGCAACTGGTGTCAACACTACTCAACTATTTTAGGTCTGTGTTACAGTATTTAAATATTTAAAATACTACAGTAGTAGCTTTAATTGCTTAGTGTTCTTGGATCTTTGAAAAGAGAAAATGCTCTCTGCCTAGCATAAAAGTGCCCCTCATTAATTCTGACTCATCTACAATGTGTTGAGTATAAGCATGTCTGAGAAAGATAGAATAAAACTATTCACCTATTAATGTTAGTCCTTCTGCACACAGATAAACTTAAAAATAAAACTGAACAATTCTTCTATTATTACACATACACAGAATGAGTTGTTACTATGAAAAATTAATGCATGTGTTGTTGTGAGTGCCTATTAGGAATGCCACTGCATTCATGCAAGCAAAGCATAAATATTTTCCTTCCCTTATTTCCAATGAAATTGCACATTGAACATATTTTGCCATTCGTAGGCAGATACACAAAAAGAACTTAATGTATCTTTGAAACTTACAAAATAGTTCCTTCCAGCTCCTTTATCAAAAATCAGCAGCACCATCTCTCTTTCTGAGAGTAGAAGAAAGAAGACTATCAGATGAAATTATGTATAGCCATTAGATGTGCAAAACAGGAGAATAACTAGGGTGTGAAAGTGAGAACCATCCACATCAATGTCTGCTTCTATTTTCAACATTCAGAAATCATAAACATCTTTGTGCTGCAAATTTCTCAAATAGAAAATCTAGTTATATGAAATTTGTTTTATTTCAGAAAAGCATATGTGATTTTTAGATTAAAAAATACTGTTCAGTATTAGTTTATTATATTTATAACTGATTTGGTAGTCTGGTATTTACAAGATGGCCCTAAATGCTTACCTAACACATCATTAGCTGAAATGTCCTTTAAAGGAGAAAAAAATGTGATGCATGGCAATGTCGGAAATCTTGACATATGCATACAGTTTGTGTGTGTTTGTCAGGGAGTAACACAGAAAAATATCCTCTCTTGACAATGCTCTAGCTTGTCTCCAAGTTTTGGAAAATTTAAGTCCTTCCCACACATTACCAGGATTTTCTTGAAAAGGACAGATTAAGTAGAGACAAGTTGTTGAGATGAAATTAGGAAAATGCAGCACAGGGTCAAGTTCCAGGAATGTACTTTTAAAAATTGTACTCTTTTATCCTGTTTTCTCTAATACTATTTCATGTAGGCTATGAATAAAAAACAAGTGCGACCTACACATATATACCATGATTTGTAGATGAGTTTATGTAAATGTCATAGGTCCTTAAAACAGCACTAGAATAATCTAGGTGTTTACAGAACAAATAATATAGACTTTATTAACTAATTTTTTGCATTTATTGAAAGATTGACTGAGAAATTGCATGCTATTTCAAAAAATGTTTGATCATGATGCCAGTTGTATTAGTCCTTTTGCAATTAATCACAGTACCTCATAAAGTAAGAAATAAGGCATGCATTTGTTGGAAACCATCAATGATAGTCGTAGGGCTGACAGTCCTAAACTAACGATGTTTGCTAAATTAAATTTCCACTTACTTGTGTCTTTACTGTGCCTTCGTGTTTCCCCTGGTCTGATTACACATTTCCTTGTAACTTTGTGAAAGTGGGCTTGTTTATTTTTCTGTCCTATGTACAGCTCATCTTTTCTTAGCAATAGCAAATCAGTGGAAGATGATCACAGAATACACACAGCATCTTCTTCACAGTGTTGCTGCAGAGGTGGCAGCTGTAAGATGTCTGGGTTCCCACAGAAGTGTCTTGCATCCATCCACCTTCACTGCAAGGGTGTCTGGATGGATTACACCCTTGTGCATGGACAGGCATGTTACACTTCTACATTTCCAGTGAAGAGAGATCACATTATGGTGTTTAACAGATGAAGCAACTGCTCTGTTAGCATGCGTGGTTACCTTCTGTGGTCTGGAGTATCTCCCAGACCCAAAGCAATACACCTGTCTTACCTCCAGCCTTAAAACTTGGCCTTTTAAAAGACTAAGAATTAGACCCTTTAAAGTGACAAGGCAGCATGAAGCACCACTGTAGAGAATAAGCTGATTCAAAATAAAGAGGTAGAGAGCTTTTATAAAAATACTGGTTTGTTGAATAAGGCAGATCCTAACAGGATCATGAATGTAAATTTTTTTCAGTTTTGAAGAGTGAATAGGGTTGATGCTTCCTGGAAACCAGAAATGCCTCCAGACATGTTAAATTCCAACTCATCTTTATCTTATTAAGTAACTAATATGATCCAACCATATGAACACATGAAGTGCTGAACACAAGCAAAATTACTCTTTGTACTGTGAATAGGACTTTGTTTTGGGCTTAATGGCATCTTTCTCTGCAACAGCCTACAGAACATGTGAACTCTGACAGCCTCTGTTCTCTGAAAAATGCAACATACAGTTAATGTAAATGTTCTGCTTTTATTCTGAGGCTGTGCTACCCAGGCAGTGCCAGATGACACTTTACGGATACACTTATTTCTATGTCTTTTATATACGGCATATAGTTAAGGCATGCTTTGCCTGCAAAATAGGAAAGTGAGGCAATGGAGTTCAGACTTGCCCAGTTCTGTAGTAAAAATGATGTTGCCCTGCCTCCCAGTCCTTCATGTGGTAATAGGGTTTAGAAGCTTCCACCTCAACCCAGATGAATGCTGAAGAACATTTCTAAATGCTCTGAGCACAATAATAATCATGTGAAGGACTTGTATCCTGATTGCTAAATGCATAGCAATAGGTCTTCAGAGACTTAGGATGCAGCTTAAGTGAGAACACAGTGCTCTGTGTGGTGGTTCCATACAAGCAAATAAAGTGCAGGGGGACAAAGCACAGCTTTGTCCTCAGGCAGCCAAAAGGCAGAGTTTGAGACAGTACTGCATGAATTAAGCTGTATTGCTTCTGATCTGAGCTGGGACAGTTATCGTGCAATAGTGCTGGAGGTGCTAGCATAAGTTCAAAAAGCGTGTAAGCCTTGTGCTGGGTTTCGGGTGATACACATGGCTTGGCTTTGCTTGGGCTGTGCAACTAATATGCACTTTCATGCTTGCTGCCAGTCAGTTACTGTTGAGTCAAGGGTGCTTCTAGCCTTTTAGCTTGAACTGCCCACTGCCAAGGAAGAAAATGTGACAGACATCTTCATTCAGATTAGCTTGATCTATGTTGCATTCTTTCCCCATTGGAAAGGTTATTTCAACATCTTGCTGATTTGTTGCATTTCCTTTCTCTTACTCACTGTGTCTGCTCTTAGTCTGCACAGGGAGAGCCCATTCCTTTGCTTCAACATTTACTGTAAGAAGGCTGAGATCACTTTCCCAAGCTGTATGAGGTGGAAAGTATTGGCTGTGTTTTGTGTCCCGGTATTCATTCTCTGCTTTTATTTAAGGATAACTTTAAGTGGGGTAGTCATACATACACTAATTGCTAGTCCTATAGCCTCTTGCTAATGATTTATGCACTCTTTGCCAGTATGGTTAGAACACTTGTACTAAAAAAAAACTTTTGTGTTTACCCAGGTATTCATTACTTATTTATCAAATATATACCTTATTTATTGCATTTTTCAGATAGCAAAGTTTCACCAAGATAACAAAGCATTTTAATGACTGATTTGGTAGGATAAATCCTAAGAAATAATCTCTGCAACAATTTTATTGTCACAACTGTCAGTTTTTAAGGACTTTGCTTAAGATCCGAGATCAGGTTGCACAATGGTTTTACAACCTGAGATCAGGTTGCACAATCTTAACTCTGAATCCATATTTTCTTCAGTCCTATTCTCCCCTCTCCCACATTGCAAATGTAATGAATAGGTCTGATTTACAAATGGATAATGTGCAAGTAGAGGTCTTCCTCCTGTTGCTGTCTGCAACGTACTGAACTGCACTTCAGAACTTCCACTTTCAATCTTCAAAACAGAGTAAGCTGCAGAAAATGTGTTTCCATGAGAAAAATACAGGCAAATATCTGCCATGGAAAACAAGCAACACCAGTTCATAAGATTCAGAAAAGAAGCTGGCTATCTTCTTTTAGCAAAGATACAAAGAATATTTGCATCTCTTCATAGTTCAGACAAATTGAAGAATACGCTTTTATAAAAACTTATCCAGTCTTATCTCTTTAGTCTTCCTCTTTTTGACCAAGGAAATAATGTTTTCTCTTGTGTCCAGAAGTTTCAGCTCTCATCCCACCATGATTAAACTCAGAAACATTTATGTATGTATGCAATACAACACTCCAGTTTTACCAGTCTGTTTTCTCAAGGATTATGTTTTTCACCACAGGAAAGATGGAGAGATGTGATCCAAATGTGTCAGAGCAAATAAAATCTGTGTAGTGCATATGATACACTTCAAAATGCAGGTAGAAAAAAGCTTCCTGCTCCTTTTTGGTTGCAATTTGTGAGACTGCCAGAAAAGGAAATCTAATCATTCAGTTACATTTGCTGCATACAGAGGAGCTGTGTAGCTAATAGTTTTGCCTAATCAGCAGGCAGTTCTCTACTGCTGTCACGTCTGCTCCTCGTTTTAGTTTTGTTTTTTTTTCAAGACAGGAGTTATAATTTATGCACAAGGAAAACAATCAAAAGTCCTTAGATTTGTAGAGGTAATGTGCTAAGGCACATAAAGAAAAGTCTTAAGATCCCAGATCCAAACTAACGTGTACCCATTCTTAGTAAAAATCGGATGCAATGTTGTATTTCCATTCTTCGTTACTGTGTCTTCCTAAGGAGGTATATTCAAATTAAATGCAAAGACAATTCAGGTGGGTATTTCAGTTTCAGCTGCTGTAATCCAGTGTTTGGGAATATGATGCTTTGTTCTTTATTGAAATTGAAGTGTTTTTCTTACTGTCATGGTTTAAACCTTACACAAAAGGTACTTTTTTCATCTTACAAGGCAACACCAAAGTCAGTGTGGACTTTTATATGTTGGAAATGACCTGTTTTTTTAAATGGAAACAATTATAGCAGAAATTGAGGTTTCCTCATAGGATTTTATGATTCAGAACAACATTCATGCCATATAAGCAAAATTGCTTCCAGCCTGAGAGCATGTATATCAGTTTTGTAGAATGATGATCCCAAAATGCAAATGAAAATAAAGATTAATAGTAGAAAACAATCTTATATTTTTTTTATGTTAATAATCAGAAATTGTGTATGTATGTAAATGTCATACATTATAAAATAAAACAGAATATAATAGGTTTTAGTAGCTGCCTTATGCCAGAACAATACAACTTACATAAATAGTTTGTCTCAACTAGAAAGAATTCAGTGGTGTTCTTACAAAAGTATTTTTCTATGCAAATTAATTGGATATAGAGAACTATAGCATCGCTTGCTGCATCAGTCTTATTTCCTAACACACAGAAGTCACGCAGCAATGTTCTGAAGCAATGTTCAGGCATGCTGGATCACTGGCAGATAGTCAAGGTACTGAGTCTGACACGGAATTTCTCAGTGACTGCACCCACTGGCAAGCTCTGCATAGCTAGGCTCCTTCTCATCGTCTTCTGCTAAGGTCACATGAGGCCAGAATGAGCTGGCTCAGAACTGGCTTCTGCCTCATTTGACTGCAAGGGGAAAAAAGAGCGGAGAGGACCTCTGTATCTTGCTCGTGTAGGAGAAACCTGCTATCCTCTGCGGGGACCTTGGGGCTTTGGAGGAAATGACCTGTTTACATCCTTCCTTTAGCATCCTCACACCGTTTGTTTATATCCGCCCTGACAATAGACATCTCTTCTTTATCACATCTCTTAATACCTCATGAAAATAGAAGGGTAGGAATGGCCAATACCTGTCCTACTCCCTCCTACTGCTGTTCTTTATGGTGTGAACTTATCTTTTCATATGTGTGTAGTGTTCTTTCCAGCTCATATAGTCCATCGTTGGACAGACTGCATCTTGCTGTTTATGTGGGATTCACTGTCTATGCATAGAGTAAGGTCAAAAGTGAATAATGTGATGATTCTGACTTGCAGTCTGTTCTGAGTGAGCTTACTAGCAAGTCACTGATTTGTGCTAGAGCTTTATCAGCTCTAAGAGATATTGAGCCTTGTTGGAAAGTGTCCAAGGACCTGAACATATGTCATAAAATGAAAAACAGTTCTAATAGCTAATTCTTAATACTAATTTTTGTTCTATATTGGTTTTTGATTCTTTAACAGTCATTTATTAGATTTTATTTTGATAAAATTTATCAGATAGATTAAAAATGTTTTATTACTTTCTTACAAATCACAGTCTATCTCCTGCTAAGTATATTTGACATGTCAACTCACTGGATCTCCATTAATATCCTGTAAGGTAGGTTTACCAGTTCTTGAAACGGTGTTGTAATTTTTTTATGGATCCTTTTAGAAGGATTAACACTAGAAATGCATGCAAAGTGGTAACATCACAGTGGTAAACTATCATATCCAGCACAGAATGGGTCTCTTCTGATATTCCATACTTCCTTATATATGTCTGTTTGTTATTGCCATGACACTTTCTGAGTCATGTTTTTCCTAATGTAACTCCTAAGCCATAGGAGTGTCTTGCCCCTCCTGTTGATACTTAATTATGTATTTGGAGGATAGTCTTCAGGAAATTATGTACTGCATAACTTTGAACAAGTTGCCTTCTGTTCCTGTTTGATAATCTGCATATAAAGTGGAGGGAGGTTAATCTGGATATAAAGTGATTGAAAGAGGGAGAGCACATGAGTGAGAAGCGCTGTTATAGACAGATAAACACTAAAATAATCTTTAGGAGGGCAGATTCCTGCAGGATGTCATTAGGATGAAGTATCATGTATAATCACTTTGGTTTTCAAGATATTCTTCCTAAGCATGCTCACTAAATAGTGTTTATACCAGAAAAAGAAATCTGTTATCTGTAACATGGAAAACATAAGGACTATAATCTTTTAAAATAAGTTAACACTTTATTTAGAGAAATTTAGAAAATTGTTGGATTTGCACATCTCTTTTGTTCTTAGGGACTCTGTTACTGTTTAGTTACACAACTTGGCTTTTGCTGATTGGCTTCAGGTGTGAGACATATATGAAACAAGTTCTTAAAAACATTAACTTATTTACACCATTCTCCTCAGAAGGTCACTAGAACTGACAGGGTAAAATCTGTAGTAAAAACCACAACAAACGTTTTAACTGCATAATTACATTTTGTGAAAACACAGACCTTCGTAGCTCGGGCATTCAACCACTCTGACTGAAAAATAAAGTGAACAATTTACAAGATTTTATTTTTGGGGGAAGCTGACATTCAAACTGATCACAAAATACAGTTGTTTCAAAAGTTTGTTTTGAGTAACCACCACTAAATAAGGTAACTGCCTTTGGAGAAGGGGATGTGTTTCTGAACATGCTCTTGCATCCCTGGGTCACCCAAAGCAGCGTACCTGGGCAGGCTGGGTGAGCAATGGGTGCTGCTGATGCTGTGTAATTCTGTAAATATCTAAGCAACACTACAGTGAAAGTGCAGTATCTCTGTCTCCAGTGCAGATGTTTTCCATACAGGAAGCCTCTAATCCAAACTTTCCCTCCTCCCCTTTTGCTGGCCTCACACAGCCTCATCATGCTCTTGGCTCATTCTGAAGCAATTATATACATCTGAATGGCAGCCAGACCAATTACAGCCTGTGTTTGTTAAAAATTAGCCAATCGTTCTGACAACTGCATTTAGCAGAACATTCACATCAACCAGGCTGCAGGTAAAAATAGTTTATTTTTTACTGTTAATGAGTTTGAGTATGATGATCCACTAAACAAATCCTGTTTTTTCCTCAGCCATTTCCCACAATCAGGCACAAACCATATATATGCACGTGTCTGTATTCATACTAAAAAATGTCCATGACTTTTTGAAGATACTGAGAATTGCACAAAGGAGGTATTTGTCAAAGCATTTCTCTGAAGCATTTCTACTTTCGAACAAAAATCAAGGTAAACACTGAAAGATGCTGTACAGCACTTTGCTTGTGTTATACCTTGCAAAGCCCAATTCAGGAAACTGTTCTTCCTGTGATGAATTGTTACATTCTTGCTTTGAAGTGGCAAATGTCAAAATGATATAAATTGCTTAAAACATTTCATAGCAGATGTGAAGTAACTTGTTGTAAAGGATATGTATACTTCTCATGTTTGCAGAATTAAGAGGCAGCTTTGTATTTTTTTTTTTTCTAGTGCCAAAACACACAGAAAAGCATGCATAATTTACTGGAATGCAACGGGATAAGAAAACCATCCAGGGTATTTTATTTAGATTCTTGTTCTGGTTTATATTTGCTGCTCTCTTTTTGGTGTGTTTTTCTGGCAACTGGAGTGGATTTGAACTTGAGCCTTCCCAAAATTTATTAAGTCTGAGTGTGTGTGGCATGGGTGGCTTAGCAATATTTTCTGAATCCATAAAAAGAAACTTTTGTATATATAAGATGATAAATTTCACAACTGCTTTGAAGGTGAGCAGGAATGATAAAAGACCTTCTTAACATCCACTACCAGCATGGGTTTTTCGTTGCAAATTTCTAATGTGTTCATTGTATGGCATACCTAGAACATACTTCATGCAAGCCAGTGATTTATTAAAAAGCCCAAACACCCCAATTTTTTTCCCTCCTTCCCATGTTAAACAAAGACAGAACAGAGCCATTGTTTTTACTTATTCCCATGGAGATTCCGGGACACCAATAAAGAGTATCTACACTACATATGGATCATAAACCACATCTCTAGTGCATGGGTCCCCTTGAAACACAGTTATACCTATGGGCTGTGTCTACATGACTGAATCCAAGCATGCCTGGGAACATTTCCAAGCGTGGGGTTGTGAACATCTGTGCTAATAAACAGAACTTTACCTGGTATGAATTAATCCTTTTCCAAACAATGCTGTACTGAAACAATTCCTGGGTGCACTTTCGTGTATTGACAGTTAAATGGCTCTAGTGACTGTTCCCTGTAGATAGACCTCCAGGAACCTTCCTGTTGGAGACTGAAAGCAGTTGTCTAGTATTGACATAGGCCATCCCAATCCACTTGGCCTCAGGGCCCAAACATGTCCTCAGGCAAAAATTTTACTGGAGCAGGCATAGCCAGAAGGACTACTGCAAGAACCAGTAGCAACTGATATTTCCCCAGACCTTGTACTACCATGGCAGGATATTTTGGGCAAAAAACCCTAGTCCCTCAGATAAGAAACGTCTGCTAATTTGTGATTTTTAAAATACGAGGTATCATGCTGAACTAGCAAACTGATATATCTCCAATTTGGTTAAATCCAATCCTTCGTTTTTGAGAGCAGATTTTCAATTGAAATATTTCTGTCTCAGCTCCTATTCCAGTTTATTTCAGTTTCCCTCAGTCCTGCTGGGCTGCTTTGTTGTTGCAAATGAGTAAGAGGAAAAACTACAATTATCCTGAAGTTTCAAGGCAAAATGTGTTTGAAAAAGAAACTTACTACTCTGGCTAGGCATTGGACCTCAAACGGGTCATTTACAGAGTGCTGGAAATAATGAAAATCATCACATGAAGATTTTAGCAAAATTTTGGAGGTTGACGCAGTTATTAGAAATCCTCAGGAAGAAAGATGTTGACTGGTAGTTAATATAGGACTTCTACTCCTGTTAAAAAATAGCTGAAAAAACAGACTTGCTACGTACAGATTTATGTCATAAGCTGAACAAGAAAAACCACCCATAAAAATCAGCAAAGAATCTAGTCTTTGATATAATGAAGAAAAGTAGAAGATGGTGATTTAAGCAATACATTAATAATTTACAATGTTTGTTATATACAAAATTACTAACTAAAATCCAGTGCTGCGATGTGGAATAATTTGTGCTTCAGTGGCAAAGGCATTTTTGCAAGTGGAAAAGCCAAAACATAAGCGTTGTAAGAGGAAGAAATTACAAAGCAAAACCAGTGTTGCTCATGACAGGCTTCCTCCTAGAAAAGGCACAGCAAGCAAGGATTTTAATCAGTTGCAAAAATTAAAAAATAAATTGTAAGAAAAGTAGAAGTTTTGCAATGCTGCTGGCTGGCTTCCAGACCAGTGGGCAGTCAGATGTCTTTTCCTCCTGCTCCCTCTCTTGGTCAGAAACTCTGAGGCTCAGAGTGGTATTAACAGCAGCAGAGTTGGCTTTGATCCTTATTTTTTTTTTACTTTGGACAGGTTTCTGCCAATTTATCATGCCTGATTTTCAGGGTATGTCAGGGTTCCTGAGTTCTTCCTTTCACTGTTTTCTCTCCTTCATGTCTTTCATTATTCCTGTTAGCTGTAACTCTCTCTTTCTTCTCTCAGGAGAATTATTTCCTCCCTTCCTGATGGCTCTTCCGTAACTCCTTCCCCATCTTCCTCCTAATCTGGGCTTGCCATGTCTGCTATTCCTCACAGAGCTCTTTATCCAGGTTTCCAGAGCTCTTTATCCAGGTTTCCTTTCACAGAAGTAAAAGAAATTAAAGAAATTTCAAACTCTTCTAATAATTTTAAAACCTTTTCATCTACTGTCTTCCTTGTTACCTCTTCCCTTGCACAAACTCTTCAATGGTGTCTATTTAGTTGATAAGTGCTTTTGTATAATCTCTCTAAGCCAAAGCAAAATCTCTTTTGAGGTCTTCACTAACAGCATGGTGATTAATAACATCTTGGAATAAGTCAGAAGGGACTCCATGAGCTTTGAAAAGGACCAATGTTATTGAATGTTTTCTTGGGCATGTAATATGACCTAGCGTATCTATTGCTTCTTAAAACTGGAATGTGCCATTCACAGTACGTAGCTTGCTCCAGTGCAATAGCGATGATGATCTTTCCTTTGTCTAAGGGGTCTGTCACAACAGTTATTGTGAACTGACTATGGCATTAGAGAAACCATTTCTTGGGCTTTGGCTTAATAGGCACACTATATAGGTACCTGCAGGTATCCTGTAAGTTTTGTTTTCAAGAGAAAGGAGAAACTGAGGTAACTGAGCTTTGTGTTTGCAGTTTTCCACATGGGAATTGCTTATTAAGAACAGCTCACATGTATATTGCCTACTGCAAGCTAAAATGTGACCTTCTTGAGTGGAAACCACAAACTGAAAAGCAGCCCTGTATCAGTGAATATTGTTGAACCGTATTAAGTCCAGAGACACCAAGCACCTGGCATCTGGTATTTATCTGAGTCTTTGGCTTTGGCTACTGATCTTACTAAGATCCAGGAAAACTGTTGAGAGAGTTCAAACAGTTGTGACACACACCACAGTTCAGATGACTACTGGACAAAAATCTTCATCTAATTAAACCCTGAAGTTCTGCTGATTTTAGTCAATGCCAGTAACATTTCCCCTTCCATCCCAGTAAGAAGTATTTCCACTTCCAAAATGAAAGAGGTATCAAAAAGGACACTTGGCATTAAATAGATCGATTGTCCAAAATGACCTAAAGTTCTACCAAGTCTTACTTAAATTTCGGGTTTGTGCTCCCTACCACAGGAGGTTGGATGGTTTTAAGTAGTACAGAAATTTGTCCTTACGTATTTTTTTAATAATGTTATCAGGTCAAAGTAAGCAGTGTTGCTATAACAGTAAAACAATTCACCACGTTTTATTAGAACAGTCTGAACCTGGTCTGTGTAATACTATCTCTGTACTCTTTATGAGTCAATGGCTGGAGTAACTACAACTGAAAGAAAAGGAACTACAGAAAAAACAATATGGCATGAATGCTCACCTTACCACAAGTGAAACCATGACACACCTCAAAAAAAAAAACAACTGGGCATCAGATGCAAAAAGCAATAATCCCACCTATGAAAAGGTCATAGGTCCCAAGTATTGACCAGCTAGGGTACTGATACATTCCCTGTCTAGACATCTGTATTCTGGAATCACTGAAACCAATAATACCATCAGTTCTGGGGTTTCCCACGACAATGCACCTGTCCAGGAGGCAGTAAATCACCAGAAATGTTCCTAGACTAATAGAGAAAAAGCAAAATGTATCTGTACCTTAAGATGTTCAAATGTATCCTTAGAATTATGAGGACTTGGGCAGTAGTTATGGACAACTAGATTTCGTTGTAGTTTCTGTCAGGTCTCACATTATCCCTCCATGGCAAATACAGGGGTCCAATCTGTACAGCTTTGCTTCTCCCAGTTGCCCTGCTTCAAATTGACTGTTACAATTTAGTTTTTTTCTTCTTTATTGAACTCAGGTGATATCACACTTCAAAGTGCTTGTATACTTGCTTAAAGTTGATTCTACTTTTGGAAGTTGAGGTGCCTGGAAGAACTGATACCTATAAGCTTCCTGTTAAACATGCAAAATTGCACTGTATATGCTAGGACATGTACTTTTAGCAGTAGTATTTATATTTTGTGGTTCTTCTGTTTAATGATTCACTTGACCTTTTTTTAACCTGGACTTTAACTTTGTAAAAAGAGTAAAAAAGTTGTATTTATACCTTAAAAAAGTAATACAGCCACATATTTTTCAGCTGGTCAGTTTGGCACTAGCCAAGTTGCCAGGAGTGGTATAAAAATCCCAGTGAGAAATCACTTATAGTCAGAAAGTTACCATAGCAAGCAAAATTGCCACGTAGTTACCTATTTGACCCTGACCAGCCAGTATTGTGCATTCTTTCTAAGGCTACACTATCTAAGGCTCAAAAGCAAATCTGAATGTTTCCTGTGCTGGCTTAGCCAGCAGAAGCAGTGAGAACCTTGTCAGTGCATGGCAAAGTTTCAGCCAGCTGAGATGCACAGGCAGAGCTTTATGCCAGCTGGACAACACGTGTTTTTCAGTCAGATGTGGAAACTTGCTGGGTTAAGGGGATCTAGTAAGATAAATGCAAAATTTTCTTTCATAGGTAGTTTATGATTTTGAGTCTGAAAGGCAGATTCTTCAAAGAAAGGTGGTTTTTTTTTTTTTTTTTTTGATGTAAGCCAATTTATTCAGCTGCTTTAATGAGGAACCATGGGTAAAGATGTTTAAGACAGATTGTTTGAAGAATGGAGGTGAGATTTTGCTGAGGTTTTGGATTCACATGACAGGAGATTATAAACTAAGGTTATCGTATAGGTTTAGAAACCTCTTAATTTTAGGGCTGGTTCTTGCTTATGACCTGTAGAGGACTAGTTAAAAAAAAAGCTTCAGGTTAGGGCTAGTGATCAAATTAGGGTCAGTGCTTGAACTGACAAGGGGCCATTTTTTCCAGGATGGGATTACAGCTTTCACTTAGTACCCAAAGAGTTTATTCTTTCTGTAGTGGTACCAGGTGTTGGTCTGTGATTGAGGTTAGGGCTAAGGTTAGTGTTAGGGTTAAGTTTAATGTAGACAAGAGTAAATAAGCAGCTCCATATGAAGCTGTTTGCCTAGTTTTAACAGTGACAAAATGTTGGATTTAAAATTAGTTCTATTGCCCAGAGAGGATTCTCGGTTAGGTTCAGATTTGTGTTTTAGCTGGCAGTGTTTAAGGAGCTTGAACTACTTTCAATTGAAATATGTTTCATCCTCACAGAAAAAAGGACTAATGCCAACAGAAACACCCTAATTAGTTTCTTAGTTTCAAATAATTTCAGATTAGAGGAAAATCAGTCTATTACTGGGTAGAAATTAGGGTTCAGACATGTTGAATGCTGCAGAACCATGCAAGAGTAAAGCTTTGTTCATAGATAAATCAGGCAAGGACCTCTTGATTGGATCCAGTTTCTCAAGCTTATGTTTAATGTGATGGTTAAAGACTCAATATAGCAATGACCTAGCTAGTATTGCGAAAGAGATATTCAGAGCCACTGGAGGTGGATTTGAGCCAGTGCTGAAACTGGGTCTCATGACAGACTGGATAATGGGTAAATGCAGGACAACTACAGTTCAAAATTTCACTTGACAGGGGAACTAAGAATGAAATCTTGAACACTGTGCTGCAGCTAATGAGTTTTAAAGTGGTAATGGATGCATGTTGATACACAGTATGAGTAAGGGTCTATGCTATGGGGTTAGGTAGGGGTGAAAAACATGTTCCTAATGCAGGCTTTAGTCATAGTTCCTTGGCTTTTCTTTCTGGTCATTGCTGGCTGACCAGAGATCTTAACCTCGAGGCTAGAGCTAGTGCTGGCATGTAGCCTAGAAGGCCTTATGAATCAGTGTTATATATTAGACAGCTAGCAGTGGGGATTTCAGGCAAGAAGGAGTTTCTGTGATTCACACTGGTCTCAGATAGCTCGAGCCTATCTCAACTGGAGTAAAGGGGATGATGGGAGCTAATGTTAGGCAATGGGCTAACTACTGACCTAGGGAAAATGGAGTTTTAGGAGTGGTGCTAAAAGGGCCAAGCGTATCTGTGTCAGACTGGGCTAGCAAAAGCTGCCATTCTATGCATGTAGCCACAGTGAATCTAGAAAAAAGTGTCTAGTGTTTTTATTAGAAATATTGTTGGTTTGTGTATGTGATTTTGCTTACACAAGCCAGTAATGTTTTCCCAAATGTTCACATTTGAGAAACGGACATTTTATAGCCATTAAGCTTAAAAGTTAAATTGGCAGAAAAAGAGTGAAAAATTCATTAATATTTTGTAAATAAATTATTCTTTTCCTTCCCTACTACCCCCCTCCCATCTTTGCTTTTCGTTAAAACGTATATTATAGAATCATAGATCATAGAATCATAGAATAGTTAGGGTTGGAAAGGACCTTAAGATCATCTAGTTCCAACCCGCCTGCCATGGGCAGGGACACCACATACTAAACCACGTCACCCAAGACTCTATCCAACCTGGCCTTAAACACTGCCAGGGATGGAGCATTCACAACCTCCTTGGGCAACCCATTCCAGTGCCTCACCACCCTCACAGTAAAAACCAGACATAGTAGGAATTTAAGACTTCAAGTCGTTCATGTTCTGGATTGAATGGACTCAAGGAACTTCAGAGAGCAACCGTTCATCCAAACTACCCTGACAGATGTTTGTAACTTGTCCTGTAAGTCTTGCAGGGCAGGGTTAGACTACTGCCTCCCTATGCTTATGTATCCTGGGGGGAACCTTTAATTTATTAATTGCTATGCTTTGGTTTAAAGTACTGAAAGAGGAGTAATTTAGGAGATCATCTAGATTCTAGATGATTCAGCATGAGTCTGGGAAGTAGGAAGCTTTCTTGTAGGTAAATAAATCTCTAAGTGACTTCGTGTGAAAAACCTATTAATCCTATAAAGCGCATGATGAAAAGAACTATATGAGAATTTCTCCCAAGTAAGGTCTGAAAGTTCAGGGCTGTATAGTTTGGGGTTCATAAATATTGCCAAGCATCTCATCATTGCTTTATTGTATCAATTTTATTTAATCTTGGGGATGGGGTAGATGTAAGAAAACCAAAGCTGATATTAATTAGGCAATGTTAATTCAGGAATCAGAGAGTGGAATCCAAAGTATTCCAGCTTGACATAGGTTTGAGTATTGGCTAACTCTGGCTTTTTATTTTAGAAAAATAGGAATGCATTATTCCCTAAGGTTCACTTTTAACGTGAAGGATGTCTGGAAAACACCTACCTGTAGCCTTAGAGTTTAGAAAAATTTGAAGGATGGAAACAAATACTTTTTACCATATCTATTATAATTTTATTCTGTTTCACTTAGTATAAAATCTTCCATAATTTTGAAGACATGATGGTAAAAATTAAAATTTTTGAGAGTGAAATGCAGAAGTAAATGATAAGATTTTTAGACATATGCCTGAATTATGCTCCTGTTGACAATAATGGAACTATTCATGTGTGTAAGGTTTTAGTCATAAAATATCAGGGTGGCTGCTAATTAACTGTAATTTTGCAAAAGTTCACATAGATGGTCATTACAAAATAGGTTCTATACGAGGCTAATTCCTCAAAATCAAACTATTTAGAATTTTCTGTGTTTATTCTGGTGAAAAATAGTTCAGATGATGCTAAAATACTCTTGTCTTCCTTAGGATCTGACATTTTATCTTACCTTGTCCCAAATACATAAGCTCCCTGAATGCAGGCTCCCTTAATTTCTGCACAATTTTGTGGCATTTTTCCTGCCTTTTTAGTTTTAATTGTGTGTTAAGATGATGTGTGTTAAGGCTTTTCCACAGCTGGCCACAAAAATGGTATTTTCAGTAAAGTATAGGGGAATTAGACAGTCAAATCCCAACAAATTTCAGTGGATGCTGGACAAAGAACTGGTTCAGCTGCTTTGAAAACCCTAAAAGGCTTATGATTTTCTTTGCTTTTACTAAGCACACATAGTAGTCTGTTTAAGCAAAATGTTTAGAAATAAACTGAAATACCCGTTCTGAACGGATCTAAATATTACAAAAATCTAGCAGTATAGCTCTTAAAATAGTATACATGCTCTCTTTTCCATCACTCCTCCCTTTGTAAACTTTGTAAACCTGAAGAGCCAGCAACTGAAGTCAATGGCAAGTGAAGCTGCTGAGCAACTCTGTAAACAAACTATCACTGCTCAGGGAGATATTCACAAAAATATACCTTTTGTTTGTATAGTGTCTAAAAGCTTGATGACTGATACCAACTTTAAATGCAATTACAGTGCACAGTAGAAAGAAATGATGTATGTTAGCCAAGTCCTTATAGTCTCTCAAAACTCACAAGTATATAGCAGAAATAAGTATAATGTGAGAGTTGTGAGACGACAGCTTTAAAGGCAAAGGTGCTAATAGGTGCTAATAGCTGTGGGTGCTCATTACTTCCAAAGCAAAACTATAACAGAACACAACTCAGAGTTTGTAGCAGTTGTCACTAATATTTTTAGAATACTCACTGTATGCTGTAGGATATATTAATATCAACTTGTATGTTATGTAAATTTTCAGAAGTGTTATATTATTTCTATAGCTTCAGTGTGGAGCATTGCTATGGGTTAACTAATTAGAAAGTTTTTCAAATTAAGTACTGAACTAATATTATTGTATTTAATTGAAAGTGGAATTTTTAAGCTGTTTTTATGTTTGAGAATGCATGTAACACATTCTGAATGTTTTATCCATCCTCACCAAGCAGTTACATGATGTTCACTCAGTAAGCAGAGATTTTATAGCCATGATTTTAAAGGGTGGTTTCAGTCATCTTTTATAACTGCAAACACTTAATTGCTTTAATGGAATAAAACTGGTTTCAAAATACTTTAGGATCTCAGCACTGCAGAAATCAGTTTCCCTCTTCTGACTGTCATATAATGAAAAATACAATTCCTCAGTAATTATCAGATGGTGCATCTTTGAATAGGCATAAACAAGTATCTCTGTGTGTGAAATTATTATTTCCTCTTTTCACCTATTCCTGACTGATTGACTTACATTCCTCCAAAGACTGAGACATAAAGCAACACCCATGAAAGCAGCTGATCTGGTAAAGTGCTGGGACTTCTAAGATACAGCTGTGCATGGAAGGAAAATTTGAATAATGGGGCGGGGGGGAGGCGGAATATGCTGATAAAATGAACTATATATGTCCTTCTTCATAATTCCTGATTGTGTGAGGTGCCAGACAATTCTGAGGACAATTTTAGGGCAGAGATGAGATGGAAGTGTGGGTGGAAAAGCTGTTAAGACGCCAACTTCTCCCACCCTACTTTGGCTTCTGTGGCAAGCTAGTCAGCTGCAGATCTAGCTCATGCAGAAAAAGAAAAGTACATTTATTTAGGCCCAGGTCCATGGCTTAAAATGTTACATTGTTTTCTATGTATTCAGGGAAACCTCATGATTTAACTTTGATTTAATGGCCCTACTGGTCTGACCTCTCCACACCTGTTATGACTTGGCTAACTTAGGATACCAAAACCATTAAGGTTATTCAAGTGTTTTCTGTTTATTTTACTGTTTAAGTTGCTAAACATGTGGTGTGAAACTTTAATACAGTTTGGATGGCAAAATATTTTCTATGAAATAAGATAGTTAAGGAATCTGATAAACGCATTTGAAAATTTCAGGTCTAACATTCATGCTTATGTGGTTGTGTAAGCTATGGTGTATACAGGCCCTGTTGAAAAGAAAACAGGTTTTATTTAGGGCATATGCAAATGGCAGGCAGACATAAGCCATCTGGGAAATGAGCAGGATGCCTGAAGCCATTCATTCTGGTATGAGCAGCTTGGTCAGTGGTGATGAGGGAGCAATTTGCCTCTAGTGTAGTACCCATGGAATCAGGTGCAGGATGCAGAAGACACCAGTTGAATAGCCTCCTAAGTGAGAGAGGGTAAAGCTCTTTTACTTCTCTTTTTTCACTGAGACACCACTTCAACAAGGAATGCAAGGTCTTGGGGAGAAAAGAGTAAGGCTGGCTAGCCATGCTTCTACAGCCCACAAGTGATGGCTCATACTGTCATGGTGAGAGGGGCAGCCTTGGGCCAGCTTTAGCTTCAGGGATGTTTTCTACAGCTTCTGCACTGTCATGCTTTCCTTTGTCTCTTGCAATTCATCTCTCTTTAAAAAATAATGAATAAGAAAGTTATCATTAGGCTTGCCTACCTCACAGCTTGCCCATTTGAAAAGACCTTTCTGCTATTTTCCCTACCTATCACAGTTTTTACATCTCATTATTTCTTTCAGATAGCTGGTTCTCATAAACTATGCAATGAGAGTATCACTCAAAATAAGCACAAGTGATAGCCTCCAAAGAATTAATTTGAAGCATCAACTAGATCATTCCTTCCTGAAGCCATATGGAATATAATTTTTAACATGCTCCAGCAAAAACAGCCATGCTGCAGAAAGTCTAGGGAAATGAAGAAAATCTTGAGAATCTGGCTGACATATTTAGTACTGGAAAAATCACAGAAATTCATTGAGGAAGGAAGCTATACTAGGAAAAAAAAAAAGAAAAAGCACAAAAGAAATGTACCAGCTGAGAAGATGAAAGAGTCAGCTTTCAGAAACCAATAGGGTGGAGTTCTTCAGTTCTATTCTGCAGATCTCAGAATATAATCTTGTCAGCCTCTCTCTGGGAAGGTATAAGAGGAAAGGGGGAGGAAGAAAAGGAAGTATTCTATATACAGCTAGCAGAAAGAAATGTAGTAGTTCTTTTTACATTAGTCTTCTAGAGTTCGAGCTAAAAAGAAGAAAAAAGGTAATTTTAAGGCTCAGTGAATACTTCATTCCTTTATTATTTTAATGTTCCAAAATGCACAGTAAGGCTTTAGAAGAAGGCTGCATAAGTGCTATCTACATAGTAAACTGTGTATACTGATTTGACTTGGACCCATGCTGTTCACAAATACAGTTTAGAAGTCCAAAAAAAAAAAACCAAAAAACACCCAACTCAGTGTTAATTGCAGTGTGCTAAAAATCAGAGGAAAGCGACATACACATATCTGAAAGCAAAATTTAATTCAAAGAATTTAGGTACCATTTTATGCATGTGTTTTCTATTGCTCCTTTTTTTTTTTTTTTTTATGTCTGTGGAAGGATATTCTGTTCTGTCATTAAAATTTGCTAATTAATCACTACTCTTCACCAGCTTTCTTTAGTAACGGATACAGCACTGTATATTTTACAGCTGATGCAGGAACTCTGGCCTGGGGAGCCATAAGCATTGCTCAATAAATACTTCCATCATGGGTTTGACTCAATTTCTCTGGGCTGACTCAACAATCTATCAAACAAAACATTTCATTATGTAGGCTCTGTGGGACATGCGGGATACAGAATAGAGAGCATGGAAGGGTAAGAACACTTCACTATTATTTTCTTATTATTTTGGAGTTACAGAACAATTGGCAAATGATAGCACACAGAGTTGCAAGGCACATGCTATAAATTGGGTCAATATGATATATATGCTGCCAAGGAGCTGTTTAAGTATATTTTCACAGTTTCCAGCAAAAATAACAAGACAAAAGTAAAGACATCCTGAAGTAATTATGTCATTTGAAAGGAAAAATACAGCAGGGACTTTTAAAACATACATGCAAAAGGAAGAACAAATCGAATTCGTATCATACTTGAAAACTTAATGGAAAAGGATTAACTGATAAACATGAAGCTAAACTCATTATCTTACCCTCAGTTCAATCTGAAATCAAAATTATATCTATATCCTATGTAGGGTCAGTGACAAAGTGAAACTGCTGTATTTAGTTTGTATAATATTTTCAATTTCTGCTCAAAGAGTAAGAAGGTTTGTATTGACAAATGTGTTACAAACTAGGAATTAGTTAAAGAGTAAAGCATTGAAGAGAAAGCTAGATAATCAATTAAGCTATTAGCATAGACCATTTACTGTGTCTGAAATACATTTTAAAATCATCAAAGGCTGCCACGTTAAATCAAATCACACTTTAAAAGCTATAGATTTTTCTAAAACAATAGATAATAAAAGGCAAACAGTTTGCTTGACTGGACAGCTAGGTTACTGTTCACTGTAATTTCAATTCTGAACAGATGAATTTTGGACTTTCATTCTCAGATCAATAAAAAATTCGAGAGTTGCAACCAAAAGGCAGAAGAGGCAGACTGAAAGGCTCACGTTGTTCACTGTAAGTAGTTACCTTTAAAACTTCAGCCTTTAAACATCACCAGTGTGGAGACAGATTTTGTATTGCTGCTCACTGGTACATTATTCTTCTTTTTAGCACTTGTGCATCAGTGTTATCCCAATGACTCAGCCAGGGTCAAGCTCCAGATGTAGCCCAAATTTTGGAAAACTTGCTACATCCAGCAGTAATTTGCAAACTATCTGTTAATGAGTGTCTTTCTACACCATCCATTCCAGACCATTACATAATTGTAAGACTTCAATATCCAGATTTTAAGGACTTGTTGGCGTTTTTTATTCCTTAAAGAGAAAAAACATTGACATATTGGAATGATCTCCTCTGGGTTTACCTGTGTATGTAAAGAGATACTTTTTTCTACCAAGGGCCTCAGCTTCCCTATTCCCTGTAAGACAGAGATATCCTCATTGCATAGTAGAGTCTCAGGCAGCTACAGAAAAACGGTAACACCAGAGGGCACTTTTTGGTATTCCTAATCAGTGATCTGTCCATAAGACGGAAAGTGTTACACTGTTAACACATCTACCAAGAAAAGCAGAAGTGAAGTTGCATTAAGTAAAATAATGTTTTTCAAAGATGAAGCCATGCAGAAGAAAGTAAGGGACAAAGGGTCAATGTCAAAGGACAGAAGGAAAAAGATGAGAAAGGAGACTCAATTCTAAATCTCAGGGGAATTCCCCTATTATGAGTGTTAGAAGACAGTAACATGGGGAAATATAGCAAGAACCAAGGTCACTTGATAACAGGCTGAACCGCAAGACCATGCCTGTGACTAAGTTAGCCCTAAATGACTAAATCAGTCCTTTCCATCTCCAGTGCCTCCAAAAAGAACCTGTGCCCTAAAATAATAAATAAATATCTACTGACAAGCCAAAACAGAAAAAGACATTTCCTGTAGAAAGAACCCAAGGGCCTTGAGGGGAATGGAAATGAAATTATTTTGGTTTGCAAATAATTAATGTTGTTATGGGCTATGGAGACAATCAACATCCCATAAATTAATCTAGCAATAGTAAATGCCTATTTGCCCTAAAATTAAGGGGGGGAGGTTAGCTGCATAATGCAGAAACACTTCTGAGGCATCTCTTCATAAAGACTCATGTATCTTTATGAATGCAATGCTTTGTTATCAGGCCCCACGCTGCAAGTCATTGAGGAGACACTACACCTTTTTATTAACAAAGTGGTTGACATTTTTAAGGATTTGCCAGCAGGTTTGTGTTACCAAGCTTCTAAGCATATTTTCTAATATGCTAAATTTGCCATACTACTTTCCATATGCCTCTCTGGCTTGTTACTTCATAGTGTGGACAGTGCTGACTTCATAACGAGCTGATTGAAGTGTTAAATATTAAAATGTCTATGTCTAGCACACGCTGCCAAACTCACAAAGGAAGAATATTTACTATTTGACTTTCTTTGCATTCTTATTTGCTTTAAGCAACTACTTTTGAGAGTTTTGCAGCCAACTATCTACAACATGCCACTTTTCATGCTATTCCTTTTTTGGTCTGGAATTTTTTTTTTTTAATACCGTATTCTGCAATGCTGAATTACTCACTGCAGTCTTTCACACTTAACCATTTTATGGCACTGTTTAATGGCTTGACTTATGCTTAGAACTTGCAAAGTCACAGGTTATCAGTGTAAAATAATCCAGTGTCTTGTACTCATACTGGGATCATGTTTGATACAGATCATTCCACTTATTTTAAGCCATGTAGTTCTTTGAAAGTCAACACTTCTTATAATATGGTCTCTTCTTTCTTGAGCTTTGTTTTGAACATCCCTTCCCCCACAACACTGTCTGAAGAAAACTTGAGCAAATGTAGAAATAAAACTTCAAGAAGACCCAGAAAATAGGAAAAACCTATTCATAGATTAGCAGAGCTTTCTGAAGTTGAAAGTTTGAGTCATTAGTAGGGTAAAAGAAGGAAGCAGGAGTTTGGAAGCAAACAACAGATTTTTTTTTTTTTTTTTCCATAAGCTTGGCCCCAAGCTCTGTTTTTTTGCATATACAGAGCATAATGAGAAATGTTTTTCCTCAGGACTTCCATCATTGTTATTTATTGCATCCTGGCAGCATAATGGGATGTGCCAAGATCTCAGCTGGATCTGGCCCAATATTCCAAAATTAAGCAAGTAAGTGGATTCAAGTTAAGGTTTTTCATAGAGTTCAAAAGTGAATTGTTGTCCTGTAGATATTCCCTCAGTCCATGTTGTCCTGCTTTCAGCAATTACTGAAACAAAATACAATGGGCCACTGCAGACTTGGGCTTCATGCCACACATCAGCCCTCCTCTGTTCTCCTTATTCATGCTTCTGAGCTCCAAGGAGGCTTCTCTTGTTGAACTTGCCCATTTCACACCAAGAACAGCCTTTTTGCTCAGTGGGCCAAACAAAGCCTAATAAAGCGCTAAATATGTTCTTGCGTAAGTTCTGTTTCATGCATCCTAATCGGTTCTGAAGTTACAAGTAAGCAAGTACTAAACAATCAAGGCATATGATGAATTGCAACTGGTATTTATTTTCTCCTTCCTAGTCTGTGTGGGTAAGAAAAACTGGCATGAATTATGCAGCTACAATTGAGCAAATTTTTTTTTTTAAATTTATCTGGTTTAAGTAACTAAGTTTTTCTCTCATCTTGAGACTATCTTATGAAACTATTCAGAAATTCTCCTACAAACATGGGGATTTGAAATTATGCTTCCTATATCCCAGCCAGGGAGGCTTAATGTCAGGCCTTGAGTTTTGGGAATGGTTTGGACGATTCTTTCTTCTTTCTTGTGATTTATAAATAAAGATTTCATAAGAGAAAGGACAAGAATTCAAAGAGAGTCAATTTCTAAATGCAGAAGGTAGATCATTGTCATTATCAGCCCATCTTAATGAAGAATTCATTACAGGAGACAGTACAGACAGAGGAAAATGAGGAATGCTCATCCCAGAACACCATGCACCAGATTGGTTATATTGCACTACCAGGTCTTCAGTACTTCACTGACTCTATCGGAGACTGTAAGTTATAAGTAGCCACAAAAGTAACCATAAAAGCAGAAGTATTTGCTTACTCATGTCTGCTAGCTGTCCAAAAGGTATGGAAAGGAAGGCAACTTGAAGTAAACACAAACTGAGTAAAGTTAGATGAACCTTTCAGACAATATTAGTATCTGGCATTCATGCAATACAGAACAACAAAAAAGTGGAGTAAATTGTTCTAGATCCAGAAGAGAGTGGATTTGCCTAACCATTTCCAAAATGGGCTAACAGCCTTTCACAGTGCTGAGTTTACCACAAGGAATATGTACTGCATACCTTTACTCCAGAACATCACCTCAGTATAACCAAGATCTCTTAAGATTCCCAGCTAGAAATACCTGTTACAAGCTTTATTCCTTGATTAAAATTTTTAAATGGGGTTATAATTGTGGCAGGCTTTATTAGTGAATGTATAGAGGGTGGTGAGGCACTGGAATGGGTTGCCCAAGGAGGTTGTGAATGCTCCATCCTTGGCGGTGTTCAAGGCCAGGTTGGATGAGGCCTTGGGTGACATGGTTTAGTGTGGGGTGTCCCTGCCCATGGCAGGGGGGTTGGAACTAGATGATCTTAAGGTCCTTTCCAACCCTAACTATTCTATGATTCTATGATTCTTCTATTGTATGTAAGATCAGTAATTAATTTACTTTGTCCTGCTTTAAAGGAAAGAATATTAAGCCTGGAAGAAAAAATTAATGCAAAATTTTGTTTGGGTTTGGACTGTGGGCAGTTCCTTCAAGTGAGGTTAAAACTAAGAAATGACTGAGGCTAGCACTTCTTTGGTTTTTATCATTTCTATTTTGTCTACCATTTATATCATAGAATCATAGAATAGTTAGGGTTGGAAAGGACCTTAAGATCATCTAGTTCCAACCCGCCTGCCATGGGCAGGGACATCTCACACTAAACCATGCCACCCAAGACTCCATCCAACCTGGCCTTGAACACTGCCAAGGATGGAGCATTCACAACCTCCTTGGACAACATTCCAGTGCCTCACCACCCTTACAGTAAAGAACTTCTTCCTTATATCTAATCTAAACTTCCCCTGTTTAAGTTTTAACCCATCACCCCTCATCCTATCACAACAGTCCCTAATGAAGAGTCCATCCCCAGCATCCTTATATTTCTTCATATACTCTTCATATATACCCTTCAGATATTGGAAGGCTGCTGTGAGATCACCACGCAGCCTTCTCTTCTCCAGGCTGAACAACCCCAACTTTCTCAGAGTCTTCATATGGGAGGTGTCTCAGCCCCCTGATCATCCCCATGGCCCTCCTCTGGACTTGTTCCAACAGTTCCATGTCCTTCTTATGTTGAGAACACCATAACTGTACACAACACTCCAAGTGAGGTCTCACAAGAGCAGAGCAGAGGGGCAGGATCACCTCCTTCAACCTGCTGGTCACGCTTCTTTTGATGCAGCCCAGGATATTGTTGGCTTTCTGGGCTGCAAGCGCACACTGCCAGCTCATGTTCAGTTTCTCATCAACCAGCACCCCCAAGTCCTTCTCTGCATGGCTGCTCTGAATGTCTTCTCTGCCCAACCTGCAGCTGTGCCTGGGATTGCCCCAACCTATGTGTAGGACCTTGCACTTGGCTTGGTTAGACTTCATAAGGGTGGCATCGGCCCACCTCACAAGCGTGTCAAGGTCCCTCTAGATGGCATCCCTTCCCTCCAGCATATCAACAGAACCACACAGCTTGGTGTCATCGGCAAACTTGCTGAGGGCGCACTCAATCCCACTGTCCATGTCACTGACAAAGATGTTGAACAAGACCGGTCCCACCACCGATCCCTTAGGGGCACCACTCGTTACTGTTTTCCAACTGGACATTGAGCCGTTGACCACAACTTTTTGCATGCAGCCATCCAGCCAGTTCTTTATCCACCGAGTGGTCCATCTATCAAATTGATGTCTCTCCAATTTAGAGACAAGGATGCCATACAGGAGTGTCAAACACTTTGCACATGTCCAGGTAGATGATGTCAACTGCTCTGCCCCTGTTCATCAGTTTTGTAGCCCCATCATAGAAGGCCACCAAATTGGTCAGGCAGGACTTCCCCCTAGTGAAGCCACGCTGGCTGTTACCAAGCACCTCGTTGTTTTTCATGTGCCTTAGCACGCCTTCCAGGAGAACATGCTCCAAGATTTTTCCAGGCACAGAGGTAAGACTGACTTGTCTGTAATTCCCTGGGTTGTCCATTTTCTCCTTCTTGAAAATATTACCCTTTTTCCAGTTGTCAGGAACTTCACCTGACTGCCACGATTTTTCAAATATACAGAACAGAGGCTTAGCAACTTCTTTCGCCAGCTCCTTCAGGACCCGCGGATGGATTTCATCAAGTCCCATGGACTTGTGCACGTTCAGATTCTCTAAGACAGTCTTGAACCTGACCCTCTCCTACAGTGGGCCTAAGGTCTTCTTCTCACAGTCCCTGTATCTGCCTTCCAAGACTGGCATGGTGTGATGGGAGCATTTGCCAGTGAAGACTGAGGCAAAGAAGTCATTAAGAACCTCAGCCTTCTCCAAATCCTGGGTAGCCAGTTCTCCTTGACAGCTTCCAGAGAGGGCCCACATTGTCCCTAGTCTGTCTTTTATTTGCTATGTACCTATAGAATCCCTTCCTGTTATCTTTCAATTCCCTTGACAAATTTAATTCTAAGTGGGCCTTAGCTTTCCTAACCTGGTCCCTAGCTTCCCAGACAACATTCCTGTATTCTTCCCAGGCTGCCTGTCCTTGCTTCCACCTTTTATAAGCCTCTTTTTCCCCCTCTAAGTTTCCTCAGCAGCTCCTTATCCATCCATGGAGGTCTCCTGGCCCTCCTGCTGCACTTCCTTCTAGTTGAGATACAACACTCCTGAGTTTGTAGCAGGTGAACTTTGAATATCAGCCAACAGTCTTGGGCCCCCCTGCCCTTTAGGGATATATCCCATGGAACCTCACTAAGCAGGCTCCTGAAGAGGCCAAAGTCTGCTCTCTTGAAATCCAGGCCAGTGAGCTTGCTGCACGCTCTTCTCACTGTCCTGAGGATCTTGAACTCGACCATCTCATGATTGCTACAGCCAACATGATCAGCTACCCTGAAGCATCACATTTCCAAACAGCCTCTCCCTGTTGGTGAGCACGAGGTCAAGCATGGCACCTCTCCTTGTCAGCTCCTCTATTACTTGCAAGAGGAAGCTGTCTTCCACACAATCAAGGAACTTTCCTGAATTGCTTGTGCCAGGCTGTACCGCCCCTCTAACAGACATCAGGATGGTTGAAGTCCCCCATGAGGACAACAGCCTGCGAGCATCAAGCTGTTCCTATCTGTCTATAGAGCGCTTCATCCACAAAGTCCTCTTGATCAGGCAATCTGTAACAGATCGTCACAGTAACGTCCCCCCTTAATGTTCTCTCTTTGACCCTGGTCCACAAACTCTGTTAACTGATCACCTGTCCCCAAAGTTCCACACTCTCCAACATATCACTGACATAAATAGCAACTCCCCCTCCCCGTCTGATGCAGCTGTCTTTTCTAAAGAGCCTGTAACTTTCCATTCCAACACTCCAGTCATAGGAGCCATCCCATGTTTCTGTGATACCAGTTATATCCCCATAGACATGCACACATCTGTAATTCCTCTTGTTTGTTCCCCATACTATGGGCATTTGTATAGAGGCATCTGAGCCAAGCTCCAAATGAAGCCAGCTCATTGGCTGCAGCGGCTGGAATATCTCTACATTGCTCTGAGCATTTATTATAGGTGCTGGTAACTGACTGGGTGTGTTGGGATGGAATGATGCCCTTCTCCCCCAGCACATCTAGTTTAAAGCATCCCTGACCAGTCTGGCAAGCCTCTTACCAAAACAGCTCTTCCCCTTCCTTGTCAGGGCAACTCCAGCAGCCCCAAGTAGACCTGCCCTCCCAAATTGAGTCCCGTGTTCTAAATACCCAAACCCCCAACTATGGCACCACTGTCCTAACCATCCATTAACCTGACAAATCTGCCCAGTCTTTTTAAGGTCCTCCGCTTTATCCTGGAGAATTTATGAAAATACAATCTGAGTTCCAGAGCCCCTATCCCCCCTCTCCCCCAGGGCTCTGTAGTCCTTCCTAATTTTCTCTGGACTGCTGCTATCTATATCACTAGCACCCACATGGACCACTAGAAGTAGGCAATAGTCTGTGGTACTTATTAGACCAGGCAGCCCCTCTGCAACATCCCCGATCTGAGCCCCTGGCGGGCAATGCACCTCCCTTGAGACTGGGTCAGGCCAACAGATGGGTGCCTCTGTGCCTTTCAAAGTAGAGTCCCTTACCACTAGGACCCACTGCTTTTTTTTGGCAACACTAGTAGCAATCCTCTTTACTGGTGCATCAGCCAGTTGTTCATGTCCTCATTAGCCCCCTGCAGAACTGTGAAGCTGTTCCGGGTGGGGACGTCACATTTAGAAGGAAGCCCCTTGCTTTTAATTGCCCTCTTTCACCTTTTTTCGTTGATTTTTTTTTTGTTACTAGCTCCCAGCTTCCTGGATTAATGCCCTCCTTCTTGCCTGTATGAGCTAGGGTGGACGCTTGAGACCCCTGCACAGTTTGGGCCTGACAAGCAGTCCTGCTTCCTTTCAGCTTCCCTGACTTCTTTTAGCTTATCGACAGTGTTCCGCAGCTCAGGCCCCTGCTGCAGGAGGACCTCCACCAGGACGCACTGAGCGCAGCTCTGCCCATTGTGCACCCTCGCCTCAAGACGCACTTCGTACACTCCCAAGCTCTGCACTGCAGCCTCCTCTCTCATCGACTCTGTCTGGGTGCCTAGGCTGGCCACCCCCAGGGCAGCCAGAGCAGAGCTCCCAGGCAGGGTCCTCTTCATGAGGCCTGTACACACCAACTCGCCCTGCCTGCCTGCCTGCCTGCCTGCAGCCAGAGCAGAGCTCCCAGGCCAGGTCCTCTTCGTGAGGCCTGTACACACCAACTTGCCCTGCCCTCCTGCCCGCACGAACTGCACACCACGCTGTACTCGCCTGCCATGTTCGCCGAGCTGCAGACGATTTGTGCTTCCTGGGGCGGGTTTTTGGCCAGTCAGAGCTGGTGCTGTCCCTCCTGCCACCACCCCCTGTCAGTCAGCTGCTCGACTTGGCTTCTGTGCAAGGCCTGTCGAGGAGTTGAGGCTTTCAATGGCTCTTGCCGCTCTGAGTTGTGGTTCCCGGATGCTGAGCTTCCCGCCGCTCAGGTGCTGAAGGCTTTCTCTCTGGAGCTACTCACCTCAGCAATTTCTAGACCCTTATGATTGTTTGCGTGGGGTAGTTTCAAACTGCAGTAACACATTGCATTTACACATTTGGCTCTGAAGCAAAGCAATGAGGATTTTCAGATCCTGTATTGAGTAGAGATGTCCTTAGGGAGTGGCACTTCATCTTTCTGTTTACTGCGGCAGTCTTCCAGCCAGGCTTTGGCGGTCATTTACATCTCTTGCTTCCACTCCCTCCCCTGTTTCTTCCTATGACAGCAGATACCTTCCAGAAAAGACAAATGCTGGTAATTTGAGACCTAGGTCCAGTCAACAGTTTTTATACTCTTCTTCTGTCAGAAAACTGTCTTATGTTCATCTCTGCCCTGTTTATTTACATCTTCCTCATTACCACACAAAACTGCTGTTTTACACAAGCACAAGTTGTGGAGGCCCAGGGGAATTAACTCTGCATTGTGGTATTCCTCCACATTTCTATTTTGGTGCCAGTATCTGCAGAACTTGTTCTGGAATTCTGTTTTGATCTGAAATGCTGAATGTCTCCTGGAAGGCATGAATTTTTCTCATTCTCAGTACCTTTTCTCCCTTCTTTGACACCAATAGCTATTGGAAGAGGAATCCTAAATTCCTTAGAAATCAAGACACAAGTGAGGAGTAATTTTCACAGAAGCTATGGCTTGAAGCTTTTTATGCATTTCAGCTATGCAAAACTGCACAGTTCAAAAACATGTAAAGATATTACAAAGACTAAAAGTAGATCTCTGAGTTTAACAGGAAAAAAGAAAAAAAGAAAAGCAGTTTTAACACAGTGGAAATACTGAGATTTTGAAAATTACATGGCTTGAATTGACAGGATAGGCAGAAATTGTATTTATCCTCTTTGCTATACCTTTACCTTCTTCCATAAAAGTGTTGGGAAAACTGGAAAGGTGATAACAGGACAGGAATGGTGTCTGTCCTAAGCAGCACAATCTCTACAGCCACCATAAAATCCTCTATAAAATGGCCTGTTGTTGATGTCATGAGCACATTGTCAAATAAAAAGGCAGTGTTACATTTCACAAAGTAATAGATTGCTCTTCTTTGCGTCATATAAAATTGCAGTATTCCTTACTGATGTTATTTTCTTTTCTGGTATGTCATAAAAGAAGTCCCAAACCAACAAGTATTTACTATGCTTTTACAGGGGATGTTCCCAGGGCCTTTTAAGTTTTTCTCTGATGCTGGAAAGCAAATCCTACTGCCAGCACCAGTGTGTCCTCCACAACAGGATAAAGCCTAAACCTTCAGGGATCTGAGTACAAGTTACTGCAGAGGGCTCTTCCAGGCACTGGCAGTGTGGGGCCTCGGACAAAGGGCAACAGTGGTGTCTCAGGCTGGAGGCAGTGTGGTCCCTGCTGCTGGTGAGCTGCCCTACTGGGTGTGCATCACTACCGCTGGAAGGAAGTGAGATGTCCCAAGCCTCTGAGTGCTGTGTTCATGCTGTTGCTATGTCAATAACCCCTAATTTGAGCTAAATTTGAGCTAAGTTAGAGATCCACTGTTGTTGCTGCCTGGCACAAGGGTTGCTCTCACAGCCCACAGGAAGTGAATGGGATTCTAATTTTTTCTTGTGAATTAATCTCATTGTTTTGTTGCCTGAATAACCAAGTACAACTGAGCTTCATTTTAAATCTGCATAGAGTCATTATGCAGCCAAAACAGACAAAGGTTAAAAAAACCCCAACAAACCACAATATTATGAGAATGGTGGTCAGGTAATAAGTCTTTAAAAATGAGCATCTTGTATCCTGAAATGACATGCTGCCTTATGCTGACCACCGTGGAGCAGGCAGCTTCTCCTGTGTGTGGCAGCTGCTGCCTCGCATCCAGCATCTGTCCTGGGTGGGAAGCACAAGTGCTGGCTCCACTGCTGCCTCAAGCTTTCCCAGTTTCTTACACTGAAAACTGGAGCTGGAAGTGCCTGCCCAGCTCTGAGGCTGCACAGCATCTCCACAGAACTTAAAGAGGCTGCTCTGTCAGAGGGTACAGGTGGAATAAACCTATGAGAAGCAGCTTGGGCTGCTGGGAATAAGCAACAGTTTCTTATCTGGGTAAGCTGATGAGAAGACCTGCTTGGAGGCTTACTTTGCTTTCCGCAAAAGCTATGGGTGGTTATTATTAATTTTTTTTTTACTTGTTCATAGAGAAATGGGGAAGAGATCTGGGAATGGGTATGAGTAGTGTTATGTCTCTGCTTCTAGAATTTCCTGGCATCCAGGACTATTGCACAGAAAGCATGTGCTAGGAGCAGCTGGAAATTCAGATACATAAATGCATATACTCCTGTTATTAGAGGTGAAATAGGATTTCAGGAAGGAATAGGGAGCCAAAGAGGTGGGGAAATCAAGTACTTTATAGTGCTGGCATGCTTGGAGGCATTTTGCGACTTGCTCTATTTCTGAACCAGTATTTGCCGGAATCACACTACTAGCCAGCAGTGTGGTGTCTCTGCTGGCAATGCTTTTAAGTCTAATGCAAAAAACATCACTGCCTAGCGGCATTGCAGAGCACTATTTGGCAACCTGCAGCATCAATCCGAGCTTCCAGACTATTGTTACCAGCGACCAGTATCCAAAAGTAGGCCTAAATACTGCTACTCACAGTGCATCCGCGCCTCTAAATGTAATATATGGGAGGAAGCAGTTTGTTTCATTTTCTCATGACAGGAAAACCATACTTTCTAACATTTTTTAACACAGCTTGTTCATTTTGCCCGAAATAGGTTTCCAAAAAGCTGCATCATGACATATGCTCCTGGACTCAAAGCAAAAGCCATACACTTGTAATGTTATCCTCTCTCAGAGGTGTAAGATGAACTGCATTGCAGAATTTTGCTTTTACTTTCTTGAATAATGCCCACAGTGGTGGCAAGAAGGAATAAAATAAAGCATTCCTAACAGCCATGTGATATTTGGCTTGGATTGTCAGCATGAAAAATGTGGAAAACTACTTTCGTAAGTATATACACTGAAATTATTCTGTTACTCTTAGCCCTCATTCATGGGATTTACAGAAGAATCCCTCACAAGCATGTAATTTGAAGACAGTGAATACCTAGTAAACTATCTTTCCTTGAAACTAATACTGATACTAAGCTACAACCAGGCAGGGGTTTTCACAAGCATTAGATTAAAAGGAAACAAGATCATTACTACCTTATCAGATTGATTAGTGGATTTTGTATCAAATGTCTCAGGTATCAGTGAAAATACCGGGCTTCAGGGGTGGGGATAATCAGATGTTTCTCCTGGGCCCTTCCACTGCTGCTTGATGGAATTGTGTGGATGCCTTGTTTTCTAAAGGAGATTTAAGGCCGTAGAGGAACATACTTTGGAAGTCTGGAATTTGGAGGAAACATTTTATTCTGTTTCCAGTAAAAGTACACTGGAACAGGAGTCTTTGAGAAACACAGTGAAAAAGGCGCTATATTACTGTGTCAGAACATGCTGGACTCCAACCTGCAATACTTCTCTCATAGGAATTCATAGTGAGAAGTCCATGTTAGTCACTCTAGAGCATGTATTTTAAGGTTTTTGTTTTGGTTTGTTCTATAAAAAGGTGCCTGTGCTTTTGTTACTTCCTAAATAACATGAAATATATCCAGTGAAAATGATGTATTCTTTCTTTTATTCTTTTTTATTTCACAACTATAGCAGCTTAAGAATGTAGGGAATGGTCTTGGGCACAGCAACAAGAAAAATGCAGGAATTAAAGTTGTGGAGGAGAGGCCAATCACTTCACACTTTTTAGACACCAAAGAATGATAATTGGTCTATTTTGAAAAGAAAGGTGTACCTATGTATTCTATTGGGCAAGAACATTAATGTTTTAGTGAAGTAATGAAATGTCATATTAGCTTGGTTGTCCCTACTCGACTGTGTCTGTATAATGTACTGTTGTGTGATATGAATGAACACATTACTTTGCAGTCTAGAGTAGTCATTGCACTGGTAGTTTTTAAGCCTCTTGATAACTGATTTTCCTTACAGTATTTTGTCTTACCATGGAAAAGAAAATAGGAAAATACTAGGGAATCTGTCCAAGTAATCTGTGATTTATACAATGTCGTTTCATCCTTATTACTGTGTATTACCATTGTTGCAGCAGAAATAAAGAAAAAAAATCCACTTTTCAGTAATTAATAGTTATATATAGTTATACTGCATCTAGGATGTCATTCATATAGAATATTCTTTGGTCTCTATACTCAGTGCTATAATCTCTACCAATCTTTCAAACTATAGCAAGAGGCAACACCTGGAAAGGACATTTAGAGAGAAAACTGCACAGGAAATAGCGTTGACTGTTCAATATATATCAATCACCTTTCCAAGGCAGAGCTAAAATGTTACCCTTTAGTATAGTATTAAGGGAAACTTAATTGCTGTTAGAGTGGCTGAGAAATATCCCCAAGCCTCCAGTATCTTTCTACCAAATAGAAGGCTGAAGATGTGTAAGATATTCTCAAAGCCTGCTTCCTGTTGAAAGGAAATTGCCTTGGCAAAAGATCTCTGCTAGACAGCTGCACAATGCTCCCTGGAGAATCTCTCCTAGGCTCCAGCACAGCAACAGAGAGTGGAGCCAAGGATGAAGGCTGGAGGACCATGCTAAGAACACAGCTTTTGCATTGCCACAGCACGGATGTTTGCAGTGGCACTATAATCTACTTGCACAGGCTGAAATATGGCCTGGGCTTTTGAACTGTCTAAATTACATTGCAACTGTGAGACAGACAGGAGGTCTGTCAGGTAGACAGGAGAACATTTCAATATTACCTTTACCTACTGTTTCCCCTCCTCTCCCTCTGACAACCTGATTCTATGGGCTCCCTGTTCAATCTCTGTGCTGTGTACTCATGGGCAGTGTTCACAGGAGAAAGCCTGGCAGAGATCTCCAAGTTGAAGATAACTAAAAATGGTCAAGATGCATGGTTGTGACACTGCTTGCAAGCTTATTAGCTTTGCTGAAAAGCACCCGTTTTAAGTTTTGGTATCACCCTTCTTGAAAGAAGCCATGTTTGGGAACCTCTGCATTCCTGCATGCGTACCTCTGCAGTCCTGCTGTGCTGCATGGTTGATACTAGCCATTTTTTGTTGGTGTTAGTTTAAAGACCTATGAATTCTCTCAGTAGGGATCTGATTTAAGAGGACGCTTAATCTTCTGTGCCTAACTCCTCTCACATAGCTCATATGCTGTCCAGTGTCAGGCACTGAATTGCACTTCTATACCAGGGCATTATGATCCTGAAAGTTACCACCAATTCAATAGAGATCTGAACAGGCAGGTGCAAACTTCTGATCTGTTGACTAAAAATCTGGGCAGACTCTGGATACCTCTGAAGTGCTTGAGGGGAATAAGATATAAAGTTTTGATGTGATTCATAAGGTAAGCAGCTAGCTATCTCACTCCATAAGTAACACAATACTAAACCTGAGATTTTTCTGGATTTTAGAAAGGTAGCACTCTATGTAGGACTAGTGTTTTCTTTGTTCAATCATTTTTCTTTTTCGGCAGTGTAACCATCTCATTTGCAAGTTCAAGGCTCCCTTCATGTTTACATTTCTGGGTTTAATTCCTGCTCGGTTTTTTTTTGGTGTTTTTTTTTTCCCTGATACAAGTACCTGACACAGCTGGCTCTGTCTGTGTATGAGGCAGACAGATAGGTGAGACTCTTCAAAAGCAGAATATAGAATACGGAATACTGGTATCTATTCTCTTCCTCCCCCTGAACTTCTTCTGATGGTATTAGTTTTATTTGCTTTGAGGAAGATGGTGTTCAGCATGTGATTGATACCTCTCTAACTCCTTTTTTTTTTTTCCACTGTAAACCTATGACAGCCATACATCTGATAGAAAAGACAGAAATTTCATCAACAAATGTACAGTTTTAAAGAAAACGTGAAATCAGTTGAAGTCTTCAGCTGACATAAAAAGTAAAGATTGGGAAGCATTACAGCTTATTTGCAAAATGTGGAGAAATATTGGACAATCTGGAAAAAATGAGTGCTTAAAAGATCTGTTCTAGAGTTAGAAATGCCATATAGAATAATCAGACCAGATTAGATCCTGCTGTAAGGATGAGATTTTGTGGCAAGTGAAAAGTTGTTCTCATTACTGCACAACTGACATGGCCACTGCAAGGAGGGAGGATATCTCTAGCGCAGTAGACAAGGATAGTGTGCTATACTTCTGAGTAATTACTTTAATTGCACAGTGTTCTGTATTATGTATGTTTACTTTGCAGTCTTGAACAAATGCAGCAGGGAATAGTTCTGCTATTCTCTGAATAGTCATTGCCTCCATCGCTGGCAGTATTCAAGGCCAGGTTGGACAGAGCCTTTGGAGACATGGTCTAGTGTGAGGTGTCCCTGTCCATGGCAGGGAGATTGGAACTAGATGATCTTAAGGTCCTTTCTAATCCAAACCATTCTATGATTCTATGATTCAAGCAAGTAGTTTGGTAGCAGAGGTAGGTGACTATAGAATTGCCCTTCATTTGATCTGAAGTTGTTATTTTTTAACATTTGACTAAAACAGTCCTTGGACTCCTCATTTTGTGACTACCCACTTGAGAATAAATCGGCTTCTTTTATCTTCTAATGACAAGACCGAGCCTTGAGTCAGATATAATGAAAGAATAAAAACCAGACTACAGGGTATTTCAAAGTAGAACTCAAGAACTCAATTTCGAAAGAACCAGCAAAATCATAATGTTCACTTGGAGGAAAAATCAAACAAGATGAAGTTTGTGGCTGAGAAATTACCAAGTCCTTCACATTCAAAGAAAGAAATGGCCTTTGTCCTACATATATCTGTGCATGTTATATCCTATAGAATAGAATCTTTATGCCTGAATGCTCTTTTTTTTCTTTCAGAAAAAAATATGACATGACATCCAATAAATTAGGCATACAGAGAATTTCTCAGAAACCTGCACTCAGCCAACTGAGAAGACTGATGTTGCTTGAGTAAATCCCCAAGAGCAAAATGGGTCTAATTCTTTACAAGTGAGTGCCTGCCCAAGTTCTAGTATGCATGGCTGCTGAACATAGAGGGTTTATGTCACGAAACCCAAAGTCACTGTTTGGAAAGGAGCTCTATAATATACCACATTATGCATTCCTTCTGTGAAAATGTGAGTACAGTACTCCTGAAACTGTGAACACATTTTGGAAGAGTCTTTTTCATTACTGGATGCAGAAGTGTTTAATTGCTTGGAAATCCGTCCACTCAGCTCCAAAGACTAGTAATAGCAACATCAAGCTTTCCACAAGGAAAATCTTCTTTCTCTTTCCAAAATCTCAAAGTCCCTTCCTTGAAGCAGGGAGACATGCCAGAAGTCAATAATCTGAAAGTGAAGAGATCCATAGAGAAAGATTCAGCTTTACTTTTGTTGTTCTCAGAGGAAGAAGAGACGTGACAGCTTAAAGATCTCATTAACCATTGCTGTTGCTTGAAAAAGGTAAAATCTGTATGTGGTATTTCAGGCTAGTTACCCTAATAAATCTTGACTAATCCCAGTCACTAGAAAATAAAGCCTTTATGCCAAGTATTAAATATTGACTATTATTTATGACAACTGTCACATTGAAACAATTATGCATTGTTTCTTTTATTGGGAAGTTACTGTTTTAATTCTTTAGCATCACTAAAACTCTATATTAGCTTAATCTGAAATCTGGCAGATGCAGAGGGCACAGAGCAGTTTTGGTGTAGAAGTAAGGTTCCTGATATAAAAAATATTTCTGGTTTGTGGAAGAGACAATATATGCAACCACATGGCTTTCATGCAGTAAAGGTTAATATTCATGGACTTAAGTTTATATCTTTGAGATTCAATGTAATTGATGATAAACTCATCAATTTAGTAATAGAGAATTTATGACTTGTGTCATTTTGGGAGAAGCACCAGGAGAAAAATGTGACTTGAGCACTATTCTTTTGCTGTTTCTCAGTTGTCAGAACAGTAGAGTAATTTATTCCAGCTTTCTTGTAAGTTTAGCATACTCTATGTCATAAGTCTGGTCATATCTGTTGGCTGACACAGAGGGACTTAGTGCTAGCCTGAAAAATCTCAGCTTCTTTTATGCAGGTATGGAGTATATGGTCTGTTCTCTATTCTGCTGTTTCTGTTTTCACAACCCAGAGGGGCCAGCAAATTGGACTATGTTTCCTGCTGCTTTTATTCACGGACATGTGTGACTGGAAGAAAGAATCAAACTTTCCTAGTACCCTTCTACTAAAATATGCTGGTGTCTTTCATGTTTTAAATGCTGTGATTTGGGCAATGTGTCAGAGACAATAGATCCATGGTGAAACACACAAAGATAGAAAAGTTCTGTTTGTCCGCTTTGGCTCCTCCCCGGGAGGTCCCACTTTGGTTCCTACCCAGAGAGTCTTGCTTTGGCTGCTCCCAGGAAAGTCCAGCTTTGGTTCCTCCCCAGAAAGTTCCGCTTTAGAACTCCCCTGAAAAGTCCTGACCCTTGAAGACCTTTCTAGGTATTGCTGGCCACTTCTTCTGACATAGGCTGTCCCCCTGTGTCAGAGTGTGCATTTTTGTTAGTATGAAAGCCTGAGCCTCATGCAATGCGGGGAGGCAGATCCTCATACCAATCAGGTCAACGTTGCCTCTGTGGGGGCTAAGGTTGAGCCTGCCACCTCTAACTGCAATTATGTTTCTCAGAGCTAGTTTCCTGATCGTCATTACCTGATGGTCTTTGGGCTTGGTAAGACAATCAAACATCAGAAGTATCCTTTGCTGTATCTGTTAGTATCTCTATATGTTCCTATATTAATAAACTAGTTGTGAGTTCTCTATTTGTGTCTCGTTTCTCTCACCCAGAATCCTTGAACTCCAGAACAGGCAACTACACTGTCATCTTTCTTCCCTAATTTAAAAGAGTCAACTTTGTAACTATAAAATGATATTTGAAAAGAGGAAAGGTTCCGTATAGCAGCCAGTAACAGTGTTCATCCTTTTGCTTCAGGTGGGAACAGAGCTATTCTCCAGGTTGTGACTGAATTTTGATTCCTATCACCAGTGATTTCAGCTTCTGAAACATGATTTTGTCAGGAGAAGACTTAATTTTCCGGATCAATTTGTACTAGTATACGTCTATCTGGAATATTGTCTGAATGGGCAGCATTATTATATACGTTCCCGAGCATTTAGCAGACAGGATAGCATGAAAGCTATCCCATTTAAAAAGAAAAAATACAGGAATTCCTCAATTAATTAATGGATTAATTACAACTAATGATAGTTTTTTGTTTTCTAAGTAATGGAGGATCACAGTCATGATATTTATTTGTTTTTTATCATCTACCCTTGTACACATACATGTTCTTTAGAAGAGAATACTAATGTATCAGATAGGAAAGAAGTAATTTTAAAATTATACATTGTGTGTTAAAGGTATGTTGGAATGAAATTGTAAGGTGGCAAAGTTAAAGACTTAAATTACAGGTGAAGCAGTTGCCTTTCTAATCCTCATTTAGTTCTCCTTGTATATATATTTTAATATAGTCTCTGATTATAACATCATATGCTTTGATTGCTGTTTCATTCTGTTTAGGGGATTGAACTTGCTCATTAAAAAGCAATTTCCCATGAGTGACCTGTACTTTATTTACTGTGATCTTGTCAGATGCTACCTAAAATATGGAATTGTTATTTGTGGACTGCCTTCTGTGAAGCCAATGGAATGTAGAAGTGTTACCCAGAATTCCACAAATGAAGTTTAACATCAGAGTACCTAATTGTCTTAGATGGCACAGGTTTTTTTCACAGCATAGATTTGCATTTTAAGATATGGCTTTCAGCACTTGCTTGCCTGCAGTTCTGCATGATTTATTTTCAACTTGATGATCTTAGAGATTTTTTCCCAACCTAAATGATTCTATGATACGCTCATGCCCTGATAGACACCTGAAATAAGATGACTGGAGCATCAGCCCTGTGGCTTTACGTTTGGTGAGTTTTATATTATTTTTTCAGGGCATCATTGTACCATTTTAACTGGCATCTTTCTGGTTTTTATCCAGGAGATATGTAATCATGCTTCACCCACTAGATGCCTTACAGCTTCTGCCAGAGTGAGACAAGCGCAAACAAGTAGCATTTTCCTAATGGATTTCACAGAACACAGAATGATGCAGGAGTCTTCGAGGGCAGTGGAGTTGTGTCAGGTGATAAAAGTTTTGTATTGCAATATAGAAATGAAAAGTGGACTAACACCACCAAAATGAATTCTGAGATTTCTAACCTTTTGAAGTTTGATTCTGAAACTGTAATAACCAAGATAGCTTTTACAACTTTCACTGGAAAAGAAAGGATTCTTGAGCAAGTGCCTTTTACAGCAACAGAACATGAAACATCACCAACATATTTTTAAAATACTAACAAAGACTTTTTTTTAGGGTTTTGGGGGTTTTTTTGCATGAATTTTTGTAAATATACAAGACAAAATGATGTCCTTTATTACACAAAGCAGTTTTGATGCCCTGTCTTCAATTACATTGTGGATTAAGCTGATTTCTACAGGCAGTAACTAAAATAACATTGACATTCCTGTCTAAAGCAGATAGATAGCATTTGCATTGTAAGACACCCGTTTTCTCAAGCAATGGAAATGTATGCAGTGGGGTTTTGCTATTTATATAGCAATTGGTTGGTCCTTTTCTCCCAAATATTGCTGTTGAGCTCCTCTGGAATATGTAGAATATTAATATATATATAGAATATATATATAGATATATATAATATATAATATATATAAAGATATAGATATATATAAATATATATAAAATATATAAATATATAAATATATATAAATATAAAATATAAATAAAAAATATAATATAAATAAAAATATAATATATTATAAATATAAATATATATAAATATATATAAATATATAATATATAAATATATTATAATATATAATATATTATAAATATAATATTATATAAAATAATGAATAAATTAAATAAATATTATATATTATATATTATATATATTATATATTATATATTATATATTATTATTATTATATATAATAATATATAATATATAATATATATAATATATATAATATATAATATATATAATATATATAATATATAATATATATAATTATATATAATAATAATATATATAATATATATAATATAATATATAATATATAATATATAATAATAATTATATTTTATATAATTATAAATATATAATATTAATATATTATATTAATATATATAATATATATTTATAATATTTATTATTTTAAAATTATATATAATATATAAATATATATTATATTATATATATTATTATAATATATATATTATAAATATAAATATATATATAATTATATATTATATATATTATATATATTATATATTATATATATTATATATATTATATATTATATATATATTATATATATTATATATAATATATATTATATATTATTAAATAAAATAAATATTATATAAATATATATTATATATAAATATATTATATATAAATATATAATATATTATAAATAAAAATATAATAATATAATAATATAAATAAAAAATATAATATAAATATATATATATAAAGATATAGATATATATATATAAAGATATAATATATAATATATATAGAATATAAATACTCTGGAATATGTGTCTCTGTCACACAATAAGAGGAGAGTCCTTCCATGAGCTTCATAATCCTGGGGACATACTAGAGTTTCCTGAAGTGCACAGGCACAATGGTTTTAATAGATTTCTAAAATGCAAGTACTTGGTTCATAGGATGAGAATTACATGACAGGATTTTCTGCAACCTTCCAAGTTCCTTGGGCACAGAAAAGTAGCCAGGCAAGATGACTCTGAAGGATCCCTGGTCTTTAAGGCATTTCATAAGATGTACAACACAACAAGCTCTAATAGTTTGGCTTTGTGTTCCATTTTCATATCCAACATATATCTGCGATGTCTTTGGCCAAAATAATAACCCTACCTATGAAAATCTGAACTTTCAGAAGCAGATTTGATATGTAGCAAAATAATTTTGTTGTTGTTGTTGTTGTTGTTTTCTTAATTAGGAGCAACAAAGGGCAAATGTCATTTCAGCCTGTATAGACTTCATATTTTCAAATGCCTCAGACATGGATTTTGTTTCCCTTTCCCCCATATCAGAACCATTTGCCCAAGGTTTTGGGTCCTGAATGAGAAAATAATTTCCTATTGCTCATGGGACAGTGATGTTCTATAGCATGACAGAGTAAAAGGAAATAGGAACGAGTGAAGAAACAAATCCTTGTGGAAGAAGAGAATAGGTAACCCTGGAAAAAAACAAATCTGCCTGATAGCTAGAAGATAAATGTGTATTTTGGTGTCATTGCAAGATTTAAGCCAAAATCCAATTAAATTAGTGGAAGGCACCTCTCTCTTTCTCTGTTTAAACAGAGATATCTTAAAAGAAGCACAATGACTCCTTTAAATCAACTAATACACACTCTCAACAGCAAAGAGTTAATCATGCATCTACACATTCCAAGGTTTTGCTCCGTCTGACTTTGAAGGTATTATGTCATGTGGCTTCTTTCCACCTGATGAAATGGGGCAGATATAAGGGGGGCTGAAATGGAGGGGTAGAAGGAATTTCTGTGCCTTAACAGAATCACAAAGTCTAATGCAGTCAATCGTATAACGGGAATAAATTAAATTGTGCTGGAATAACTTGATTGCTTAAAAAAGTAATTACAGTAATACTAGATGAAGAAACATGAAATAAAGTAATTATATGCCTACTTTCTCCGTGCTGAGCATGGTACATCAGAATGAATTTATATACGCTTATTATAGGCATAGTATAGCGATATAACTCATTACAGAGTTATTGGTTTTGCAATCTCTTTGATGTAGTACCTTTTAAAACTCTACTCCCCGTCTAAATAGTCTGAATTATAAAAATCACAAGGCCAATGGATAATAATAAATAGGACTAAACTAGAATGTGTGTGGGGAGTTCATAGAGTGACTGTTCAGAAACAAAAGAAGTTAATATTATGCCTCCACTAACAACCTCATACATCACCTGAAACTGGAAGTAAACAGCGTCTTAGTAATAAGGTGCAAAAATGTTATCAGCTTAGAAAGTTCATGTGCCGCAGACAGTAGTACACTGGATATGTGAAACAGAGGCATATGAGCACAAAATAGCAGGTGGCTTGTGACAGCTCCCATGTGGCATACTGGTTCATAGATTTTTAAAATACCACATTCTGAATGTGACATATAATGAAATGACCATTCATAAGGTATTTCTAGGGTGTCTAGTTATCATTTGATCTCTTACGTATCAGGCAGCATCACCGACTAGTCCTAGCAGGGGCTGTACCTCCCTTCCACAGACTTCAGTAATTTCTCAAGATGTATTTCAAATTTGAAAAGGTTTGAAAGCAAGCCTAACTCTCAAATCCATATGAAGTATCAGTTTATCGCAGTGACTTGGTGTTTTCCTTCATTACTGTAGTACTCTTAATGACACCATGTACAAAGGAGTTCTTCACTCATTGCTCTTGGTAGTGAAGAGTATGTTGTGCTGGGACTTTAATTTCCCTGATTCCTTGTTAATTTTCCGAATGTGGTTATAAGGTTTTTTAAAAACCTTGTTATATATAAGCCCTTAAATTGGTAGATTCTCTTAATTTCTTCTGATTGTTACAGAAACTGCATTCATCTGAAATGCCTGAAATGAGTTACTCACAATTTATATTAATAAAGTAAATACTATATTATGAAAAGCAGAGATATGTTAAGTTTTACAGTTACACTGAGAAAAACTCCTTTAAGCAAACTTAATATTTCCACTTGTCATTTTTTCCAGTGATATGAAATAGTCCACTCAAATCCCTGTAAAGTCCTGCCAAAGAGAGAACTGGATTTCCGCAGTGCTGTGGGCTTTCACTGCATGTTGTGTCTATCCCATTGACAGATCAATCGGACCATTTTGTTTCAAACCAGCATAAAAATTAATGAGAGATGGTAGCCTTTAATTTTCAGGAGGCTGGTATAGTTTTTGGAATATCCCTGAATCACCGTGTGCGTATCCATAGAGTATGTAAACAAGGGGTTTTTTTAGAGCTCTGTGATACAGCTGTTTCTCATTTTCACCTGCAGATGCTATCTTGCTTACAGAGCAGCTTAGTTGAAAACGGTGTTGTCTCATAAGACCAACAATATGCAGTTTTGATTGAAAAGTGCATAATGCTTTTATCATTCACAGGGCAAAAAGCTCAGTGTAAAGCTATGTTTTAATAAGAGCAGAAGACTGTACTGAAGTAGTATCAAAGCTCCCTTCTTCTGTGAAGCATAGTTGTCTATAAAAGCATAAAAAATATGCTTATTCATCTTATTATTATGGAAAGTCCTGGTGACTCACTGCATGGGTGAGAGGAGATGGTTTAGTTATTACTGTTTGTGATTATGTGTTCTGTTAAGATGGAAACAAAGCAGAACCAATATGGAAGATTCCCATAGCATATGTGAACATGCATGCTGCCTTTTGTGTTCACATGCCGTTTGAGTTAAGGGTTAGGGTTCTACAGACACATCAATGAAACAGTTCTTAACAGTGAATAAACATGCCTAAGACAAGAAGAAAGGAAAAAAAAAAGAAAAAAAGGGAAAAAAATGAGGAAGTCTTAGTTCTCCCCAGAGCCAGGACTTGGAGTGATGGAATTTCCCTAGTGAGGAAACAAAGACATAATGTCTAATTGCTAGGACATAAAGAATCAGAGGGAGAGCGCAGAGTGGCCAGGGGTGCGGAAGAACACCGAGCCCAAAGGTCATAGAGAGAAAAAGAAACTCAGTTCAGAGTATGTGCAAAACATTCAAGAGCAACCACAGCCAAAAGAATGCTTGGGAGTATTGAGGCAAAGGAAGAAAAGAATTAGATGTTTGTCTGGTTTTCATACATTTGTCTATCTGAATGCACACACACAGAGGTATTCTCCAAGTAACTAAGACAAAATTAATTAATCTAATTTCCTTTTGTGTTCAACCAATATGTACTCTATAAATGTTGCAGCTAATGAGATCTGAAAGGAGATTTGCTCAGGCTTCTGGGGAATGGGGAAAAGTAGCCTAGGTAATGCAAATCTAGGACAGGGGATGCACTTCCAATGACTGTAACAGGGAACTCGTTTCCCTCAGAGCATGCTACAGGAAAAAGAGAAGCTGAAAGCTATTCTTGAGAAAGCACTTGGCTGTTTTACTGGCTTCTATGCATAGCAAGACTCATATGTCCAGCCAGTGGGAACTCTACTGAGGTTGTGAAAGAGAACAGCATTTGTATTAAAAGATAAGAAAGGGAGTTAGTAAAGAACTCACTGCAATTCAGCTTTTTCTGCTATTACCAAAACTGACTTCTGAAACTTGAGAGCTATTTATTCAAGTCAATAATCCCTAAATCAGTTGCCAGTTCCTTCCCAGAAGGATGCAAGCCAGTTCTCAGGGAGTCAAAAACCTCATGCTATCAGCACTTTCACTTCATATCACTCAATCCAAGTTTCTTTTCTCCTTGATAAATATATATTGTGCATAGGACTAAAAATGCAATTTTTTTTTCTCTCTGAATACCCTGATACGCATGCTGTGACTTCAGCATTTAAAGGAATAATGCAGGTTGTCACCTTCATTTTATGTTTTTACAGGCCAGATTACAATACAGCATAGAGAATAAGAAGCCTCAGAGGAAGCAGAGGACTAAAGGTGTTCAGTAAAGCAACACAAGCTGTCCAGAAATGTTAACAAGTAAGTCTTTGAGTTAGGAGGACACACAAAGGTACTGGTGGTATACAGAATCAAACAAATCATACAGATTTTTAATGAGGAAGTGATTATTTTTTTCAGAGTGCTTTATGAACACTAATTATGTCTTGCTCCTTAATTTTCCATGTGAATAAACAGAACTAGGAATAGATCAAGGAGCTTGCAAAATTCCCCAAGTGAGTCAGCAGCAAGCTTAGCATCAGGTCATTTGAATTTTGAATCTTTATTGATTATTACCCTGCTTAAAACCTTATTCTATGTGCACAAGACTGAATACCTATGTTCACATAAAAGGGAACGAAAGAAAGTTACATAAAAGGATATATTGGGAAGGTACTGACCAGTTTAAATAAAAGTGTAAGCCTTCTGTACATCGAGGTTTGTTTTTTTTTTTTAAATTGCCCCTTCACTCTCTTGAAGCAAAAATTATGTTGGACTCAGATTTATTGGAAAATAGGAGATCTCTCTGATATGTTTACACATCATTAGTGCTTGCATCTGGGATGTAAGTTACCCTTGGCTTTCTGCATCTGGCCCCAGTGTAAGTAGATAAAGACAAATGCTTTCCCAGTGCCAGGATTTCACAAGCACACGGTCCAGCCATCCACTCCTCTTACATTTCTCCCTTCCTTGCAATCTCTTCAAAAGATCCTGTGCGTTGAAAGAGCCAAGTTAATTATTTTAAAGGTTCCAATAGTTTATTTTTCAGTAAGATTCTCAGACGTATGAATCACCAGGAATAACTGTAGTTCAGGAAAAACTTCTGGGAGTTGGACGTAACTGCTAACACTTGGTCAGAATCAATTATGTGGGACCTAGATGCAAAGACAAAGGGAAAAGCAAAGATCTTTGAGCACATAGGGAAGCCAAGGAGGCATTTTAGCTCAGTTTTTGTCACAAATGAACAAGAAAACCAAGGTAAAAGTTTTTGACCCTGATTTCATTAATCCCTTTGTGTTAAAACAGAGCACTGATATGCACTTCTGCTGAACTCTGTTTTGAACAATAAGGGCTTTGCTGAAAGGGGAAAAAAGTTTGGTTATTTTGTTGCATTTTTCTCTTTCTACTCCGTATTCTTCAAATATCTTCAAATTAATTGATACACCCTCAAATGACCAGTGTCATAGAGCTTCTTGAAAAGTGGCAGTCATAAAGCCAAGTTCACATTTGTTTTTCAAGCTAACGAAAAACTGGGCAAACAAAAATGACAAGGGAGCTGCTGTGATTTTCTCAAGCTTTTATAATGGTACAAGCTGAGCTTTCATCTTAGTCATATAAACCCAGAGCCTCTAATAAAAGTTCAAGCAACAAAGAGTAGTTTTAATATTGAGTAGAACCAGTACAACTAGAGCACAGAATATCTGTGCCAGCAAAGTATGTTTCTGCACAGAACAGAGTATTCACAGGATTTGTGGTAACAGTATATGGAATCAATTTATGCCTGGCAAGGAAAATAAAAGTATAACATTTCTTGTGTGAAGTTTTTTCCACATTCACTCCAACAGTGTGTGTCATTAGTTACATCTGTGACAAAAACATCACTTAAAGCAGGCTAGAAAAGAGAAACCTTGGCTCACTTACCCTATTACTTCATCTCTAGGGTTTGCCCTGGTGCACTTTTCCAGTAACATGATATTTGGATAGACTGTATTGTATCACAGTATCACAGTATCACAGTATGTTAGAGATTGGAAGGGACCTCAAAAGATCATCTAGTCCAATCCCCCTGCCAGAGCAGGAACACCTAGATAAGGTTACACAGGAATGTGTCCAGGCGGGATTTGAATGTCTCCAGAGAAGGAGACTCCACAACCTCCCTGGGCAGCCTGTTCCAGTGTTCTGTCACCCTCACTGAGAAGAAGTTTCTTCTCAAGTTTAAGTGGAACCTCTTGTGTTCCAGTTTATACCCATTACCCCTTGTCTTATCATTGTTAGCCATTGAGAAGAGCCTGGCTCCATCCTCATGACACTCCCCCTTTATATATTTATATACACTAATAAGGTCCCCCCGCAGTCTCCTCTTCTCCAAACTATAGAGACCCAGCTCCCTCAGCCTTTCCTCATAAGGGAGATGCTCCACTCCCTTAATCATCTTTGTCGCCCTGCGCTGGACTCTCTCCAGCAGTTCCCTGTCCTTCTTGAACTGAGGGGCCCAGAACTGGACACAATATTCCAGATGCGGTCTCACCAGGGCAGAGTAGAGGGGAAGGAGGACCTCTCTCGACCTACTGACCACCCCTCTTCTAATACACCCCAGGATGCCATTGGCCTTCTTGGCCACAAGGGCACAGTGTTGGCTCATGGTCATCCTGCCATCCACTAGGACCCCCAGGTCCCTCTCCCCTACACTGCTCTCTAACAGGTCGTTCCCCAACCTATACTGGAACCTGGGGTTGTTCCTGCCCAGATGCAGGACTCTGCACTTTCCCTTGTTATATTTCATCAAGTTTCTCCCTGCCCAACTCTCCAGCCTGTCCAGGTCCCGCTGGATGGCAGCACAGCCTTCTGGCGTGTCAGCCACTCCTCCCAGCTTAGTGTCATCAGCAAACTTGCTGACAGTACACTCAATTCCCTCATCTAAATCGTTGATGAATATATTAAATAATACTGGTCCCAGTACTGACCCTTGAGGCACTCCACTAGATACAGGCCTCCAACTGGACTCCGCCCCATAGACTACAACTCTCTGGCTTCTGTCCTTCAGCCAGTTTGCAGTCCATCTCACTACCTGATCATCCAGGCCACACTTCCTCAATTTAGCTATGAGGATGCTGTGGGAGACTGTGTCAAATGCTTTGCAGAAGTCAAGGTAGACCACATCCACCGCTCTGCCATCATCCATCCACAATGTTATTTCCTCATAAAAGGCTAGGAGGTTGGTCAAGCATGACTTCCCCTTGGTAAAGCCATGTTGACTGCCCCTCATAACCCTCTTATCCTTGACATGCCTTAAGATGGCATCAAGGATAAGGTGTTCCATCACTTTCCCAGGGATGGAGGTGAGGCTGACCGGTCTATAGTTACCCGGGTCCTCCTTCTTGCCCTTTTTGAAGACTGGAGTGACATTTGCTTTCCTCCAGTCCTCAGGCACCTCTCCCGTTTCCCAAGACTTGGTAAAGATGATGGAGAGTGGTCTAGCAATGACTTCCGCCAGTTCCCTCAGCACCCGCGGGTGCATCCCATCTGGACCCATGGATTTATGGATGTTCAGATTGTCTTATATAAAAGAAGTTACTATAATCACCATCTCCCTATACTCTATGAGGTATTTATAATTCTTTCATTTGGCTTAAAAAGTTATATCCAGTAATTTTAGTATGGAGGATAGTCCATTTAAAGTCAGTCATACCTGCTCATATATCAGATTAACTAGCAACTTTTCTTAGTTTAGGATGTAAACTGGTCTGTCACTGTCTTTGTGGACTGAAGATTGTGTGTTGAGAGTTGTCATTTGTGGTTTTATGGTAAATTATAAATATATTCCTAGTGGACCTATATAAATTTGTCTATAATTGTTTATGAAAACTCCAATCGCAACTATAACGTGACTATAAAAATTTTAACTGCTATAATGTTATTTCATGTTCATGTCAATCTTAAGGTTTTTCAAAACAAAAAATAAGTCAATTTTGTGTATTTCAAAAACCACAAAACTGATTCGTTCTTAAGTCCCACCCACTTATTCCAATGTTTTCTCCCAAAGACTTAGCAGCACCCAGTGCCATATGTCACTGAAATACGCTATAAACCTGTGAGTTATTTGCTGTTGTATTTAATTCAGTAAGGAGAAAATGCAGAATCTTATTTGAGAGAGGAATAAGTTTCCAAGCATTTTGTACAGCAATACTTAATCTCATGTTAGATGACACCCTTGAGAGGCCTCTCATCTGTGAATCTTTAGAGGAGGAACAACTTAATAGTAGGGTTTAAGACATTTAGTACTTCCTGTGCTTAGTTTTATGTAACTCTCTGCTCAGGATGCTGATGTAAGTCCTGTTTTTACATGCCTTTCTTAATCTCAGTTCGTATTTCTGAATTCTGTAGTTACTGTGTAATGGAGGAGAAAGTGTGCAGAACCCTAATGCTGCAGGGAGGTCAGGCACTTGCAGCAGTCATCACTCCAGTTTGGCTGAGGAAGTGTTAAATGGTCTCTAAACAGCAGACTTGTATAATGGCGAAGTGTGAAGGTCATTTTAGCTTATTTCATGTGTAGTAAGATGGCTATCTTTTTCCACCCACTCCTTGTCATGCAGATTTCCTTACTTTCAAATGAAACCCTACAGTTCAAGGCACCACTTTTCAATTGGCATCAAGGTTTACTGTACTAAGCTGTGTAACAAGAAGTTCATAGTACTATAATGTTACAAGAGCTGATCCAATAAATCTGACTACTCTGAAACTGCCTTGCCCTACAGTATATAGGCCAATGTGTCAGATCTCTATTGAAAAAAATCTGTTGGCCTCCTGTAAGGGAGAAATTAGACATTTTGATTCTATATGCCGTTATAACTTACTACCAGAACAAAAAGAAAAAAAAAGCATAATTTTAATTTTAATCCAGGTTCTATACTAAGAGAACAATAACAGGACATACTAATAGTAAAGAAACAAACCACAAATGAAAAATAGTAGAATCCAAAGTTAATTAAAATAATAGTTTTGTAGTAGGCAGTTGAACTTCTAAGTCTATCCTATTGCAAGTTATGTAACCATATATAACTGTATTATACTACATTAGAGGGAAGCACTGATCTATCAGGTTCCTTATTTATAAGCACAAATGCTTGTACGTCATATATTGAGGAAACATTAGAATTATGCTACTTTGAAATGCCATGATCATTTAAATTCAAACTTTATCATCTTTAAAAATCTTGTAGTTTCTTGATAACTACCCTTCACAGTGAAAATTTTAACCTCTCTGGAGTTTCCCCCAGAAAGGAACACTTGATATAAATGGAAGTGCACGTACTGCTGTATGTACTGGTCCTATTCAGAATTCTGCTGATGCTATTGATGATCTTTTATGTGGGTACAGACTTTGATAATATCAGTGTTTCTAGAATCCACTGTTTCTCATGCCAGGACTGATGACAGAGTCAAACTGCAAAGTCAATTAAATTTTCACGAACTGCATCTTCTTCTCCATTTCTATGCTTCTAAGCAGGCCTCTAGTCCTTTAAAGAACCCTTTCTCATGGTATTCCAAAGTGTCTCTAGATAATTGAAGAAATCCTGGTGAAATATTATAGCTTTTGTGCCCAGGTAGGTCTAATCCTTCTATTGCCTTGAACAGTTCTCTTTAGAGTTCACAGGACACTGGTGTAATACCAGTCTCATAATAGACTGCAGGAAGAATTTGTTACTGATAGGCATTGCATGTGTCATATGCATTTCAAATCTTACTAAGGATCTGGTTCCCATGACTTGAGTTTAAGAGGTAATATGACACATGAATTTTAACAACTAACTCCTCAATATGGTATGATTTCCAGGAATTCAGTATACTTGTCACTTTTAATACAGGTTTTCAGAAGAAAATTAAATCTCATGGTAAAACCAAACAACAACAACAACAACAAATTTCAAAGGAAAAGAAAATATAGCATAGAAAAAACTGGGAGATGAAAAGCCGGCATGTATTTCTGCATGGGTTGCCCAGTACTGAGCACCTACTCAGTGATTTATGTTATAATGAGTCTTGTTCAAAATACTCTTCTCAGGCAGCAGCAGAGCTAGAAGCTGCCAAAGGCTGGTGTAATTAATACCATGCTTGTGCCCAAATTGCTGTCTTTCAACTCTTTGTAACCCCACTGTAGTCAGTAGGACTGTATGGCACATAGTTCTGCAGTAAATAAGAAATGTTGACTGTGATACAGACTTATTCATCCCAAGGACAATAATCCACTGGCATATCTAAATCAGCTAGAATGTAATTTGCATTGTGCTGCTTTTCCACAAGAACATACTGTGGAAACCCATGTCTTAAATCCAGAGTCTGTTAGTTTGTGTGTGTATTTGTTGGGTTTTGTCTGTCTATGTTGCTCTGAATCTCAAGCTACACGTTAAACTGTGAAAACAGAAGAAAATCCTCCCCTGCCTTTTGCCTCCCTCTATGTCTCTGACAGTTGCTACAGGAGAGACAATGGAGTGGGCTAGACAAGCTATCTCTGCTATTAATAATGCTGGGGAGGGGAGGGGTGTGCTGAGGAAAAAGAAAGGAAAATAGCTTCTCTAGAAACTTCTGACTGCTGGATTAAGTGTGCTTCCTCTATGCACATTTATGTGAAATGCTGCTTTTCAGAGATTTTGACCTCAGAGTTTAGAGGGGTCCAATTACAATAAAATGTTCTGAAAGTTTTCCTGCATTCTTTTGCTATGATATTTATTTATCTTCTGCTTATTGAAAGGATACTTGGAACCAGTTTTGCCATATGTAGGAATAACAAACCCTTCCCACTTGTGTTACTGCTGCACTGCTGGGGAGGAATGAGTTAAGACAAGAAGAGATCAAAGCAGCTGTGCTCTATCAAGCAATCAGGGCCCACTGCCAAGGGAGGAGAAGGAACTAGGGATAAGACAATGGCTTTGATCCCAGGAAGAGAAGATTGGAGGTTAGGAAGCATGAAGTAAGGCTGAATCTGTTTATTTTGGCCCTGTTTTTGAATAGGCTCCTCACTCTTAGAGGTAAATGTTTCTCTTTCAGTGGGTTTTATAACTTGCAATGTGGTTTTGCTGTGATCTTGATTCAAATTTACCTGTGTGACAACCAACATGAAAATAGCTGAGAGAAGCTATGATGCACAGTGGTGTTTGAGCTATGTAGGGTGATGTTATGTGGAGTGTAGTCTGCTGCTAGGCTGAGTGCTGGTCTAAGTCAGTGAGAGGCTGGCCAGTCTGAGTTGAAAGTCAGGGGTTAATGATGTCTGTGTGGACTGCAAGATGTTTGAAATGTCACCAGTTAATCCTCAGTAAACATGGTGATGTAAATGCTAATGCTTTCACTTGGTTTCTGTAGGCTGAAATCCATCTACCTTCAATTTACTGTCATTAAGCTCTTAAAATGTGGTGGTTTTCTGCCTTTGTATCTGAGTAAGCAAGCAAGTTAATTTGGCTAGCAGAAGCTTTTCTTGTTTGCTTGGCTTTTGTTTGGGTTTTGTTGTTGTTGTTCAGGTCTGCTTGATAGCATTGTTGGGGTTTTCATTATGGCAAACTACTTAATGGTTGAAACATTAGCATCAGTTGTCTCCAGTGATGTAACTCTGAGTTTAATGTACTTGATGTATTTTAGGTAGACAAAGCTCCAATAAGCAGGATACAGTATTTCTTATACTTGTGTAGGATCCTGGCTCTATGCTGTTACTGTTCATGTTGGATCTTACAGAGCTGCAAAAAGCTGTAGGTGCTGAATAAGGTCTGAGTAAAAGCTCTCATGAACAATTGTAATTAAAACTTTTCTTTATAAGCTATACGAGTTCATCTGTGTTCATTGTATGGTAACCCAGTTCCTTAATAATGTGAGAAGTAGTTGTGTTGTAGGGCAAAAAATTGAACTATACTGTGATTTTAGTGAACAGGTCTACCTTGACAGAATGGTAGATGATAAACACGGTATTTCTTCAATTTTCTGTCTTTCACCTTATTAAAAATGGGGTTTACTTTTGAAAGAACATCTCCAATCATTATGCAGTTTTAATACTTATCTCTGTTTAAGCAATAAATAGTTACTAATGCAAGTTTAACTATGATGATACAATAAAAAAAAAAAATAATTGGTTATGACATAGCTTTTTTTCTTACAAGTAATTCAAAGCTGCCTTTTTTCCCATTATATTATCTTCAGAGACTGTATTTCTAGTTTGTCTCAGTCCCATGTTTCAATCTTTCTTTTCTATTAGACAGTTTTGGATAACTTAAAGGGAAAAAAAAACAACAAACAAACAAAGGAATTTTGTTAAATGAAATGGAGGTGTAAATGTCCTGACACCAGTGTAGATATTTCACCAGTAGAGCTGCAGAGAGTAGGTCTGCTCTATCAGGATAAATATAAGATGGAATTTACAGTCCTCTTGGAATGAAGAGTCAGATTTTTGTAACAGAAGATTCATTTTTTCATAGTTTTCTTTCCTTTTTAATATCTTCATGTGAAAACAAAATTATCAGATTAATTCATGTGTGACATGAAGGTACTGCTGTTGATATATTCTGGAATAAGTATTTTCCCCTGGGGAGCAGGGTATTCTCTGGTGAGATAAAATGAGACATTAACTTGACCTTTGCCTTGAATTAACCCTACTCTACATCACAGCTTTCGCTGAGATTAAAAAGCACACATAATTCTTTGTCTTGAACTTCTCACTTCAGGCTTCTGCTGCGTTGCTGCTTATAGAGGTGGAATTCAGGCTCTTTCCTACAATTTTTCTATGTACAAATAGCATGCACTAACCATTACCATGATGTTTCTGGCACAGCCTGGATTCTGCAAGCTTCTCAGCTCTTAAGGGTCTTCCATCAATAATTTTAACCCCTAGAATTCGGAAGTTTTCCCTGTGCACAGCCACATCTTTGCGTTGAATCAGGTTACACAATGTCCTGTGCTGGAACAAATGTAACTGTAGCTGTTAAATCGTATTTTATATTCCTATTTATGGCCATGCACCAATCAGGTAATAAATGCCATGTTAGATTTTTGTACCTATGTTGGTGCCTAGAGGCATGTGGTTTGAACCAGAGCAAAAGAATGTTACATACAAGATGCAGACATTCTGGGAGTGTGCATGCATGAGAGTAAGGTAGTGCAGAAGTCAGTGTTGTAGCATATGCTACAATCCCCAGTGGAAAATTTTGGCACAGGGATGACTATTCATCTGTTGAGCATAAATAACACTGGGACAGTCATTAGTGAGAATTAGTTTTGAGGGAATGAAGTCAAAAGCATAAATGATGAACTTTGCACTTAAGACTCTGAGCTCTGGAAAGTAACAGGCTTTCTGTTTCTTCATAAGAATACATTGGGATCAATCATGCATGACTTCTTCAGTTATAATTTTCTATTATTTACTGAATTATCTGACTATATATATACATTAAAAAAAGCAGCTTTGTGGGTTTTTTTTCTTTTTCTTTCTTGATACCAAGTCAGAGAAGGCTTTAAGCCAGAAACAGTGAATATTGTACTGCTTGTTAACTGCTTTCTAGCCTTCATGCAATGAGAAAAACGTTAATGGCTAGGACCCTTGCACACAAAATTAGAAAGGACTGTAAGCATAAGAAGAGCTTTAAAAAATGTTTGATTTCTCAGTCAATTAAAAATGAATGGCTTTTTATGTCAGTGGAAGAAATATTTTCTGATTTTATCCCAACCATTCCCTCTGTATGTTCAGTAGTGTCTGTAAAATTGACATCTGAAACTGGAAATAGAGGACTGACTCCCCATTGCAAACCCAGTCTGTTTAAAGACCTGATGGAGAGGAGCAGGGAAAAGGAAATCTGCTTCATTAATAAGTAAGGAGAAGGCTAATGCCTTGTCTAGAGTCAGAGACTTATTTATCACAAATATTTGAGAATACATGAAAACTGCAGCTGATGCTGAAGTTGACTTTGACTTTGCAGTAACTGTTAAGGGCCATTATACACCATCTTCAAAATGTGCAATTGGCACTGACTCATCTTGGTGTGAACTAGGGTTTACACTACCAACTATGAATTGACATTTTCTCATCAATAGATTAGAGATCAAAATATGAGGGAAAGACTAAACTACTCTGGAATATATTTTGCTGCAGATCTGGGAGATTTCTAAAGTGAAGTCAGGCTTAGTACTTTAAGGAGATTTCCTCAAAGGGAAAAATCATATTTTTATATGTACAGTCATATGATTAAAAAAAACCCAACTTCCTTAGTTTGAGCAAATAGAAGTCATTTGCTAGATTCCTGGGAGGAACAAGGTAATATATGATGTAGTCTATATAACACTTCATCAGTAGAAAAATGAACTGGGAGAAAAAACCACTGATTTTTTTTCACTCACTGTTGTGACTTTGGGGTCCACTGTTACGAATTACAGAAGAAATAATTTCTGTTTCTGAAAACAATAGAAAATTGAATGATTTTAAAAATGTTTATTACTGCATCCAAAATACACATAGAGTTTGAAACGGGTAAAATCAACTATTTTGCTCTTCCAAGATAATGAAAGAATAGCATTGCATAACGCTGACACTGAAATAGCCTGACATTACTTGTTTTCTTATAATGCCAGCTTAAGGATTTGATTCTCCAATTAACTTGGACCATTTGTAGCACTGGGAGGTTAATATTACAGGCTAAAGTACTTTCTGCTGCAAGGAGATAAAATACCAGAGTGATATTTCAGTTATCAGAAGTTTAAATTAGTTGCAGTCTTGAGGTATTGACCATTATCCCATAAGATTTCATCTCCATTGGCCTGCCTGTGTAACTTTTGTGGCAAAATCTAATAGTTTCTTCTCAACACTGTCATCAGGGTAAAAATGACTGGTAGACTGTGGTAGAAAGAAGGGAAACAGATAAGTCAGATGTAGATTTGAACTAAAAAATTTTAGGCACTGTGCACAATTTACATGAAAAATGCTTAATTTTAGGTAAAAATGTATTCTTTTATATATATTTCCTATTTTCCCAATGCTGCGTGGGATGAATTTTGTGCTTTACTTCCTTTTCGGACTTAGAGAGCATCTCTGCTTCAAGAAAAAGCTAACAGCTTAATGTCAATGTCTCTGCTACTACTAGCTCCAGACTGATAGAAGACTTGCTGATTAGAAGTTCAGTATTTTGGTTTTTAGACAGTGTTTGCAACCCTATGTCCTCATGACAGACATTTATAATAAAATTAAATCTTGACATATTTATAAAAGACGTAAACCAAATAAATATGAGTTAGCCTAAAAATGCACTGAAGAAATCCTCATCTGGTATCAAAGCAGAATGGCTGTTTCTAAGCAGTCTCTATAGGTTGTTTGGAAGCCATAATTTAATGATTTTCTAAAGACCTAATGACTTTCAAATTTAGAAGTCAGCATGTATGTTTTTCAATATTTCATTCATAAAACTGAATGGAATTGCTTGTAGCCTTTGTGTCATGGTTTAAGCCCAGCCGTGAATCAGACCACAGAGTCTCTGTCACACTCGCCCCCCTTCCCCCCCCCCTTTCCTCCCCCCACTCCCAGAGGGATGGGGAGGAGAATCGAAAGAATGTAACTCCCACAGGTTGAGATAAGAACAGTTTAATAACTAAGGTATAACACAAACCACTACTGCTACCACCAATAATAATAATGATAAGGGGAATAACAAGGGAAGAGAATACAAATGCTCACCACCTGCTGACTGATACCCAATCCGACCTGAGCAGTGATCTAGCCCTTCCGGGTGACTGCCTCCAGTTCTGCATCATGGTCATGACGTGCTGTGGTATGGAATACCCCTTTGGTTAGTTTGAGTCAGGTGTCCTGTCCCTGCTTCCTCCCAGCTTCCCCTCCTCCCTGGCAGAGCATGAGACTCAAAAAGTCCTTGGTCAGAGTAAACACGACTTAGCAACAACTAAAAACATCACTGTTATCAGCGTTGTTCTCAGACTGAAAGTCAAAAACGCAGCACTGCACTAGCTACTAAGAAGGAGAAAAATGACTGCTACTGCTGAATCCAGGACAGTATCCACCCCTTATTCCATACCATTCATGTCATGTTCAGATCCCACTTTTTCAATATACCATCACTCTTTTCTCATATATATACATGTATATGCATCCACAGAGAGAGAAAGATTATTCCTTAGTGCATGGACCAATCCTTATAAAGCTGCTGACAGCATTTGGTCCACAACGTCAGGCTCCATCTCTTGTAATAGTCTTTCAGAGCAGGAGAGGCTGTGTGCAGTGTTGGACTGTTGACTGCTGATGCTGATCGTTCCTTTACCTCAGAACTTGTCTGGTTTCGTCGATGTTCATTCTTTGTTGGGATGATGGTCGGAGGGAAGTCAGGGCCAGTCGCTGGTGACCTGAAGACATCTAGTTGGTGGGTTATAAAAGTGCTATATAGCAGGCAACAGCATACACTTGAGTTCATTGGCTGTTTTCCCCTAAAATCAAATCCCCTTGAGGTATATGTTGGGCTTCCCCATCTTCCCGCATTACCCACCAAGTATATTTGTGTCCCTGAGCAAAAGCAATCCCACGAGTGGATTTGCCTTTACTTGAAGCAGGAATAACCCAGACTTGTCTTCCCCAGCAAATTCTTTATGCGCACCACAGGAACTTTGTCCCCTTCTACAATGTGTAAAAGTTCTGACTGAGCTGGGCCAGCCCTGTTGGCAGATCCTCTGGTTTAGCTGCAGTATCTGTTGTCGGGGTTTGGGTAGCTGCTGGACTTGTCACTGGGGTTTGAGTAGCTGCTGTACTTGGAGTTGGATAAGCTGCGCTGTCTGTTGCAGTCGAAGTTTGGGTAGCTGCTGTACTTGTAACTGGGGCTGGTGTAGCTGCTGTGCTTGGAGCTGGAGTAGCTGTGCTGCCATCAGATCCAGAGACATCTTTTTCCCTTTGAAGGTGCTGGATAGTGTTGAACAGGGCTCTGTAAGCATAGGCCAAGCCCCAGCACGTTACCATGTCCCTCTCTGGTATGACCAAAATGACAGCACACCTCATTTAAGTGTTTTACTAATTTTTCTGGATTTTGCACTTGTTCAGTGGTGAAATTCCAAAGCACTGGAGGGGCCCACTGGCCTAGATACTTGCCCATACTATCCCATACACCCTGCCACTCGTGGCTGTCCAGCCTCGGGGAAAATCTCCTGGTCCTCCTGTATTGTCATCTGACCCTAGACAAGGCCCAAACCTGACTCTGATCAGCTCTTGATGTCAGATGAAATGGCTGTCGGTAAAACACCCTGTATGTGTGCCAACATGGTGATCCCCATCACAATCAGCAGGCAAGTCTCAAGGGTACCTAAAAGCCATTTTGAATGGCCTTCAGAACTCTCAAATGATGCTGTAAATGGTCTGGTGGGGGGGCTGGGATCGTGATGAAATGTCTCCTTCATGGGTTGACCACCCGAGGAGGAGAAAGAAGATGTGTAATTGTTAAACACTTCTTGTATATACCTCCCAAAGTATAGAGGTGGTGACCACACTGGGAACACAAGCCAGATCAGTTTCATGATCAATGATTCTATTGTATTACAAGTCATTACTATAAAGTACAATGAAACAAGAAGCTTAGCCCAAAGGCCCCAGCCAACAAACACTAACACAGCAAATACTGGCTGTAAGTAAGGTACGACATGCTGAAACTGTGAGATCAAGAGCAACAACTTTGAGAGCCAATAAATCAGCTTTGTGACGAGTGACTATTAATCCAAAACAAAAAATGCTTATCACAAATACAATTAGACACACCCTGGTCAGATCTGTCATTATCTCAACCCTTTGTGCCCCACGTTGGGCGCCACAAAGAACTGTTGTGGTTTAAGCCCAGCCAGTAAATCAGACCATGCAGTCTCTGTCTCACTCCCCCTCCACTTCCCCACCCGCCTTCCTCCCCCCACTCCCAGAGGAATGGGGAGGAGAATTGAAAGAGTGTAGCTCCCACAGGTTGAGATAAGAACAGTCCAGTAACTAAGGTATAACACAAATCACTACTGCTACCACCAATAATAATAATGATAAGGGAAATAACAAGGGGAGAGAATACAACTGCTCACCACCCGCCAAACAATACCCAGCCTGACCGAGCAGTGATCTACCCTTCCAGTTAACTGCCCCCAGTTCTACATCATGGGCATGACGTGCTGTGGTATGGAATACCTCTTTGGCTAGTTTGGGTCAGGTGTTCTGTCTCTGCTTCGTCCTGGCTTCCCCTCTTCCCTGGCAGTGCATGAGACTCACAAAGTCCTTGGTCAGAGTAAACATAACTTAGCAACAACTAAAAACATCGGTGTTATCAGCACTGTTCCCAGGGTGAAAGTCAAAACCACAGCACTGCACCAGCTACTGAGAAGGAGAAAAGTGACTGCTCCTGCTGAACCCAGGACACTTTGTTAAGCCCAAAGAAGTGTTTTTCTTGCACATGCCTGTTTTGCAGAAGTGCTATGAGAATTTCCCTCTTTTTCATAATCCCTTTAAATTCCTTGGTGACAGGTAAATTCTTTTTCTAAATGCAGCCAAATCCCACCACCTTCTTCCATTTTGACATTCAGTGTTGTCACTGTGAGTTTTTTAGCTTTCAGCACAATATAGAGTTGGCTAGATGAAGATTCTAAGAGTAGGAATGAGGTTCCCGTATCCTCACTAAAAAAGATTTTTTCCCAGTGCAGTTCTCCCGAATACAGCTGCTTCCAAACAGCATTTAAGAGACTACAAAAAATATTTAGCATTTGATATCCTGCATGAACATTCAGTTTATGGTTGGAAGACTCCAGCTCTAAGGAATTAGGGTATATGTTGGGCGTTTATATGTTGAGTGAATAAAAGTTTTTATAAATTACTGGTGTGCTTGTAGAATCTGCTTACAGTTTGCTAGCATTTTACATAATTTTCAATACATTTTAAGGGGAAAATTAAACCCTTGCAGGTTTGTTGGCATGTATACTTTTAATACACTGAGGTTTGGTTATTGTTGTGATATTTCTGTTGCCTCTGTTTTAGTAGCTAAATAAATCCAACAGCTAAACCACTTTTCATTCTGAAGTACTTTGGTATTATAGGTTTATGTTGTCCCAGCTTAATTAATTTATAAAATATGATTAGGTAGTCCCTAACAATCCTTTCTCAGAATCCCAGGAAAATAACTGAAGGACACTTTACAGATCATCTAACTTTTCTGAGCCAAAGCATACCTATGTCATTAAGGGACAGTTTTGGTTTTGTTTTTATCTAGCCTCTTTGCAAAGACTTCAGATGTTGATGACTATACCATCTTTCAAGCAATCTATTCCGTGACTTTGCTATCTTTATTGTTAGGAACAGTTACTAGCACAATTTCTTCCTCTCCTCTGCCTTTTTCTACTTCAGACCTGCCATTTCTTGCTGTATCCATGGTGAACACAGAATATATGCTATTTCATCTGTATGTATTTGAAGATAATTTCTATATGCTTTGCCCTTTAAACAAATTCTCTCTCTTTTAAGCATCTCAATTTCTTTCAGCTTTATTTTCTAACTTGTGGAGTACTCTGTGAAGTGCAGTTCCTGTCCTGATGTCCTTAAGCCATTGATTAAAAATCTACTTATATTTAATCTCTCCCTTTAACATTTTTCTGAAAGATATACTACTATTTGCAGAAGTAGAGTGCCAAGAATTCAAATAATGCTGTTGAGTTGACCATGGCAAGTGCAAGGTCCTACACCTGGGTCAGAGCAATCCCAGACACAGCTACAGGTTGGGCAGAGAAGAGATTCAGAGCAGCAATGCGGAGAAGGACTTGGGGGTGTTGGTTGATGAGAAACTTAACATGAGCTGGCTTCAGTGTGCGCTTGCAGCCCAGAAAGCCAGCTGTATCCTGGGCTGCATCAAAAGGAGCGTGACGAGCAGGTCGAGAGAGGTGATCCTGCCCCTCTACTCCACTCTCACAAGACCTTGCTTGGAGTATTTTGTACATTTCTGGTATCCTCAACATAAAAAGGACATGGAACTGTTGGAACAAGTCCAGAGGAGGGCCATGAGGATTATCAGTGGACTGGAGCACCTCCCTTATGAAAATAGGCTGAGAAAGTTGGGGCTGTTCAGCCTGGAGAAGAGAAGGCTGCGTGGAGACCTCATAGCAGCCTTCCAGTATCTGAAGGGGTCCTGTAAGGATGCTGAGGAGGGACTCTTCATTAGGGAATGTAGTGATAGGACAAGGGGTGATGGGTTAAAACTTAAACAGGAGAAGTTTAGATTAGATATAAGGAAGAAGAAATTCTTTACTGAGAGGGTGGTGAGGCACTGGAATGGGTTGCCCAAGAAAGTTGTGAATGCTCCCTCCCCTGCAGTGTTCAAGGCTGGGTTGGACAGAGCCTTGGGTGACATCATTTAGTGTGAGGTGTCCCTTCTCATGGCAGGGGGGTTGGAACTAGATGATCTTAAGGTCCTTTCCAACCCTAACTATTCTATGATTCTATGAGTTTAGGAGAAATAACTTTTCTACTGTATTTTCTAAGCCAGCCTTTTGTTGCTCTGCAAGTCTAATTCTTGTCTTTTCCTATCAATTCCAATTATCTGATTGTGATGCAAAGCAACACCCATACATCCCTTCATCTGCAGACATAGCTCACACATGACTGAAAGAAGCATGACTTCCTAGGTGCAGTAATTTGCACTTCTTCCTGTTGATCAGGATTCTGCCTTTCCAGTCCTTATCTGCAATTTCTCAGTTTATTTTAATTCTTACCTTTTCCTCCAACAGAGTAGACTCCCGAAAATCTGATAAGCATGGTCTCAGTTATGTCACGTGGCTAACTGAAATAGAGATAAATACTGGCTCCAGGGCAGACAGAAGAACCTGGTGTCCTAAACACAGCCGTGCTTTCATCTTGACAGAGGATCAATAATAAAAACTCTATTTTCCACCTACCATTTACTAGTTTTATTGAAGACTTTTTTTCCCTGTTTGTCAGACTGTCATGTGAAATGAAGACAAACTTTATTAATATCAAGATTTCTCCATCATCCACAAGGCTTGTAATACTGTCCTGGATTGATATTGCATTGGCTATATCCCTATCCCATTTGTTATCAACAAATCCAGATCAGATATTACTCATATCCTTTTGTCCTTATAGGCTTAAAAGACACTTTTTCCCTGGAACTGAGTTCTCATGTTATGCTAAATGTTTAGCACTTTCTGGGGTATTTTGCCCTTTCCAGTCTTCCATAATTTCTACCAGTTCTCAAAGGTAATTGTTAGCGTCTTTGAAATAACAAGAGAAAATTTTCTAAATACATGAGATTTCCATTTTGAAAATACCTACTGTAGCTAACTACTCTTTAAACTGTTAATTCCCTGCTTAGCTCTGTCCTGGGTTCAGCAGTAGCAGTCATTTTTCTCCTTCTTAGTGCAGTGCTGTGCTTTTGACTTTCAGCCTGGGAACAACGCTGATAACACTGATGTTTTTAGTTGTTGCTCAGTAATTTTTACTCAAACCAAGGACTTTTTGAATCTCATGCTCTGCCAGGAAGGAGGGGAAGCTGGGAGGAAGCAGAGACAGGGCACCTAACCCAGGCTAACCAAAGGGATACTCCATACCACAGCATGTCATGCCCGGTATATAAACTGGGGGGAGTTACTCGAAAGGGCTAGGTTGCTGCTTGGGTCAGGCTGGGTATTGTCAGCAGATGGTGAGCGTTTATATTCTCTTCCCTTGTTATTTCCCTTATCATTATTATTATTGGTAGTAGCAGTAGTGGTTTTGTGTTATACGTTAGTTACTGGACTGTTCTTATCTCAACCCGTGGGAGTTATATTCTTTAGATTCTCTTCCCCATCCCTCTAGGAGCATGGGGGGAAGGAAAAAGAGGGAGGAGTGACCAAGTGGCTGTGTGGTTCTGAGTTACCAGCTGGGCTTAAACCACAACAGTTCTTTGTGGCGCCCAACGTGGGGCACAAAGGGTTGAGATAATGACAGATCTGACCAGGGTTTGCCTAATCATATTTGTGATAAGCATTTATTGTTTCAGATTGATGCTGACTCGTCCTAATGCTGATTTATTGGCTCTCAAGGTTGTTGCTCTTGATCTCACAGTTTCAGCATATCATACCTTACTTACAGCCAGTATTTGCTGTTGTAGTGTTCATCAACTGGGGGGGTTTGGGCTAAGGTTCTTGTTTTGCTTTAATTTATGGTAATGACTTGTAGTACAACAGACTCATTGATCATGAAACTGATCTGGTTTGCGTTCCCAGTGTGGTCACCACCTCTATATTTTGGGAGGTATATAATGGAGGTGTTAAGCAATTACACATTTTTTTTTTTTCCCCTCGGGTGGTCAGCCTATGAAGGAGACATTCCCTTATGCTCCCATCCCACCCACCAGACTATTTACAGCATCATTTGAGAGTTCTGAAGGTTTTGAATGGCCTTTGGGTACCATTGAGACCTGCCTGCTGACTGTGATGGGGATCACCAAGTTGGCACACATACAGAGTGTGTTTTACCCACGACTGTTTCATCTGATATCAAGAGATATCAGGGAGCAGGTGAAGCTTGGAGGAAGCAGAGACAGGACACCTGACCCAGGCTAATCAAAGGGGTATTCCATACCACAGCATGTCATGCCCAGTATATAAAATGGGGGGAGTTACCCAGAAGAGCTACATCACTGCTCAGGTCGGGCTGGGTATCGATCAGCAGGTGGTGAGCATTTGTTGTCTCTTCCCTTGTTATTTCCCTTATTAGTATTATTCAGGTCTGATCCCCTCTAATTTCTGGATGTTTGGACAAGTGTATATGGTTTTGTAGCATACACAAATTTGTCTTTTCATTCATTCTCTCTTCTCTGTACTTAAAATTAAATATCAGAGATATAAATATGCTACAAATTAGAAATACAGTCAGCTCCTTAATGAACCTCCATCCTTTGGAAAACAGTAAAACATCTAAACAGCAAGCATTGTTTTTAAATACCTCCTGGAAACTGTTATATACAATGCAAGCCATGATTGTCAGGGGTTTTTTGCTCATGTGGAGGCCCACACCCCTGCCCTCTGTTGCAGTTCAAGTCCCTAAACCCTTTACTGACCTTGGCTTTCCACCACATAGATGTCCAAGACACCCCTGTGACATCCTTTTCTGTCCAGAATTTGAGATAGCAGGCATCAATTTGCAAAAAAAAAAAGAACAAGCTCAAACTTCTGAAGGCTTTTGACTTTTGTACTAGTTTTGGAAGCAGAAAAATATTTGACTCCTGCTTAATTCTGCTTTTGGCCTCAGAGTCAGAACATCAACAAAATTCTAACTAAACAGTTTTGCTGAATGCAGAGAACCCCTGACTACACAATAAAGAAGTTTTTCTTCATAATATATTAGATAAAGTTGGTAACAAAACTAAGAAACTTCCCACAAAAATGCTGTATTTTGTAATTTGGGTATCTTGTTCATTCAGCATTTTATCATTGTCTTAGTTATAGCAAAAGGAGAGCTAAAAAATCCTTTACAAACCCATTTTGTCTACTGACATACCAGTTCTGAAAAGCAGCTGATTCAAAACATTTCAGTTTTGGAAGGAAAAAAATTGCCAAATCTTGTTCTTTACACAAACAGATTTGACACATTTTTTACTTTTGAGAAACAAATGTCTTCCTAGGTTGTTTAGAGTAATCTGTTAGAACAAGTCTGTTCTGAATTAGGAGGGTAATCTGACATCCCAAGAGCCAAGAGATGGTTCTCTTTTTGGAAATAAGTACTTTTTTTTTTTTTCTTCATTTTTTCCTCTCCTCTATTTCTAAACACATGGGCCATGACCAAAAGAACGTGCTGACTTAAGTTTGTTGTAGCTCAACATCCTTCAGCTGACAGGAACTAAAGGCTACTTACCTTCAAAACAAGTGTCTCCACAGTAGTGTTGAACAGACTTAAACACGCTTGTTTAACCACTTAGCAGTTCACCTGTGCTTTGCAAGTGCTCCTATTTAGGCAAGGTCTGCATGTAAGAGATAGGACATTGGTAATGGTGATTTAGAAGTATCCATAGCATGTTTGTGCTAGGGAGTATCCACCATTTCACATACTTTCATAGAGTGATATACTTCAATGCAGACTTTTAAATTAAAAAGATGTGTTTTCTGGAGTTACTGAAGCCAGTGATAAAGCTTCCACTGAACTGAAATGAAAATATTATTTCACACATGTAATTTGTTTTTACTTTAAAGGTCTATTTTATCCCTTTGAGAAACTCCTGTGACAATACGTTCAGAACTCAATGCCAAGATTTAAAGCGCAGTTGTTGCCATACTAATATTGCTTTAAGGAACAACTGCTTTCATTTATCATCTACCACGCATAATCTCTTTTGTCTAGAATATATATTAAGTGGAATTAGTAGCATAAGATGAGTACAGGTGGCATTTCCTTGGAAAGCAGTAAGTTGATACTAGGGTATCTGCACCTGTAGTCCTTCTATAGATATAATGCAAGATTAAGAAGACGTAACAAGAATACTTTGCCTACATTTTTTTTTCTTAAAACAAAAATATCCCACCACTTCATCTTTAAGGAAGGTGGATATGCTCTTTTAGGACTACCATACCTGTCTTTCTTTTGCAGAACATCGGCTGGTGTGTGTAAGATTTTTTGCTTGTTTGCTTTGGATTGGGTTTTTTTTTAATTTTATTTTATCTTTAATATTTATCTTCAGTATAAGGAATGCATAAGTGAAAAGAATATCAAAAAACCTGTCTACCTCATTAGTGCTTGTAATTTCTTCATAAAATCTTTTTATGTGCCATTGTGTCACTACAAAATAATATACTGGTGAAATTGCATTATGTCTAAGGAATTAAAGGTATCTCTAAATTTACACAGTAAGAAGAAACCAAAGATACATTTAATTCCTTATGACACACAGAAGCTATTTTGTATTAAATCCTTACTCTCTTGCTATATACATTGAGCAAAAATGAACAGCTGTTTCTGCCTGGTTGAGGCTTTTCACACAGAATTATTGCATGTTGCCTTGCCCTTCTCAGAGATTTTTAAGGACTTTGTGGCTTACAAATGTGGGAGGCTTATGGCAGGCATTGAAATACATGCATCTCATGCTGTATAATTCATGTTTTAGCTAAAGTAAGACCATATTGAGAAATGAGCATTTCTCAATATGTATCCCAGGCAAGTGAAAAAATGTTTGCAGAATGAAAAAGGGTGTGCTATTAAGGCCAGAAGAAGTAAATGATCTTTGAGATCAAGCACAAACTGTCACAGATTAATTTGGAGTCCTTGGGTGGGGAAGTAAGGGTGGAAAGAACACGGGCTAAAAGATACTCTTCCCCTCAGCTCAGCTAAGGCTTCTGTCTGGAAGCAGAGCTGAGGTATTGTGCTTCCTCCTTCACCTCCTGCTCTTATGTATGGCACAGCCGCTGCAGTCATACTGTGAGCCTGTGAACAACAGGGCTTCATGGAGTTGTACAAGTGGTGGTATAAAAAGTAATGACCTAAGACACTGGTGCCCTGACATCATTTTGACACTGACCTTAAAGAAAAGGAAAAGTAACCGCAGTGAATGATTACCAAGTTGTTCAGGGGCCTTGGGAGAGGCTAGAAGACCTTGGTTTGCTTTAGCTGAGAAGTTGAAGACTGAGGAGGTCTCTGCTATTGTAGACAGCTATTTATTAGGGGACTCATAGCCTCAGTAAAGGTTGGCACATGAGCTAATGTGTATAAACTGGATCAAAGTTGTTTCTTTTGACCTGAAGAGTAGAAGGAAGCTCTAAAACCTTTCTGAAGCAGTCTTTCAGTATACTAGAAGTCTAAGCATAAAACCTGGTAATTTTTACAATAAAAAATTAATTTGAGTTTATAGATGTTTATTGCCAAAAAAGCAGACTCAAGATGATCTTTTCCTTAAAATCTGAAGAGTACTGAGTCTGAGGACTGCCTCTGTAGCACTGAGCTATTTGTCTGAATCTTCTGCTGTATACACACAGTTGTTTGGGGTTTTTTTTTTGCATAATTTATAAATGACATTTAATTCCAGCAATTCTGAGAAGAAGGTCAACAAATTAATTATATGCAGAAACTGTTGGCCGTAAATTTATCTAAAAGAAACTTTGGTTTAAGAATGCACCTGACCTTTTCTATTCCTTTGTAAAATGCAAGCATGTGTGTCAGTAGGAGCTTAACAAGACCCAGACAGTAGAAAGGTTGCCAAATTCTCTTTACAGTATATTTATTTACTCCAGCCTCAAGATCTCCCTTTTTTTTTCCTAGGACACAAACTGTTGACAAATATCTGCTTTCCAGATAAATTTGAAAGGCTTGGGTGGGGAGAGAAAGAGGGAGTTTGGAAGCCCAGGAACATGAAGCAGTTCACACCCTGCTTTTAATCTGTGAGCCCAAACTGGAACAACCTCACTTGAACTGTGTGTTTTCATGGGAATACTGTCTATGTAACCTATATTCGTGTTATCACTTATGCTTCAAGTCTTTGCAAGTATTTCTTTAAACTTTTCTATATTTCTCCAGAGCTTACCTACTTCTGGTCTATCCATGCTGGCTTAAAAATGAAGGCAACAAATCAGTATGCTTTGAAGCATAGGTTCAGGAAATACTTTATTTGCTTTGGAACCCCCTGAAGAGTATAAACAGGCATAACTGAGCATTAGGAAAGTATTATCTTGTAAATCAGAAAAGAGATAGATGGAATATTCCTAGAATTTCTTGTTCAGTGGATTTCTCTTTCCTTCCATTAGCCATTGGGCTCTTATCTTATTTGCATCTCCAATGTGAGATGATGTGAGTCATTTGGGCATATGTTCTGGACTTGAGTGCCTTTGCGTTATTGTCTGCTGTATTTTCAAAGAAGAATTCAATTTATATTCATGTTTCAGCTGTAAATGATTTGGTTCTGGCTTATCCCAGTTACCACTTTTCTTTGTTACACAGCTTGTTGTTTGCACAGGGCTTTTGCTCTCTTATTCAAAGAGAGATGTCCCACATGCAAACCCAGATGACTTTCATGGAACCCTCCACCAAGAGTCCTTGAGAGAGGAATGTACTTTCTACCCAGGTCTGCTGTAGTGCTGATGTGTTAACATTATGGCCATGCTGCAAATAACACCCACTTACAGAAGCCTTTGAATCTACAGTTTTAGTTTGCATCTACATTACAGCAGTATTTGACCTCTCCTATGTACAGACCACTCTGCTGCAGCAGCTCCCCCCTAGATAGACAGTGGAAGGTTAGTTTGTTTAGTTTTAAAATATAACAAATATCAGACAAATTCAATCAATCTTTTCTGTAAAGAGAAGCCTATGAAAAGCAGCATTTCAGAGATGCTTTTACAAGTTGCACACAGAGTTCAAAAGACAGATTCCTTAGAGTTACACAGCAAAATCTTCTTGCTTCAGATGTGTATGGCTACCGTTTTACAAGTCAGCCAATTTACCAGTTCCTACTGCAGTATCGAAGATCTTTACCTGTGAGTTCATTCCTAGGAAATTCTCCTTTTCTCACTGACCTCTTCACTAACAGTGACATAAACCTGCAGGAACATTGACCAATTTTACCTGTAACTCAAGCTCTTTTAACCCCAGATGCCAGTGGCACTGCTGTATTTGTCAGTTTAAGTATCTTGTATTTGTTTCCCAGCACAGTTCTTCAACAGAGTGCAAGAGTAGCTCCCAGCTGGTTTTGTCTGTTAGGCTATGTTAAATAAAATTAATGTCTTGGTTTAAGCAACAATGTTTTGAAATAATTTTAATGTGGCCTTAAGGCAGCGTTTAGGTGATCCTCTTAAGTGCCTAAAGCTTGCTGCTGTCAGCCGTTCTGTATTTCATGATTTCTTCCTATACTTAAAATTTCCTGGGTAAATATATTTTTCAACTGAGTCTAAACCTAATGTCAGTCTTTTGCATAACCATGCAACAAGCCAGGTCAAAATGCCTGTACTATCCTTGACCTCAAGCATGCTGTGGATCTCTAAGAAGTGAGGTAATTCAGTTTCTAGGCCAGATGAGAGTAGATTGATGTATGAATTGGTGCAGATGCATGAATTATTCTCTCATGCATTAAATACTCTAGAAGTTTGAATAATTTGATATCAGGAGGTGACACTGAACTTGTTTTCCTGCAATATTCTTTTAACAGAGCAATAAATTAATTAGACTTCCATTTTCTGATTTTTTTTTTTTGTTGGGCAGCACTAGTATAATCTCTACTTTTAAATAAAATCTCCTTCTTTATTATAGACATTAAAAAGCAATGCACAAGTAAACTGCATTTTTAATTCTGTGTCATGCTAAGTCTGTTTTACATAATTCTTCATGAATTGGCTGTATTTAATAAGCCTCCTTAGATGCACTGTGAAAAGCTTTCTTTTGTCACTTGAGAAACTGGCAGTGCAACACTATTAAATAAAAACATACTTTATGCATTTGTATTTATTTCATGCAACACTTCAAAAAATATACAAAAGGAGGACACGACATGATTTTTTTTTTTTTTTTTAAGAAACTTTGCTCAGAGTTTTATTTCAGACATGCATTTGAGCAAGTAGATGGCCTCTGGTGGTCCCTTCCAAAGTCTACTATCCTGTAATACTGTGATTTTTTGCTCAAGAAAGGTGGAGACATGCTCTGTGTAGCAATACTGTGACTCCAGCTTTGCCTGTCTGTTTCTTCAATGGGGGAAAAACTATAAGGTATATGTTATATCCAGCTCATGGTAAATTCTGTTGCATAAACTGGTTTTTGAGTGTTGGTGTTTAATCATTATTCAAACATCACACAACTGTCTTGCTGGCATAGTAAATTTTATGAGTGTTGCTCTGTTCTGCTTTACAAAGCAAGATTTCCAGTTTCCACACTGAAGAAATACAGCAATGGAAAATACAAAAGAATGAAAGATATACTTATTTTCCATTTAAACCAACTCTACATTCACACCTTCAGGAGCTGCATTTCTTCTGTCTCCTGGCTGCAACACTAAAAGAAAAAGACTTTTAATTGTCTTCTACAATAAAGGAAAAAAAAAAAAAAAAGGCTGTTATCCTCAGGCATTAAGAAATTACCAAATCTTAATTTATCCTTTATGAATCAGATGGCTAAAGCAAGCGCCATGAGCCCAGATGTCTTAGCAAGGTATTTTCAAGCAAGGAAAATAGCCAAGGGACAGAAGGTTATATGTAGGCAATCCAAGTAATGAAGCATTGTTAGGTGTAGCTAACATAGCTTCTTTAGTTAAGAGAAATTAAATTTAAAATACAGTGTTTACATAAAATTCTGGCTGAGTTAGTTGCATGAAAATGAGTAGAACTAGAATTAAAAAAAAAAAAAAACCAATTCTGTTTTAATATGCCTAAATAAATATTGCTGTAAACACAGAAGATAATAAGTGGCAAAATTCTGGTATACAATTTTCATATGTTTGAAAGGTAAGGTTCAATAATTACTCAAACAGCATAGTTGTCCTCTTGTAGTTCACTTGTTAGAAAGGGGGCATTTAGAGTATTTGGGTCTGATTTTTCGGTTGTTGATAAAACCTGGATCCTAACTATAATAGTATGTTTTGCTTTGTACTCTGAGTTTCTGCTATGTTAAAAGCTAAGAAATGAAGTGGTTGTTTTAGACCTAATCATAGAATCACAGTATCACAGTATGTTAGAGATTGGAAGGGACCTCAAAAGATCATCCAGTCCAATCCCCCTGCCGGAGCAGGAACACCTAGATAAGGTTACACAGGAATGTGTCCAGGCGGGTTTTGAATGTCTCCAGAGAAGGAGACTCCACAACCCCCCTGGGCAGCCTGTTCCAGTGTTCCGTCACCCTCACTGAGAAGAAGTTTCTTCTCAAGTTTAAGTGGAACCTCTTGTGTTCCAGTTTGTACCCATTACCCCTTGTCCTATCATTGTTTGCTACCGAGAAGAGCCTGGCTCCATCCTCGTGACACTCCCCCTTTATATATTTATATACACTAATAAGGTCACCCCTCAGTCTCCTCTTCTCCAAACTACAGAGACCCAGCTCCCTCAGCCTTTCCTCGTAAGGGAGATGCTCCACTCCCTTCATCATCTTAGTTGCCCTGCGCTGGACTCTCTCCAGCAGGTCCCTGTCCTTCTTGAACTGAGGGGCCCAGAACTGGACACAATATTCCAGATGCGGTCTCACCAGGGCAGAGTAGAGGGGAAGGAGGACCTCTCTCGACCTACTGACCACCCCCCTTCTAATACACCCCAGGATGCCATTGGCCTTCTTGGCCACAAGGGCACAGTGTTGGCTCATGGTCATCCTGCCGTCCACTAGGACCCCCAGGTCCCTCTCCCCTACACTACTCTCTAACAGGTCGTTCCCCAACCTATATTGGAACCTGGGGTTGTTCCTGCCCAGATGCAGGACTCTACACTTTCCCTTGTTATATTTCATCAAGTTTCTCCCTGCCCAACTCTCCAGCCTGTCCAGGTCCCGCTGGATGGCAGCACAGCCTTCTGGCGTGTCAGCCACTCCTCCCAGCTTAGTGTCATCAGCAAACTTGCTGACAGTACACTCAATTCCCTCATCTAAATCGTTGATGAATATATTAAATAATACTCCTCATCCAGGTCACTGATGAAGATATTGAATAATACTGGTCCCAGTACTGACCCTTGAGGCACTCCACTAGATACAGGCCTCCAACTGGACTCCGCCCCATAGACTACAACTCTCCGACTTCTCTCCTTCAGCCAGTTTGCAGTCCACCTCACTACCTGATCATCCAGGCCACACTTCCTCAATTTAGCTATGAGGATGCTGTGGGAGACTGTGTCAAATGCTTTGCTGAAGTCAAGGTAGACCATGTCCACCGCTCTGCCATCATCCATCCACAATGTTATTTCCTCATAAAAGGCTATGAGGTTGGTCAAGCATGACTTCCCCTTGGTAAAGCTATGTTGACTGCCCCTCATAACCCTCTTATCCTTGACATACCTTAAGATGGCATCAAGGATAAGGTGCTCCATCACTTTCCCAGGGATGGAGGTGAGGCTGACCGGTCTATAGTTACCCAGGTACTCCTTCTTGCCCTTTTTGAAGACTGGAGTGACATTTGCTTTCCTCCAGTCCTCAGGCACCTCTCCCGTTTCCCAAGACTTGGTAAAGATGATGGAGAGTGGTCTAGCAATGACTTCCGCCAGTTCCCTCAGCACCCGCGGGTGCATCCCATCTGGACCCATGGATTTATGGATATCCAGATTGCTCAACTGGTCTCTAACCCATTCCTCATGGACTAAGGCAAACTGCTCCATTGACCTGACTTCATCTGAGGTCTCAGGAGTACAGGGCTCTTCAGGACTGCCTCCAGCAGAGTAGACAGAGACAAAGAAGGCATTCAATAACTCTGCCATCTCTTTATCTTCTGTCACCAGGGCACCCATCCCATTCACCAGTGGGCCAACCTTGCCTCTGGTGTTAGTTTTATCAGCTATGTATTTGAAAAAGCTCTTTCTGCTGTCCTTGACCCCTCTTGCGAGATTTAATTCTAAGGAGGCCTTAGCCATCCTAGCTGCCTTCCTACATCCTCTAGCAGCGGCCTTATATTCCTCCCGAGTGGCCAGCCCGTCCTTCCATGACCTATAAACTCTGCTCTTCCACTTGAGCATACCCAGCAGTTCCTTATTTAGCCACGCAGGTCTCTTGGCCCTCTTCCTTGACTTCCTACGTGTCGGGATGCTCTGCTCTTGAGCTCAGAATAAGCAATTCTTGAATGTCAACCAACTATCTTGATCCCCTTTACCTTCAAGCAGCCTTGCCCATGGGATTTCCCCTAGCAATTGCTTGAAAAGGCCAAAGTTTGCCCTGCTAAAGTCCAGGGTTGCAATTCTACTTGCTATTGTACTGGTCCTACCACACAAGATCCTGAATTCCACCATCTCGTGGTCGCTGCAACCAAGGCAGCCCTCAACCTTTACTGCTTCGACCAGACCCTCCTTGTTAGTGAGGATGAGATCCAGCAGCGCTCCTCTCCTGGTTGGCTGATCCACCATTTGCATGAGGAAGTTATCATCCATACACTGGAGGAACCTCCTGGACTGTGGCTGGGTTGCTGAGTAGTCCTTCCAGCAAACATCAGGGAAATTAAAATCCCCCCCGACAACCATGGCCTGTGACTGTGAGGCCGCTCTCAGCTGCCTGTAGAAGGCCTCGTCAACTTCCTCACCCTGATCTGGTGGCCTGTAACAGACACCCACAACAGTATCGCCCCTACCAGCCTGCCCCTTAATTCTCACCCACAGACTCTCAACTCGCTCGTCCCCTGTCCCTGGACAGAACTCAGTACATTGCAGCTGCTCTCGCACATAAAGAGCAACCCCACCACCCCGCCTGGCTGGCCTGTCTTTCCTGAAAAGGACATAGCCCTCCATGACTATATTCCAGTCATGTGAGCTGTCCCACCACGTCTCTGTAATTGCCACCAGATCATAATCTCCTGACTTAACACAGGTCTCCAACTCCTCCTGCTTATTTCCCATGCTGCACGCATTGGTGTATAGGCATTTCAAGGAGGGAGCTGAGCTCACCGATTTCACCCTAGGATTATAGGAGGTCTCCCAGTTTTCATCAATTCTAGAGTGCTGCCCCACTGGGGCAAGCCCAGTTACAACCCCATCCCCCTTTGAATCTAGTTTAAAGCTCTCCAAATGAGCCCTGTTAATTCATGCCCCAGCATCCTTTTGCCTCTGTGAGTTAAACCTTTCCCACGTGCCATCATCCGGACTGGAGCCTTATAAAACCAGCTGTTATCAAAGAACCCAAAGCCCTGCCTAAAGCACCAGTCTTGTATCCAATTATTTATGGACTGAATTTTCCCATTCAGTCCCACATCATCACCGGAAGATGGAAGAAGTGAGGAGAAGATCACTTGAGCCCCAGACTCTTTCACCATCTGCCCCAAGGCCATGTAGTCTTTCTTCATCCCCCTCAGACTGCAGTAAGCAGCTTCCCCCCCCCGTCTGGAAGACCAGCAGCGGGTAGTAGTCTGTCGTAGAAACATAGAATAGTTAGGGTTGGAAAGGACCTTAATTTCATCTAGTTCCAACCCCTCTGCCGTGGACAGCGACACCTCACACTTAAACCATGTCACTAAAGGCTCCATCCAACCCAGCCTTGAACACTGACAGAGATGGAGCATTCACAACTTTCTTGGGCAACCCATTCCAGTGCCTCAACACCCTCACAGTAAAGAACTTCCTCATATCTAATCTAAATTTCCCACGTTTAAGTTTTAACCCATTACCCCATGTCCTATCACTACAGTCCCTAATGAAGAGTCCCTCCCTAGCATCCTTATAGGCCCCCTTCAGATACTGGAAGGCTGCTCTGAGGTCTCCACACAGCCTTCTCTTCTCCAGGCTGAACAGCCCCAACTTTCTCAGCCTGTCTTCATATGAGAGGTGCTCCAGTCCCCTGATCATCCTTGTGGCCCTCCTCTGGACTTGTTCCAACAGTTCCATGTCCTTTTTATATTGAGGACACCACAACTATACACAATTATTAACAATAAATATGAATGGCATCTCTTATTTCTGTACAATATGCCAGGGAGTTACTGAATATGTAAAAATGTCAAATTATATCTGAACAGAGGTCACAATTGTGCTGTAAGATAAAGAAGGTGCTGTAGTGCTGACCTCTTCATGAAACATCGGATCATCAAAGTATAAGGAAAATAATGCAGGAATATGATATGACATTTTGGGAAGAGATTGATAACAGATTGAAGGAAAACAAGTGGGAGACTACTGAACTCTGTAAGTAAATTACTAGAAGTTACCATTTGTTGTGTGGATTATGGCTTTTACTAATTTGTTTGTTATTTTGTTTTGTAAAATACAAGAGCTGAAGCAAAATACAACCTGACTGTAGTACATGTAATTTTGGTTTTTGGTTTGAAGTGTTTTTAAACTGGGAGAAGCAAAGCAAATATACACCGCCCATATGAGACCTAGATTTTGCGATAAGAAACTTCTGTACTCGCCGTGAATGTGGTTCAGTGTCTTGGAAGCATGAAGTATGTTGACTGAACCAGTCTAATGAATAAAATTATGGTTGACAGATAATATGAATGTGAAGAGAGACTGACCATTTTAAAAATTAATAGAAAGATTTAATGGTAAAATCCAAAGTGAATTTGATACACTAAGCATTAAGGATAGTTTCTTACTCCAACCTGCTTTACCTCTTTCTTATATTCCATCTCTTTAGTCAGCTCTATGCCAAATCCAAAACCTGGTGCTAAGGTGATTAAGGAAGAAATGGTATGAAAGTTCCTTACTTCATCATTCTGTTTTGCTGTACTGGTTTTAATACCTGGAGCTAGTTTCCCCCTGTAAGATACTGGTATCTGTGAATGATTTAGTTATGGAAGAGAACTGGGCAGACAGACTTGTTGGGAACTTTCTTTTTATGTGCAAACATCTTCTGGGTCTGGCCTGAGCGTGTAGCCTGGGTAATGGAAGAGGTGACTTTTGCTTCTAAGAATGAGATAAACTTATTTTCCAGTTGTAAACTTTTTTACAGTCAAAAGATCCATTGACCAAGTTAAAAGGCTCTGGAAACTGTGTGACAGTTTATAAAAGGTCTATAGATAATACTCTATACTATTTAGAAGTGTTCATTTTAATCACAGATGAACTATTTTCACTGCAGAAATGTTGTTGAATCTGTCATTAAAATTTGGATTTAATTCAAACTTTTACTACATTAAAATACTGCACTGACTTATCCTGTCTCTCAAATGCATAACTGGGAGTATATAGATATTTTCCTATATATTAAATTTCTAAAGCTGCTATTTCTATTGCCAAGGTACAGTTCTGCAAGCTTAATAGTTTTCTTACTGTAGCTTTAAGCAGAATAATGTGAAGTTGCGTATGGTCTCCTAAGTGGAACAGTTCTAATATGTAATTTTTCTTTCGTAAGTGCTCTTTATTGTCAGTATTGCAGGTTTTTTAGGTTTGCCACGCTCCGGGTTTTCTTCAGTTATTTATTTAAGTGAGGTTGCTCCTTGGTCTATATAACTGAAAAAGCAATTGAAAAACCAGGTACCAAGGCTGGGATCTTGGCAGCAGCAAATACTTGGTTATTCTAGAGAAAACTGGAGAGCAAACTTTGAGGAGTCACTGCCAGTTCCTACAGCTGGGCCTATCAGAACTCTGCACTTATTTCCATATACATTAATATAACTTCAGCTCTTGCATGTGTAGCAGGGAACATTCCACCAAAATCCTCTGGCAGTTTCAGACGGTCTGAAAGCAGCATACTAAGCCTGCTGTTCTCCCAAGGGTTGTGGCATGGCACTGGCATTTTATAAGAATTTTCCAGAGGCAGCATCAGGAAATCCTTGTTAGAGAAAATGATCTTTGTGCCTCATAGTGGCACAAAAACTGGGGGAAGAGAAAGTTGTTAGATGTTTCAAAACTTTGACCACTCTTTGCATTGTGGGCACAGCATATCATCTACATCAAGTTTGCAGTGCTGTTTCTATGGTGCAAAGTTTCAGGCTTGCAAAACATTTCTGGATGCTGTCAGACGAAGTTTGGATTCTGTAATACCTTTGGCCAGGGCTTGTATACACAGGGAAGATGTTTTTGGAATTCGCAACACATGCGTTGAGCTCCACCAAGATGAATCAGCAGCTCAGGAAACTTAGTACATTCTTCTGGAGCCAATTTTCTCTTCTTTTTTTTAATTTTATTTCTTTTTAACAAGTGAAGGCTTAGTGCTGAACTTGTTCTGAAAATCAAATTCTTGCCCTGCCAAAACTTTGACCATCTCTGAACAAATGTCTGGGATGGTCAAGATAGTGGTGATGCCAAGTATTTGTTCTTACCAAAATGCAGTATTGAATTCAGTCTCAGTGTAGCAAAAAAATACTGAACATCATAACATTACAATATTTTAAGGAAGTGGTAAGAATGTTCTTTACAGTGTATGAGAGAAGGAATATTATAGGAGAAACCTGCAATCATTGTACTCTAAGATATCTTTCTGCCAGCTTCTTATCTGTCTTACTAATGGATTTCAAACTGTAAGTTCTGCTTATCCTAAAAAATGAGCATACTGATCAAGATTTAACTGTAGATAAATCTTGATCAGTATGCTTGCTTTTTAGGATAAGCAGAATTATGGCATGGATGTGTTTCACTGTTTCACCAACAGTTATTTCTATATGTATTTCAGCTAAACCATCACAGGTTTTCACTAAGGGTCATGTTGAGGGAGAGTATCTGTGTGCATTAATTTCATAGGAATGAGTGGTGCACATACTCAGTACCTGATTGTTTAACTGCTTCAGTGTGTTTATTATTCCCTGAAGAAAGAAATCTTCTCTTTATGCTGCAGTATATTCCACAGTTATACTTTCATCTGCAAATCCAGAGATCCATTTCATATCCTATATATTTGGTTTTTAATATAGAATATTTTCATTGCTCTTCTGATGGATATTTTTCTTGAAATGAAACATCAACTGTGTTTGGTGTAGAAAAAATACAGTAGTCACGCTTTGGTAGGCTTCACTGTATAAGAGGATGGATTTTTCCAGGGAAGGGGAGCAGCAACACAAAAAAAATCACAAAGTTTCATGCTTGAGCAGATTCTGCTACCTGGACTACTGAATAAAAAGAGATAAGATAATGAATGGATTGTTCTCTGAAAGTGTTCATAAGCGTTAAGAGTTAATTAAAATTTTTGTGGGTTTTGTTTGGTTGTGGTGGTTTTTTGTTTTGTGGTGTTTTTTTTTTTTTTTTGTTCGATTGGTTGGTTTTGGGGTTTTTTTGTTGAGATTTTTTTCTTTATCATAGTAGTAATTTCCAGGTACCATAGTCTTCTCCATTTGTTTCTCTTTCTAATGTTTTTTCCCTTGTTTGTGTCACCTTAGTTGCTGTAATAATACATCAATAAAAAAAGGTAACTGTAGCCTAAAAAAACAAATAAGGCATATGACCAGTGGAATACTGTCTCTTCCCCTGTTTTCACTGTCCCATCGTTTTGGAGTTTTTTGACCTCTTTGATCACCACACAATGTCCTTCAATTCTGCAACGTTTGGACATCCATTTGTCCTATGACAAAACATAGAATCTTTTAGATATGAAGAGCTGTGTAATCAATCCAAAAGAGGCAAATTTCCTACTAACACCCCAAAAGTTTTCTGTGATAACAAATTAGCTGTGAAAGGGAACAAGTAAAAAGTCTTCAGAGGGAAGAAGTCATGATATTCTCTTATCTTGTCTCTTGCTAATGGAATTCTCTTGGAATACTGAATGCTAATGGAATACTCAAATTGGTAAGGAAAAAACCCTATCCAAAAAGGGTGAAGATAGAATGGAGCAAAAAAAAAAAAATTATTTTTAGATAGTAAATGCATCAGTGTTGTTTGTCTTGCTTTCATTAAGTGTTTCCTGCCCAACAGAGGAGAAATTAAAATCTGTCCAGATCAGCAGTTTTACTGAAAATGAACTGGTTTTCCTTTCTATCCCATATCCCCTGCTTTCACTGCCAAATGACACATACCAGTACATTATAACGGATCTGGAAGTAGAAGCTATTAGAGAAGTTGCTGGTTTTCTGCAGAAAATTCTTGCTAATCTTCCAATGACACATTTCAAATGTGAAAATTGATAATCTGTTCCTACAATGCCAGTAGAAAGCATTCTTACAATAATAGGCAACACTGGGTGTTTTGTAATTATCACTAGAATGGGTGAATATTCAACTAAACCCTACCTCAAAACCTAACAATCTTAAGAGGATATTGAGCCATTTGTCATTGCAAAATCAGTAGATAAGTGAACAATGAGAGTGGTGAGATATGAGCTGGCACCTGCCTTTATTTTCATTCACAAAAGGGAAAAGCCACTCATAAAAAGATTTACTTCTCCAAAAACCAGGAGTAAATGAACTCTTTTCTTGTACCCACCTCTGAATTCAAATAATCCAGCATGCTAAATTCAAAGGGGAAATTCTGTCTTTGCCAGAAGTAAACTGATTTGGTGGACAAAGTGAGTTTTTTTTCTTTAAATTATAATATAAAAATGTAGGGCAAACTGGAATTGCACTGAACAGCAATTATTTTGTCCATACATGTCAAGACTGCATGCTCCGTTGACTTTTTTTCTTAGTGCAGAAAAGTACCCGGAATTGCAAAGCTGAGAGCACCTTGATTGAGAGCAGCCCAAGTACATTAACAAAAAGCAGCACTGTGAAGTGCCCGCTGTAACGTCTTCATGCTATACCAGTCACTTATCTTGGAGTAGTAGAGTTAACCATATTGGGGCTGATCACCATTTGCCACAGGCTCACTTAATCCTTTGAGAGAGACTATCCTGGGTTCAGGAGTAGCAGTCGTTTTTCTCCTTCTTAGTAGCTGGTGCAGTGCTGTGGTTTTGACTTTCAGCCGGGGAACAACACCGATGACACTGATGTTTTTAGTTGTTGCTCAGCAATGTTTACTCTGACCAAGGACTTTTTGAGTCTCATGCTCTGCCAGGGAGGAGGGGAAGCTGGGAGGAAGCAGGGACAGGACACCTGACCCAAACTAACCAAAGGGGTATTCCATACCACAGCACATCATGCCCATGATGTAAACTGGGGGGAGTTACCCAGAAGGCCCGGATCAGCGCTTGGGTCAGGCTGGATATTGATCAGTGAGTGGTGAGTGGTTTTATTCTCTTCCCTTGTTATTTCACTTATCATTATTATTACTGGTAGTAGCAGTAGTGGTTTGTGTTATACCTGAGTTACTGGACTGTTCTTAACTCAACCCGTGGGAGTTACACTCTTTTGATTCTCCTCCCCATCCCTCCGGGAGCCGGGAGAGGAAGAAGGAGGCGAATGAGCTAGTAGCTGCATGGTTCTGAGTTACTGGCTGGGCTTAAACCGCTACAGAGACATACAAAGTTTCCACACCAGCTTCCTTGGTGTTCCAGAAAGGGGTATGAAACATGAAAATGCTTTAGATTTTCTTGCAGATTCATGTGATCATAGTAGCACTGTACTTAGTAGAGATGTTATGGAGAAGCATGGCTGTAACACAAAGAGGCTTTGAGGTTGAAAAGGATATGGGATGCATTTTTTTGCCTCAAATTATTTCTTTTCAAATGTCATAGTTTAAGCCCAGCCACGCAACTCGCTCTCTCACTCCCCCCCTTCCTCCCCCCCCCGCTCCCAGAGGAATGGGGAGGAGAATCGAAAGAATGTAACTCCCACGGGTTGAGATAAGCCCTTCCGGGTAACTGCCTCCAGTTCTACATCCCGGGCATGACGTGCTGTGGTATGGAATACCTCTTTGGCTAGTTTGGATCAGGTGCCCTGTCTCTGCTTCCTCCCAGCTTCTCCTCCTCCCTGGCAGAGCATGAGACTCACAAAGCCCTTGGTCAGAGTAAACATAACTTAGCAACAACTAAAAACGTCAGTGTTATCAGTGCTGTTCCCAGGCCAAAAGTCAAAACCACAGCACTGCACCAGCTACTAAAAGGAAGAAAAATGACTGCTACTGCAGAACCCAGGACATCAAAACATGTAGAAATGAGTGAAGGGATGGTCCATAATTTTTAAAACAGACACACATCTAATAACAAGCCATTGTAAACCTCTGTAGGACCTTTTCCAAAGGCAGCTTATCTAAAAGTCTTACTATGCCTGGTCTGTGGGTGTAATGGGAGGCTTGAATAGGCTTCTCCTTTTTTTTTTTTTTTTTTTTTTTTTTTTTACCTCCTTTGGGGATACTTTATCCTTTATTGTCATAATCCTTATCCCTTAATCTTGATTTAGGAAATGATTTGGAATAGCTAAGTAGACCACATGCTCTTCTGCTTGAGTTCTGTGTTTGTGTGAAACCGATTGGGATTTTCTCAGCTGTTTAATTTATCTGGTAGAGTGCCTGTAAAAATATTATCAAAACAGTATCAAAACAGGCTCATATTAGTGCCCTTGGCCAAAGCCTTTCCAAAGAAAATTTTCCTGGCCTATCTACTAACTAAGAATGGTAAGGCATGTGTTGGAACCTCTCTTTCCAAAGCACTTACTGCCTCTGAGCAGCATGTTCAAGTCCTGCTTGCTGGGTCTTGTGCCCTCTCAGGTGCAGAGGTGGACCTGTGTGGCATGCTGTCACCCTGGAGATCTAAACTGCAGCTCACTCTCAACCCCACTATTACAAAGCAGTCATGGATAGCAGTTCAAGGGAGGCAATGTACTTTATGTAAGTGGAACTTTTGTATAGTGTAAGTTCTGGAAGCACGTGTGAGGATGCTGTAAGGGTGGATAGAATAACTAGAATACATTTAATTGCCCACAAAAAAAAAAAAAAAAGTGAGGGAGGGATGCTTTGAAAGCTGTTAGGATGCCTCCCATGTGGGTGTGGATAAAGTAATTGTAGCAGGACAGTATATATTTAGCCAGGAAGAATAAGGCATCATTGACACTGAAGAGGTGACTTGTTAATGATGACAGATTTCCTTTGGGTTTCCCCCATGGAAATAATTGTATGAAAATGGAAATTACTGTTTGTACAAGCACTTCTGCCAGTCCAGCTACATTAATTACAGGTTTGTTGGTGTGGTTTTGTTTTGGTTTAATTTTTTTCTTTTCCGTGTTTCTGGTGCATTTAAATGAATACAACTTTGCTTATGTGACATGCTTGGAGTCATAAATGGAAATATGTAGGGGAGCAGGACACTGAATGGAGCTTTTGCCAGTCCAAAGAATTTCTCATAGTGTCACACAAGTGAAATTTGTTTTCAGCAACATTTACTCCTCTCTCTCACTCCCAGATATTATTGCTGAGCATATTACATGGTATGGAATCTCTCTTTGGTCGGTTGGGGTCAGCTGTCCTGGCTCTACCCCCTCTTCCAACCTGCTGCCCACCCTCAGCCTACTTGCTGGTGCAGCAAAGTCAGAACAGAGTAATTCTTGATGCTGTGCAAGCACTGTTCAGCAAGAACTAAAACACTGGTGTGCTGCTAACACTGTTTTGGTCACAGAACTAGGCCACAGCACACTACAGCCTGTTATGATTATAATTAACTCCATCCCAAGTAGACCCAGTACTGCAAGACAACAAAAATGGCTGTGCTCTGTGTAAACTCAGTGGTTGTTTTCAGGTTCTAAATTTGGTAAGTAAAGCTGGGTACTTAAGATTCCAGGCATCTGTAGCTGTTGCTCAATAAGGATGTTTTCTGAAGGACTGAGTAGCCAGGATAGGCTTTTTATTGTTGCTTTTAAAGAAGAGGAACTATTTTCTCTTAGTCCCTCACAATTTATGCTTCTCCTTGACAACCAGAACTGTGCCTATATTACTGCAAAGTGTGGTCCTTTGTGGCCTTTTCTGAAGACTCTGTAACACTTAAACCTCCACTGCAATCACAGCTTTTGTTTATTAGAACATTGCAGAACTGTTTTCAGATGAGTCTTCCCCTAAGGCCTTCTTATATACTGATAAACATTGGGGCTTTTTTTAATGACAGTCTTGGTATATATCTAGTTTCTTATAGCCGTACAACTGAAAATGATAGAAACAAGTGAAACCAAACTGAAACTTAAAGCAAAATTGTAAAAAACAAAGACATAGCATGGTTTATAACAAACATAACGTGGCTTAATAACAAAAGCAGAACATGATTTCTCACATTGGGATTTAGGGAAAAGCCAGAGACACCGATATTCCAGTGGTCACAGTCACACCTCCACCTTCTAAAAAAGCTGCTTTCTTCTACTGAACATTTTTCTCTATGTTAGGGACCAGCTGTAAACCAACCATTAAAATACCTCTGTCATTATTACAACAGCTGAAATTCATAGAAGTGATTTCTCTCAATGCAGTTGCAATAAAATTACTCCAACACAGTATCTGGAATGAGTCAGTATGAGAAAAATTTATAAATACTGCTGACATTTTATAATTATGCAGCTCATCCCTCTACTTCTGGTGCTGAAATAACTTTCTCATTGCTTTCTGCCTTTGGCATCTTCCAACTTACTTGGGCATTTCTTATTCCTGTAAAATACAGGTGTGCTGTAAGCTGTACCTAATAGGGAAAAAAAAACCTGTTTTGCAAACTACTGGAACTTGACTGACTGTGTTTTAAGTATTGTGTATCCTGGACAATCCCTATTCAAAGTACTGTGTAGGTTACCTGCTCTTGTGGCCAAGACAAAGCAACTTTCTATCCTGTGGTGATTCGATGACCAGCTTTCTTTCTCCTGACTGCCCAAAGAAAATAAAAAAAAAAATGGGAAAATGACTTCATAGAGAAATGTTTACATGTTTGGGAAATCTTAATTTTGTTACCAAGTGCAGCAGTCTTGTAAATCACTTCCAGGTGACAATGAACTTTTTTTTTTCCCCTTGTTTCTTCCACCCAGCATGCATTTTCAATCAGTCTCAGTGGATTTATAAATGTATCACAATGTGATTTTGTCAGAGGCGCCTCTCATATGTTCCACTGTGGAGACATTGCTACTTCCCAAAATTTGTGGTTCACTTTTGGGGACACAAATAGAATCTCTCCTAGGATGTGGTAGAAATCAGGCCCGGAGCTGCTGAGTGGATGTAGACATAATACAGCCAGAGGCTTCTGGCAACAGGAGAGGCACTAGAGGGTACAGGCATAGCAGATTTGCCTGGATTTTGTGAGACCCAGCCTTACTAGAAGAGATGCTCTTGTCCAGTGACTAACCTTTGAGCTTGTAGCAAGTGTCTTTTTCGTGTTCACATGTTGTCACTGCAAAGTAAAGCCCCTAGTTAATATGTGCTTCATTAAGCTCTGAGGAAGACTGACAAAAATATTGAGCTGTGCTTTTTTCATCTGTCCCAAGATTGAAGATAAATTGTTTCTTCATTAGTATATTTAAAATGATAAAAATAGTGTTTTGTATTCTGGAGTTATTTTTATTTTGGAAATTGACTTTGAAAGAGTCAGTTGATAGTATATCATTATTGTTTCTATTGCAGTATCAGCTAAGGACATCACCCCTTAGTCACTGTTCTAGTGTCCTAGCTTCTGTAACATACTCTGCTAGATTCTGTAACACTAAAGGCTCTTACTCACACCTAAAGAAATTAGGCCAGTGTGTATAATATTGAATTGTCCTTTTAGGAATATTTGGTATTTTTAAGATTCATAATATAATTTTCTTTCATGTCAAAAAAATAATTGGTGACTAAAAGGCTCATTATCAGAAAGAAGTTACACCTATTGTTCCCAAAAAATAAATAAGCCACAATGAATAAGCTGAAGTTTCTCTCTTATCAAGATCATTTTTTATAATACAAAATGAGATCTCACAGGTGATTTAACGTGGACCTTCAGCAATATACAATTCCATTTAGAACCTAAAAAAGTGGTAAAGATAATCTAAATAGTCAGTTAAAATGATGATAAAGAGCATTATTGTACTTTACAGAGATTACAAATATGCATTTGTGTGTCTGTCATGGAAGAACTGCCACTTTGATGTAAGTCTAAAAGACTTCAGAATCTTTTACCATGAAGTCTGGAGAAGGATGTTTACGTACATGGTTGTTTTAGAATTGTTCTGATGCACATCTGTTAATTCCATAACACTGCTTTTTTAAGTGTTTTTCCTTTTATCAGTTTTTTTTAGTGTCAATCCTTCCCCTCACTCCCCTTACCAAATTCCTGTTGGCTTCTGTGGGACTGTGTGTGCAATACAGGAAAAGACACCTTGAGTATTTGAATTAAAGTCCTTTAGGCACTTACTTGGGGCAATAATAGCATTCTGTTGCAAATGACAAGGCTGTTTAATCAGTGATTTCACTATATTTACTGAATACTGCTTTATTAGACATCCCAATGCCTGAATAACCCTGAGTGCTGGGCTGCTTTAATGAGTGCGCTAGAGCTGAAATTGTCAGCTGGGCTTGAGAGGGAGCCAGCATTTGGTTACTGCTGGGAATCACTTATGCTTTGAAGCCTTCCTTATATGTATAATCAAATCCGTATTGAAAAGAAACATCCTGTTTTGAATTTTAATATAAGCAAAATGCCTGGAGCTTGAGTGGAAGTTTGATTGCTTACCTCACTCAAACCCAGTTGTGCTGTTGTTTTCCGTGGCATTAGTCTTGACTGATACAGCTTTGAGATCAGAATTTGTCCTTTTGTCGAAAGAAACTGTTATGAGGCACAACAATGAAATGCCATGGCCACAAGATGGCCTTCAAAACTGCCAGAAAAAGAATTCCATTCAGAAAGCTAACATTCCTGTGCAAATACTGGTTTTGGAAAAGAAAAGGGGAAAAAAAAAAGGAAAACCGAAAAGCAAAACCGAACAAAATCATATACAGTGTCCCATTGTAAAGATTGATATGCTTGTGTTTACCTTGGAGAGAGCTTGAGACCTTCCACAAGGTCATCTTTTGTTTCTTCTTTGTCTTTTATTTTTTGTGAAGGACAACCTGTTCAAAATGAACAATACTGAGTCCTAGAACACTTTCTTTTTTTTTTTTTTAGGGGGGGAGGACTCTGTGATCTTCGTAATGCTGTTTATCCTGAATAAACCCATTTGAGCTGGGCCCACAGAGATGAAAAAAAAAAAAGATGTCCTGATAAAGAACTGGTACATTTCTGTTGCATTTGAAAGATGTCTCTTCAGTAACTCAAAAAAATAAGAAATCAGATAGTATGAGTCATTATGTTGCCAAGCTACCATCATGCTCAATGCCATCCTTGTACCACATTCCACAGTTGTATTCAGCTCTGATTCGCGTTGCCCCATCACTGAGGTGCCTTTTCCTCTTCTGCAGATCAGGTAGTGGAAGAAGAGAGACATCAGCCACATCACGAAGAGGGACATCAGCCACATCACTTCAAAATTCAGCTTTTTTATTTTCCAAACATTTTAATAATATTGTATTATTTGATATTAGCATGTTAGAAATCATTCATAAATTCAAAGGCTTTGTCAACAAAACTAAGACTTTCTTCAGCATGGTTCCAATGGGTTTTGCTATCTAGCTTTAAATCCCGTATACTTCAGAGCTGACAAAATAATCTAAATGGCAAAATTCATCTTTCACCTCAAAAATCGTGGAGAAAACCTTTTTTCACAGTACCTAGTTTCACAATTCATTCTAACTGGAAAACCCTGCATGTTCACTTCTTTTCTCTCAAGCAAACTAAATCTGACTAAATTAAAGTTGTGAAAAAGATAGCATTTTAAAATTTTCTGGTAGTTCAGTTATGTGAAATGTGTCCTTTCACTTCCACTCAGGTAGCATTTATGTGGAACAGATGGTCTACAGATAGTAGACAGACTTTTAAAATAATACCATGAGTTCTGAGGCATTACAGCATCAAATTAACCTAAAAAAATCACGAAACGAACTGAATTATTTCAATAGTTCCATTCTAGTCACTCACTACAAATTAAGAGCATAAACCAGCACTAATCCATTTTATTCAGCACCTATGAAAGTTGACATGTGAGTAATAAGGAATACATGACCAAATATCATCATGCATAAACATCTGGTGTGATGTGAGCTTCTGTTATGCATGCATTTCTCTGAAACTACTTATGTGAGCTATTTTAGGAAATACAGTAGGAATTCTTCCACTGCAGTTAATCACAGCATAGAATATGTACTTTTTATCTGTTAACCGAGACATCCAGAAACATTTCAGTGAATCTTACGTATATTTGTTTAAATTCTGTACTTTGGCTGGATAGCTTCAGAGAGTTTTCTTTGTGGACATCCATGCTATGATGATACATGCTTTGGGAGGAATCTGATGCATCAGTATGGCTCAATAGGTTTATTTTTCTCTCTTCTCTGAGGGGAGGATGGAAACCCCAAAGGAACCAGTCTTACTGAAGTGATGAGAACAAAAAATAATCTGCTGTTTTGTTTTTTGCTCTGATTTTTAAACTAACCCCTGTAAAAAATACATTATACAGAAAAATATGTTCTTCCATTTTACCAAACTACTTAATGAGATTTTGTATGATAATACTAAACATGAAGCTGGTGCTACTGAACTCACAGAATTCCCAAATAATGTGTATTGGTATGTAAACTGCTTTGCTTATCCCCAATAATGTTTTATATTTAATATTTCTGTACACTTTCCTTAATGATCTGGTCCTTATTTCTACTGAAGGTGAACTACCTTAGTCTTTTGTACTTAATAATATTTATGGGTTTAGTCATATATTGATAAGCTGCAGTAATACTGTGTTAACTCAGTTCACCTTCTTCTCCTCTAAACTTTAAATATTCTTTTTTATTCCCATATAATATCAAATATTTCTTTATTCAGTTTCTTATCACAGTTTTTCCTTATACTTTCCAAAATTCATAGCAGCTGAAGTAACAATATAAATATAGCATTATGACAAGTCAGCTGTATTTATGGTTCAAAAAAACCCCAAACAAAAACAAACACAACAAAAAAGCAGATGATAATTCTAGTTTGCCTTATATGTTATTTCCTGCATTAAAGATAATGGTGTCTCAAGCAGCTTGAATTACTTAGGATTTGCACTGGTCCAAATGAAACCAGACTCAAATTTTGTCTTCAAATCATACTTTAAAGATTTTGTAATTAGAAATTTAGTAATTTAGAAATCTAGTAGAGAACCAAGTTGCAGGATTTTCTTTAAATAGAAAATGACACAATCTTGTTCTAGTAACGGTTCAAGAGATACTGACCTTACTGCTTCCACTCCACACCCCCTACTCCACTAAACCAAAGCAAACCCTGTATTATATTGCATCAATAGGGAGGCCAACTTTGTCCAGGTCACTTTCTAAAGATACAGAAATAACTTATTACATGCCCTGGAATATTTGTCTTTTCTTTTCTTTTTTTTATTTATTTTTTTTTTAATTTTTGTTTATTTATAGTGAAAATCTAGTATGAGTGCAACCGTAAATCAACTGTACTCATACAAACAAGACTGACTCTTCCAGGAACTATATAGCTGAACAAGAAAAGAATCACAACAGCTTTTTTAGTCACACATTAAAGAAAGAAGGAAATTTTGCTTGCATGTCCCCTAATTTTATGATCTCACTCTTCCATTTTTGTTTATGTTGTTAGAATAATAATTGAAATTTAATTATCATTCTAAGTTTTCTAATAATATCTCATTCTTTCCTTGCCATCCATTCTGTTCAGTTCAAATAGTTCAGAGCTTTTTTTTTTTATCAGTCTTCTTGTCTCTTCAATTAGTTTTTGTCTATGCCTTAAGATTACTTTTCTTGTTCTTGAGGAAATGTGTTTTTTAAATAAACAGGGTTATTAAAACTGGCAAAGTCTCAGTAATGTTAGATATTGAGAGTAATTTTGGATGCATGATAAATAATGAATTCTAGGCTATGTATTTAAAATGATGAAAGTGGGAAGAAAAGTGATGAGACAACCTATTCATCAATAATCATTTTAGTGCAGGGCATGAATCTCCACACCAAGGGGAAAAGCATTCAGTATTTTAATATGCCAGAATTTTGATTTCAGATTATAACTAGGCAGGAAACCTTTTTTCTGAATTCGCAACATAATGGTTGCAGCTGTGAGGACTCAGCACCTTGATTAATGGAATTCCATGATCATATGAGTAGTATTATCAAAAATACAACATGTATAAACTATATGAATTCTGTTCAGGCTTCAGTTTATCCATGTTAATTCCCTAGTCTACCATTTTGTTCTGAATTGCATCATAGTATCCTAGTCCACTCTGCTGGCAAATGTTCAAGAAACACTTGTTAAGTAGACTTATAGGAACCCCAAAAGATTATGGAATATGGGCATATATAATAAAGGAATAATATATAATAAAGGAACCTTTTATTGTAATTAAGGCATTGTATGAAAGTGAAGTTCTGGATCAGTAGCCAACATATTTTCTTTGCTTAGAAAGTGATGCTAAAGCTCTTATGTTGCTGTTTAAGCACCCCAGAAGTATACAGCTGTCTCTTAACCTACGAGTAATGAGAATTTCTTAAGCCTCACTCATCTCCCTGTTCTAAGGCAAACATTTTCTAATGCTTTGAATCTTCAGTCACGTTCTTGTTGATGTGGCATTTTCTTGCACATCCACTAACAGTTACAGGGTAATATTGATGCAGTTGTTTCAATTAATGGCTCAATAATATATAAATGATATATGAATGCTGTCCTCACATGAAGTCTTAGATAATGACTGACTGTTTATAGAAATAACTAATTGCATATTATTGGTTCCAAGAGTGCTAATAAGGAATGGTGCAATCGCTTTGAATTTACTTCATTCCACAGCATTAAACATTTGGTTTGTTTTATGTCATGTAACCCTAGTTTTGAAACAATCCATGGACAAGACTCCAGCTGTCCTAAAATCTCTATGGTCACTTTTTCTCACATGTCATTACCTTTGTAGAGTTGTCTTGCCTTCACCAAAACTTAGACCCGATGGTACTATGGTTCTAAGCAACCAAAACTATCGGTGTTAACTGAAGCAAAACATGGGTGCTGGTTTGTCCTTCATATATGCTGTGTAAAACTGTTAACATGACTAGCATAAATGAAGTTATCAATTTCTGGCTTTGAATTTTTCCCCTTAAATTGACCGTTATGACAAATGCTTATCTTCCATTCCTAGTTAGCGGTTTCATGCCCAAATGCAATTTCAGTGCTCTTGCACAAAATTTACATGAAGTCCCAAAGTCAGGAGACTTCTTAAGGCATGAACCAAGTCAATTAACCTTAAGAACAGTATATTGGAAAACTTTGCTAGGTTGGGCTAGCACTATCACCTCTTGGCCATCACTTCTTCACTCTGGCTGTGCTGTCCTCAGGGTCAGTACCAAAATACCCTGCTCAATCTTATTACAAACAAGGCATATGCACTGCTTTCATGATACAAAATGTTATATGCTTCTTTAATTGCTTCAGGAATTTAACTTCATAGTAGTACTGATCCTTATCAAGTTTTGTTTAGGGAAGTAAAAGTCTTTTTAGGGTAGTCAAAACATTAGACTGAGGAAAGGGAATACTTTGAAGTGAGTGCAGTCATAGTTCTCACACTTTTATGATTGGAAGATACCACAAAATAAATCATTGCTATAACTGAGTGGTGCCATAGGATAAATGCAGAAAGAATAGACACCTCTGTGCTATCATTCAGTGTAAAGTCTTGCAATAGAAGCATTTGCTATGAGTTTAGTTTGGCTTCCTGGAAGTCACTGTCCTCCAGTGTTTTCTGATGGGAGAAGAATTAAGTCAACATTAAGAGCTTGAGGAATTGCTGTTTTGTTAATAGATACGGTTAGCCATTTTGATTTCCATTTATGGCTTTGTGAGATTCAGCCTCATTATGAAAATTGTATTTGGTTTTCACCCATCATCCAAGGCAGAAAATCAGTTTTTCCATGTAAACAGAAGAAAATAGTAAGACTAAAAATAAAGAGGATAGGCAATTAACACTATGAGACAAAAAGTGGGAAGGAGAGAACAAATGTTAATATTTTACTCTGGAAAAGCAGCTTGGTATTCTATAATTATACCTACTACTCTTTTTTTTTTTTTTTCCTTATAATGTCATGACTTGATCTTTGTTTAGTTTAACACTGGTTTATTGGCTTCATCGTATCAAGGCTGATATATAAGAAACAGTGGGAGATGTCCCTGCCCATGGCAGGGGGTTGGAACTAGGTGATCTTAAGATCCTTTCCAACCCTAACCATCCTATGATTCTATAATAACAAGGAATCTGGCAAATAATATTCAACATAATGACTCAAAGTTTCTCCAGCCTCCCAAATAAAAAATGAAACATCTGCTTTCCTATATGCCTTCCCTTCTGAGATAATTAACCAATTAATTAATTAACAAATTAATTAATTAACAAATTAATTGTGGTGATTTTGTGAACCAGCATTATTTTCTTGTTATTTGATTAGTCAAGTATGTACAACTTTTTTCAGCTGAAACCAGTGAAAATGAAGATTCTGTAAACTAACAAGCTCAGCTTCTTGTAATTACAAAGAATGATCAATATAATAACCACAATTTTGCCATCTTGCCAGTCCAAATGTAGGGCAGATTGTGTGAAAGTTGTTAAACTGTTTGTAAGATGTCATTTCGTGGTTTGATCCTGATGGCTATCGTAAGTTCTGAGATGTGCTCAGCCTTTATATTTAGATGTTGGACTAATAAAGCTAAAAAAATAGTGAAACACTCTCCTTTAGTCACAACTTTTTGTTCTGCAAAGAGATCTTTTTATTAACAATTTGTTTTAGAAGATAGTCTATGAAATACAAAATTTCCTCTGGAGATGCATGATTTGGCTTGGAAAAAAGTGATCTAGAACCTGAGAGCCACAGACTTAAGCATTTACCAACACTGGAATAAGAACTGAAGGATCTTTCCTGATCAAACAAAGAAAATTATCTGCATCTTCCCTATTCCTGTAGGTAGAACCTCTTCCCAATTTGAAAACTCACATTCTTGTTTTGAAATTGTCCATTCCTATGTGCTACTGTTTACATGTAGTGCAGGACTGGAAAAGCACTCCGGAGTCAGTGAGTGCAGCATTAATGCTTTTCTTCAACCCTTAGGAATAAAACGGAACAAATGGTTCACAAATGGATCAAATCTCTCCCTACTCTCTCCCCCCAGTAATTATAAACCTTCAAGAATTCATAGGCCAATTTTTTTTCATGTCAATTTGCATCTATTTCCTCTTGCAATAGCTGTAACATGTACTTTATAGCTAAACAGCTCTGTTTTACTTTTTTTTTGCCATTTAATTCCTTTGACAAATTTCTAGGTGCAATTACAGCCTTTCTATAATAATACTAAAAATCAGTCTATCTTTATTTGAACTCCACTTCTTAAACAAGAACAATCCACAATCTGCTTGTTCAATATTACAGGAAAGGTAACACTGCATCAGCTGGCATTATGGTTCATATTGCTACTGTGATTGCCTATTGCATCCAGGGTTTAATCCTTCTCTGGTTTTAACTAACGAACTTGTTATTACTCCTGAAGTGCAAGGGTTTACATTTTCTTACACTTTGCTTAGCTCTGTTTCTGTCATACCTATTGTTGAGATATCAAATTTGATAGGTCACTTTGCATATTTTCTCACAATGTTCCCAGCTTTAACTCACCCTATTCCACAGTATACTTACTGCTAATATCATTAGGGGGTTGTGTTTTCTCCTTCTAGTTACCTCCCATTTAGCAAGACTTCCCTCCTCCTAACTACTTTTGCATAAGAATTCCAAGACAACTAGCAGTATACTATGTAATGCAATATTAAATACTTCGATAGAATCTAGAAGGAGTAGCTCTATTTAATTTCATTCATTCTGAATACCGTCTGAAAGATACCTACTTAATCTGTTGCAATTTATATTTGTGAGGTTTATGTTTCATTCTACCTTTATTTTCAGTCATGTAAGTGTTTTAAAATCCTCTCTTAAAATGTGGTCTGAATCTCACACACTGTTGAGGTTGGTCTAATGAGACTGCAGGTGCCTGTTGAAGCAATCACTTTTCCATTCCCGTATGGAAGAGTAATTCTAGATTTGGAAATTATTCTTGTTGTATGTCTGGTGCAAAACTCTGAAAAGTTTAGTCATGCTGGTTTATTTTATTTTTGTCATGCATGTTTTATTTTGGTTTTGTTGTGGTTTTCTGGGCTTTGGGGTTGGTTTTTTTGTTTGTTTTTTGTTTGTTTTTTTTTTTTTTTTCTTTTTTAAAGTGCAAGTCACCTTTTCTGGACTTACCATTACACTTGGAAAAACCAGGTAGCAGCTTTTGGAAAAAAATGTGGGAGGTTTCATCATCTTTGTCATTTTTCATGTCAAATATTTTATTTTCTAGTCAGTCTGCTGGTACCCCCTGTATCATCACATACAGAGACACAGCACTGCCCATTGATACTTTAACTTTTTCTACATCTGGTTAGACAAAACCAACTATTGATAACAGAATGCTCATTTCTCTTCCCAGATAGAATAAGCATGTATTTCCAAGATCCCACTTGTTTCAGATAGGTAGACATCAGGGGCTTGTTTATCCTTCTTCTTTTCTCAAACTTTACTATAGTTGGATGAAGAATAGGCTTTGAAAAAAGTTTTCATGAAAATGATGCAAGCAAGAGGTTTATTAAATGCAGAAATGAAAGTGCATAACTACCTGAGAATGCAATAGAAAAACATGTAAGAAAACCGATAACTGAAGTTTAAAAAGTTACATACCTTTTTTTGGGTTGGTTTTTTTGGTTTTTTTTTTTGGTTGGTTGGGGGTTTTCGTTTGTTTGTTTTGTTTTTTGAGGATAGACAGTTCTTGAAGCCACCACACCTTTTATCTAAGAACCTAAAAGTCTGTCACCTGTAGGAGAGATTTTATTTATTAGGATTGGGATTTCTTTTATGTACTGTGGGACATGTTTTTATCTCTGTAAAACCAAAATTCATTGTTAGATGATCAGGTACGACTTTTTCCATTGCTATATGCCATTGTGGTACTACCTTTTGGTTTTCTTTCTGTCCCTGAAAAAAACAAGACATGTTTCAGTGCAGCCTGTTGGGATGGCTTTCCTGAGAAAAACAGGAAGAGAAAAATGCCCATAAAGCAATAAAAATACAGGCCAACAAGCTTGGTGTTTGAGTGGTTTTGGATATGTATTTTTCTTTTGTTAAACAGTTGTTTCATAGAACTAAATGGTGTCCTGTCCCCTATTTTGGAAGTTTAGCTTCACTTAGAGAAAATGTAAAATGGTTTTGATGTGGGTCATGACTAGTTATAGTAGTGCAACAATAAAAATTATCTTGTTACTCACTTTCTGATAGTATTATGCAGACTTTTGGTGAGTCATCTTTCATTTACAAAAGAGGGAAGAGTAAGTCTTTCCAGTGTAAAAAGTGAAATTCTGTGGTTTGAATAGTGCAGTTAATGAGATTTTAGCTCTGTTTTGTGGAAATCAGTAAAATCCAAAGGGGGAATACAGGAAGGATTCTTCTTAATGTAGCTAGCTCTGTCTGGAAATGTAGGGCAGCTATGGATGACTCAGTGATTGGTGAAGGATTAGTGGTCTTGAGTGCAGCTTCTTATATTCTCTTGCCAATGATCCTATTTGGATTTTGAATGTGCTTTAACTTATGCTCGTTAGCTTCACATAGCTGATTGAGTCTTTCCTAAACATCCCTACATAAGCAAACCCAGATGTTCTTTCAAAAGATCATGAGAAAATTCTTTTAAAAGACAATGAGAAATTTTTACTGTCCTTGATAACACTGTTATGTAGCAGTCATCCAATGTCTGTCCTAACCACAGTCTTAATACCCATGGCAAAATGAGGCTATTGCAAATGACATCTCTGACAAAAACATGTATGTCACTTCATATATATTTGTAAAAGCCATTGATTTTACTATTTCATTTTACCTGATTTTTAGCTGTTACTTTGCAGTACAGTAACTGAGCAGTAGATTTGCAGTAGATTTGTAACTGAGCTTTATGAGTTGTGTGTAAGTTTTGGTACCTTTTTTCTGGGGAGAAAATATGATTTGGTGGTATCATTGAAAGGAAAATACGTCATAGTCATGCTGCCCAGTCAATTTAAAATGTGGGTTATACATCAGAGTTGAGACAAAGGTAGAGACAAAACAAAAAAAATAGAAGACAGGGTATTCAGTATGTGAACATACCTTAAACTGAATGCTGACATTCTTATTTCCAGGATGCTTCGGGTCACCTTACTGAGAAGCAACCTAGCATGGTTTTAGGTACCTGTTCAAATAGTAATTTATATATTCTGAGCCTTCTTTGAAAAGTCTGCACAGAGAAATAAAGATAAAAATATTCCACAGATTAAAAAATTTTAGATTTGTTATGTCAGGCACAGGGGTGTCAGCACTGACAAACACAGACATGAACTCCTCTGTCCTTAACTGAACCGGCTGTCAGAGCTTGGCTTTGGCCAGAAGCTGTCTGGTGGTGTGTGATGCTCCTGGCAGGGGTCTTAACTACAGCATTATGCTAATGCAGAGAAGAACTTCTGTATCAGGAGTTTGTTACAGAAGATCAGACTGCTTGTTGTGGAGATTAACATGCACATATAGGACAAGAGAATAATGCAGTGCCAGTGGCTTTCCTTGCAGTGCTTATGGAAGACAACATGATTTGTTCCATGATATTAACACACCATATTGATGATTTTCTGCAAACAGCCCCTTCCTGAAAACAGCCCCAACACAGTGGGAAGTGAGGATAACAGTTTCACCATTTAAACAGATTTCTGGTATGGAATTGCTACTGCATGAGACAGACTTGAAATTGTTGCATAAATCATGTTGTAGCACAACTTACATGCTTTTCTAATACTTGCTGATTCAAGGTAACAGGTTCTCTGTATCTGTTTTTCCAATGGCCTAGAGGGTGGGCACAGTCTTTTTATTAGTAGTGTAGGATTCAGGACTTCTAGAAATTCCATCACTGATATTCTGTGCCAAATGTTTGCTTGGAACGGTTGAATAAGTTGTAGTTTGGCCTGTTAGTCAGCTCCATGCTGAAAGTACCTGTATGTGTTTCCTGTTCTTCCTGTGTTTCTTGGGAAAGAAAAGGGTCAGCTGAGAGTTTTGTTGCAGATACTTAATTTACTTTTCTGTAGTAGCATTGTCTTTAACATCAAGCAAACTATGGCTTTGGTCAAGAAAGAAAGCAGCTGTAGACTACAAATTAGTTGAACTATTGGGGAAAGAGCAACCTGACCTTCAGGTTTTTTAATGCATCTAAATTTAAGTCACCTTTTCTGGTAGTAGCTATTTGTAAGGAATGGCTGTCAAGACTGTAGACATTTTAGACTTTCTTTGTATAAACCTGAAATGATGTTCTACAGCGCTAAAATAAGATCCAAGTTCAAGATTCAATGCTCAGGATTTTGCTGGGAAAATATATTAACTATTCCTGTGGGCTTTCTGCAGAGCTGAAAACATAATGGCCTAAATGGATATAAGACTTAACACTGTAGATTCATGGGATTTATATATATCATTGACCTTTTCTAAATAACAAATATACTGTCTGTTTTCCCCATGAGATGACAATGTAAATAGAATGAAAAGCCAGTCTTCCTCATGTTATTAAACATGGGGAATTAATGCTACAAAGCCTCAATATGAGGAAAAAAACCAAAACCCAGAAGACTTTCATGTTATCTTTTTCTGTGTACTTTTGAGTATTTGTCAGGTAATTTTCAGCAGTCAAAAATAAAGACTAAGTGAAGCGTAATAAAGATTTGGTAAAAGAATGGAATGTTGTTTAACAAAGCCAAGTATGTTTGAGAGATGTAGCTGATCATGAAGGCTGTAATAATTCCTACGTATGTATCCAGATGGATGCTGAACTGTTCAGGCACAGTCAAAACCAAGCAAAAATCTCACAGTACCCTTACAATGACTTTTTTTGGAAGAGCCACCAAAAAAAAGAACAATTTAACCACAACAATAAGGGCTTCTAAAACAAATATGAAATGAAATGGCTAATGTGAAATGTGAGCAACTTGGAATTATAAACTGCTAGATTAATGTTAATATATCAAAAATGCAGTAAAGAATGCTATAATTTGCATCACATTCCACATGCTTTGCATACAAGCATAAAGTAAGAAGCTTAACTCCGGAGGTAGAATACACAAGGTAGATGGATTTAGAAAAAGACAGATGTCAGCAATGTTGAGACAGAAAAGTGAATTTTAATAATTTCATCTTGGACATTCTGCAAAGGCTCAGTTGCAAAGAGACTGAGAGAAGCTGTCTGTAATCAGAGGGAAAGGTGGCTACAAACTGGCTAAAATTTAGAATGAAGGTAGTGACAAATGCTTTAAGATTGAAGAATATGTACAGTTTACAGGAAAAAAAGAAAGGGAGAAGAATCCTCGCTTCCACCATGATTGTGATCCTGGGAATAGGGGAGAGTAATGAAGTGGGGTGGGATTTTTTTAGCAGAAGTAAGGGTGTGTTTATTTATTAAATCTTTATTTTTTTAAAAAAGATGGATGTAGATTTGCTGGAATATTGGAAGTTCATTCTAAAGGGATTTAGCTATGGACAGAACTGATACACAAAAATGTGAAAAGAGCAGTAATAGGTATTGGAAACAGTAGTATTAAAAAGTGTTGCTGAAATTTATAAGAGCAAAAAGACCTAAAAAAGAGCAAAAAAGACCTAAAAAAGAGCAAAAAGGTGACTAAATTCAGTGGCAAAGCTCTCAATAAAACCACTAGGGCCAGGTCAGACTCTGGGAGCAGAAAAGTAAAGGAACAGCAAGTAAATGGCAAGGATGCCAATAAAAGGAATACCTAGCTGCAACAGGGATAATGTCAAGTGTATCAAATGTTACATTGGTAGTAGCGGCTTATTCTGTTTGTTTCTGAGGGCAGCAGTTTCTGTTTGCTCTGCTTAAACCATGTAACAAAGATTTTTGTCCAGTCAAGGTTGCTGGTAACTTTTTCTTGTAAGTTTTTAGGCTCTCAAATATAGATTTTAACAAACTAAAAATAATAATAGTAAAAAAATAATTAAGTACTGCTGATGTTTTTCTGTGAAGCTGCTACACAATTGCTCAAGTAACATCTGTGGTATGAAATTAAAGATCTATACGGTATTATTGTGCTTGTTCCCATGAAAAACATGCATATTCCAAATAGCAAGCTGCTATTACTATTATCAGTTGGGCATTTTAAAACCACATTATTTTTTCATAGTTAGGAAAATATTAGTGATTAACTGTGGTTGTCTTCGTTAGGGGACATCTCATTCATTCTGTCAGATAGTCCCTTTCTGTAAGTGAAAAGCACTGCAAAACCTCTCATATCCCAAATGGGTATATGACTAGCTCTTGTGTTTTCCAGTAATTCTTTGGATCTGCTTCTTTCAGACTTTCCAATTTGATGTAATGGGCTGTCTGCAATTTGGTAACTACATTATATATATGTATATGATTAAAAAACTGTTTTCCAGCGGTTCTTGAAGGCACCTTCTAATTGCGCTGTTACTGTAGGAGTTGTTTATCCTCCAATAAAAGATAAAACAGAAGAACTTCAGGGGAAAAAATAGATTTAAGTATTTGAGGATGTTTGAGTAGTTTAACTGTTTTGTTTTGTGCAGAATGGGAACTGCAGTATTTTGTCTAAAACTGATACTGTTCATTTAGGTTTAAATTCTCCAATACATGAATCTATGCTGTGAGTTCTTCAAGGTGGTATCTTAGGGCTTGTCTAGTGCTTGGCAGAAGACATTAGTCTAGCCTGAGGTTCTTTCATGTTATGTTCTTATATTGTTATTCTTCCTTTTGTGTTCCATCTGTGCCAGCAAAAACTTTTACTTGTGTTAAATTTCAGTACATATATTTTTCCCTTTTTTCTTTATTTTTTTTTTATAAGGACTTTAAATATCCTATAATATTATCCAGTCTGCCTTGTCATTACTCTTTTTTTCTTCCAAGACCTGTACCTGGTCCATTTTGCAAATTGACACAGCAGTGTGATCTTAACTAATCTAATGACCTGGAGTCCTAAACACAAACAAAATTAGAGAGGAAAATATGTATACTCATACATTTCCTTTCCAAATGAATTTGTAAGTATTTCATTTTTATTTTTAAAAATTCAATTTTGGAACTAAATTATAGGATTTCTGTATTCCTGAATTTCTTGAGGGACAGACTTAAAGCCTCTTTACCCCCCAAATAACGCTTTTGTTCCTAAGCCACAAAATCTGCATCCCTACATAAAATGCCCAAATAGAATTTGTTTCTGTTTCTTCAGTGGGATAGGCATTGGGTGATAGGAGCTGGCATTTACGTTGACCAAAATGAACTTGATGTTCTGTCCCATGAACAGAATAACAACATTAAGAGAAGATCATTGTGTCTATCTGTGGTGATAACAATGTGATGACGTAGATTTTGCTTGAAGTGGATATAGACCTATAAATGAGTGTCTGCAAAATTTCATGGCTCTGGAAATGACAAGCACAAATAATGAACAAATAGACTAGTGTGTGATTTCTTGTGTTCAAGTAAAATGAGATTTAAGCAATGCTGATAACAGTCACAAATATATTAAAAGTAGTTTAATTTAGATTCTTTCTCAAACATTCTAATACAATACAGAGGTCATTGTTCGAAGATTAATGCAATTACACAGCCTTTGTGACTTTATTTACTGCAGGCATCAAGTAATGGTGGTCTGCAATTGCTGAGGACACACTGGGTGAGTGGGATGCAACTTGTAGGATGTGATCAGGATTGATCAGGCACATTGACTGACTTTTATCCATAAGATCACTCTGTCCAGAGATGACACTCACCAATGGATTATCTGGTCCAATTTTAAAACATATTCTGAATCTCTGAAGACTATTTTGTGAACCTCTTGTATCAAACCATTGCAAATTTGTCAAATACTTGCCTGAGGCCTCTAGGATTTATGTCTGTGGGATTAAGAATTGCTCTACTACAGAGCCTGCACTCAAGACAGTGCCACAAAATGTTGCAAAGGATCTGTTGGCAAGATGCTCACAGCTAGTAAAATGTAGTGTCTTCCCTGTAATGTGAGAGAGTACATGGAGTACAGTAATTTCATCCTGACAGTGATCTTACATGATTACACTGGTAACTCATGGTTCCACTGTACTATAGTTCTTCCCATTGGGAGCTATTCAACAATGAATCATTACCAGGAATGAAAGCAGCTGTATTTTGTGTTTCAGAGTCAAGAGACTTTGCGGTGGTTCTAATCAGGAATATATACAGAGAGGCAGCTATATTATCATAATTTATGTGACTTAAATTATTTAGTACAGTTTTATGGAAAAGGTTATGTCAGTACTTAATAAAATTAAAGCTTCCTTTATGCTGGCTGGTCAGTCAGATGGAATGGTGGTTTTTTAATGAGTCAATATGTGAACAGAGAATCACTGAAACCCTTTAATGCAGAGTTCTTGCTCAAAGGCCAAAGCAAATTATCCTACTTTGTGAAACCACTCTCTCTCAAAAACATTTGTCTTGTATGTACATATAAAATGTTTTACTAGTATATCTGGCATGGGTAGACAAAGTGAGATTCACTTTTTTTTCTTTTTTGTTTAGCTACCTTGAAAATCAATAGCATACTGTAGCAAATAGCAAGTAGCATACCTTCCAAAACCTTTCTGAAAATAGCATTTTGTTAAAGGAAAAAATTACCTTACTATAACACTTCATGTCAAAATATTCCTCACAAAGCAGCCAAAGGCAAGAAAAACAAATTGAAAATAGAAAAAAAATTTGCATGTAAGTTGTACAATTTTGAAAAGAATATGCAAGCATGGGTCATTTAAAGTTGTGCTTAAATTTTGGAGTTTCTAAACATGACAAATCTAATCATTATATTTCTACAGAGCAATAGTACATGTAATAAAAAAATCTCTCCAAAAGGAGGGGGGTGTGTGTGAGAGTTCAATTTGGAGAGAGAAGACAGAAGTCAGAAGTAGGAAAGATGGGTTACTGGGAGAAAACAAAATAATTCACCCATCACTGTGCATTGTTGTCCACTTGGGCACCAGGGTGACTAAGCAATACTATCTGTTCATACTTTTTCATTACCTCAGATGAATTCTGTGTGCGTATAAACACACATGGAGCATATACATGCCTTCATAACAACACAGAGAGGCCTCAATTTGATGCTCCATACAAATGGAATTGCACAAAATTGTTTTTTTGCCTGACAAACTTTGCACATTTCTAACCAAATTTTGCAAAAGTCAAACATGAATTTTTATCGAAGCAAGGGAAGTCTTGAAATCTGGAGCCAATGTTTTATAGGCATCAGCCAAACTGAGGACTATTTTCCTTCTCTATGATTGCAGTAAAAGAAGTGTTCTGAAGCCAGATGTGATATACTAGGCAAGAGTTTTTGGATTAAAAAAATGTGTGCTGTGACCCTGCCAGCGTCATCATGCAGCTGATAAAGAACAACAGGTCATTCCTAGGAACAGCTGCTTTGCTGAGCAAGGGCTCAAACCTCTCCAGTGTAAGTGAGCATTGTTAGGTTCTACTGATTTAAAGAGACCATATCACAAAAACTGCAATACTTTTTCCCCTCTGACCAGTGTTTTACCGTGCAGACCACTTTGCCAGCAAACCACTTGTCTCCAAAACTGCCTTCAAAGACCTACTCCCAGCAGAGGCATCAGTTTAGTCCCAGCAGGCTGTTTCACCATTTTTAGTGTTTGGTTTTTTGTTGGGGTTTTTTTGTCGTTTTTTTTTTTTTTTTTTTTTCCCAGGGATGGTGTACGGTGTGTATAAATAGAGAATTTAGACAGGGTGTTTCAAATTTCTGTGTTACTGGTAACATAGCGTTTGCAGAGATGTCAGCTGTTCAGGAGTTTCCAATACATGTCCACAATACATACTACATAGTCCAAGCAGAATGAGGCCCTGGCAGTGGCCTCATACAGGCAGTATGGAGATTCAGGCAAGCATGGTCAATGCCAGGCAGAGGTCTTCCCAGGTATAGAAGTTGTAATCGCATAGGATGTTTGTCAACTGTAAATACAGTCAGTTCCTTTTGTCTGCCTAGTCACATGTCTGTTGTTATTGCCATCTATTAGTTGGAAACTCCTTTTAGAAGCATAAGCAGGCTAAATACAGGAGCATCTGGCTTAAGAGAATTCTACTTCACCTTGCAAAGTTATTTGTTTTCATAATGTACTAGGCTTGTATGTATCACAGAGTAAACAGCACGGTAATAGCAGTAGGAAATGTTGAAATAACTGATCTAGGTTTTGTTTACTCAGTGGGCTGGTTATTAATTTGTACAATGGTTTTGGAGATCTCCATCCTTCTTTCTAACCATCCCTAAAAATATTCTGTATGCTTGCACCAGTGACACAAACAACCTAAGAAGCAAGAAATGTGGGAGACTGTCCAGGACCCTAGGTCATGGGATGGCAGGGAGACCAATTTAGGCTAAGTACAGGTCATCCTGAGGAATGAGTAAACCATGGCTTGGATTTTACCCAAGGCCAGCCAAAACCTGTATAGATGATCATTTACATTATCTGATTATACTTGCACAGTGTTTATGGCTGAGCACTTCCAGACAAATATGCACATTTAGGACCATAAAAGGTCTTTAATCCAACCTTCTTCTCAAAGTAGGTTGAGCTGTGAGGTTACACCAAATCAGTAGTATGTTCTCACACATCCTGCAAAATGAGAAATCCTAGGTTTGTAGAAGATGTAAGCAAATATTGCCGAAGTAATTTGTGAATAAAGGCTTCATAATTTAACAACTTCTAGCAAACTGTTCTTACCAAAGCTACTAGTGCACTAGCCACTTTATGAACAGTTAGAAAGATGTTAATTTTCAAACTTTCTAACTCAAATGTCTTGGCTTAGTTCCAGTTTTCTTCAAAACAGTTTCATGTCTTCTGCGAAGCATACAGGATGTTTTGTGGTGTTTTGTGTGTGTGTGTGTGTGTGTGTGTATGAAAATACATCTCCATGGGAAAATAAAGACAAGTTAAAAATATAAGATTAGGCTGGAATGGAAATCTTAGTGTCATGACTGTGATTCTATACTGAGAGATAAAGGTAGTAGAAATAGAGCCCAAGTGTACTGGGGCTTTAGCATGTGTGGAGCTTCTTTTCTCTAGTGTTAATATTAGGAACTTATACACTAAAAAAAAAAAAAAAAAAAAATCCAACCCAAAAGCTAACAAAAAAGCAAACAAACAAAAAAATAAAAGAAGATTCTAAGTAAGGTTCAGTCCATCTTAAGTAACTTCGCTTGACCTGCTTCTGTCCCTGAATGATCTCTCTGGCTTTTGAAACCTGGGCAAATTTAGAACTAAATGAAGGCATTTTGAAATACCCGGTATTAAAACAGTGAGGCTTCTTGCACGAAACATGTGAAGCTGGAGTTGCAATTAAGCTCTTACTTCCACCTTCCCTGCTCCCCCTCCCCCCTACTGGTGTTCTGCTTGATGGAAACTCATTTTGGCAAAGACAAAAAGCTGTGGCTAAGTGACTCATCCACTGACGTTGTTTAAAGAGGATGGGACAGGAAGGGGGGAAAAAAACCCCAACATCCAATAAACCCTCTGCTGCTTGATAAGAACCAAAACAGGTCCAGATGGTCTCTGTAAATCTTCCGATACTTGCCTGAAGAACAGCGGATAGAAACATCCAAAGCTATGCTATCCAGAGCTATGCTTACATTTTCAGTAGTTCTTGTTTTCTTGGTGCAACAGGAATGTTCAGGCACAGGGGAATGCTCTTTGTCAGGTTTCTGCACAAATTAAGATTAATTGGGCCAAGCTGAGCACCACATTGCTCACTGTTGAACTGTTATTAGAAATAACAGCTCAATGACTAAAGATAGACATGAATGACTGAAAATACAGGAGCAAAAGAACTTCCATTCCAGTGCCATGACTCTGCAGAGACCAATGCAACACTGAGTTCCAGTTGCAGAGGATCCTTGTGGATTCCAGGGTAGATGGAGTCTCTGGAGTAATGATGATGAGGCAAATCCCAATAAGAAAGTGCAGGCTTAGTGTTTGAAATGTTTATGTGTTGGGCAGCTTTTGGTGGGTTTCCACAAAAAAAATGAAATATGTTAGGCTATGTCCTGCCAAATTTCAACACTTTTCTCCCTATCTTGGAAATGTGAAAGGTTTTCAAATAAAAAGCATTATTCTTCTCCTTTGCATCATTTTTGGAATGACAGAACTGTTTTGTCTAAGATTCTTTCTTCTCCTTCCACTGCTTCCATATCAGTGTGAGATAAGAGAGTTTGGTCTTGGATAACGTCAGTGTAAGGAGCTAGACCTGTACTAAGCTCCAAAAGTGGAATTACATGATGACGTACTTGGGGCAAATGTGGTAATGATGATGCAATCAGTATGGTTACAGTGTGCCTATGCATGTGAATCTGTGTTCAGAGCAGTGTGTATATTTCTGTATCAGCGTTGTAAATGCATTATATTTTCCACTTTTTAGTTATTTTGTCAGGAAAATACCCTTGGCCTAAGGAGTTAAGAAACCGTGCAGTGCTGAGTATATAATTCTAATTTATATAGGTTAGAGTTTTTGAGAGCTGTTGGCTGATGATGCAAACTGTCAAACAAGACCCTTCAAGTTTAACTTGCAGTTCTGTGTAGCCACTGGCTGCTGCGGTGACCAGTCATCACTCGACACTTCCTAATCAGTTTATTGACATTCAGTGCAAAGGCAACACAGGCTGGAATACATTTTTGAAGAACAATAATGTTAGGAAGCATAACTTTTTTGTGGAAGCCATGGTGTGAACACAAGAGTAAATCGCCTTTGAACTAGCTCAAGTCAACAGGTTTGGGCCTGAAGTTTTTGGCTGAAATACTTCTTGCAGATTGGTATGAAGAAGTGATTAGATGTGGGCTGTAATGAGGTAAAACCACTGGCAGCTGCTCTTCAAATTCATCCTACTGAGGATGCAGGCTGAAAACTGATTTTATAAGGCACAGATTTCAGCTCATCAGAAAAAAAAAAAAAGGAAAAAGCCCTACTTACAAGGGAAGGTGTGGATGTGAGCACAGCTGCCTAACCTTTGCCAGGTAAACCACATAAAATGTCTTTGAATTCACATCGCATTATGGTGAACTCTGGATTCTAACCTTTGGCCACCCATTTTCTCCTCACCACACACACTAGATGCTGCCCCTTCTTCAGCTTTGCAAGGGGAGTGGGCAGAGCTGTGGCCTGGATGACACAATGTGAGAGTTTGCAGAGAGCCACTGGTGGTCTCCTGCGCTTTGTCCTGATGTATCTGAACTCAGGGGTGAGAGTAGTGTGGTTAAGCTTACTTCTGCTTAACAGAGGTCAGCCTGTAAATATTCTTTAGTAGTCAGCACAGTAGGCTTCGGTTTTGCAAAGGGCAGTACAATAACAGTGTTACTTGCTGCAGCGGATATTCTGGCAGAATTTTTATGGGATTTAGTTAGACCTTTTGTTTTTAAAATGCAAAGCAAATTCCATATAGATATAGACTGAAATAGGAGAAAAGTAGCTCCAGACACCCTTAGAAATTGAAGCATCAGTGTTTCATTCAACTTACAGTGTGAGGAGCACCACAAAGAGGAATGTGTTTTAAAATTGCCTTTAAACCTCATTTTAGATGTGGATATCTGGTGTTTGATGTTGTTTTGATTTTTATTGTAACTTGATGCAGGAGATGCAAAAGAGGCTTTGCTTAAAAAAAGCTTGCTTGTTCTAGGAGAAAATGTGCAGGGGAAAAAATAATTCAAAGACTGTCAACAAAATGAAATGTACATGTCTGACACTAATCAAGTTCATGTTATATGCTACATAGAAGCAAAGTTTCTTTAGTGTTCACTTCCAGGTTAGCTGTTTTTGTGTATGTTTTGAAAAATTCTACCATATTTTCTTGACTGCTTCATTAGAGTTATTACACCGTTGCTGTGCTTTTTGGAATGCAGTTTGTCAAAAGAACGGCAAAAGGAAAAATGGGCTAGACTTTTAAACTTCATAAGGTCAGCCAAAACCCACAATCTATAAGTTCTTGTTTAGTTGCTTAAAGAATGAAATGGGTACTATGTAAATGTTGTGAGCATTCATAATCAACGATTTGATCTCAGGATGAAATAAAAAACTTATGAATTACAAGCTGATTTTTTTAAAATGCAGATTTGGGCTGGTTTTGTGATGGTGGAATAGTCATCAGAAAGTGGCAGAAGGATCATCCTTTGAGATATTTGATGTATGAAAAAAGAAGAAAAAAAAAAAAGCTGTTTAAAATACTGCTGAGAATAATCTAGCCATGGATTTGGTTACTTACAGAATTCTATCACTAATAATCAGTTCCCTGGTCAAGAGAAAGTGATCTACTGGCCCTTTGTAATGTAGTCCACCAAGAAAGCAGGAAGGCATTCTTTACATAACTCAAATGCTAAGAAGCAACATAAAGTCGCCAAAGTTAGCATGGATCGCAAATGCCACAAGCAGCAAAATCTTCTCTTGCTTGACATTCTTTCTCAAGAGTTTGTTGCAACATGTTATAAATGGTAGGAGCAATATTTATGGGATACAGGCCACATTAGGTTAAGAAATATAAATTAAAAACCATGAGTGACTTAAACTGAGTCACGCTGATTTTATACAGAAGTAGAAATGGAACATGCACAGGATCTGTTCACATTGGGGATAGATGTTTTATTTCCAGATGACAGTCAGCATACAGCTGAATTAACACAGCCCCTCCACATGTAAAAGGCAAGCTTTTTAAAGCTAGGTCAGTCTGACTGCTGGCTGCTGTGCTTTTGATCTCATCCCTATTTCCAAGAAATCCCTCCTCTGAGATTTCTCACAAGCTAGCTGGATCTTGTACTATGTCAATAAAGGCTCCCACCTTGTCAGCAAGGATCTGGAGATTTGAGAGGACCATACAACCATGAGCAGGACAGCAGTCAGAAAACACTGGATATAGGTGGCTGTAGACTCATGTTTTCTGTGTGTACCTGTGGTACTCAGTTGAAGCTCTTTGATCCTGATCACATTCATCAGATGTGATTAAAATAAACCAAAATCTTTTCATTTCCCCAAAGAACTTCAAAATGAGCTAATGTCATTGTCCTGTCATGAAGACTTTGTATTATGGAAGAGATTGCCAAGCATCACAGCCCTTCTACACCTGTAGACTGCAGACAATGCAATGACAGTACAGTACAGACAAACAAATACAGGGAGGAGAGAGTGGATGTAAAAGCCAGTAAATAATGTTGGAATGACAATTTGTAGAAACCTCTTATACAGATTCATCAAAAGATAGGATACCAGAGTGGAGGAATGGGTCAGGTTTTCAAAATTTAAGAATATTCAAGTTTGTGAAAAATTATCAAAACCATACAGCAACATGTATTTTCTAAAGTGTGATCAAACTGACATAGTTTCTACAAAAATGAAAAATGACAGCTGGGGAAGGTATTGTGTAAAAATGAGTCATAAATTCCATTTATTTGGCACCCAAGAAAGGACAAATAATGCAAACATGATGGGTATGTGACATCTGTGCGAAGAAGCAGAGCGTAACTGAAAAAAGCTTCGGAGAGTTTATCTTGCACCTAGCAGTGGCTGGAAGCAAGTAGCAACTCATTTGTTCCAACTAAGCATGAAACATTGGTGCTGATGATGATTACAGTCACCTTTTCAGAACTATCTTAACTTAGCCACATATTAGTCACCAGTCTGGCTCATTTCTGCCTAAGGCAAAAGCAGCTGGAATAGTTTTGTGATGAGCAATTTTCAGATAATGGACCATTAGAAATTTTGAGTATTTCCAAAGGATAGGTCTTACACATGCATATGCATTAGTATGGTTTAAATTACCACTCTACTTAAGTGCAGTGCAAGCGTGAACCTTTGTCTCCAATTTATTTGTTGTGGTAGGTGTCTGTAGAAGTCAGGGCTTCATCCCTCAGATAGCTGTGGTTTTTTATCTGCAGGCATTTAGATACACAGCACTCTCCTCATACTCACAGTTCCAAATTGCTATAAAAAAAACTAGTAAAACAAGGTAAAAGAAAATTCTAGTAACAATGACAGAGCATTAATTTTTTTTCATCAGAAACTACAGTATAACAAGTAGAATCTGAAAGTTTTGAATGGAATGAGTGGGCCAAAACAGCCAGTTGTATGCAAACAAGGAAAGCAAAGTACTTGAGCAAAACTGATCCTAGTTTCTTTAACCACTAAAGCTGATGAGTGATGCTTAGAAACTAAGTAGAGGAGAAGAAAAATTAAACCCCAGTTGCCTACAGGGCAGCATGAATCACATAAATATCCATAAGTTCAAGAAGGAACTATCACTCTGCATAAGTACAGATCTAGAGTGCGAAAGATCTAATAGGCAGTTGTTTATTTTTATCCTACCTGATAGGATAGTTCTGGTCTTAGTAATCATGTATAAGGTGGTACAATGATATGCTTCTCCAGCACACAAGTTGGAATTTGGAGAACAAAAACCATCTGTGCAGGTGTTGGTATGCCAGTGTTAAGCATTTAAACGCAACTTGTCCAGACTATTATTATTATTTTAGTCTGTGTTAATTTATTTCTCTGTATTATAGAAAACAAGCAGTGTTTATTTTTAAACAGCTATAAAAATAGTTAAGTCCTAAGAGAGACAGAGCAAATCAAGGCTAAATGGGAATTCTTGGTTAATGCAATCATGCTTTCTAATTCTTACTTTGCTCTAGGGGCTATTCCACAACCTGTGGGTTGCAGGATGCATGAGCATTCCTATCGAGTCATGTTAATCATGAAAACCTACTTCACTTGAAAGGTTTCTCTGAAAAAAAATAATGCCACGAACGGTGGTTTTATTTTACAAGTGTGAAATTATATGTTTGGAATTATTTTGAGAGCATAGTCATGTAGAATGTTTATGTTTAAATCCTAACAGTTTGGGATGTCATAATATCATCTTAAAATGTGAAATGTACCTGTATTTTCTAAAAGAGAAAGCCAAGGAGGAGGGCATATGGGAGGGGAAGGGATAAAAATGCCAGATGAGAATAAGGCATACAATTTAGCAATGGCTCACCCTGGTAAGAAAATGCTACTATACCAGACATGCAGATGAGTTTCCTATGAAGAGTGTTTTGAGAGATTCAGGAGAGTGTGAATATTAAACAATAGGAAACAAGGAAAGAGGCATCTTGGATTTAGTATCCCTAAAAATCATAAAAGGAGGAAGAGGAATGGAGGCTGAGTCTCTCCAAACACTATGCGATGCATACTTACTGCCTCTCAGGATACCATGGTAAAAGCATAGACTTAGGTGACCCATCACTAAGAATCTTTCTGGTGTGCTTCTACATTCCCTGCTTCACTAGACTTTTTCCTTACAACTCCATTTTAGCCTAAACAGTGTGGCAAAAAATATAGAGCCCAGGTTAGAATATCGGGAGAGAGATGATTTATAGCATTTTAGTATTGAGAAAAAAAACCCTTGATTTGGTGGGTGACAATTAACAAAACAAAAATTACCCAATCACAGAAAATGAAGGCCACAACAGCTGGACAGAAAGAAACATGATACTCTATAGAAAAGTGTAAAACCAGACATGTAACATTTTATTCTATCTGGTTTTGTTGAAAGAAAAAGTAAGTAGCACTCAGATTCCTATGCTAAGAGCTTTTGAGCTTCAAAATAACTGCAGCTAAACATTATGCCATTGCAGTGAGTCACCCTCTCCCCTTAATACTCATCTACAACTACTTCAGATTATTTAGATTTCTTTCTGAATGAAAATCCCTCAGAAATTTAATGATTATTTTTTGCTTTAAAAGATAATAATGTTTTGAAATGCAGTCTGCAAGAAAGTCAAGTTCTCATTGCACTGTGCATCTTTAGGAACATATGTCAGTCCTTACATTTCTGTAGCTTTCAACAGTTCTAAGCAGTAGGGCACCTGTGGGTTTGATTCAGATCTGGAATTCAGGGTGATTTACCTTTGAGGTCTACAGTTCTGCAAGAGGATATTCTGCCGGAATATTACACACTTTCCATTCTCTACTATCATATTACCTGCCTGCTACGTGTGTCCTTGGCCTAAATGTTCCTATGTCGAAACTGATGGTACAACTTCTGGGTCAGGAATTTGCTTGAAAGATGCAGATCTATAATTTGGATAGCTTCCATAGGTTCCATTGAATAGTTAACTCCGAAAGTAAATTAATTCAGTTCAGTGTGTGTTGCACTGTTGAATACAAAGGTAGATACGCACTGATGTACTCTGCAATAATTAGTTTTTATTTCTATTCATCCTTTACTTTGGTATGTAAATTTCACCTTATTTAATGCAGGTGGAAAAAGAGATATAATAATAAAAGAGAAGCAGTTGAAAGAAGGAGACCTGGGAGTTTTAGTGGGTTGTTTAATGTTACGTTATCATAGAGAATTGTCTGATATATTTGCAAAAATAAAAATATTAATATTTTCACATTTTCTAGTGTTAAATACATTCTAAAAACACAAGTAAAGGGTGATTACATATAGAGTACTTAGAAGTAAGCTGTTAGTGAATGAATTGCTTTCCTTGATGTAGCTTCAGGCAATGCTTGAAGTGGAAGTCAGGAGCACCCACATCCATGCTGTTCAGCTATATATGCATGATATGCAGAGCCACTAATGGCATTTTGCCATAGACAATTTCCAACATCCTGAATTTATATTTTTTATTTACTTCCCAAAGTATTCTACTTCAAATTTCAGTTAAAATGCATACTAAAGAATCATAAACTTTTTACGGATTTCAATTTGGTAGTCTCAGAAGTAAATTACAGACATAAAAATATTTATATTACAGCACAAAAAGAAACAAGGTTTGGAAGGAATTATATACAGTTGTATATAAACAAATCTTTGGCAATGACAGATTGGGAGAAAGATTAATTTTAAGGTTTATTATTCTGTAGTTGCTCTGTGAGAATGCTGTATGCTTTTCTTGGAAGCATGTGATATCAGCTACTATGGGAGATGGAAGTCAGAATAATTGGAGTTCTGATCCTGTACAGCAGTTTCATTGACTGAATGAAATGTTCTCCCCCATTTTTTCACAGTTTAGCTGTGACCCTTGGCAAAATGTACATTTTCTGCAAGAGTACAGCGAGAGTGCTATATATCTTCACGAATGAAACATAAAGGTTATATTACTCAGAAAGCACTTAACCCAAATTATTTAGGTGAATGAAAATGGAGAAATCTTAAGTTTGTTTAATTTTTGTAATTAAGAAACCTCCAAAGAGCTTCCCAAACGTGCACATTTCCGGACTGATAGAAGATCCCCTTATGGTTTGTGACTGATCCATAGGCTAATTCATTGCATAATGAAAAGTAAACACAATCTAAGTTTGGAACTTTTTGTGTTATTGAAATTTCATATTTGCAGAAGTTTCCTGAAAAAATGAAAGCAGTCCTGAGATAGAGGAATTAAAAATACTTTCTACTAGGCCATGTAAGATTAAATCCTAAAAGGTAATAGCATACTTAACATTTGCCTGCCAAGCCATAAGGCTGGGTTATAGGCTTACATTACAAAGTACGTGCCAGGAAAGACTGAAGAGTAATATCACATTAAATTTTTTTTTCTGAAAATTACCTTGAGTGTTCACAGGCTCCATCTTAGTCTGTAAAATATGGAATTCTTAAGTATTCCTTCTAATGTTTTCAAAAGATGGCACATTTTGTGCAAAGTCTCTGGGTGTGATTTAGGCTGGTCTTCCCAGTTATTGCCCTTCTTCGTTGGCTTCTCATTTTTAGAATGTTTAAATTAAAACTGAGGTCCAAGTGGAAATGGGATGGATAGTCTCTTTGAGCTGCTGAGGGACATGTGGGGTTTTGCTAGTTGGGATTTGTTTAACTTATAATTGAGCAAACTATATGTGAATAAATTGTATGAATTACACTGTCCGCAGTTTGGACAGATCCAGTGTTGAGCATTATTCAAAGAATTGTTCTGTAAAAATCCTTTTTCTTTAAGAGTATAGTTTTCTTTTGTTTAGTTAAGGCAAAATCGAGGTACTTCATACCGTCGGTTTTAGCATTTTATGGGTAACTGCATTGTTTAGCACTTTATGGGTAACTACATGGTTTAGCACTTATAATATTAACACTGTTAAAGTAAGCAAACAATAGGATCATAATAAGCTAGGGTAGATTGCCTCTGAAGCTGTAAATTGTTAGATCTCTCAAATTATTTTTTTCTTATTTTACAGAAGTATTAAGTTCATTAGTTGGCCTCTTTTACTGTGGAGCTTGGGGAATTTTAGTTGTGGGTTTGGTTATTTCTTCCATTATCATGCATTTATGAGTTGGGATTTAGCTGAGGTTTCAGCATATTGTTCACTGATCCATAGTTAAGATACCATATGGATTTGTAACCCAGGTTCTTCACGACGTCTGAGTTACTGTCTCTCCTAAATAGTATGTGGTATTACCATTATCTTACACACTTTCCACATCCCTGCTGATTTTATCTGCCGTTCAAGTCCTTCCTGAGAATAATACTGGTCTTTCACATTTGTGGTGAGTGCTATGCTTGACATCATCCGCAGCATCTTTAGCCTCCATTTGTAGTGAATACTTGGTTAAATTCTGTCTTTCCGTCACTTGGAACATCTGAAGGAACATCTGTTGCATTGTACACATTGCTCACATTTGTACACAGTTGAAGGCGATAACCTGTGGCAGGTTTTCACTTTTCAGGATCATTTTGAAGCATTACTCAAATTTCTTAGCCTGCCGCTACTATCCTTGCCAGGAGATTGAAAGTGTACCTTCATGCCCCTTTGTTTAAATGAAAGGTCTTTGATACTTGGGTGGAACTGCAAGATCTCAAGGTTGCATTTCCTAATAGGTGTCTACCAGACCACAGGAAAAGGCCAGTATAGCCTGAGGTATAGCTGCTATACTATACCTACTGAGGTTTGTGGTATACTGTGGAAAAATTGATACTGCCTAGCTGAAATCCCCCTTTTTGTCAGGCTTCAGGCCAGTACAGTATGGTGTTTATAGAGCTTCTCTTGCAACCTGCTGTGGCTTTATCTGGCCCTCCAGCCCCTCCTGAAATTGCATGAACATGTATTGTATGAAATAGAATGAAAATTGCATTTTGTCTTGAGCCACAGGGAAGTTTGCCATGGTATTGTGCCCATCTCACAGAGAGCTCTGTGCATTGTTTGAGTCCTGACTCTGCTGGAGGGTGGGAAAATGCTTTTGGGGCAGCTTAGAGCCAGACCTGCCACCTTCAACAGTGGGATGAGGTGGAGGGCAAGCAACTCCAGTGTGCTTTTGGGGGTTGCAGCAAAGCAGCTGACCTCCAAATTCCATGCTGGAAACAGTGTCTTTCCTATCAGATAGGTTTTCAGATAGTTAAGACTACCTGTGGTGGTTGCTGTTTTACAGATGATATGCAGCGTTTTGAGCCTTGAGACTCTGGGAGTTTTAGATAATATCCATAGAAGCAGATTCTTTCTGTGCCTTCTGGAACAGCTGCAGCTCACACTGCACATCGCTCCTCATTGTGCATGTTTTAATGTTGATGTTGAGTTCTGTGGTCTGCCTTCTCAGAACTGTTCTTGAAGCATCATTTTCAAAATTCTGTTCCTTTTATGTCTTTCATTCCTGTAATGTTGATCCTCTGATACTTACAAGTGGAAGCACAGAGACCTTATAAAACCCCTGACAGTTAAGATCAATCTGTATTATTCAATCTTACGTACTGATGTCATGTTATGCATGAATACCCAGGAATTCGTTCAGGTTTTCTAACTTTACCTGAGGTCTTTTTTTACTTCAAGTAGACATTGATTAAACGCAGACTGAATTAAAACCAAATAATGGTGGGTGGTAGGGGTAGTATTTACTTTGACTTTAATAGAGCTGAAGCCCCAGTTTTATTCAAAGTCATATTAAAATTATCTCAAAGTATATATCAACACATTATGCTGTAGAAGTAACAGGAGGTAGTAAAAACATTTGCAAACTTGTCCCCAGTGTTCTAATGGATATAGAGAATTTTACTTAATAGGCAAAGATTGATTTTTAGCTTTCATACTTCACTGCTAATTCTGCTCTTGTTTTCTTTTTATCCATCATTATTCTAAGCCTTTGGCAAAACAAGCAAAAGCAAAATAGTTCCCCACCCAGTGTATTCTATGGTCTTGAGGCAAGAGAAAGGAAATAGCCTTGCTGTTTGCACAGTGATAGTAAAGGCTGTGCAGGGTAACACACCTAAATCTTCAACAGCAAATATGCCACAATGGTGTTAGAAATATACATAAACAGCATCATTAGTCTTATTAGTATCTTTAAATGAAGTACAGTTAGGTTAGGCATGCTGAGAAAGTCATCTCTGTAACCCCTTGAACCCCTTAAAAACATGAGTAATTTTCCATTCTTTTCCATAAAACGTACTGTGGGCATGGTATTCTGTTCATCTAATGTGCAGCTTGACTCGTTGAAAGAAAGTAATGTAAATGAAATCTGAATTACAGCTGTGTCCTGTTATAATGAATAACGTCTGCTTACTAAGACACTGAGTCAAGGACCTAGTTCTCTGTAGAAGGAAAATATTTGTGTTTTGCACTGGAAAAGCTGACAGACATACATCTGTGTGCTGTGCTTCACACGCTGAGCACTAGAAATAATGTAAATTGTTGATTTGGCTAGGAGTAGTAAAAACATGGTTTGAGAATCATACCACTTTGTGTGACTAATTCTGAGAAGCACATGTAAAGCTTTGAGTGTTTTTTTTTTTTTTGTAAAGTCTGTTTAGTTTGTCTTTCAAATTTTTGTATTAGTTGTGGTATTAACTTCAGTCTGGAATGTCTTAAGCAAAGTTCAACAAGTAAATCAACACTTACTTGTATCCAAGATTGATAACTGATTAGCAAAACAGGATATAAAATAGGGTATCTTATTATGATCTGAATTTTTCATGTATGTGCATGCAGCTTTAAATAAACACTTTAGCTTCCTGAACAAGCAACTTGTGCTACAGTTTGAGAGCTCTGTATGATTTATATGAGGGCTTTTCTAAGAGAAACTTGTCTGTTTTTCAAAGGTCAGCTTTGGATATGAGCAAACCTTAAGCATGACACTGGACTTTCTTCTGTTCATGTGTTCCAGTTGCATAACCTATTTGGAGTATGTGCAAGAGTTCTTTCAGAGTCATATGATAATAGCACATCAAAATTTATAAAAAGTCATCTAGTAAATGTAGACCATTTCATCTCATTCGTGTATTATATACGCTTTTATATCCAATACTAGTTTTAAAATTGCAAGTGCAGTTTAGAAGGCATTTGAAGAAATGCAGAAATGTTGAAAACCTGTAACAGACAGTGATGCATTAATTTTTCCAGTGCTCAGAGTAAAAAATTAGAGTTTTGTATCAAATGGAAAAGAAATACCTATTCATTAGGAACAGTTGCACAGTACCGCTGCCAGGAGGAAGATGAAAGACTTTGGGGCACTGAATCTTGGTAGTTGGAAGGATCAGAGGAGGCCAAACTTTCAGCAAATAACCAAAATAAAAACAGTGCCAAAAATTCAAATTGATGCAGCTTCTCCTCTTGCTATGCTTTTCTCAAGCATTGATTGAGAGGCTGTGCTAATGACTCAGGATCATGTGCATCAGGATGCAAATCTCAGCTAGAGTTTAGCACCCCAAGAAAGACCTAGGTAAACTGAGCCTTCTAAGACCAAAACTCTATTAAGAAAGAAAAAAGAGTAAAAGCTACTGCCAGCTATCACCTAGGCACCTTCTTGTTTGACATTACAATTCCTTATGTACCTAGGGCATTTCTTCCATGCATGCCCAGAACTGCTTTTATCTGGGTAACTCAGAGCCTGTTTTCTACTCAGACTTGATTTTGATCCAAGAACTAGACAGCTGAACAACTAAACATAAGGCAGCACCAAAGCAGTACGTGCTGTATGAGCATATATAATGCATTCTTTAGAAGTTGAGAACTCTCCAGTTGTAATAGTTGTGGTAATTTAAACAAGACCTATCACTGTATGGAACACGTATGCATAAGTACACGTACATACTGCAGGGGACTGCTTTTGACTTCAATTCATGCAGATTTGTTTTTGAAATCTCTAAAGAAAGCTCTGCTATAGATGCTAGGTAGGCCATTGCAGATGGGATTTCCACTTCCTTATGAGCCTGAAAGTACTTAGGTTTAGATTTTCCTGGGAAGAAACTTTCACCATTGGTTTCCTTGGTCCTTTTCAGTTCTTTCATCATTACCGCTATATACCAAAGGTTTTTGGTTTATTCCTGCTGCAGCCTGCACACCTTTGCCATTTGTGCAGGCAGGAGGACACCTTTGCAGAAATGTCCATTTTTACATCACAATTTTTATTTCAAGTCCTTTTTGTATAGGACGTCTGAAAATGCAATGCACTATGTATATATAACATTTATAGAAAGAACATTAAGTTGCTGTAATGACATCCTAAGTTATATAAGTAATTATTTAAAATAAAAGTACTAAAATTGTTATGGTTCACCTGTGGGGCATTTAAAATCATGATAGCCCAAATAAGCCTTAAAAAAATATAGAGCTTTGTGACAATTTGGTTGTCAGAAAATTTATTTGCTTTAAAAAATTATGGATGCAGTACATATATATGGGCAAGCATCCTTTTTGTAAACAATATTGCCATCCAAGCTCTATTTTCATACTTTTGTTTGATACAGTTCTCAGGCTCTTAGATGGATTTTTTTTGCACACTGTGCCTTTAGATCCATTTTGGCCTCAGAGGTGTCAGTGGGTGCCAATGAAGTCTTTTGTATGGCTGAAGTAAAATTTATGTCAAAACAAGACTCAAAGTGCCTAGGACCTGGTTTCCTGCTGCGAGATACAAACAATTTTGCTGTGAGTTTTTGTTACCCAGCAGTGAGAGAAGTGACTGCCTAGTTCCTTTGTAGCTTTTTATGTTACTTCATCTGAATTACAGCATCAATTCATTTCCCTCAAGCAATGCATGTTCTGTTTTTGCCTTTTTTATGGTTTTACCTGTTGTTGTTTTTTTTTCCTGAAGTCTATGTTAAGCAAATCAACTCATGAGAAAAAAAACACCACTTCTTTTTATGCTTAACTTGGGAAAGATCTCTTCAGGGCAGAAAATAAAATTCCAGTATTCATTCTTGGAACCAGTAATACTTTAAATCTGTTTAGGTTGTTTGTTTATTTATTCCCTTTGAAATGAAGTATCTCTGTTGTAAGTATGTCTTTCAAAGCTGCCATATGTAGGAGGCAAAGATTCATTCTCACAATCTGCAAACTTTTAATAAATCAGAATAATTAAATATTTCATAGCTTTCTACTTGAAACGAAAGTTAATTTTACTGAATTTTAAGTGTACTTCAATATTAATAAGGGTTTATAATTTCAGACATAAACCAGGCATAAATGAAACCTTTTCATTTAGGCCACTGTCTAAGTGTAGTTGGCTTCCCTCCTCTCTACACTTTTCTTACTTTTTTTTTCTTTTCATCTATTTACAATATCATGATTACAGTTCAATTGTCTCAGTAATTTTATTCAATGTTTTTTATTTTTGGCATACATAATGGAGTATTTGGGCACTATGATCAAGCTTCTCTCTAATTTTTGCTTCTCAGATGTGCCATACAAGTCATTCCTTCCAGCACTTGAACAGATACACATGTGTGTTCTGTTTTACCCTATCTTTTCTTCAGAAGTACTTGAGAAAGGAATAAAAGGACTTGATTCACATCCTGTCAGTACTTCAGTCTTACATAGGTGGCCAAATTCAACTAGAACCAACTTTATGTCCTAGATAGTCAGAGCTTATATCCATTGAAACCCAATTTACAATTTTCTCTGAGAATTTGTTGGAGTTTTTTTAATGCACACTAACAACTGTACTTTCATGCAATAGCCAATCTCCCTCGGTATTACAATCACACTTTGAAATAACGCTTCTTAATTTATGTTGACTCTAGGCAGGCCCTGTGAAATTCCTCTAAAGCAAGATAGAAGATGAGCAAAGACAAAGCAACTATCTTAAAATATTTGAATGAAAATAGAAATCTGAGAAGAAAAAATATTAGTCTGAGGTTCCATTATTTGCTCTGAGAATATGCCAAACAAATATCACACATTTCTCTTAAGATTTCATATTACTCTGCTTTCAGTTACTACCATCCCCAGCCCCTCCCATCAGAAGTAAACATTAAGGGAAACCAGACTGAAGTGGCAGCTGCTGCTTTGATATGCTGCCTCATGACAACATAGCTCTGTCAGATCTGATGTTCTGAGGCAGTTTTGCACTTTTATGTTAATGGGAATGGAGGGAGAACAGACACTAATTTCAGCTTTCACAATGCTTCATGCTCCCGTGACACTTTAATTTGCATTAGCTTTTTTACTGCAAAGCAGGTCAACCCCTTGTTTTCATCTTCATATGGACTGTTGTATTGTCAGCTGAGAGTTATGGTTCTCCTCTGCTTCACCGTGGGCTGAATCACAGAGCTTAACATTCTCAAATTTGTATGGGAAGGAATTGAAATGTAACGCAGGCGTGAATCCTTTGGCTTGAGTCCACCTCTGCATGTGATTTCTCTGTCACTGCATCTTTTATTGCTTTTTTGCTATTAAAAGTGACCACTGCAAAGATATAGGAAAGCTTTTACATCAACCAAGTATAACCATCAGTTCTATTCTCTGTTTTTTCAAACTTTAACAGTCGTCATGACTGCAGAATGATAGACACATTTGGCCAAGAACCCTTAATGTAAAAACACACTTTTACAGCACAGAGTTGTAATCAGGCAAGCTGAGTCTCTGTAACTTGTAGGCCAAATGGTAGTGAGACAGAAACTGCAGCAGAAGAGCAGTCACCTAGGTCTATGCCAGAAGGAGGGCGCTACCAGGGCAGGCATGCATTATTTCAGCAGCCCTTGCAGGTATGGTCATAGGAAGCATGAATCTCATTCAAAGTCATGCACCCAGAATGCTCTGGATACAGTCCAGAGCAAGAAGACCTTTAAGTACTGTTTGCTCTATTTCCAAGACTCAATCTTTAGCTCTTGCGCGGCAGCCCTTCCTGCTTCAAAGTGATCTAAACAGCATAACACTTGACAGATTGTAAAGAATCAGTCAAGTTAACCGTGAATGCTGAAAGTGCCATAGTTTATAGCAAATATTTGCATTGACCTGGGTATTTATTCAAGAAATGTGCAAGGATGTGTGCTACAGTACCAGGTCCTGATTGTCTCCAAGTGTTTTTCCTTTGTCTTGCTAAAAGTACAGCCATAATGGAAATGTATCATTAGTTTTACTACACACTAATTTTCCACTTAAAAATATAATTCTCATAATGAGAAACTGGAAGCACTCTGTGGTGATATTCCACTAGAGTAGAAACGAAGCACTTGGAAAATGCTTTGGAAGCATCCTACCCTCTTGAATCATAAATCAGTATCAAATGTAAAATGCTCAGTAATGTAAAAGTGGTCAGATCTTCAAAGACAAACATTTCCATTCTCTTTTCTCACTTTTCTCATTAGGACACTGTCTGCGAGTAATAGAAGTAACCATGCCCAAAGAGTGGTTTTTAATGGGGGGATTTGGCTGTGAGCTTTTTTACAATTAAATGAAATACAAGGTTTCTTGATGCATTATTTTGTCATTTAGGAGACTACTTTCCAAATTTATGAAAATCACAATAAATTCTTATTTTAAAAGACCTTTTACTTCTAACACTGGTTATAATTACCATGTATCATGGCATGAATCTTAAGTACTTAAATACATTATATAATTTAAGTATGAGCCAAATCTCTGTAAATGCCATCAAATAACCTGGACTTCTATAACTTACTTTCCAAGTAGCATATTTTGATTTACTGCTCTGCTGGAAACACAAGAAGGAACAATACGACTAGAATTTCTTTCAAGGATGCCTTTTAATAGAGGTGTTGAAGCCTAGGTATCAAAGCAGTCTTTGTAGCATTTATAATCTCTCTCCAATATTGTTTTTAAGTCTAAATCTGAATTTAGTTCTTTGTGATCATGTGTTTGTCTTCCCTTATATATGTAGCAAGATTTCAATGGGCATGAGATAGGCAAGGCCAAAGGCTTGCTGCACAGTTTTTCTTTCAGAAATCTTGTTCTCTTTGTCATTTTCCATCCCAATAATTCAACAGTCAGTTGGAGAGAGGAATAAGGGAAAATTTCTCAGGGCTGAGCAGCAAAGTTTAATATCTAAAACTGAAAAGACTCCCAGATGAATAGAGCAAACCAGACAACCCAGCAGACATGAACTCTGGCCCATAACCTGCAGATAAATCTGTTTGCATGGACAATTACCTACACAGTCTGATGATGTCAGTGGAAATCCATGCAGAGGTAAGGACTTGTGGGCAGAAGCTTGGCTCTGCTCAGATTAAGGAAGCTGTTCAGGTGTTCCGTTTCTTTATAAAGTGAGACAGATGTTAGATGGTTGCTGCCATTATATTTACAGTAGACCATGAGTCAGTTCAAGCACTCAGAATTGCTGGCTGTCAAACTGAGCTGGGTACTGCATTCGTCCTTCATTACTGGGAATTTAGGTCCATGTTTAAGACAAGAGCATGAGTGAAAATAAGATTTTTCATCCAATTATGATTTTCTTTTTCTTGCCACACAAAAAAAACCCCTTAATTTAATTTTGCCCAGGTTTTGGTCATGCACGAGGAGATGCAGTTTAAGAAAAAGTGAAATTGAGCTTCTAGCAGAGTTTCACAGGACTGTTGATTATTATGTAACTAACTCAAAAAGATGCTATTTTTGTACTTCCATAACAAAATACTTTCCATTACTAAATTCTTTATTCCAATTTATAAATATTAAAGTTATCTTCTATACATACCTTGTTATATTTGTTAAAATCCACTTATCACTTATGAAATACAAAAGAAATGTGTTTTATTAATTTATTCCACAGTATTATTATTCCAAACTTAGATTCATCTTTCATAAATATTTTTAGTTCTGTTTCCTCTTTTTGTGTCTACTAGCTTTCTTCTGTCCTAAATTTGTATACTGTCAGCCAAAAACTAGCAGATGTCCCATTGACTACTAACATAGAAGATGAAATTTACTCTTGGAAGCCTTTAGAGGAAAAAAAAAGAAGTCATCTGAATAATTCAGACTTATTTGTCTCTGTCTTTTCTTTTGGTTTTGCTGTGTTGTTTTGGTTGGGTTTTTGTTGGTTTTTTTGGTTTTTTGTTTTTTTTTTCCTTGAGACCACAGTACTCCTTAAAATATTTTTTTCCTCATGATGTACAGAATGCCTTCAGAAAGTGTTTTCTCTCAGGAACCTAAGCCAGGTTAGACTAGCTTTTGATGGCCCAAACCTTAAAGATACTTGTCATGGTTTAAGCCCAGGCCATAAATTAGAACCATGCAGTCTACTTCCCCCCCCCACCTTTTTTCCCTCCGCTCCTGGAGGGACGGGGAGGAGAATCGAAAGAATGCAACTCCCACGGGTTGAGATAAGAACAGTTTAATAGCTAAGGTATAACACAAATCACTACTGCTACCACTAATAGTAATAATGATAAAGTAAATAACAAGGGAAGAGGATACAACACCTCACCGACCAGTAACTCAACCCCAATCAGCAGTCCTCTAACCCTTCCGGCAACTCTCCGTTCTACATCCTGGGCATGACGTGCTGTGGTATGGAATACCTCTTTGGCTAGTTTGGATCAGGTGCCCTGTCTCTGCTTCCTCCCGGCTTCCCCTCCTCCCTGGGAGAGCATGAGACTCACAAAGTCCTTGGTCAGAGTAAACATTCTGACCAGCAACTAAAAACATCGGTTTTATCAGCTCTGTTCCCAGGCCGAAAGTCAAAACCACAGCACTGCACCAGCTACTGAGAAGGAGAAAAAATGAGTGCTACTGCTTAACCAGGACAATACTGAACACATAAAGTTGTTAATTCCAGAAGGTAATTCTTTCGTAAACGTAATCCTAACAGAGTCTTGAACAGAGTTCTAGCTAGTAAAACTGGCAAACTTAGTAAAGAGTAGAAAGAATGTCCTGTTTTTCCAAAATGAATTATTTTTTTTTAAATCTCTTTTGAGTATCCTGTGAAAATTCTGAAGTTGTTCAAGAGTTACGTAAGCTTTGTTCTTCAGATACTTTAAGAAGGAGGCCTATAAGGATGCTAGGGAGGGACTTTTCATTAGGGACTGTAGTGATAGGACAAGGGACAATGGGTTCAAACTTAAACAGGGAAAGTTTAGATTGGATATAAGGAAGAAATTCTTTACTGTGAGGGTGGTGAGGCACTGGAATGGGTTGCCCAAGAATTTCTGAATGCTGCATTCCTGGCAGTGTTCAAGGAGAGTTTGGATAGAGTCTTGGGTGGCTTGGTTTATTGTGAGGTGTCCCTGCCCATGGCAGGGTGTTTGGAACTAGATGATCTTAAGGTCCTTTACAACCTTAACTATTCTATGATTCTATGATTATATATATACACACACACTTTATATTTTCCAAGGTTACAAGGAAGAAACTCATAGAGTGCAAATTTAAGAGGACACCCCCTTGTCATGGGGAAAGAGGTTGCATGCCCTTGTGAGGTCGACAGCTATGCTGGTGGTGGCGTATGCCTCTGGTAGGGTCTCCCATGCCAGACAGGTCTCAACTGAAAGGTCAGACAAAGTGTGTCTATGTGCAGCATGGGCTTAACTAGCCTTCGGACAACCATCCTAGGAGAAGGACAACTCTAAATTCAAACCCAGGCAGATGGCGCTCGTCTAGCCTTTTAAGGCCATCCATCTAAGAGAAGGATACTCTAACCAAACCTACGACCTGAGGACTTTTCTGTCACAATCCAGGCTCGCTAGGCCCTGGCAGATAAACCTCAAGTGTAAAGGGTGGGGCCAGTTCTGCACAAGCTGTGCCTCACCTAAAAAATCCCCTGCGCAGGCCTGAAGGATTTATTCACACTTGCAAAGCCCTGTAGTGACAGGTGAGGGATGAAACGGCAGGTGATAAGATACTCTGGAAGCCGCAGACCCAACCCTGCATGCAGGCGGTTCAAGACATTGGTCGCTTGAGACTGACCCAGGAGATGACAGTCTTGTTCGGCAACATCCTGAATGACCAAGCAGCCTTTTTTCAAGGAGAGCACTGCTTGCTCCATATGGAGAGAGGCCTAGAAAAGGTGGTCTAACCAAAGCTCATCTCCCCCTTCACCTGGTTGGCTAGCCACGGCCAACAGGCATCTTCTGTTGCGATCGATCGATCAAAGACAAAGAGACAAAGGCATACACCTGCCTCCAAAGGTGTGTCCAGATTGACACTCGCATGTTGGAACATCAGAACCATGCTTGATACAGCGGACAGTAGGCGTCCTGAGCGCCGTTCTGCGCTAATTGCCCAAAAACTGTCATGACTCAACATCAACATTGCTGCTCTCAGTGAATTTTGCCTTCATGAGGAAGGTAGCCTTAAAGAACATGCTGCCGGTTATACACTCTACTGGTCAGGTAAACCCAAAACTGAAAGTCATGTCTTAAGGCTATACAGCAGGTGAAAACTGGCAAGGCAGCTGGGGTCAATGGAATCCCACCTGAAATCTGGAAGCATGGAGGCTAAGCACTTCATGCTAAATTTCATGAGCTAATTGTGTGCTGTTGGGAACAAGGTAAACTACCCTCAGATTTTTGTGACGCAATCATCATCACTCTGTATGAGAAAAAAGGTGTAAAGTCAGACTGCTCAAGCTACCAAGGTAGAACTCTGCTCTCCATTGCTGGAAAAATCCTTGCAAGAATACTATTGAACAGATTAGTACCCATGATCGCAGAAGAGCTTCTACCTGAAAGTCAGTGTGGTTTCAGAGTTAATAGAAGTACCACAGACATGGCATTTGTTCTCAGACAACTGCAAGAGAAGTGTAGAGAACGGAATAAAGGGCTCTATGTAGTTTTCGTTGATCTCACCAAAGCTTTTGACACTGTGAGCAGAAAAGGCCTGTGGCTGATCTTGGAACAATTAGGTTGTCCCCCCAAGTTCCTCAAAATGATTATTCTGTTACATGAGGATCAGCAAGGCCAAGTCAGATATGGCGATGCACCCTCTGAGCCCTTCCCAATAACCAATGGTGTGAAACAAGGTTTCTTTCTCACACCAACTTTATTCACAATCTTCTTCAGCATGATGCTCCAAAGGGCTACGGTAGATCTCAACTAACAAAATGACATTTATTTTTGATATCATACCAATGGGAGCCTATTCAATCTAAGGCGACTGAAGGCCCACACTAAGACCCTAAATCACCTTGTGAACTGCTTTTTGCTGACGATGCCGCCCTTGTTGCCCACACAGAAGCAGCTCTGCAGTGCTTACCATCTTGCTTTGCGGAGGTGGCTGAGCTTTTTGGGCTGGAAATCAGCTTGAAGAAGACAGTAGCTCTCTACCAACCTGCACCACAAGAAGATTATCATCATCCCCACATTACCATTCAGTCAGAGCTTAAGTCAGTTCAGCAGTTCAGCTATCTGGGAAGCATTATTTCCTCGAATGCCATGAGCCTCAAAGAGATAGATAACAGAATAGCAAAGGCATGTAGAGGTAGAGCCTTCAGAAAACTCCATAAAAGAGTCTGGTGCAATAAACACCTGAGGAAAAGTACAAAGATTAGTGTCTACAGAGCCATTGTACTGTCTACTCTTTTATATGGGTCTGAATCTTGGGTTATCTGCCGCCATCACTTGTGACTCCTCTAACACTTCCATCAGCACTGCCTCCATACAATTCTAAACATCCATTGGACTAACTATGTGTCAAATATTACTGTCCTTGAACAGGCAGGGGTCACCAGTATTGAGGCCATATTGCTGAAGTCGCATCTGCACTGGGCAGGGCATGTCTCCAGGATGGAGGATCACTGCCTTCCTAAGATTGTGTTTTACGGTCAACTCACCACTGGCTGCCACAAGAGAAGTGCCCCAAAGAGGAGATATAAGGACTCCCTGAAACAATACCTCAGCCTTGGCCGTATTGACTACCATCAGTGGTCCACCTTGGCCTCTAATCGGGAGACTTGGAGACACATCATACATAACGCTGTTGTCTCCTTTGAGAACACAAGCAGAATTAGTCTCAAGGAGAAAAGACAACATAGAAAGATTCATGCCTCGCCTGTACCACCCAAGGAGACCTTTCACTGCGCTTTTTGCAACCGGATTTGCCTATCCCACATTGGCCTTTTTAGCCATTAGTGCGCTTGTAGTAAGCATGGGTAAAGTCCTTCTCAAATCTTCGTTCGCGAAGTCAAGCCATCAATATTTTCCAAGGTTGCAATGAAGAAATTCATACTGAGTGCAAATTTCAGAGCAAGGTTTCTGGTTGGCTTTCAGGTAAGCAGAAGGAAAAAAATAAGCCACCTGTTAACAGCAGTTACCTGAAATTTTTTTTAAAGTGTTCTTGTGACTAGCTTAAATATATTCTTGTTTCTTCTATACTGATGATTTTGTTTTATCTTGTCTTTGCACTAGTAGAATTTCCTATTCATCATCTCTTGGTTCCAGGAATAGGTAACAGCCACCAGTCATCTTGATTTCAAATATAGTTAAGTAATTTACAGCCTCTATTAATATTTATATGTGAAAAAACTGATTGTCTTAAATTGTTTGTTGCATTTTTATATACTGAGTTCCACAGACAACATCTTAAGTAATTGCATTTTTTTAGGATAGAGTTAGCTAGAAACAAAGCGTGTGACTGAGAGGAAGGAGCTCTCACATCTATGCCTGTTGTTCTGCCTGTCATTTTGTGTTAACATAGATGTGCTATTTAAAACCTGCTTCTTCCATTAGCACACCTCTAACATAGATGTTTGGAAGAATTGTGTATATATATATTGCTTTGAGATATGATAGTGGAGGCACATTGAAAGATCACTAAGTGTAGTCACTATGTCAGTAGTAATCACTGTCATCTTTCCACTCTAGCTTCTAATAAGACAGAATCATAGAATGGTTTGTGTTGGAAGGGACCTTAAAGATCACCTAGTTCCAACTCCCTTGCCATGCAGGGTTAATGTTACTTCAAAGTTTGCAATTCACTATTAAAATATATTTTTGAGTTGATTAATTTTAGCTGTTATCTGCACTGTATAAAAATCATGCAAGGAGCATCTCTATAGAGAATACAAACCAATATCACTTGAAGCACAACTGTTATGGCTAAAGCCTCCAATATCACAGTCTTGCAGTTCTGTATGGGCAAGGCTATGAAGTGCTCTTTGCCTCTCTAATAGGTATTTCACTGTTTTATCCACTTTAAAAAATACAGACTCTTCTGATTTTGACTATTGCTTTTCTCTGGCATAGCTGAATTATTTTATAGAACACAAACCTTCCCACGCTTTAGCTCACGTCTCTGGCAAGTTAACCAACCCCTGTTCCTATGGAGCCAGAATGTATGGAAGGCAGCCATGCAGCTGACCTAGGTTGATTTAAAAGACTGTGACTGGAGAGAGCAAAGTAATGAGTCCTCCAAAACAGGAGGCTCTCGGAAGAAACTATTGCTGCTGCACATGACTGACCTTTCCATTTATTCCTTCTGGTCTCTGCTAATAGCATCTCAGCCTTCACGAAACATACTTCCAAAAAAACCTTGGACTAAGTGGAGAGGAAAAACATTTTGTCTCTGTATGCAAACTTTTTCCTTCATTTGCCATTCAGAAATCCATAGTGTTTAATTTCTTCTTTGGCGCAAATTCTTTTTCAAGTACTTACCAAACTGGGATACCAGGGAAATCCTCAACCATGCTATCTGCTGCATTATGAACTACCATACTGATAGTTTTGGCAGTCCTTTATACTAGCCCCCTTTTTAGTCAGGATACACAATAAACAACAATGTGAAAGGACACATTTTACTGTTTAGATTACATGCTTGTATTTTACTACTGATTGTGTCATACAAATGAACAATGTCTGCATGAGCCCAAAGGGATGACTTTCTTGATAATCTGTGGTGTAGTCCAGCACTGTTGCCTGTTAAGTACTATCTTCTCACAAAAAAACCCAAAGTATTCCTGTAAACTACAGTATTTCTTCTTGCAGGTTTTGTCACTGATATGTCTAACAAATTATTTGGTGAAACTACATCTTGCTGCCAGGATTTTAGTCCCTTTCTTTCAGTAGACCTTTTTTAATTTGTGTAGAACTCTTAACATCCTAATAATGATTCAATGTAGAGTATTTAATTTAAAATATTAAGTTTAGCTTGGTAGATTATGTTAGATTTATCCCAAACAGGTAAGGTGAAAATCCAGAAGGTTGGATTTTAGACCATGCACAGCACTTCTGTGAAATGTTTTTGTGACGTAACGGGGATTATTCAGGTATTAAATATTAAGTGTAAAAGCTTTGCTGAACCTGAACCTTGGTTAACCATAATACCTTTATTGCTTTTACAGAATTATGGGAAAATATGGGAAAGCTAAACAAAAGAGCCTCAAACAAGATCTGTGCAACTTCCCTGGTAGACAGAGAAGAGAAGCAAAACCAGAAGAAACACCTGAGAAATCGAATTCAAGGTGAACGTGAGTAGAAGACTTCTCTTGAAAGACAGCACAGAAAAGTTTTGGATATGTTTAAGCCAGAGACATTTTTCATATTTCTCATTAACATTAAATCCCAGTAGCCCATATAGAACAGAGACTGGGTTTTTGTTTGGTTGGTGTTTTTTGAACGATTTTAGCATTACGAGCTTCAAAAATCTCCCTGCCCCTATTTAGCCACCTTTCAACTAAGGCTTAAGCCTGTAAGGTTAAACTCCTTTACAGCCACAGAGTAAGACTCTGAAAAAAAAAGGAGGAGTTAAGGCTGCCTCTGTATCCCATAGCGATGGGTTCATAATTTTCATATAATAGATTGTAGTATTGATTTTTTTATTTTTTTTTTCCTCTGCAAATAAACTCCCAGTGTTTAAGACACATGAAACTGGATGGTTGATGTTATGATGCCTTTCCTGTGTAGCACTTCTATATATTTTCTTTCCTATGCCATTTTTATAGTTTTTTAATCTTTTTTTTCCAGTTTCAGAAAGCAAGGCTTAAGTCTTCAGTAGTCTTTTAAACTCCCATAGCATCTTCTCCTAATCCCAGCCATAAATAATTTCCTATCTTTATATTTCAGCTTTGAGAACAATAAGCATAGTTTTCTGTTGTATTTAGTGTAGCAATCTCCATAAAAGATACAGGAGCACTGGTTTGCTTAAACAAATTTGAACTTTTGACAGCCTTGGAAGAACAAGCAATTCTAAAGCTACACATCTCCTAGTGTTTAAGTTATAATGAAAAAAGCCATGTATGAACAGATAATTGATCCTGATTAATCATTCAGCATTTTGAAATCCTTGTTCTTCCTTTATATTATAATTTCTAATTTGCCAAATGTAGAAAAATACAGGTCATCCAAGGTGGAGCTGACTGACTTGTTTGTGATAAGCCATGCTTTTTCAGCCTGTGGTGATGCTCTGTTTCCTTAAAACTGGCCATTTTTTTTCATTAAGTATCATATTGGTGTTTAAACCTCTCAGAAAACAGTTATCCAGGATATGCAGCAGAGCCTGAAATGGAAAACTGAGTTGAAACAGATAAGGCTTGGATCTGAAATATCCCTTTATAAGCATGGCATTTTAAAGGATGAGGCATAGCTGAGGCAGTGCATCAATGGAAGCCCTGATATGCAGTGGTTCATCATTACAAAAGCAGTGTTAAGTGAATTTAAATACGTTTCTGACCACGTAGAACATTCACTGAAGGAAGGAACATGGCATTTAGAGTAACAAACCAGCAGTCAGACTAACTCACTACTAAATTGCAACTGTTTGATAAATCTGTAGAAATGTCCGTTAACGTAACACGAGCTGGACATACCACATCACATATTTACAAAGATGTCTTGCCTTGGAGAGTGACGGTTTCCTTGTCTGTGACCTAGATTCCCAGTTATGTTTGTTTTTCATAAATAAGGCCACACTGAGAATGCTAGTCTTCGTAGTCTTAAATAGCCAGAAATATTTATGAACCAGGTGATTTGTAAATCTCCAGGTATAAGAATTATAACCTTATTGGGCAACTACAGTACTACATGAAAATATAAATAAATCATCAATAGTTATTAAACAGAAGCCATTCAGTATTTTGGATGCTTGTCTGGAGCACAGTGAAGCAGTCCCTCTCACTACTGAGCTCTTAAATTTAAAATCACGGTCTTATGACAGCAGATTATTCCAGGGAATCCTGGAAAAGAAATGAAAAGAGAATAAAGGAAAATATTTATATACTATAGAGGATATATAGGTATATAATGTAATAACCATATATATGTGATTGCAGAAATAAAGCATGCAGTATGTTCATAGGTTTTGTAGGGTTCTGTGTATATCAATGTTAATGGTGACAAGAGCAAGACCAGGACATTTAAAAGGCTGCTGTATCAGTGTGCTTATATTGGAATAACACATATTATTGCTTTTCAAAATTACCAGAATTTGCAGAAATCAAAATATTTAAAAACAAAATGAAATTGAAGCTCTTTCTCTTAAAGAGCAGACTTATTTTTAACAATGACTTTGTGCCACCAGCTTAAGACATGAAGAAGCAGTTTGCCTGCATAGAAACCAAAAGCAGAAGAAATTTGCTATCGAGACAGAGAGAGCAAGAGGCAGACCACATAAATATGCACAGTATGTTATTTTAATTCATTCCAAAGGCTGTAATTCAGAAAAGATTTTCAGCCTGTTCTTATAATTTACTGAATAGACTCATTTCATACTCTTCTTCATTCTGTACAAGGCTAAGGGGCTAATGATGATTTGCTTTGTTTTCTTTGATTCTAACAAAGTCTTTGGTTAAATGCTGTGCAGTTGAGGATATGGAAGCATAAAGCCCCTGCAACTTTCACAGTAGAGTAATCCTGGTCCAAAAAGAAGTTAATCTAATAGTCAATCACTTCCAGATCTCATACCTTTTCTAAGTTAGAGTCCTATTTTGTTTCCTTACCAATTAGCTGATGGGTACATTTTGCCTTAAAACTTTTATCTAATCTGTCTGAGGAGAAGATACTGAATTGGCTATTTTTGATGTTTATGACATGTTTATGTTTTAAAACTAGTTCAATTTCTTTAGATAGAGTGACATAAACCTTATGACTAGTTAATACTGAGTTATGACAACATCTGCTTTTTAAGGAAATAGGTTTTGCACAGTCTGGTGTTCTCTGCTGGTTACATAGTCTCTTCTCCTGTTGTCAAGTTGTTATTTCACTACCACCTCTAGCTTAGAGTTGCTTAAATCTGCTCCTAACCTAGTCACATATACTGTAATGCTGCATGGAGTCAAGCATCAGAGGAGACACAAGGTATCTCCTTTCAGTTTCTGTTATACTGATACTCAATTTAATGCTTTGTAATATCATCCACTGGATTACTTCATGTCTTTTTGTCCTATTATGGAGACTTGGATACATAATTACATGTGTAATAATGTGCAACAGTGTTTATTTACTTTAAATTCCTGATTCATGGACTGTTAAGTGTGGATATGAAGATACACAATGAATACTTGTGTGTTTTATAAACAACTCTTACATCACGAGTGATCATAGATAAATACTCAGGTGGTTTCTGGTGTAAAACGTACATTTACTAAAATCTTACTCCTTGACTGTCCTTATGGAGAATTGTTCTCTAACAAAGAAAGCAACACCAATTCAAGGAGCAGTACTACCTAACAAAGCTAAGAATTGTATGTGTTTTACTGGCTTTTAGGACAAAGCTTTACAAAAATTTCAATATAAAATATAATGCTACCCACGCCATCAGGAAATGTTTTCCCTTAGGCAGCATCTTACCCCTAAGAAAACATGTGGTCTAAGATTGACAATCCTTTAAGACCACATCATGTTGCCTTAAATTCATAAAAACCAGCCTTAATTTAACTGTTTATATGTATAGGATACATGAATGCGTAATGTAAACCTATTACTTTGAAACACTGAATCTTGAGCTCTAAATCAACACCTTTTAGAAATCTTTTAAGTTGGTAAACACGCTTCTTACCAAACCAAGCAGCAGCAGCTGCTTCCTTTGTGGTATTAAATGCTGAAAACCCACCTCTGAGTCTGTATAGGGGACACTTCCACATTCTGCATTATCATTATCTGCAGCTGCGCACAGCTGCATAATGGCCCCATCTGAGAAGTCTGGCTTTACATCTTCCAGTCCAGAATCTATTCCACAGGGCCCAATGATGTCACAAGAATCAAAACAAAACAAAAGCAAAACCAAAAAACTCCAAAAATCCCCAAACAAAAGAATAATACCCCACAACAACAACAAAAAGAAAGAAAATAGGTAGGTTTTTGTCAGGATCTGAGGTTGGGGAGGGAAGAACCCAGTCATTGTCTCTGGTGAAGATTATTGTTCTTGCAAGCATCATATGGTGTTGTAATTGAATGTCATAAAGTTTGTATGTGAAAAATGCTACCAGACTTTTGTTTACAGTATTGTGAAAAAATAGCAGCAAATAGGTACTGGAAATTGTAATGCCTAATAATTTATTCACTACTTTTGAGCCAAATTGTGTGCAGAATGAACTCTAGCATATCCTAGTATTAGTAGTTATTTTCTTGCCCAGTCTTTAAGGAAAGACTTCTGACTGTTGTACTTTGGAGTATCATTACATTCAGTTCATATTTCAAGTATTACAGAGGCAGTACGGAGGGGAAGTATTATCAGTGGAACATACTGGACACAGTATTTAAGGATCCCATTTTAGTAAAACTATGGACATTTGGAACAAACACTGTTGCAACATTTCCTCAATTACCATGTAGTCCAGGTGGGAAGCAGATAGGAAGTCTTCAGAGAAACAAAACATGCATGGCACAAAGTCTGACTGAATTAGAGAATGTTACTCAAAAAATTCTTAGTGTTCTTAGAGTATGGTAGAACTGTTCATATCTTTCTGTGGCCTGCTCATGTCCATCAAACTTTCACTCTTTTCACTCAAGTGCTCTGATTTCACTTCACATAGAGATATGTGCCAGGCAGAGCCTTCCTTAAATGTTACCTGCTCATATCAGCATATGGTAGTGTTTTGCACGTACTCAGAAATTGGGGAACACAAAGACTAAAAGAATTTTATCTTAGAAAATGTCAAAATCCCTTAAAGATTTCTATGTCACTTATTTATAATGAAAATCATCCAAACTAAACATTAGCCAATTTCCCAGGAAGGCATATTTCTTTTGAGAAGCAAATGAGAGGCCATGAGAATGCAACCCGCAGCCATCCTGAGTAGAGATGTCAGTCAGAATAGTACAGTTGCTCAAGAGCCCCAATAAAACAGTTAAGCTGAATGTAGCCAGATAGTTTAATTTGGTTTTACACTCCAAATCTAAATAGTCCACCAATCCCTGTAAGGTCCCTTTTTCATTTTCATCTTATTAGTATGCTATAAAGAAAAGGTGCAGAAAGAAACATTTTGATAGAATTTGTCAAGAAGGTAGCAAAGGATTATTTAAAATGGTCTCCACCTGAAATAGTATGCTAAAAGTCCAAATTTCTAATAAAAGTAGAAAAGTAGGGCATTGCATTTATATCAAATAGTATGTGTTACAAAATGTTACCCAGATTACTAAAACCTGAAAACGTTGATGTGTCATGCTGTTTTCCATCCCTGGCATATAGAGGGGAAATATTTATAAGGTTTGCTAAATGCTAAATGCCTGGTTTGGCCTATCTGTAGAAATTGCCTACTACTCTGGATGCCGTCAAATTCTGTTGTCAACAGCTCATAAGCCTGCATGGAGAATTATTCTTCACTTTTACAGAAACCGATAATTTTCTGTACAAGTTCATCTTCAGTTGGCATTGTGATAAAAAACTACTCTCTTGAGTACACTTACATAACCTTGTGGAATTAAGGAAGTGGAAAGAGCTTATTAGGTCATCTAGTTTACCTGTCTGCCAGTGTGTGATTGTGCACTACAGGGTAGTTTATAATTCTTTGGCTCTTGGCATTTTGTGCTATATAAAAAGTGAAGCAGGATTTACCAGTTTAGAAAAAATTCTGTGGTAAAAGGCCTTTCACTTAAAGGTTCCGCATGTCTTGTTCATCTTAGCTAATGGCAAGACTAGGAGATTTTACATGTTCTCCTTTCAGACTGACACCACAACCAATATTTTTTGTTTAAAATTACATGAAATTGATATAAAAAAAGCAAAAACCAAAAAAGCTTGTTCTGCAATTGTTCATCAAATTCATTTGCACTAGAAAGCAGGAGACTTAGTTCAAACCATGCCACTGGATCAAGGAAGTAATTTTAAACTTTGATCTTCTAATATGTTAGTTATAATAATAAAATGTCTTCTATTTGAGATAGGACATACATCTAGGACATCAAATTGCAAATTCTCGTCCATTTTTTTCAGGCTTTGGGGAAAGGGGTGGGAAATCTTAGGATATGAGTGCCTTGAAAAGAATACCATACAGATGAAAAATACCCCAAACCACAAAACCCCTGAAGTGCTTCATTCTAAACCTATTTATTTTGTTCAGCAGCTGAAACTTGTCTCACCTTATTTATAACATTACATTTGTAATGACAGTAGTCATTACAGTATCAAAAGTTACTGACAGTTTAAGTGTTTTCTAGAAAAAAGAAGTCAACTGTTCATTTTTTCCCAGGCTTTCACAGATCTTATTGCTATCTAATCTCATGTCCACAAATCCATTGTAAACACAGACTGATGTAAAGCAAACACTGAAGCCTCAGTATCAGATAAACAGAACACAAGATTCAAATTTTTTTCTACGCAAATCTTCCCAACATAATTTACAGCAAACTTTCCATATGTATCAATTTTCATGGGATTTTATGATCTTCACATTGTTTTCTTTGATGAAGTCTACAGTTTTGCTTACTATACAGGGGCTTTGATGATGCTTTTAGTAGATGTGAATTCATAAAACAAAGGGGTGCTGTGTGCAACAACAAAATGTGTATTTTTTAATACAGAGGTCATGCAGAAATGCAGAAAGTTTTGTGTCTATACAGTGCTCTTTTGCTTAATTTCACAGAAGCTGGGGGAAAAAAAAGACTGAAAAATGCTTTTACTGAACTAGGTAAGGGTACTAAAAGGGCATTTGATAATTGACACTGTAAAGGAAGACAGTGAAATGTTTTATAAGAAAAAAGACTCTTGGCCAGTTGAAGGTTATGATATCAGGGAAGACCAAAGTGACAAAATATGAAATAAAAAACCAAGGAGTTACAACTAACTTCATGTCAGGATACAGAAAGTGGGTGGTTTTAGGAAAAAAGCATAGAAAACAAAATAATAATTTTATATATACCAACTTGGGCAGAAGCTAATTTTACAGCTGCAACATAGAGATCTAGTTCCCTGGATTTTTTAACTCAGAAAACTCAGTTAGCTGTAGTCTGAAATTCTCTAATTAGAAAATACTAGAGATATTGCAGGAAATACTACTACTAAAAAATTAGTAGTATTTGCCTGAAAACTATCAGTTACGTTTATGCTTGGTTTATCTGAATGGAAAATATAAAATAGGAACACTGAAGACAGAAAGAAAACAGTGCAGGACAATGAACAGGGCAGAGGTGTAAAACTCAGTCCAGAATAGAAAAGGCAGATGTTACCAGGATAAAGGAGCTGCAATCCAGGCATTCCAGAGAAATGCACAACAGCTTTTGCAAACACTCCCCTACATGATTAGAGCTCAGTTTTGTGTCTTCCAATTATCAGAGGGATTTTGAAAGTTGAGAATTCAATGGCATTCAACCCTGATATAAATTCCTAACCTGCTTTCACCTTGATTTTAGTTAGGCACTCGATAACTGATCAGTCAATGTCTTAATTTAAGATTTTTAGATAAACTATTATCCACCCATTGCGTAACATTAAACTTTCTCCACATTACAGTGTATGCATGAGTCTGCAGTACTAAAAGTACACATTTATCAAGGTGAGTTAGAATAATCCCTGAATTTGCACGCATTATTTCTGCTTTTGCTAAATTTATGAACATTGCAAAAAATACATGCCTTGTGAAAGAAATCTCCAGGCAATTTTTCTGTCAGGACATTTGACATAAATTTTCCAAAAACATCAAATCAGCTTTCAAATAAATGTGTGTCCTTCTGGAAGATGATAGGTAGGAAAACAGATTCACTGTAAGGTCGTTTTATTCCTAAAGATGGCAGAAATTTGCTTGTATGAGTGGATTGGTGAAAGGTTAGCGGACAGATCAATACCTTTCTGCTTCTTCGGCAGCAGTGTCTGAAGTAACTGGCTGGTCATTTTGTGTGTGGTTCTTTTGCTTTTCAAAATGTCAGCCAAATAGCTACAACTCTGTTAAGGCCCTGTGCTTCCCAAAGTACACAGAGACTGGGGAGTGGATAACTATCAACTGTGAAAATAACTTGGACATCCAAATATGCTTTCTGAGGAAGTCATCTCATGAGACAGACTAAATCTTTGAAAAGCAAGGCCAGTCTATAGTAAAATATATTATGTAAAACCACACTGGTTTAAAATATATTATGTATAGACATATTTTTTAAAAGCAGGAAGGATAGGTACACCTTTGTCGTGGTTTAAGCCCCGGCTGTAAATTAGAACCACGCAGTCTACTTCCCCCATCCCCACTCCCCAGAGGGATGGGGAGGAGAATCGAAAGAATGTAACTCCCACGAGTTGAGATAAGAACAGTCCAGTAACTCAGGTATAACACAAATCACTACTGCTGCCACCAATAATAATAATGATAAGAGAAATAACAAGGGAAGAGAATATGATACCGCTCGCCGGAAAAGAGCCCGACCGAAAAGAGGACATGCCGTTCCGGGTAGCTCCCAGTTACATCCCCGGGCATGACGTGCTGTGGTATGGAATACCTCTTTGGCTAGTTTGGGTCAGGCATCCTGTCCTGCTTCCTCCCGGCCCCTCCTCCTCCCTGGCAGAGCATGAGACTCACAAAGTCCTTGGTCAGTCTAAACATCAGTGTTATCAGCTCTTCCCAGGCCAAAAGTCAAAAACACAGTGCTGCAACAGCTACTAAGAAGGAGAAAAACTGACTGCTGCTGCTGAACCCAGGACAACCTTAAAGAAGCTATGCTTTCTGAAGATGGTTTGTATCACTAAGATAAACAGAGTGGGAGAGAAAAGGCTCCTAGGGGCTGGCAGGGCTGAGGTGTCAGGCCTTCTGCATCTCTGCTCTGTCCTAGTGTGATCTCAGGTCATAGTATTCTTTGATTCGGAGACTCTGTGGCTCAAAAATCAACTTCTGCCTGTGTAACTGCCTGGTCTGGTTCTTACCAAAACCTAGCAGTCTCTTAGAGTCCGTATCCCTTTTCCTGGTTACTCCTGCAATACCCATGCCATGCACTTTCATAGGTCACTGCTTGAATTGCTGACTCTCACTGTACAGTTTTACAGTTATCTGTTTTGACAGGTAATTGTTTTGATGATTATCATTAGTCCTGTTTGAAGGGAGAACAAAAAAGCTGTTGAGTTAACCTGCCAGTTTTACCTGGCAGGTTAACTCAACAGTGGTTAGATGGTAACTCATTGCAGACAAACATGTTTTCATAGAAATAGAGCTGTTTAAAAATAAAGGTCATTCGAGAAAATACTGAAAATATTTGGATTAATTTGTGAGTATGGTGCATGCGAAAGGAGCATTTTAAAATACCCATTTTACAATACCCATTTTACAATCTCACGTATGTGAAGACTGTTTTACAGTACTTATGGCTTAAAAATTACAAGGTGTCCTTGAAACATCCTATATCTGAAATTAATGCTAAACCCATGAAATTTGTAGTTAATTTGAACTTGACCTAATAGTCAAAGCAAAAAGCAAAGAAGAAATACTCTAAGCACTTTGGGTCAAACTTTTATGTTCATGCTACAAATAGACTGAAATAGCAGCACACAAGGAAGCACCAACTTAATGTCCTTAGATTTTTGTTAAGTGGTTAAAAACAACAACAAAAAAAATCATTAGTGTGATGACTGTGAAACTGAAATGTCCAAAGAAAGAGCAGCTTCAAGCTCTTGATTCCCTGAAGATAGCTGAGAGACTTCAGGGTCAGCCAAGTAGTGACTTGTTGATTCAAAGTGTCTAGATTATGCCTTGCTGGCTGACTGTGGGGTTGCTTAATAGTGCTCTGGGGACAAGGGGTAAAGGGTTTGAAGAGCAGGCACTTCAGCTATCACAGGTCTGAATAGCTCATCTTAAACCTTATTTCCTTATTTTGTGGTTTTTTCCTTTTGTCCAACTTGATCCCAGATGTTAGTGGTGGTCTTTGCTAATCAAATGATGTGTAATTACAGTGAGAACCAGATTAGAAGCTCCAAAACAAGAAAATGCAGGACATGTAAATGGCAGGTATCTACATCATCCAGATACTGGTTTTGAGCTTTGTCTTTCAGAGGTGGCCACAGACTCCTACTGTTGGAAATCAGGCAATATGTATAGGGATCCTCGTTTACCTCCTAGTGTTCTCTTGAGAGAAATCAATAATAATTTAAAAAATATATAATTTGTGCCTGTTTGAATGGGTTTGCATCTGGATTCCCAAGGATATCAAGCCAGCCTAGATACGACAAGCGTCACTTCTGGGAAGTCAAAAGTACTTCAGTGGTAAGGATTGTAGTAAATCTCTTTGTGTTGACATGATAGGACTGTGATGTTTATACTGTTTGATGTATTCAGGGGTCTGGCTTATGTGTTATTCAGCTCATTGAAAAGAATACACTGCATTTAAAAACTGTAGAACAGAGTCTCTTCTCATTTTCTTCTACATCTGACATAATTTCCCACAGCCATTCCTGAAGGGTAGGAATAACTCTATAGTGAGAGATTATGTCTTTCATGTGTCATTTTTTGCCTGACTTTTCCACAGAAACAGAAAATACAGCAAGGTTCTTAATGCTTCCTTTCCATATTAAGTTTGTTAAAAAGACCTGGATGTGTCTATGAATGTAATTCATATCTACTTTAACACTTACATAATGAGCATCTGTGTATTTTGGACTTCTGATTTAGTCTAAAAATAATATTCAAAATTTCCTTTCAGCTTGAAATCTATCAGAATATCAGACCTCAATGTCAGTTCCAGAAAGAACCAGTTGCAGTGTTTCTGGGAAGGACTAATAGCTGTTTTTCCTTTTTGAGGTGTTATTAGCTCTGCATTATTAGATTAAAACTAGCTTCCTCATTGTATCCCAAAATAGCCAATGCACTATTCCAAAGAAAAACTAGTGCACATTGCTAGACTGATAACATTACAAGTTTTTCAAGGTCAAATTCTTTGAATTCTTATGGTTTGAGTTGCATTTTACTCTTTGCCCAGCAGAAATTGCAATCCACACTACTTATGTACTTTTACAAGTACAACATTAGAAATATCTCATGAATATTGAAGTAATTCTGCTGAGAGCTTTGCAATTTTCCAAAGATACTAATGAGGTGAATTTTACTAACTGTTGTTTATTTGAAAACAGTATTTCCATCAGTTTTGGTGTGTTTTGTTTTGGTTGTTTTTTTTTTTTAAAGCGCTCTATAAAGACACCTCATTCTAACTTTGAAAAGGTTTTAAAAAAAGTTAATAGAAAAGACTTCATTTCCCTTCTTCCCACACTTGCATATAGGAGATGTTTGATTTAAATACATGTGTTTTCCACGTTTGTGACACTTTATTTACAGGTTAACAACAACAACAACAAATTATCAAAATGCATTAACAAAATTTTTAATGCTGTCTATTCGTTAGAAAGCTCCTTTAAGCTAAAATTCAAAAATGCTCCTCTGATCACTAAAACAGTAGTGTCATAAGCTTGCACTTAACATATACACACTTTGTTAGGTCAAAGCTAAGTAAGCTTGATCATACTTTATCATTAGCCTATGGCAAGTATGTTTTTAATAAAGCCTGTATGCTTCAACTCTATTTGCAACATCATGCTCAGATTGTACATCACTTTATGTAGCTTGCCATTTTACCAGACGGCAAGTTCTCTGGGTTCTGGGTAGCTACCTGAAAACAAACAAAAATAATGCCCTAACTAGTGTTATGTGTATCACAATATCATCTGCACTGAGGGTGGGTATGCTCAGGCTTTACTATGACATAGTTTGTGAGATTTTATTTTAAATGAGAGCCACTGACATTCAAAACATTTTATGATAATATCCTCAGACTTATCATGCAACTTCCCTTTCCTTGACGTTTCTTGAGGAGGAGGTGCCTTTGCAGTTGGTTCTGTCAAAGCCATGTGGCACTTGGAGTCTGGTGTGGCGGAAGAGGATATCTGATTTGGAGGCAGCTGCTGACAACAGGAAGCAGGGGCAGCTCTAACTCTGAGGATAGTCAAGATCTATCCCAGTAGAAGTTCATAAATCTTCCAGTGAGCTTTCTTTGTCACCAAGTTTTAACAGTGACATGCACTAGTGGCATAACAAACACATACTTACCACCGTTTTACAAGAGAAGGTGGCTATAAAATAATACAAAGGTCTTGCAACAATGCTCTATCATGTGATGACCTGTTGCGACATGTGGCAGTGCTGCTGCTACTTTTTCTGCTGACATTTCGAGATGCAGTTGTGCATTCCTGCATGGGTGCAGCAGCCCTTGGTAGGTCTTTCACTTTCCAGCCCCCACGTCCCAGAGCCAGGCACCTTGCCACTTGGCTGTGCCTCTGAAGGGTGTGTAAGAGCAAGCTGCAAGGCTGTTTAAAAGGGAATGATCTTTTATACTGTTTTGCGATGTGGAACAAATAAGTATGCTTCTCAGTATTTTTTCATAATTAATAGCCTACAGGATGCTTGCTTTGTATCATACTGTTCTCCAAAGAGAGTTGCATCCACGCAAATGTGCATGCACATGCCAACAGAAGGCTACAATAAATCTTCATCTTGAGGTTGCTTCAAGCTAAAAAGCTAAAGAGATTGAAAGCACTAGGCAGGATCCTAATTTTTTTGTTGTTTCTCTAAGGCAGTGACCTTGAATCATGAAAATGGAAGGAATTCCGCTTACTGAGAACAGGCGTGGGGCAAAAAATCAGTTTCCAGTTGTACAGACACGTTTTGTATCAGCCAGTGGAATCTGTTAGTAGGTTGATAGCTTTTGCATTGCAACACCTGATTTAGCTTGGAGTGTAAACATCAACAGCAGTGGTCTGTAGATTGTGCTCATGCAGATTTGTAGAGATGTTAACCATTATAAGAATGTTAATTAAATACATCCTCAGAAATGTGTTCTACACTGTGCCTGTATTTAAGAAATGTCTTTTTTTTTTTTTTAATTTTATTTTATTTTTAGTTAAGTTCAGACAAAAATATAGAAAGTTTGCATGTGTTGATCTGCACTGTCTGGACATTGGTAGAAGACTAACAGAACAGCAGCATAAAGCTACAAAAGGATTTACTGTTTCACTTGCATTTGCACAACTCTGATTCCAAACGTACCAAGAGTTTGACAGGAATGCTAGTTACGCTTCTGAGCAATAATGGTGAGTGTCATTTGGCTAGTGAGGACCAAATTTGAGGTACATGACAACCTGCATAAACTGCAATTCATTAAATATGGTGCAGAATCATGAGCAAGGATTCTTCTCATATCTTTATTTTTTTATTCTTTATTTTTATAAAATATTCTCTTTTATGTTGTAGTTCCCTATTTGCTTAACACAAAATGACACTTGAAGTTCTCGGTGATCTAGAGATGGTATATGTAAAGCAATCAGTAATTTTGAAATTTCATTGTTCTTCCAAAGGAAAATCTTTCACTTTTTGAGAAGTTAAAATGGTCATGTGTGGTATCTTGGGAGCTGGAAAAATAACAGTATGCAGTGGTTTTGTTCACAATGGCAAAACATAAAGTAGGACAATAAGGCAGCTTATGGGAAAGACAGTAAAACAACACTGACCTCCTGACCATTATAAATTAGGAAGTGCAATTCTAAATCAAAAACAGCACCAGAAGCTCTGGGAATGGAAACAGGCTTAATGCTCTATTGTGCAGAGTACCCAAGATTTCCGTAGCAGCAGATCAGATTTTCAGCCCTGTGTACGTGTCTGCTTGTTTCATAAATTCCTGACAGTGTGTGTTCTGCAGTCCTTGGGAACAAGCAGAAGCCAGTGGGGGGAGACGCAGAGTGGGCGGCTGGAGATTGGTATTCTCTCCATGCCAATGAGATGCAGAGCTTCCCAGGAGCGGGGAGATTTGAATAGTCCTTGGTTCCCACAGGGGAATCTCTGATTTGAGAGCCTCCTTCTCTCCTATGTCTACTGGACAGGCTGAACACTGCCACTGCATTAAAAAGCATGCTGCTACCATCAGGAAAGAATGACCCAGACCAGATCTCTAATCTTAAAATAAATACTAATCAGATATAGTTGCATTCACTGAGAGATTCTTTCCACGTCTGTTTTTTTAATTTTCTGCATGCAAGGTTTCTTCGATACCATGGGTCCTGGAGCATGACTGATCTCTAGCAGGAGTATAGTAGAATATCCCTTTGAGCACTGGTAATTTAGCTGGGGCAGGGAAGGTGAGATTACATGTATTTTCATTTAAAAACACACTCTTACTTCTTTGCTCTCAAAATCAAGACTATGGCACTCCGTTTTTCAGTATATTCTTACCTGGCTATTCACTGTTCTGCTGTTTGAAAAAAGGGTTTCCAATACCTTCAAATACTGATTTAATTAATTGAAGTAGACACTTACCTAAATTTCCCATGCATGTAGAATCTGCTGAACAGGACACATTATTATATTGAGAAGTGAAACGATTTTAATCCTCAAAACTGTGTATTAAAAAACCCCATCATTGTTATATTCTTCCAATAAAATATTTTTTTTTCTATTATATTCATTTCCACTACTCCATGAGACACAGTTGTTAGGAAAGCATCTTTTGTCTTTAGGAAACAAAGAGTAAATGGATCTCTAGTGAGGCATGATATTTTGATTCATAGAATAGTTTAAATCCAATTCATTAACATAAGTGTTTCAAGTAAAAATATAGAAATAATTATATTATTGCCACTCTTCATGACATAGAGTTTTCAGGGAAGAAAAAGATAGAAAAAAGAAAAAAAAAAAAGTGTGGTATTTTCACTCTGTTTTCCAGACGATTCTTTCTAAATATTTAACTTGGTCACCAGAGACCACCACAACTTTGTTGTTATTACTTTGAAGTGGTTTTGTGGTATCTTCTTTAACTCAGAATGCCTAACAAAACTTTCCCAAAGTTGCCTGTCATAGCCCAAACAGTTCTTGCCAAGATGCAGCTGATGTTTGAACTAGGGTTTTCTGTATTGTAATATTAAAAAAAAAACCAAATTGCAAGCCCGCATAAAACTTAGCCATTAAATGAGTTCAGATCAGCAGTATAACTACATACCTATTTATGATTTTCTTTTTTAATGTCTTTGTCAGCCATTATACCTAATGTTATTAGTACAGACTTTAAAGGGCTCAAATACAGGTAGCAATTACAGGTAGCAATTTAATGTTCTTAGGACAGAAAGGAAAGGAAAGCTACCTTTGAAAAGCAGAACAGATTAATCCATGTATCTAAGCTGGGGTCCCACGTTGTTCTTCTATGCATGACACTGGACAGATTAAGTGCCACCACTTTTCAACAGCAGATGTATGATGGGCTCTGTGGCAATATACTAGAGTCAACAGCAAAGAAAAAAATGTGACAAGGGGTCATGGATCAGAAGAAATCCCATTAAATAGAGGTAGAGAGAATCCTTGCAGTCCGCCTCTCAGGCCACCCACCCACCAGCGTGAACAGCAACAGGGCTGAACCCAGTATCATACACTTCTTGCAGAAAAGCAGCTGGATGCTGTTGCTCCATTCTAGGAAAACAGTGTACTCTTTGGGACACACAGAGCCCTTACACTCCAGAAGAGAACGTCATACCTGCCTCATACTGTTGGCCAGTGCAAAAATTGTATTGCCATGTTCTTTGACCTACTTACACATCTCCAGTGCCTTCATTTAGAATTGGTTTTCCTTTGCTTCCAATCATGTTAATACTGAACAGCTCAAGAGTTAAAACATTTAATCTCTGTTCTTCTGTTTTCTGTTTTTTCTGAAGAATGAGTCATATGAGTACGGATGGCCTTTTGTTATTCTTTAGTAAATTCAAACAAGAATATTTATGCTCTCATTAGAAAAACAATAAATCAGCAAACAGAAATATGTGAAACAATAATTTTAAAAAAATCTTGGCTGCATCTTACAGTTATTGTTCCTTTTTTTTATTTTAGAAAGTCAAACAAAAAAGAGTGCTCATTAAATGTGCTGTATGGCTGGTGCTGAAGCCTAAAACCTGGAACCTTTCGATGCTGAGGACCAGTAGCTGAAGTACAGTCCACTTGAGCCCTTCTGGGAACTACATGTACTGTTTGGAGCAACAGTGATTTGAGCAGAGACAACAGAGATAGCAACTAGTCCCTGAGCAGGGCCAACAGAGTGACTGCTTGATTTGTGTGATGCACCCTCAACTTCTCCACAAACCTCACGGTATGAAGGATAACCTACTTTTTAAGATCACTCATTCTCAGATTGCTCTTCTGATGGATTCAACAGGGGTTTTGTTACGTTAAGATACACCAAAACATGATTTTCTTCTGATTGTGTAAAACTAAACATAGACCCAAATTCATGACAAAATTTGTTCGTACATTTATAAATCTTTTGTGCCATTTTATGTTATTTTGATGTCCGACAAGCAGAAGTTGTAGAGTACAAAAGCCTTTACAAGATATTCTCCTGCCACAAAATCTTGTAACTATTTCATGAAGTACTTCCTTAGGTGGATAGGACTGTATTTCTTTAAAAAAGTGAAGGTCTGAGAGTATTTCAGTTGTACAGTGGAAATAATTTTGACACCTTGCTGAAAAGGATGAGCATCTTCATAAAGGCATGGGGCCAGCGTTCCAACTTAACAGATTCCTTTGCTGGCAACAAGAGTAAGTACGTGTTCAGTGCAGAAAAACCACGCCCTGGCCATAGATTTTTAATTCCCTAGCATTCAGTACACCCAAAGGTCATTAAATTAGCTTGGCTTGTGTCCCTCCTGCTGTGAAGAAAAATTGCTTGTGGGTGCCATCTGCTCTACCCGTATGCAGTCATAATGTTGGCTCTGCCTTAAGAACCTTCACAGCTGTGCTGTAACCCAGTTAGTTCCCAGCGTGACTCAGATGAAAGATTTAATTTAATCTGCACAGGACTTTTGAAAAAGTTTTTATTTGTGAAAAAGTTTTTATTTGTGAAAACGTTGAAGCTGTGCAAAGCTGAAAACAGCACGTGTGAACAAGAGGCTGTGTCTCAAAATCTGATTTCCCATTATCTTAGGAAATAATTTCAGTGAAAATGGAAAGATGAGAAAGATGAAACAATTTCATTGACTTGGCCACCTTAATTCCTGTAGTTGTCCATCAGTCATAATTTTTATTACTTTAGCTCATAAATAGGAATCATTAAAGGAGCACATGGGTATTATTTTTATTTAGTGGCTCTAGATTCAGCTTTTGTTGTAGGTCAAATGTTTTTAAAAGGACGGCTTTGAGAGGAAAATAATGCATTTTGGCATTTGTATTGATTCACTAAGTACAATTTGAGCAAAAACAAAAGCTTTTTTACACTTACCTACTTTCTTTTTGTTCTTTTTTTTTTTCCTTTCTCACCCTCTGCTTTGGGTTGCTATTTACCATGTTTTATTTCTGTGAAACTATACAATGCTTTTTAAATTCTAATCATTAAAATCCACACGGAACAAAAAATATCTATCTTGTTCCTGACATTGGGGTAATTACAATGGCAAAAACTGAAGATTCTCAGTTCAGATTGAGCTCTTTTGGAAAAAAGGGATAGCTGCCAGCATGTTCTGCAGGTCAGAACTTCATGAACTTTCAAAGTAACACTTAGATCAGTTGCTTAAGGATGGTCTTTTGGGGAGGTGGACCTGAGGTCACCTGATAAATATGTAAAATCATGTCTCTCGTTTTTCTTTTGGAGGCAGCATGTTATTATCCACAAGACCCAAACATGCACAAGGAATCCCAAATTGCAGAAGTAGCATGAATGCTCCAGTCATCTGACGTAGAGGTTGGTCAGTAGTTTTGGTCTACACATTTTTCATGGAATCTGCAGTAGAGCACAAATAAGTTTAATAATGTAAGTATTTCAGATTCCCTCATGCAAAAATGCTCCAAGTCTGATATGAGTACCTTTTCCTGTTTAGTCCAGATGTCAAGACATTACATCCCTGGGAAGGTGAGTGTTAATAAAGGATTGCTTACTAAATATTCCAAAACTGTCTGCAGGTCTCAAGGGAAAAGGTGGGTGGATTTATAGAGGGCCTGTTTCTGTGCAGAATATGTGAAAAAGAAGCCTTTGATTATAAAATGTCCATGGTGTTCAAGGAAAGCTGCTATGCCACAATCTGTTCAGGCCAGGTAATTAAAACAAAACAAAATGGTGAATGCTCAGTTAAAAGGAATTGACTTATGACTGCAAATGGCAATTGCCTCGTGGTTTTACACTAGAATTATAAAATCAATTCTACAACCACTGTTATATAAAGGTAGCACTAGTGAGAAATTCCAGGGTAGCTGAGCATTGCCATTCATTACTTGCTGAACCACAGCAAATATACTGCAGAACCAAAGAAGATAAGGTCCTTAGATTATTTTGGGTTTTTATGGGATGTAATCATTGGGTGATATTTATTATGCTTCTATATAGAACCCTCAATATTCGTTTCTGTACCAATTCAAGCCCACAAATCGAACACCCAATGCCTATGGGAAATAGTAGGCATCATGGATAAATCTGGATTCCTAATCAAGTTAGAGAATAGTTCAACTTCCAAGGTGAACAATACAGAACTCTTCTTAGAATTTTAATGTTACTGCAACAATTAAGTGTTTTTCTGTAAAAATTGAAGCTTTGGTGAAATGGTGCAAGTAAGGGTGTCATTAAGGGTGTTCGGTTTTTTTGAAAGGACAAACTTAAGAAATGTAGAGAAATCTTTACCGTGGTCAAATACACTGAAAAAAAATGTAAAATTGAGTATGAAATTGGCTCTAAGTCAAACACTGTGATCAAATTTCTTTTTTTTTTCCCTTGGCCATTTATATATGAACACTTACAATATAACATTCATTAAGTTTCATGTAAATTAAACAATCACTGTGATGAACATGTGGCCATTAATACAGAAAACAGAATGGCAATAAACTGGTCTGCATGCAGTTTTGATAAAGAGTTTAATTCTAATTCTATATTTGAGAATGCTTTGGATCCAGTGTTTAGTCTGTACACTCATATTGAAAAGAGCTAAATGAACCAATCCAGGTATTATTAAATATTGTGGTTCTAATTTATATCCTGAGCATAACTTCAAAAGAGAAGAAAACCTTGCAGGCCTGTGCATAAAAATTTGAAGCATTTTGTCTTAAATTCCAAGATAGCTCAACAGGACATGGTTAGCTTTGTTGATTGTTATAAACCTGAAGTTTATAAACCAAATAACCCAACCTGTTAAGAATATGATACTGGATGTGAAATTGCACAAAATGATTCCACCATCCCAAAAGAGTCAGTGAGGAAAATTGGGAGGCATTTAATTCATGCCCAAAAGGTATGTTTAAAGTAGCATCAAATTGTTTAAGATCTCTTCATACTTGCTTCAACCTCTTCCACCTCAGGTGACCCCAGCAGGAAAGGATTACCCAGTTTAAGTGCAAATGTATTTCAGATAAATAGGTTTTGAAATGAGAACTAATACCTTTCAAGTTAAAAGGTAATGTTAAGCTGCTCTTGTTTTGTAGTGCATGCAGAGATATGGGTCACTTTTTTGGGGATGACAGTTCATGGCATTAATGAATTATTGATAGGGGGGATGGTTCCCTGGGTCATTGTAATCTCAACAACACTTAAGAACAAATGAATGAGCACTCAAATGAGTGAGCTGCAGTGAAAGACCTGTATCAGATTAATCCACTGAGAGTAGCAATTAGTTTGGTGATTGTTTTAGCAGAGATGCACACTGTGACAGCTTTCTGCATTCACTTTGGAGTCTCCCAAACTTCATAACAAAATTACATTCATAACAAAACCTGCTTAAGCCATTTTATTTAAAAATATAAGGTTTTGTGTTCTTATCCTATTCTTAGTAAAGTTTTGCATGGAATGAAGAAAGAACTAGGCTTAAAAGGGATTAGTAGTCATAAAATGTCTTTTTTCTTCTTTTTTTTTTGGGGGGGTCCACTGTATCTTCTTGTTTAAGGAGCAAACAGTAAAGAAAATCGTGGTACGCGTTCTACATTCCTGTCAAGTGTCGTAATGACAGAATCAAACTGAATTATTTGAAAAGTTTTAGTTCACACGATTGCTGCTTCTATTTGGGATCTTATTTTCTTCATGTTCTTTTTTTTTATGTTTGCTTTCTCCTCAGATCATCCCAAATCATGGTGTGAGGCAGAGATAGTGAAAAAAGCACTGGAACAGAAGTGTTGCCATTTTCAGGCCTCCCCTTCATTAACACTGACTGCTCATCAGCAGAAATACCCACTTCTGGGAATCTTTCAGTTTGTGCATCCACATCAGGTACTTACCTTTTATCTTTGTCAGGGAGCACTAAGAATTAAAAATCCTCTTTGGGCTGTACCCATTGACTTTAATTAACATGAGAAAATGCTTCACCACAGAGGCTTTACCACCGGACGTCTTTTTTTTCACGTGCATATATATCACATGCAGTGCACACTAACTGTTCATATACAGTCTCAGTGTGCATTCTGTACACACACAAAAGTTCCAGATGTGCTGTGTATCTTGTTAGTTGACTTTGTTCTTCTGTAAAGCCAAGGGAAATATTAATCATTCATTTACTGTTAGGGGACGGGTCTTCTTCTCATGTTTCAGTAAAGGGGGTGGAAAAGCAAAGTAAGCCAATTTTTTTCCTATTTAAGGCCAAAGCTGGGGAATGCTTGTGGCTGAGTTCTGTACATGGCCCGGTGCTGGAAGGGCAGGGAACAACCGATGTTGCTATTTTGAATAGATTTTTCTTCCCCCCCCCATTTTTATTTTTGCACAGAGAGTCTCATGTCTAATATTTAGACATGATGAGCTTTGTGCAAAAAGTAACTTTGCTCATTCTTGCCGTGTTTCAACCCTCAGTTATTTTGGCACAACAAGACGGTGAGTAATTCAAACTTCTTATGATTTAATGTTTTTATTTTATTTTTATTTTCACCAACGATTTTAATAGCTTATAAGAAATGTGTATTCACAAATCTCACCAGAACACTCTTCCTTCACTAATTCAGCAGTCAGATATTTAATGCTAAAGCTGAAAGCTGCAGGAGTTTGCATTACCATCCCCAAAGGTTTTTCTTCACTTTGTTTTCTTCTGTGATTACAAGGACTGTATAGTGCTGTCTGCCTTAGCTGCATTTGTTCGTGTTCTTACTTGTTTCCCTATTACAGACAGCAGAGAGTTTTTAAGCTATTTCTTTTAACTCTTGGAATACCATTTTAACTGTTTAACTCTGTGCTGCTGTGAAGTTATTTGTCACAAGCAAAAGTCTGTGCTTCCAGCTTTTTTATTTGAAGTTCTCCTCTGTACTTGTATGTTTTCCACTGGCAGCGTGGGGGTTTCTTTAAACAATTTGCATGCAAAAAAAAGCCTTAAAATTCTAACCAGTTTTACTGAAACAGTTTTTAAGAGAGTACACGAGAATATGTCAGCTTATGGGACTTTTACTTAGTCATAAAGCAGGAGGGTAAATTAATTCCCTCAGCTGCAATAGTTTGAATTGTGCATCTGCAAGCTGTTTCAGTCCCTCAGGAGACTGATTAGCAGCTGATCATATCTGAGAGTCCATGGGAGTATGTGTGTGCTTGTTTACAGAGAACGGGAACACCAAAACCCAAATGTACATGGAATTTAGAGGGGGAAAAAAATACTTTGTATACAGTAATTCAACTTAGAGTGAAGATAAGTTTGGTATGAGTATTTAAGTTAAACAGATGACATTCCACAAGTACAGCTGACCTTTTTTGGATGTGCTCTGTTCCTACTTGCCAGACATTGTAAACCAGAGCTTCCTTAAGATAACACATTTTCCTTTCTTGTAAATATAAAAGATCTGCAATGTATTTACTCCTGCATCGAGGCAATGAATAACTTTACAGACACCTTAGTAAGCAGCAGCCAAATAAACTGTAGTGCAGTGAAGGAAAGCCAAATGCCTTTAAAGCAGCACCCTACCCAACTCTATGATACGAATCATGAAAACGATTACTTTAGCCTTTTCTTGGCAAATCTATCTGCACAGCATACCTGGAAAGGCACCTTTGCCAAGGAGGGTGACTGTGAGTCCACCAGCAGGCTGTTAGCAGTGGAGCAGTTTGAGCTCAGGGCGCTCTGTGCATGAGCAAATGAAGTAACATCATCTGCAACAGCAGCATGCCCAAATACCAGCCTCCCTCATCAAGCAGCACAGACACAGGCTAAGCCGTGCAAGGGCTTAAAAAAAAAAAGAACATAAAGATGCTCTGTAGAAGAGAAACATAATATACTGTGAACTGATGCTTTTCTGTTTCTGCTTTCCCAGTACACAAGCTGTTCCTTCAGTAATCCTTGGTGAAGAAAATGCTATAAAATTTGAGCGAATGTATGCTAAAAGTTTTCTCTGCTTATAGCACAAATAACATAGTGCATACAATTAATATGCATTATGTATATTTTATATTTATATATAAATATATATATCTATGTTAAGAGCGACAAGGACTAAGGGACCAACCAATATAAAAAGAACACCAGTTTTATTTCTCCCAATAAACAAATCCCCTCTGAATGTCAGGTCTCTGACTCTCACTGTGGTAGTACCCTTGGACACTTCTGAGGTGCAACAGATATTTGACTCAAGGAATGGTAAATTTTGGATAGAAGAACAATATAAAAATGAAATGTGAAGGAGCATTCTCGTTTCTTTGCCACATTCCTGTTTCATGGTGTAGTAACATTTCCTTATTGGGCTAACTTCCATACTACTTACAGGGATGTGGTTTCACAGAGACACTGATAAAACACTAATTATCCCTTAAAATGTCTGACTCTGTCCTCTTTTTGGAATGTTCCTTTCCGCGTATTTGGATATGCTTTTCTCCCAGAAAATAATAATTGAAGGAATAGATTATTAGTATCACTAATTCACATGCAGGACAGCAGTGGACTGGGAAACCAAATTTTCCACAATTCATAAGAGAATTTCCAGACATGCTAAAATGCTCTCTCTTGTCAAGAAAAATGTTTATATGGTTAGTATCAAATGTAAGTCAATATAAAATTTTCCTTGGAAAAGCCTGGCAGGAGACAAGACTTGGCAAGATATTAAGGAAACTGCTCAGTATACACTAAGTTTAGGACAGTCAGATGTACCTCTGGGCTATGTGTTTCTTTGTCTTGCTGTAGTAGGTAGGAAATACTAGGATTTGAGTATGCCCTCAGGCTGAACCTGTTTGAAAACTCAGGAGGTGGATATTGTGGAACAATGAATTTTCTGTGACTTCTATCCTGGTAACCTACTAGGATGCTTTTAGCCTGCATATGAAATCACTTTGACACAATTCAGGTTTCCTGATGGTGTGTCAAATTAGCATAAGGCATTTGCAAGCCATGACTGTTCAAGATAAAATACCTCCTAGTGGCTGACGTGAAATAAAGCTGGTGCTCCAGACATGACAGATAATTCATATTCCAGCAACGTATATTCAGTTCCAGCATTTGAAGGCACTTTTACATACTGCATATTAAACCAACAAAAAGTGTAAGAATTTGGAATGGTTCTTTAGGAAAGAAATCCATCCTCTACCAGCCACCACAATTTGTGCAAGTATATGCTAACCTTACAGCCTACATTAATCCTATTTATCTTGAGTTTCTACAGTCGATTAAGACAGCTAATTCCAGAAGACAGCATAAATTTTAGCATGTTAGCTAGATTAGAGGTATTTGGCAGATTCCACCAGCTACAAAGGAAGCACGTGCACAACCCTGCGCTCATTGGTGCCAAAAGGGAGGTCAGATGGATTTGGGCCTGTCTCAGCTGCATCTAAGATGGTTAATGGACATCTCAGTCACCTGAAGTGTGACACTTCCCATACATCCTTAAGTTCTTAAGGAACTTAACTGAGGTGATCAAGAAAACTTTACTGTTCTAAAAGCAGTGTGAGAGTAGAGCCAGAAACCCTTCATTACTATTCCAAATATTGTTTTGCTCTAATGTAATTAGAGCATTTTCCTTGTAATGTAAATATTATCTTGGATGTTTGGTCAGGAAGCTGATTTCTGAGGTAATGACTGAATCCTGAAATATCTCTGAGAAGACATTGACCTTTCAAATTACTTTCAGTCACAAATTGCAGTTTTAAAATTAAATATAACCACTCCATATAGTTTTCAGGAGGCAGAGGACTTTTTATGCCAAGCACCCAGTTCTGATCCCCTAGAAAAGAAAGTTGATGTTTTAGGAAAACTTGTAAACACCTTGGTTTAGCCATTTTGCTTTCTTCTTTCATTATTTATAAAGATTTGATAGGTAATGAAGTAGACAGTTATTGCACAGACGCAGTGCATTTGTGAGACTGCCAGACTGACATTATTAACACTTACCTATATGCGACAATGCACATAGGCATTCTTTGTTGATAAATTAACTAGTTTAAGGGTAATGACAATCTTTAATTAGTGAAAACTTTTTTTCCTCAAAGATTTTGGTAATACAGAAAAATCCTCCTCCAGAGTTTGGAAGGTAAAACCAGATGAAGCATGTCTGTATGCCAACAGATAATTACACCATCATAAATAACCCAGGCTATGTGGAAGTATGAAAGATCGGGGGTTTACTGCTGTTCTTCCATTTTTCTTAACAGTTTTTTACCAAGCACATGGCAGGCAAGGTTACACTCAGGAAAACTGCAACATTCTTTTCTGGTCTGGAAAAGTCATGCTAAATGAAAGCCTGGGGAATCCACCCCCTCTAAACATTATATATATGTTCTTGGAAATATGACAAGTTTCATAAAGACATTTTGAATCACACATCCCTGGAAGACATTAGCTTTAGGAAAATGAGACCATTATATATCCTTTCCATTATTTTCCAGATTTGTTTTTTATTTGAGGCCAAATCTACGTAGATTGATTTTTTAAAAGAGGAGGTGGAGTTGGAAACATCCACTTCTTTATCACATGGGGAAGAAGGAGAGGTAGAAGGGTGTTGTCTCTGGCATGAATATTACTGTCGATGCCTCAGAGTCATTATATTTGCTCCAGTCTTAGTGCTGCAGATTACAAGCAGATCCTATTTCCTCTTCCAGCTTCTGCCAAAGTTTTGAGGTTTGAAATAGGCAGCCAGGTGTCACATGCAAAATCTTAGCTGATGCCAGCCTTATACAACAGATGTGTTCGCTGGATGCTAGGTTTAATAGATCCTATTCAAGAGAAGGAAAGGAGTGAACTACTATCACTTTTTGTTTCACAGACCAGCTGATAAACCAGACTGACATGGATTCATTAGTCATTGTTCCAGTTATGTGCCAATATTGTTCAAACCTTGTTTTAATCAGAATTGTGCAGAAAATAGGAAATACCTGACTTCATAATTAGGAAAGTATGCCGTAGGTCACTAATGGAAATGATGCAGTCTGTCATTTAGCATTTTGGATTCAAAGCAATCTCCTCAGAGTTAAAAGGTGAAGCCTAACTGTAGGGGGAAAAGAAGTGTGCTTTCCCAGGCCAGTGGGCACCGTGAAAATTATATTGCTTTTGATGTTTTTGTGGTAGATTAGTAGTCTCAAGAAGAGCACAAGCCACAGCTTCTGTAAGAATTGCAAATTTTAATTTGTTGGTTTGAAGTAATAATTCATCAAAACCCACAGAAGTGGAAATTAGTGCAATGGTCATGTCCATTAATACTTCAGATTATGCTGGCCTTTAGTCATGCTTGTTTAAGAAATTAGGCAAAGTTCTTGGCTAAGGAAACAAAACCTGTTGGCCATGGAAAAGATAAGATGTTAACAAAATGGGGGGGAGGAGTGCGTTGTGTTGAAGTAACTGGGTTAGATTCCCACATCATTGCAGAAATTCTAGGTGATGGAGCAAAATTCAATTTATTTTTGGCAACACTGTAAAAAATAAAACTCATGCTTGAAAAGTGTATACATAATCTTCCGATTCAACAGGACAACCATAAGAGTATTCTCCTTGTGGTAGGTTGGTGAACTGCACAACTTTAACATGGTTTAGGGTTCAGTACTTACCACCTGTACGTCTACAGTTTTGAAATGTTGTGATTTTGGATTGAAAAATAACTTTCAACCCCAAAAGGAACAGAAATTTTAGTGTCATCATTTTACCTGCTGCAATTCTTTACCAGCCTACCCCTCCTGTGACATATTTATGATAATGTACCTTGTGCAAAAAGAGAACTGGGCATATATGCAATTCCTTCTCCAGGAGTGGTGCAGAAAGTGGAAGTGTATTTTGCTTCTATACCTTCAGGTCATGATGTTGATAGGTGCATGGATGGATGCAGAAAAATGCTACAGCCCCTGGCCCTTGTCTCGCTGCCCATCTGCAATCTATGGGATCTAATGGATTCCTTTTGGAGAGGAGGCTGTTTGGGGCTGTGTGGCTCATGGTGATATTATTTTTGTTACAGAGATGCTGCATTTGGCTTCCCATGGCCATGCTACTACTCGATACCAGAGCCAGTACCCTGGCTTAGTTACTGCTGCAGGACAGCAACTTCTCTATAGATTTTCTTTTTTCCTTTGAGTTTTTGATTTGTACAGGTTTTGTGAAGCTTTACTGTCAGTCCTCTCTCCAGCTTCCCTGTCAAGAGGTGTTCTGTCTCTGGAAAAATCTGTCAGGAATTCCGAGAGAATTTCCTGATCTTTCTCCATTCAGCACAGTCAGGCAGTTTGAGTTTCATGGAAATTCTCGTATTTATGTATAGGGACCATGCCATTAATATTTCTCACATTGCTTTGAAACTCTATAAGAGTTTCAAAGATTAACCCTCTCCGAGTTCCTGGCTGTGTCTAATGAACTGATCTCTGAATCTTTACAGACAGTAAAAAATTACATATTACAGGAGTCAGAAAGTCTCTTCAGTAAGTATAACAGAGATAGAGATGTGTGCTTATCCTGTCTTAAATGCTGGAAATGTACAAGGAGGAATGAGTTCCAACATTGACTGTAGAGCAATTCATCTTTCATACAAAGGCACAGTAAATGATATTTTTCATTTACACTTTCAGGCAGTCTATATTTTTTCTCATCTTGTACTTTGTAAAGGAAGTTTCTCTCCATTTTGCTTTTAGAAAACCTATCCTACTTCCAACCGCTGCTTTTATTTATTTATTTTCACTTCAGAGACAATCTTCTTGTCTCTAAGTTTGTGGAAGACTCTGCCTGTTTCATGTCAAAATGACAATGGAAAACATGATATAACCCCCTCCAACAACAAGCATTTGTTGGCTTTAGTTTGGATAAACTTCATCTCTGGGACTTCTGGCTTTGTTTAGTTTAGCAGAAGAGATTCCTTTCAGATTAGCTAAGAGACTACTTGCATTTTCCCTGATTTACATCAAACCCTTCATTTAACATGAACTATCAGAATGAGAATGGAAACGGTACCTCCTATAGCAGTGTCTGCACATTTTTTCTTTGCTTGAATTCCCACAAGTACTCCATGAAGAGGTGTTTGCCAGAGATGAGAAAGCGTGCACAAAATATTAAACAGCAAGAATGTAATGATCATGATGGAAAGATATATATTTTAAAGCTGAGCATGTTTTGTTATTTTGAAAGCCTCGGCCTTCTCTTACAGCTAAAGAAGACCCCATATGACTCTCAAGAAATGGGGGATGTGACTTGTAGTTTTAAGACTCTGAGATTGTACCAGGATGGCCTTCACTACAACACAAAGCTATCCATAGCCACAGGAAACCCATCCCTTTCTGCAGCTGGTGTCTCTTCCAGTCACTGTGAATTCCATCTTGGAGGGTGGCACAGACACTTCTCCTATCCTGCCAGGCAGCAAAACATTTCCTTCCATGTGCAAAACCTCTGCGGGCTGCAATGGTGCCTTCAGGCTCTGCTTTAGCTCCAGCCCCAGCACTGTGAAGGGCAGCAGAATCACAGGAACATCCTGTGCACGTTTGCAGCAGTAGATATGAAAGGATGATCTGTCTGGAACTGACTTCCCACAGCGGTTCAACACTGCCAGTTCTTGGAAAACTTCTGGACATAATTAGTTCCCACTGCAATTCCCTGCAGTTCACGCCCATTGAGCAGTGGATGTCTGCTGCAAATATCTATTTTCCTTTATTCTTTCTGTTTGTGCCTCTTCTCTTTGCCTTCCTTCCACTTTCTTTTAGGAAAAGAGGCAAGAGCAAAATTGCAGTTCCTTTTTCAAACAGACATGAGAGAAACAGTTGCTCACTTAAACAAAGTTAATGGAAAATATGGGAAGCATCGCTCGTTGTTCCTTTGATGTTCAGTGTAATATCCACTCTGAGCATCAAAGGAGAATGAACTACATCCCCCATGCTTTCCTTCAGCTATAAGCAGTGAAAATAGAATTCATATTATCTTGAAAAACACTTCTATGTTCATGAGAGGCTGTCTTTAAAAAATTACATTTTTTCTCTCTGTTTGGCTTCAAATCTACTGTATGATGTTTGCTTGTTTTCCTACAGAGCAGTAGTCATTCTGTGCCAGCTGTTTAAGAGAAGAATGTCCTAGAGAAAACAAACAATGGGCTATGTAGTGGGAATTGCAAATCTTTGAAAAGAGCAATTGAAATCTGCTCAGACATTTCGAAGATTCTTTGCACAATATTCAGAAGCTGTTGGTGGCTTAGTCATTGGCAGGGTGGTCCTCTTTGTTGATCCCTCTTTTTCTGTATGAACAGAATAGCATAAATATGGAGGTAGGGGGAGGGAAAAAGAAAGAAGAGAGTCATTCAAGTCCAACTGATTCTTCTCCTGTCAGTGCAGCTGAAGAGATTGTAAACTTCTTTCAGTGAGGAATCAAAAAAAGTACAGAGCTTCTTCAGTTATAAGGTGTCCTGTGTCTCAGGCTCTTCCACTCATACCTTTTAAGGGGTCTGGCACATAAACTCTGGTTCTAGCCCTCTTCTGCTACACAGTGCTGTTTATTCTCACCCTGTGCCAGCAGGCATTGTTGCTGCACAGAGCAGGGAGAGCTAAATGTGTGCCAGGCTTCAGGCTGCCACTTCAGTAGCAATGACTCTGACCTCTGATATTTATAAAAAGTCAGCTCTGTGTTTGAAGGCTCTTCAGCTGACCAAAAGTGTGGATTTTCACCTGATGAGGGAATTGGTTAAGAAGATCCTTAGCTCTTCACACTTGAAAAATAGGCATAAAACTTGATGCTTAAAAGTGGCCCCAAAATTAAGAAAATTGTCATTTGTACTCTGAGAAAACCCTCACAATACTGACCTTGGTAGCCTTACGAAAGTGACAATAAGAACGTTGTATCCAGTGTACAAATAGCCATTTAATATCCTCTATGAGGCAGATAAAGAAGAATTTCAAATACTGCCATCTGTATCCAACAAACTGTCCAAAATGGATGTGGGGTGAATTAGTATAAACTGGAGTAAATAATGAATGAGTACAAACAGATACAAGCAGATGCAACTAGGTTAATGATATTTTATGCGCTCAATCTCCCCTGCCCTGAGCCTTCTGCATTACAAGTATCTTTCATTTATTGGCAGCCAAAGATGTGATTCTTTTCTTTAGACAAGACACCAGAGTTCATTCATCCATCACTGGAATATGAAATACAAGGACCAAACTCCTCATTTACTTCCAACTTCTGAAATTACACAAAAATCAATAAGATAGTGTGGGGAGTTATATTATTGTAGAATTTGAGACCCTGCTGTTGTTTTCATCTCTGATGTAAATTCACTATGGCCATGGAGATATGCTGGGGCTGACATCGTCCAATGCATCTGAAAATATAAATGATATTACCATATGTACTATACTGCATTGTTAGATTTCCCATCTGTTTCAGTCTCAGGAGAGAAGCATTGAATCAAGCTGATTTCTTCCAAGGCAAACCACACAAACAGTATTGCATAAAGTTGTTAGCCCTCTCACTGAGCAAATGGGAAAGAGAAGATCATGTGCCACTTGAAACTTTAATCACCTGATAAAAATTGGTTTAATTACAAAGTTAGGCAATGAAAAACAAATATCATACTTCCTCCCCCCAACCCACCAGAGCCTTTGGGTTTTATGTTGAGAGATGCTTAAAGTATCGTGAATGAAGTAGTTACAGTAAGTGTTTTCCAAGAGGTGCTATGTAAAGCAAGCTGTAACAGTTATCAGTTTCCAGTGGTTCCCTTTCACTTAGCAGCTCAGAAGCTGAATCTCACTTTCATGGTGTTTTTATCTGTCAGAGAGGTTGTACAGTCTGGGAAACCTGCTTGTGCACAATGACTTTTCCAGTTTTTCTTTATTCATGCCAGGACAGACCTACTGCAAGAAATGTTGCAAAGAACCCTCCAGTATTATAAACTATTCCTTGTCCTAGGGAAGATCAGAAATGCAGAAATATGTTTTTGAGATATACTGTGGGGGTGATTTTTTTTTTTTTTAAAGTTCTGGAAAAATGTTGTGCTGGATTTTGGTAATTTTTTCCACTTCATTGATACTAGTAATGTTGAGCTTGAAGCTATCACTTTTCTTTAGAAATACATTAGGCCAGCTTCTTATGGAATAAAATTAGAAGTATACATGTGTTCAAGTGTTCAAAATTAATATTACCTTGATACTTGGACTTGACTGCCCAAGGAGTGGGTGGGATGTATGTTTAAAGAAACTAATAAATCAATAAAATCATAAGTAATCACATAACACGTGGAATTTATGTCAGTTACTGCTTGGTTTAAGACACCAGTCTTGCTGACATTTGGCATCATTCACTCTAAAGACAAGAAGCACATTAAAATCAGATTACTGCAGACTAGTGAGAATTTGTGCCAGCATTACAACTAAATAGCCACAAAAAAAGGCAATTGCAGATTGCTGCTTATTTTTAGAGTGACATCAAATGGCACAAAAGTCGATGTGCCAAAAAATATTGTAATAACTGAGAGGATGGAAAAATCTCATAGGCATTTTACGAACAGTTGGAAGAGTAACTGAAAAAAATGTGCAAAGTCCAGTAAAATCAAGGGAGATTCTGATCAGGCAGTGTTCACCCTTAATCAGGAAGGAATGATGCACATTCTGCAGAGTATAGCAAAAGAGGTCCATTGCTGCTAAAAAAACAGGAGTATAAATATAACTGAGTTACAGAGTCAACTTGTTGAGAGAGAACTTCGGAGAGGAAATCCCAGAATAACATCTCAATATAGATGATCATTCAGGAATTTCTTCCTCCCTTACAAAGAAAACCCAAACAATTTAGGCCATGATGTTGTCAAGGAATAGCTAACAACAAAAGGAGTATAACTATCTCCTGCATCTATAAGATGTTTTTCTCAGTGTTTAGAAACAGGTATAACAATTTTCTGGGCAGCCCCAAAGAAAGCAGCAAGGTGATGCATATATAGCAATCTGCTCTACACTGCCCCCTGTACGACTCAGTTTGAAGTCACTGTTCTGCCAAAGACAACCCCCACCAACTAAACAAACAAAAAAACCTCCTTGCACTTTGTTTTCCTATTAGCTGTTTTGAAACAAGAAAACTTTTATTCCATTGTTTTTCATGCTCGACACCAGCTGAAGCTAGTGGGGCTGTTGTGTAACAATACTGCTGATGGGATATCACTGGTCCCCATTTCAAAGCAACGCTTATGGGGCAGGGTGACCTTTAAAAGTTGCATGAAGAACATAATTCAAGGATGTCAACATGCATGCCTGAATAGAACAATTTGTGAAACATAAATGTTGAGGCAGAACAATGTGACAGCTTCAGCCACTTTCGACCACATTACCTTTGAGAAGAGCAATAGCCCTTTGAAGATTAAAGAGAAAAATTAGAGTTCTTTCATAAGTCACTCTTTGAAAGACTAGGAAAAACCCAGTAATCTTCAAGGAAAATAGAGGCATTTTGTGTTCTACTTGGTAGCAAATATGCCATAAGTGTATTTTTATATCCTGATATTTCTAAGATTTATAAAAGCTGCAGAATGGTTGCAGCATTTGGAGCCTGTAAAGACAAATGAATGGAACAAGCAGTGACTTGTTTAAAATGCAAACACTTGTTTCTACCAGTGCAGGCCTGATTTCTTGTAATCTGAAAGACAGATTGGATAGGTTCAAGTGCAAGGACAGTTTGGCTATATGACATAATGATCATTTGCCTGAGAATCCAGCCTCTTCTATACATTGCTAGTGAAACAGTGCATGTCTCCCTTCTGCAATACCTCTGACAGACAAGTGCAGTATTATGATTAACCAGCATTCTTTTTTGCTGCTTTCTCTTTCTTGCACTGCGTTTAAATAAAGAGGAAAACATCTGGGACTGGCACAGTGGCAGAACTGTTCAAACACCAGCTTTCTTGGCAGACAAGCATCCCTAGAAGTAAGAAAGCTCTGGTTTCAGAGTGAAAGCACAGGATGCAGCCATCCTTTTTTGGTTATAAAACTCGGGAAATCTGTGAGCCTTTCATTCATACTTCTTTTCCATTCCACCTGATAGCAGTTCTTCCTCCTAAAGGACGTGGACCAGGAAAGGATTTTTAAGATGGACCTGCTCTGATTTTTCATAGCCTGAGTTTAAGTGTTTCATCAAAGTTTCATTCCTGCTACCTCCAGTCAAATGGAGGAAGAGCCTTACGAAGTGTTGCATCAGTACCATTAAATCTGCAAATATCTAACAGATAGGTACACCCTAACTGGCCCTCATGTACCATGTGAATGTATTCAATTAGTTAGCTGGTTAAGACAATCCTGGCTGAGAGAATGTCTGTAGGCCCTACAGTTGAAAAAAATATAATCTTATTAAACCATTTATTTTCTTATATTTCTGCCTCTTTTCCTGACTCCTCTCTGAAACTGCCACTCTCAGTATTCGGCACTTACCTGACAGGAGAACATACTGACAAACCAGGCCATTCTGGCTCAGCAAGCCACTTAGTTCATTATGAGTCTCTTTGTTTCCATTACTGACCACGGGATGGAACAAGTATGTTTGGCTTTCTTATAAACATCATCATAACACCAGACAGGGAGCCCAAACCCTTTGCTTTGAGGTAGACGCTGTGGCATTCTTTTCTGCTCAGTAAATGGAAAGCTGCTATGCTGCAGACGCTGAGATGGATTCCTCTCTCTACTCCAGTGTAGGAGAGGATTAGAGCATTTCCATTGAAAAAGAACAATATATCTCCTAAACAGTACTGGAATACATAATAAATGGATGTGTTTATTATAGAAGAAATTTAAAAACACATTTTGAAGTAGTCGTCCCATAAAGCAAATCACCAAAACCTGGTCAGAGTTAAGGAAGCACAGACTTTGTACAATTAAAAGTCCACAAAAAGCAACAGAAAGACCCTTCTTAGCTTCAACAGAATTTATATTTAGTCAAAGTTAGAGGAAAGGGCATCCTTCATCTCAGTGCTTTAGCCTTTGCCAGATTCACTTTAAATAACAGGAAAATCTGTTTGCTTGACTCATTGTGTTTGTGATCAGATTCTCACAGATCAAAGCTCCTCAGTTTTGTTTCCCAAGCCACCATCCAGTGGCTGCTGGAAGGTAGTGAATCACCTCATGTGGACTATTGCCCTTTCTGAGATAGAGCCAGACAAGTTCAAGATGTTCTTTAATTTTTAACCACTTAGTCATATCTCTGCAAATGGGATACATGAGTCTGCTACTAAGGCAATAGCTGGACATTTGCTTTGTCTGAAGTGGAAAAGCTGTGGTTTTTGCGGATACTATTAGGAGATTTTTCCCTTTTGCCATATAAATGTAGTTGTCATGATCATGGCACTTGCACAAATGCAAAGCCAAAAGCAACTATAAAACAGATCATCTTCTCGGGTCGTAGCACTGGAATCAGGATTATGATCCATATGACGTCTCTCACCCTTCAGGCCTACCACAATCATATTTGTTTTCCCCTGTGCACATTTGGGCTCTTTTTATGTACCATACATGTCCATTGAGACTAAATGGGGATTTTCCTGTCAGCTTTTGCTATTCGTCTGCTTACATACGGCTGCTACTTAGAAAAACATTACATTATTGGTCTTACATACAGCTACTTAGGAAATAGGAAATAATTAAAAATCAGCATATGACAAAGCTTATGTTGCTTTTTCTTCTTTTTCTCACTTTTTATGCTGGCCCAGGGAAATGCTACTCACAGCAAAATCTTTAAAAATGTGAATGCTCAGTAAACAGTATAAATGCAAAGTTAGTCAGGCTTTCAAATATTAAACTTAGTTTTATACAAAATCTCCAACAAACCTTTGCAGTAACTGCAGAGAAGTGAAGTGCTGTATAGCTAAAATATTTAGGGCTTTGGGAAGAAGAATAAGATTTTGCATTGCCATAGATGAATACTGTTGAGTTCTAATATGTTTTTAAATCTTAAGCTAATATATATGTTTAGGGAACAATAAGAAAACCTGGCAAGTATGTGACTGTTTTCCTGCAAGTCTAGAAGTAGTTAAGTCAGCTTTTTTTTAACCTTGTTATTTCTATATGTTACTTGCCAGTGCTTTAGCACAAATCAGCTTTCCTCTTCCAAAGGATTTTGGAGCTAGCAGTTAATCTTTACAAGAAATGCAAAATGCATTATGTCATAACATGCTGACACACAGATCTACATCTGAGCACAGAGGGGTGTCTTGAACAGACTAAGTCTTCCCAGATGTAAGTTTCCTTTGGAAACCTATTTAATACTTTCGTTCTGCCAAAGGCCACAGTGATTTTCATTGCAGCTCTCCTAGCTTATTTCTTAATTCATTTAACAATGTCCAGAAAGTTAGAAACAAATATAAATGTCATTATATCCATATGTCTTCAATTTTTTGTCTCTTTTCCTTCTGTTAAATAATGCCATCTACTGTAGAATAATTGAATGACAACCTTTTACAAATGCAGAGAAATCAACTTTATTTTCTTATTACTGTAAAATTATGTCAGTCACTTTGTGACACATTCCAAATTTCCATGATTTTCATCAATATTGTTGACTAAAATGTGGAAAGGTGAGTATTTCCAGTGTGAAAAACTGGTAACTGAAAAAAGCCTGTGCTTCAGAAAAGGGCAGCTGTCTTGAAAACAATCTTTTCTAACCAGCAGGTCAAAAATATGGGAAAGATGGCCCTTTTTTGCTCCCTGTTCAAGGAGCTGTCCTCTTAAGTCAGCAGGAACACATCTCTGGAAATAACAAACAAACAAACAAACCCAAAAACCCCAACAACCAAAACAAGTCAATGAAAATTAAGTAAGGATGAAGAAAAAATTGACATGAAAATGCTAATGCTTGGATATAAATTTACTAGTGAATAAGAAAATTGCTGTCTTAAACACATAGTTAAAAAAATTGTGGTTTTGAAAGCATACAAAAGTGCTGAGAGATGAAAATGTGAAATTTAAAATAATAAAACACATCTTATGGGTTCAGAAGTGTGTACACTATGCATTTTTTTATATGTATATGCAGTTCATATAACTGTACATTACATGTGCACAGAGTATATGTTCTTTTAGACCTATATCATGGTAATTTTATTTAATAATTATGTATAAACTATGTTCTGCCCTAAACTAAAGAAAAATCATCTCTTACCTTCCTCATTACATTTATAAATGAGAAGGATGCTTTAATCTGTGGAGTTGGGAGGTACTGAAGTGGAATGACAGCTGAGTACATAGCTCTTGGGTGAAGTGGATCTATGCCCACCTGTGCTCCTCAGGGTGTATCCAACCAGCTCCTTTTAAAAGGATAACAAGCTTTAACCTCCCCTGTATCTTTGCTGGTATTCTGCCTCCCACAGTATACTGCTGCTGAGGTCTTCCTCTGTACCGTGAACCACTTAAACACTGTGCTACTCAGCTTTTGATAATTCAGGTTTTTCCATGTGTCATTAGAGACATTACAAACAAGGTTTCATTTTTAATGCTGCGCTTGCATTTATTTTTGAGGCTTTTTGCATCTTGTTGTTCTAATCAAGCTGGTGGTAAAAACCAAATCTTAACCATAAGACAGTCAATGTTTTGCTGTTTGCTTCTTTTAAAACTGAAGTGCAGAAATAACCTAAGTTGGTGTATGGAGAAAGCCTGTAGTAGAGTTGATACTGGGAAAAGAAACCTCCTGTACCAGGCAGCGCTCTGCTCTAAGACTCCCACTCTGGTTCTCCGCAGAGTGAGCCAGGAGGTCTTGGCTGTATTCTCCATTGCCCTTCCAGAGCTTATAAGAGGAGGTGATGTATTTCATGGGTGACAGATGAAAAAGGTTAACATTGATGACAAAAAGCAGCTCAGTGAGACACTGGGAAGGAAGTAGTCTGAAAATCTAAGCTCAGTTTAGTACATGGCAATAAAGAAGGTGAACTGCTCAGGTACAAAAGGCAAGAGGATTAGGGAAGATGAAAAGGAAAGTTACATATTATGGGAAAGATGAAACCAAATAGAGAATAAAGGGACTGAAGCAGAAGCAGAATGAGAGGAAACACATCCAAGTGTGTACCATGCCAAATAGCATGGGTGCGGGTGTGGAAAAAGATACCCTCAGATACAGAGAGAAAGTTAAACAAAGAATGTGAAGAGAAAAAGGAGACCAATGTGCTAATGCAGTAGTGCAAAAGAGAAAAAACATGATGAAAGATGCCTCATGGGAAAAAAGAAAAAGGGACTGCATAACCCATAGGAATGGACTGCATTATAAATTTGGACTCAGCTTTGTAATACATAATTATGACCATTACAACTCTTTGATGGTATTCAGAATTTTCTGTCTGGAGCCAGTGGCAATTTTAATGTCAGGGCTTTAAATTACATTTTTTGGTATTTTTTCTCTTTTTGAAGGGTGATGTGTAGTTGGTAACTTATTTGATATTAAATTTTTAAGGACAATGTAGGTACACAGATAGCCCTTTCACCAGAATTTTTTGTTTGTAAACTTAATTATTTTGAATTATTAATACAAATAAAATCTTATTCCATTACTTAATATATTCACTAATACTTATATTTGCAATCTGAGACTTCCAATAATTTCTACAAATTTACAAGGAGGTTGTCTAAATTTGTAGTGCTATTTTCTGGATGTTGTTTTTCTGAGAAATACAAACCCACAATTTAATGCTTGAAGCTGGTTTTCACCAGTATCTTCAAATTCATTATCTACAATAAATTTGATCAGTAGAATATCTGTAGGAAGAAATTCACAAATCCATGAGTATTAGAGATAAACCATGTTTTTTCTGAATATGCAGACTGCATATTCATACATTTGGATGGGGCAGACGACACAATAATTGCAAACCATTTGGGCATTTAATGTGAACATTCTTTTACATCTATCACATAGTTGGCTTACAAAAACACTTTGAAAACACTTGGTGCTAGCTCTTGATGCAAGATGCTAGCAACAAGAGTGCATGCCGGACAGATGGCTTATTCCACATCCATGTGTAAAGTGATCATGTTGGCACATGGGGCCAATGATACACTTATTTGAGAGATCTGGCATGTTTTCATTTTAGCTGCAGCAGAGAATTCAATTGCTAATTACACAGTAATTCAGTTTGACATTAAAATTACTCAAGACAGAAAATTATCACAGATTTAATTGGGCTTTGGATCAGCTCCAGGAGGTTTCCATTGATGTCTATTTATAGACTCAGAGCAGACTGCAATTAATGTAACAGATCCTCCCAGTGCCTGAGGAGAAGCATTTTGCCTTTTACTTCACATGCGTAAACCGTATTACAGTAGAAAATAAAACAGAATATCCAATAGCTTTCATGTTATACATCTTTGATTTGGAAAACACATTTGAAACCTAATTGAAAACTATTTTGTCTGTATTTCTAGTTGCAGGATGTACCCATCTTGGGCAGGTTTATGCTGACAGGGATGTCTGGAAACCAGAGCCATGCCGAATCTGTGTATGCGACTCAGGATCTGTTCTCTGTGATGACATCATCTGTGACGATCAAGAGCTGGACTGTCCCAACCCAGAAATTCCCTTTGGAGAGTGCTGTCCAGTTTGCCCACAAACAACACCTCAACCTACAAAAGTAAGTTTGTTCTCAATGCTGTCACATTGGTTTTGCCACCTTCTTGATCCATGTCAATCTCATTTTTGTTTAGATGCTCTTAAACATTTTTAAATGTTAAGCTTGCTACTTTCTGACTGTAGGCAAATACTTAGAATGGGCAAATTTTGCCAAAACAAATCTAAAAAAGCAGCTTGAACTTTCACAGAGTTTTATCATTTTTGTTAAATTCAAGAATAATTCTGTATTCTGTCGGGTACCGGATCTGATAAAATACTTTTCAGTAATTTGGGCTATGCAGCTCTAGGCATGGAGTCCTTCAACCCAGTTTTATGGAAACAACAGGCACAGATGAATAGTAGAAAGGGATAGAGGGCATCAATTAGCCATTACATTTTTAATTTTATGGAGAAGCATAGGAATAATGCAAACAGCTTATTTGTGGACTGCACGCTCAATCTATGTCCATTAAACTAATGCCAACATAGAGTTCTATTCAGACAATTTTCACAGGATACTGCAAATCTGCGTTTCTTATCAACTCAATTCAACATTATTCGAGAATAAATTTCCTTTTGCAGAGTTATTGCTGACTTAATGCCCACTAAAGAAAAGGTGATTCAAGCTCTATATCCCTAATTTATCACGTGTTGTTTATAGACACCAACGTTATGTAACTCAGTTGCATCAACTTAAGTCCAGGAAAATCAAAAATGCTAAGCGTGTGCAAGTCCTCTGCCTTAAACCCTTTCAGTAAGTGAACCAGCTATAATGAGCTCTAAGGTTACCTGAATATTTCATCCTTGTTTAAGATCCATGAGATTCTGTTAAAGTACATAGATTTCCACAGGCAGATTGAAGATTCTTATCCAGAAGATAAAAGAGTGAGAGATGTGTGTACGGAGCAGAAAGGGAGATTTGTTTCTGAGCTCTATAGTATATCTACTTAAACATGAAGTGTCATATACGAATACATCACCTAGTGTTAGTTGCCCCATGTTAGTGCAACTGTACTGCATCCACAATTACCTGAGCTATTTCACTGAACAGTTTTAAAGGTGTAAACAAATGATACATACAAGCATGTTGGAGACATGCTCAGTGCATGAGCACAGCTCCCTCTCTTGTTGAGTCTAGAGACTTAGTTCTGTGGTTCCTGACACTAAAGGACATGTGGACTACTTCCTACAGCCTCTGTGTTTGATATGTAAGAGTTTGGTCAGCCCACTGGAAGCTGTCCTGCTGACTTTGGATGGTATATTGGGAAATGCCACCTTGAAAGCTGCTACGACTAGCAGCTGAATACATAAAAACTGTTTTGAACTATTGAGAATCCAGATAGTGATGTGTAATTGAATTATTAATTGAAAACTATTAAATTGAAGGAGTAAATCTGACAAATTAAAATTAGCTGCATTATCATGCTTTGGCATGCTGGACTGAGAAGGATACAAGAAAACTGTCACTTACAGCTTTCCGCAGTGGACTTCTGTCACCATTAGACACAATGGGAAAGCCCTACTGACTTCATAAATGCCACATTTTTGCCTAGAGGAGAAGTGTTGGGTTTAGTTTTGTTTTCTTTCTTATTTTAATTCCATTTCCTTTCTTTCCAGATTCCTGGAGTAATCAGCCGAGGCCCCAAAGGAGACCCTGTAAGTGTAGCCTTTTCTTTTCCAAGGAAATTAACAAAATCAAGAGCAAATTCCTGTAGTTCTATATATCCCATTCAAGCTGCTGAGATATCCAGCTTTCACTGATGTCTGCACTATCTGCAGGACTGTGCCATAAAGTTATTTTGAAGTAGCCCTTTAGTTCCAATAAAACTCTTAAAAAATTGAACTGTAAAAAGAGAGTTAGACCAAACTACTTTGGTCTAACTTTAGAGAGAGCTTAGTCCATACTCTATTAGATTTTTGTTGTTGTTGTTATATTTCTTCCCAGTAGGGAAAAAAATAAATTAAAGTCTATGGACTCCACTATCAGCATTGATTTTACATTTAGGAATTGATCTGTTTAATATTTCTAGTGTGTTTGATCAGCTGCAATAATGCTTCAGCAACTACAAAGTGTTTCCATGTGTGAATTTTGTCTACTGTTTGTCTTTCCTAGATGTTCAGTTGTGGCCTTAGTTATATTTAATAGAGAAAGTTTCCTACCACAATTTCACAGACTTAGTTACAAATGGAAGAATTTGTCCTGTGATACCCTTGCAGTTGGAGTCAAGTGCCAATGTTTGTACCTGCTCTGTGTCTTTGCAGGGTTCTCCTGGAGCTCCAGGCAGAAATGGTGCCCCTGGCCCACCAGGAGCACCAGGGAGTCCTGGTGCTCCTGGCCCCCCTGGGATCTGCCAGTCGTGTCCCAGTATAAGTGGAGGCGTAAGTCATTGCATTCAGCTTCTACCTTATTGCCCATAAGCTTACAAAGCAATACTGTAGGTACCTATTCCTTCCACCTTCATGCATATTTTGCTTTTGGTGGCATCTGTGTCTTATTTGTGCCTTTGAAAAACAGAGATGAGTGGTAGGTAGTGTTTTCTTGGGTTTGGGTTTTGTCCACAAAATTTGTCTTGAATGCAATTAAATCTCTGCCTTATCTTATTTTTTAAAATCTGTTGGAGCCAGATCTGAGGAAGGCCTTATCTAATTCTGAAATAACCCGACAAGAAAGAAAGTGTGTAGGAGGAAGGATGTCCCCTCAAGCTTAACAGTTAGGGAACTCTCTTGCTTTCCTATGGTTTATCCAATGCATGTTTAATAAAGAAACGTTTCTGGGAGACTAGACTGAAATGCAGGTCGTCTCCTTGCAGGGAAGTGCCTTGTAAGTGCTGCTTGTCATACTCCCTCTTTATTTCTGACCCACTTGAATTCTCTTCTGAAGAGTTTGACAGAGTAAGCAAGAGAGCTGAATTTAACTAAAAGTTCTGTACAGTTGGATTTGTAAAGGGAGCTGAATCACAACCAACACTTGTCTCCTATCCAATGGAGCAAGCCTGGCTTTACAAGATGAGATTGCTTTAGCACAAATCTGCTAAAAATCGTATGTTAAAACAACTGCTACTTTTGAATATGGGCCAATGTTTATAGCTTCCATGTATGCTTCCCACTCCCAGGCAAGCCAAAAACTGAGGAGAGATGCCTTGCTTTAATTAATTCTAAAAGGGTTTGCATCTAAAGGACTAAGCTTCTGGAAGAGGTACCCATGGAATCAGATAACCAGTTTCAATAGATGTCACAATAATATACCAAGAGAGCTACTGGTTCTGAGTTGGCAGATGCAGACAAAGGAGAGGGTGATAGGCTGAATTATTGCCCCATTCTAATGCTGCATCAAAGATGTGTGGCTGAATCCTGACGAAAGGGTGCTCCAGTAGCACAGGAGTCTTTATATATCTGGTCAGCAATGGGACTGGGGCCACAGTGGTTTGGGTTATCAGGCAGAGCACTACATGTATTCAGCTTTTCTTGCTCAACCAATTATATGCCATGAACACATAAACTGTGTTAATGCCGTATTATTCAACTGAGTTTGCTAGTATCTGCATAATAAAATCAACGTATTAGGAGGCTTACATGGGAATTCCTTGAAAAACTAACTGTAGAATTTAGAGTTTTCCTTTTCTAAGCAGTATTTTATGTAAACGGATGTGTCAAAGGTGCTATCTGCTCTCAGGCCCACAGAACACATTTTTGCTCCATGCCTTAGACTGGAGCTTCCACTTGTTTCAAGAAAACTTGTCCAAAGCATTGAGGCTTGGCTGATTAGGCTCAAAATTGATGATTGTATTTGAATTATTTGGAATGACATAGTGAAAGGGAAGAGAGAAAGGGAAAGCTGGGAAATGGCATTAGGATAAAAAGCGTAAAACTCAGTTTTCTGGGATGTGTAAGTTTCCACACATGAGGTAAGCTAAATTATTTGTAATTCAGTGAAGGACAGACTTATACATAGGTAAGAGAGTTTTTTGCTACAAATACTCTGAAATGAGACATTCATTAGTCACAAGTAAAAGAAAATAGGAAAACAATAACAAAGTGTTATAGTCTTCAGTGCAACAGAAAATACTTCTTCAGAAAAGAGACTAATAAAGAAAATGGGGGAAAAGCTTAATTAAAAGGAGTCAAACAAGAATAAGAGGAGAGGGGATGGTAATTTTTTTTTTCAGCTGAGGCCCAGCTGCCAAGATGAAAACGGAATGCATACAACATAGGGAGATAACATCACCACGACCTCAAATTGGCTGGATTTCTCTTGTGGATTATTTACATACATGGCAGCTGTATGTAAAACAAGTACTGCTCCACAGATAATTATTTCCATGTGTTTGCCATACCAGTGTAAGAAAAGACTTATTTGATTCACAGCAGTCAACTTTTTTCCCTTTTTCTTTTCTTTTTTTTTTTTTCTTTCTGTTTTTCTCTATTTCTTTTACAGAGTTTTTCTCCACAGTATGACTCCTATGATGTGAAGGCTGGTTCAGCTGGTATTGGCTACCCACAGCCCATTGTAAGATGATATAGACTTTTTTCTGTCTTTTTTTTTTTTAAAGAACAAATTTTCCGCTTGTAGATTATACCTTGGATGTATGTATCCTGTTTTTAATTTAACAAGATAAGTTTTAATATAATTGTTGCCTGCAAGTGGAATGCAATGCAAAGTAGCAGTATGCTTGACAATATCATTGTATTAAGTAACTGTAGTTCATCTGGGGTTTTTGCCTTTTCTATTTCTTTCTTCCTTTCTTTACTATCTTTTTCTTCTTCTCTGTCTCTGTTTCTCATGCTATCTAAATATTTATCCCTTTCTCCCTTGCATATACTCCTTGTTTATCTGCTTTGGTATTCTACAAATTTCTTCCCTCCCACCACTTTATAACCTCTTCCATTGTCCCCTTTACCCATTCAGCAGCATTCTGTCTTTACTCGGTATGATACTCCGTACTTGTTTACTTTCTCACAGCTGAAGTTTGCCTGATAACAAGTGAGTAAACCCCTCTTACAATCTTTTTCTTCATGCCAGAAGCAGTCAAAAGCTTTTAACTTTTTCTTTTTACAATTACCATTTTTTTTACTTACAGCTATTCAGACTGTGCACTAAGGAAGATGCATCTGCCTGCTAGGCCTAGCCCAAGTTTTTCACAGTTGTTTTTTTTTAGTGAGATAAAGCATGGATTGACTAAAAGATTTATGCATGAGCTATGCTTCCTGTATAAAATACATTTGAGTGTTGTACTGTATGATTTTCTTTTTAGGCACTGGGATTTAGAGATATTCATCACCAATTACATGAATTGTTCCTGATTTAGGTGATCTGCTATATAGAGGATGTGGTGAATTGCTACTATTTGAAATTGGCTGCTGCTTCATTAAGCATAATCATTTTCAGTCCAGTGCTGCATAACTAGGTTTGGGTATTGTGTTGTAACAGACCAAAGCAGTTCCAAGAAAAAGTGTTATTTCTCAGGGCTCCATCAGATCATCTTGTGAAATAAATTTTCCTAGTAATGACAGCTGTTTATCCTGAAATAGAGTTCTTTGTTTTCTCACCTTTATTTTAATCTCCTTATTTCTACTTTGTTCATTTGCTAGTATGATCATTCATGTGCTGGTCTTCTTCAGCCATCCATTTTTGTCTTTGTTTATTCCTTTATTAATATTCAGCTCCTCACAGTTTTTGCCCACGGCTTGTATGTCATCTACATTTTACTACTTGATGTCTTAACATGGGATGTGCTGAACCAGGCAGAAAACCAAGATACCTTTCAGTTAACAATTATGGCTACTTCTCTCCATTTTGGCATTTTTTTCCTGGAGGTTCTTAGTGATTTTTTTTTTTGTGCTCTGTCACCTGGACTTGGGTTTAATAAAGAGCCCTAGAATGCCTTCAGCCAGGATTGTCCGTATACTCTCAGCTCATACGGTCTTTCATATTGCAGCATGCAATACATGACTGCAAAGTAAGTAACAGAGCAGTTACAGGCAGATGTGACAAAATTTGCTAGAACAAAATAATGTTTGTCATTAACAGTAAATAGACTGATTTCTTTATTAATTTATAAATTTAATTTATCAATTTTCAACTTAAACAGTTTGAATAAATACCCAAACTAAAATAATTTGGAAGAGGAATAAAATAAAATAAAAAATGTCAGCTATAGCACCAACATTTCTCCATGGGTGGTTACCATGCCTGGTATTTCCTTGGTCACATATCTCTCCATTACTGTCTTCCTGGTGCCTTCCCACTGCTTATAGACTGATTTGTATTTTACATCACAGTTTCTCTTTACTTGCTTGTACAACCTCCATGTATGTCTTTCTTCTTCTACCAGTGAACATAGTCTAGCTGAAATACACACATTTGTTCACAGTCTGGAGATGCTGCAGCAAGCAAATGTCATATGTATCAGTTTATCTCCTCAGTGTGCACCCTGAAAAAAATAATGCCTTGTTTGTGTATAGCTGTATGTCTAATCAATTGATTGCAATTGGTGAGTTGATGGCTCCAATTCATGTTCAATCAAACTTTTAACAATTAACAGCAACGGACTGGTCGTTGTATTCACATATTGAACACAACCTGATTTACCCAGAAACTAACTGCTGTGCCACTTGGTGTACTTTGTGTCCTAGAAAACAGCAAACATTACAACAATTCTCTTTTTTTTAGACAAAAGACAATCTGTGAACTAGTATTAACATAATATATTTGTAGTCTAGTAGTATTCTGTACTGGGTATACCAGTATAACATAGCAATGCTATTAATCTTATATTATGAAAATTAGGTTCACATAACATATATAATACATGACCTATTCTGATAGAATCTAAAAATATCCCATGAGACACATTATGTGCAATATTAAGCTATGGAATATACTACCAGTACTGCAGCACACATTGATTCTCATGTAATTTGTATACTTCAATTGTTTTGGCTGTGTCAAATCCATGACCAGTGTAACGAAACTTTTTTTAAAGAGCCACATATACTTGCAGTAAACCACTGTGTTAATTTTCAAGTGTTTTCTGTTTTGCAGTATCAAATGCTTTAATGGTTGTTGCTACAGGAATTATAAACATTAGCACTCTTCCCAAATTGAGAATTTCCTCAATATTTTACTCCCTTTCTGCCTGTTAAAATGAGGAAAAGTATTACTTATTTGAATTAAACTATATAAATTATCGAGGTTTCATCCTCCAAGTCCTTTAGTTAGTCCAGACATCATTTCTTTCTTATAGCTTAGTACTTTTAAAGCTCAGAAGAGATTCCATTGGTGAAAATGCCTTACTGACAATAACAAACCATAATTCAATATACCTGTAAGTCCTAAGAAGTCTATGGTTGTAAACAGAGTTTATCATACAAAATTCTTCTAATGGTTTATGTATATGTAATATAGCTCCTGGATGCAGGGGAGAAATTTCAAAAATAGTTTTAGAAAGCAAAATCTGGTGTCAATAGACTTGGAAGCAAGGATATTAGTACACTTTGGCTCCACCACTAAAGATGTAAGGTTAGGCTAATAAAACTCAGTTACATGATGGAGAAGCTGAAGCTCATCTACTGTCTAACAAATTGAGAGTGCAGTTATCTGTTCTTCCACTATAGGTAGCTAAAAAGCTGAGCTGTGGGCATCCTTCTGGATGTCTAAAGAAGGGGAACAGTGACTTAAATGAAAAAAAAAACCAGCCTGGAAAATATCTTGTGGAATATGTTAGCTAGGGCTGCAAAGAGATACCCAGTGATCCCTTTTCTGAAGAGACTGTAGGTACTAGACAATGTATTTAGCAATGTGTGTATATACTGCTGCTTCTTTTTTACTACACCAACTGAATGTCACTGTGGATTTTTCTCTGTACTAATATGTAAAAATTTATTTCACAGTTATTGGCAACTATTACAACTAGATTAATCTTTATAGTTGTATTATATTAATATAATGACTATCTTTTAATCTACACTACAGAGTGGCTTTCCAGGACCCCCTGGTCCCAGTGGTCCTCCTGGCCCACCTGGTCATGCAGGTCCCCCTGTAAGTAAAATCAACCTTTCCATAATCATCTTACACTCTTTTTAATTCATCTTCTCCTTTTCTCTGTCATACATATTAGGTAATTTTCAACTGATAAATTTAGATACTACACTGAAAAATTTTTTCTGTGGGGTGTCAGCTAAGATTGTCTTAAGACATGCCACTGCCATTTGTTGGTATTCCCAAATGTTTATTTATCCAAATCTTTAATAGATAAAGGGAAGTAGGAATCCTAATATATATTCAGGGAGCACACAAAGAGTCTGTGGTTTTCAATGTACAGCTTTTTTTAGAGTTGAAGTTTTAATTCTTTTTTCATGGAAGCATATTCTGTTTGGTTCTGCTCATTTGTTCACATTTCTGGCTACTATTTTCCTTACATTTAAGAGATTATTACAAAATATAGAAGCACCATGGAATGATGCATGTAATTGTTCATATCTTAACCATTTTCTGCTGTATTAAAGGGGTCTGCTGGATACCAAGGCTCCCCTGGAGAACCAGGACAACCCGGCCCTCCTGTACGTATACATTATCTATGACTGTATATGTTAAAGGCATGATCCTACAAGGAACATCATCATTGGAGTGGGTTGAAATTTTAGAGATAATTCTGTCTGTTTAATACTATGTATGTCAAATGTACAAGTGTTCTATAACACCTAATCTTTAATTTGAAGGAGACAATGTTTTTTGTTATTATAGTTAATATTAATTATTTTTCTACAGGGACCTCCAGGCCCTGTTGGCATGATAGGCCCAGTTGGTCCACCAGGAAAAGATGTAAGTTCACAATTATTCATCCAGTGACTAATAAATGGGAAGAAAGAAAAGTCATTAAATAGTAAAACAGCATAGCGCATTGATACCATTGCATTTAAGAATTTCTATCATCTCGCTATTTCTTAATTTGACAACATGACTGTAAAAATGTAGATTTGGCTTACATTAGGTATAAATGTCCATTTCAAAAAAGTTTCAATTTCAATGGGCTACTTGATTGACACAATAAAAAAAAATAAAAGAAAAGAAAAAGAAAACTTAAGCATTAAATATGTTATTTTGATCTAGTGCAAAATAAATTAGCAGTTACAAAGATAATCAGACAGTAGTCTGATTCCTTCAAATCTTTCTTTGAGAGTTAAAGCTGTTAAAGCCATCTTTTATGCCACAGGTAGTAGTCCTGAAGGATAGGTATAGTACAAGGTGGGACAAGCAGCTGAAGTTTTTGTACATTTTGAGTGTATCAACATGAAAACGAAATTTTCTGTAAATATCTCTTCCTAAAAGTTGGCCTGAACTAAACTACATTTTAACCAAAATCTTGTTAAAAATTGAGTTTATAAATACTGGCAACTGTTTTTCAGAAGGCAGTTAATTAGTGAACCTGCTATAATTTTCCCCATTATCTTCAGTGAGAGTTTCATCTGCTTATTCCACCTCACCTTGATCTACTAGGATTAGATCTTTGCCAGTAACTGAAACAGTAGCAAAACAGCCAAAAAACCCCTAAAACTTTCTTTCAATAGGGAGAACCAGGAAGGCCAGGCAGAAATGGAGACCGTGGAATTCCTGGACTACCGGTATGGAAAAGCCCCCAGTAACAGTGGTCTTCTAATCAAGGTTTTGTTCTCCCAATTTAAGTTAGTTGTGTGAACACAACACATAATGAACATTTGCTTGTGCCCTTAATACAGTAAGTATGTGATTTATTATTCTATATTTGTGTGTTTAGGGTCACAAAGGACACCCTGGAATGCCTGGAATGCCTGGAATGAAAGGTCAACGAGTAAGTACTGAGTATATTGAGTACAGCTGAGTTTGTTACTCTACTATGGTGTTGCACTGTTGTGCTCTTTCAGTCATCAATTCCCAGCTAAAGAGACTGAATCATAGAATTAAAGGCCAATTTCTGGACAATGCAATCTGACATTCCATAACAAAGGCCTTAAATTTTATCTAGTTACCTCAGTTGTAAAGCTTCATCCCAAATGCTGGGCTGAAGCATGCTTTCCAGAAAAACATCCACTCTTAACTAATAACCATGGAGAGATGGAGGATTCAGAATTGTCTTTTCAAAAAGTGTTCCAATAGCAGGTAGCACTTACCATTAAAAATATGCCCCTTTATATGAGTTTGTCTTAAAGCTTAATATTTTGCTGAGAGGAATTAAGTTTTCCAGAACATAAGATGAATACTACTCACAGATATATATATATCACAGTTTATATATATATATATATATATATAGTCACAGTTTACCTTTCCCACAGGGTTTTGATGGAAAAGATGGTGCCAGAGGTGACAGTGGTGCTCCTGGTCCAAAGGTAAAAAACTATACTGTCATCTTTGTAATAGGTAGAGTAATACCCTCTACTGTTTGTTTTATAGATACGCTTTGCATATTACACAATTCTAAAAATCCATCAAATGTTAAAGAAACTCATATAATATCTCCATGAAAAGAACTGAGAATCATTCCAAAGAGTAAGACATTCTGAACTTCTTCATGTCCTGATTTTGTAGCTGTATTAAAGATGAGATTCCAAAATGAAAGGACATGCCTGGACCATCTGACTTTATTGCATAATATTGAAGGACCAGGACTTCCTGCCTTTATTTTTTTTTTTTCCTATTTAAATATTTTGTCCTGGCACTTGTTTAGACTTCTCAGACCTCACAGACCTCAGTTCACGCTGATGACACTCAGCATCATAAAGAGAGGAGCTGTCTCATTTTTATGTCTCTTCCCCTTGAATAAACAAAAAAATGTCCTCACCAAAGTTCAGTCTGCCATTAGTGTTTTCTTTCCCTTACAGGGTGAAACTGGTCTTCCTGGAGCAAACGGAGCGCCGGGCCAACCGGTAAATATGTGTGTCCTACAGTATTTAAATGGCAGTGCTACTGGCACTTCCTGGTTAACAGTTACTCATCTTTCTTTCAACTATAATTACACCACTGCATTCATTGAACAACACTGAGATATGCAAATAAGAGCAATGTCTCTTTGCTCCACATTATTTTGGAAGCCATCTAACTGACTCACTTTCTGTTTTCTAGGGACCAAGAGGTCCAGCTGGTGAAAGAGGAAGACCTGGGAATCCTGGTGGCCCTGTAAGTAATTGCAGCTGTTTATCTTATCCAGAAGCAGCACATATTTTGTTTCAATATGTTGAGAATTCCTGACATCATAGTTTTACTTTAAAACAGTTGTAATGCAAAGGATTAGAAAACTATATACTGTCTGTAAAATCATACATGAAAATCATACATTCTGTGTCCTGGGTAGTTCTCGGCACCCAACACCTCTCTTCTTTCTGTAGGGTGCCCATGGCAAAGACGGATCTCCAGGAGCAGCAGGCCCACCTGTAAGATGACTTGCAAATATTTGATTTTAAGTGTTTGTGTTACTCAAGTCTTGTTGGTTCTAGCTGATGTTCTGCAATGCTAGCAAACCCGAGACTGGGTTGCAGTGGTTTAAGCACGAGCACTTTAATTAATTATATTTCATAACTGTATTGAATGGGATATTTGAAACATGCAGTGCAATAGGAGAGCTTTGACACTGTAAATTAGAAAATGCATAAATCCAAAACCAGATTATTGTCAGAGAACATATAGATTAATAGAATTGCTGTTCTCTATGCTCATCAAATTGTCTTATCAAATACATTATTTAGCTGTCTAAGTTGGGCAAAAATTTTTCTTTCCCATCTGCCTAGAAACCTGATCATGTTCACTTGTGTATGTTATAGCTATATTGGCTTTTTTTCCCTCCTATACCTTTCTATAATTAGAACAAATTTTGAACATTTTTTATAACTTAATCTCTTTAATGATAGTTTTCATAGGGTTTTTTTTTAATTTGCACACAGAAATATAGCTGAACATGTAAAAGTCAGGGTAAGTAAGACATAGATGTGATATTTTAGGACTAGCCAAACTTCACCTTCTACAGCATGAATTATATTTGCTATTTTGCCAGGTGTTTCCTTACTCAGAGAAAAATCCCATAATCAGACTTTTTTTTTTTTAATTTAAGGTTAATTCCATATGGCTTTTACCTTTCACATGAATAATATTTCTTTCACTTTTAAGGGTCCCCCAGGTCCCCCTGGAACTGCAGGATTTCCAGGCTCTCCAGGTTTTAAGGTATTCCACCAGCAATGCATACCAACATAGCATTTGGTGCTTTCTGTAGTTAGCCAGCTTATGCCATTATACTACTTTATTTTCTAAGTCCTCCATTTCCTGGCTGTTATTACACTGGTTGCAAGCCTAGAATTGATGTGGTTTCATATGCATCACAGGAGACAAACCCTATCCTCATCATCTTCATTAATACCCACCCTAAAATACCGTTAGGTGGTAGGCCCAATTCTTTATGTTGCATAATGGGAGGGGCTCAATTGAACTTCCCACAACCAAAGGAGCTGTGCAATATGTGCTGGCTGGAGTGCAATGGGTACTTTGTGCCTCAGCACAGAGCTGATTTAGCTCTTGCACTGAGGTGATAATAATAATTTTTCCCAAGTTATGAAGATACCACAGTAGAGGAAGAAATCATGAAGCTGATTGCCCTGAAGACAAGGCTAAAATGCATTCATTTTCTTCTTTTACTATTTTTCCACAGGGTGAAGCTGGTCCTCCTGGTCCTGCTGGTTCTAGTGGTAGTCCTGGAGAGAGAGGAGAACCTGGTCCTCAGGGTCATGCTGGGCCACCAGGGCCTCAGGTACATGGGAACTGAGAAGTGATGGGCCAACCTGTACTTCAGAAAGACCTACATGTCCTTTGGTTTAGTTCTAGGTTACCAGCACTGGTTATTTATGCATTTGTTTTTCTCAGGGCCCTCCTGGAAGAGCTGGGAGCCCTGGCAACAAGGGTGAAATGGTGGGTACTCTTCATATCATTGCCTTTGGACTGAGCAGAGTCCAGAAATGTCATGCTCTCTTCATCCCCACCTGCTGTTCATTCTCTGCAGGGACCTTCTGGTATTCCCGGTGCTCCTGGTCTACCAGGGGGTCGTGGTCTTCCTGGTCCTCCAGGTACAAGTGGAAACCCTGGAGCAAAAGGCACTCCGGTGAGTTACTAATATTTATCACACTGGGTTTACAAACAAATATGGTGGAAATAGTTCTGATACCATTAAAAGAAAACCCAAACATTGAATTTGTCCCATTCACTTGAGATGGTCTAATAATTATTTTATAATAACAATAGGCAATTATTTTTATAAATATATAGAATATTTATCTTTCAGGCATGTGTATATTACTATATATATAAATTATACATAAATGGTAATATTTACTTGCTTTCCTAAATTATCTATCAATTCAGAAACATACAACAAAAAAAAAGCTTGTCTAAAACAGCTACATTAGGCAAAATCTGTTGTTTTAAAATCCCAGTTAAACCTGTTTAAATTTACATTGACTGAGTCCACAGTCCACTATACCTAGAAAATTGTACCTACTCTTATACTGTCACTTGCCCCAGCAGGTTCTTTTCTGATAGCCTTACAATGCATGTAGTTCATTGTCAGAGAAAATACTCAGGGACTTCAAGCATCCCATTGATATCCAAAATAGCTCAGAAACAGTCATATCGTTTTACTCAGTGGTTTTTAAGATCATATCAGTTCTTTCCTTTATTGGATTTTCAAGGAGATCTTTTCAAGGAGAGCAGAGCAGTGGATGTGGTCTACCTTGACTTCAGTAAAGAGTTTGACACAGTCTCCCACAGCATCCTCACAGCTAAACTGAGGAAGTGTGGACTGGATGGTCGGGTGGTGAGGTGGACTGCGAACTGGCTGAAGGACAGAAGCCAGAGAGTTGTGGTCAATGGGGCGGAATCTAGTTGGAGGCCGATATCTAGTGGAGTGCCTCAAGGGTCAGTGCTGCGGCCAGTATTATTCAATATCTTCATCAGTGACCTGGATGAGGGAATTGAGTGTACTATCAGCAAGTTTGCTGATGACACTAAGCTGGGAGGAGTGGCTGACACGCCAGAAGGCTGTGCTGCCACCCAGCGAGACCTGGACTGGCTGGAGAGCTGGGCTGTGAAAAATGTGATGAAATACATCAAGGGGAAGTGTAGAGTGTTACATTTGGGTAGGAACAACCCCAGGTTCCAGTACAGGGTGGGGAATAACCTATTAGAGAGCAGTGTAGGGGAGAGGGACCTGGGTGTCCTGGTGGACAGCAGGATGACCATGAGCCAGCATTGTGCCCTTGTGGCCAGGAAGGCCAATGGCATCCTGGGGTGTATTAGAAGGGGGGTGGTCAGTAGGTCAAGAGAGGTTCTCCTTCCCTTCTACTCTGCCCTGGTGAGACCACATCTGGAATATTGTGTCCAGTTCTGGGCCCCTCAGTTCAAGAAGGACAGGGAACTGCTGGAGAAAGTCCAACGCAGGACAACAAAGATGATTAAGGGAGTGGAGCATCTCCCTTATGAGGAAAGGCTGAGGGAGCTGGGTCTCTGTAGTTTGGAAAAGAGGAGACTGAGGGGTGACCTTATTAGTGTATATAAATATATAAAGGGGGAGTGTCACGAGGATGGAGCCAGGCTCTTCTCTGTGACAACCAATGGTAAGACAAGGGGTAGTGGACTCAAACTGGAACACAAGAGGTTCCACTTAAACTTGAGAAGAAACTTCTTCTCAGTGAGGGTGACGGAACACTGGAACAGGCTGCCCAGGGGGGTTGTGGAGTTTCCTTCTCTGGAGACAATCAAAACCCGCCTGGACGCCTTCCTGTGTAACCTTATCTAGGTGTTCCTGCTCTGGCAGGGGGATTGGACTAGATGATCTTTTGAGGTCCCTTCCAATTCCTGATATTCAGCGATTCTGTGATCTGTGCATCCCACAGTCAGGTTCAACCACTGCATACTAATTCCTTTGCAAAATGTGAAATAATAAAAATTAGTCTATAATTTGAAAGATACTATATCTAGTCCTTAGTATTTTACTACATCTAGTAGCTCTAGGATAATAGCCTGCTGCAACCCACAATTTGAATAGGATTTTTTCCTGTCTAGGGAGAACCTGGTAAGGATGGTGCAAAAGGAGATCCAGGCCCAAAAGGCGAGCGTGTAAGTGATATTAAAATGCATGCAGAGATTTATTCCAAGGAAGTCTGAACCCTGAATCATTCCTCATACAAAACCCAAGTGCAGGTTGTGTGTTGAGACTGCTCACTTCACTGGTAGGCTGGTTTCTTTATTGTTGCTAGGGTGAAAATGGCACCCCAGGTGCTCCTGGACCTCCTGGTGAAGAAGGCAAAAGAGGTGCAAATGGTGAACCTGGCCAGAATGGCGTGCCTGGTACACCTGGAGAAAGGGTAAGCTTCTGTGGATGGACCTGTACATTTCGAGTTCATACAGAGACATCAAACTCTGGTGTTCAAAATTGTTTGAGGAGAAATTTGGCTCCGTATCTATTCTCAGAAAAATCCAGATGTGAAACTGGGTTACAAAACTGGAAGGAATTCATATCTAGTTCTCCGTATGAATCACAACACTTGTCTATATCCCACTCTGAAATACATTAAATTATTTGGAGTTTTAATATTAAAGCAGCAGGGATCTTATGTAACTGGAAGTTGTATCGAAAGATTTGTGCTGAAAAGCAACAATAAACTGTGAGAACTACATGGGGAAAAAAATAAGTACAAATTTCAAAATTACTTCTTAGTTAACAAAAATGAACAATCACAAAATTTCAGCTCTGGAAAGTGAAATTAATGCAAATTTTTTTCTACATTCAGGATATGTCCTTATGTCAACATTGTCAATAGGTCTGAAATGTCAATAATGCCAATAACAAAGTTATTGTCAGGTTGTCTGTGTTTAAGTATCTTTACTGCCAACAGGTTTTTTTGGCTAGCAGATTCAATAACTTTCAAAAAATGCATTCTCACAAAGGAATTTGTGAATTGGTTTATTCAGCAAAATATATAGTGACATCCTTACAAATTCTAGATTTCTGTTCCTAAGGAAATTATGCTGATCTACTTATAACTCCTAATTTAATAATTGATTCTATTATTTGCTGAAGCTATGGTGAAACCAAAGATGCACAGTGAACAAATTGATCATACATTTTATCATTTTTTATAATTCACATTTCTTGTAAGCAGTAAAGATAGTAGTAAATATAAATATTAAAACAATACAATAGAGCTCTTTTCAGTATTGAAATAGAAAAAAATAACTGTTCAAGACTGGATGTGTTATTTTTGGTATGAATTTAGGTAACTCATAAAATAACTAACACAGAGCAGGCTAAAAATAATGGAGGACAGGCTATGATTTAAACACGAGGGTTATATCCAAAGAGACAATAATTTTGTAGAGTTTCTTGCTAGAGTGAAAGGTCATTTCTATCTATTTATTTAATAAATTTTTATAATAATATGTCTACTGTTAAATACTTTACAAAAAGTAACAGTTGCCATTACTAAGTCACACTGCCTATAATACATATTTTGTTCTTTTGTTCGGCAGGGCTCCCCCGGTTTCCGTGGCTTACCTGGTAGCAACGGACTTCCAGGTGAAAAGGTATAAGTCTGTCTCTAAAAAACCCCAAAACTTCTGGAAAATCCATTGAGTTTGAATAGACAATTTAATGTTCAATATGATACTGATATCCTTGCTGCAAATTTCAACATCTTTTTCAGGGGCCTGCAGGCGAACGTGGTAGCCCAGGTCCTCCTGGCCCTAGTGGACCTGCAGGAGAACGTGGACAAGATGGAGGCCCAGGTCTTCCCGGAATAAGAGTAAGACAAGACAAGATGTCTACAAGAAAATGAGATAAACTCTATTAGAGATGCCTTATCTGAGCTGATGCAATAGAGGAGGCCCATTAGAACTTTTTTTTCTGTTAATTCTTTTAGGTAGAGTACATATATTCATAGTGCAATAGATAACCATGCAGAGACATGGAGAATTCAGGTAACATCTGTCACAAGTGAGTGTGGAAGCTTAGATGAAGCTGAACATGATACCCTATTCTCAGAGTATGCACCATCATGAGATTACTTTAATGTGAATTAGCATTGGATAAGTTTCTGTATTATCTGTTTACATTTTAGCAAATTTTATCGTTTAGTATAAAATACGCTATGATTATTATATTTAATACTTATTTGTCCTATTGTGTTTATATATATATTTCTATTTAAATTATTATTTAATAGGCTTAAATTTAACATTTAAATTATACATTAATAGCTATATTTCAATGCACTGAAGTATTATATTCGTTGTTTATTTGCAATTAAAATAAATAAGCTTTTGGTCAGGTTTTCATAGTATATATCAAGATTTTCAGAGATAACGTAGCATAGTAGGTACAGGATGTAACAACATCCTATAAACTATATATATATATATATATAGATATATATATACACTATATATATATCTATATATATATATCTATATATATATATCCTATACTATAAACTAGAAACTGCTGACCATAAATTTAAATTCAAAAGTCAGCTTGACTGCAGGCTTCTGGGAGCTAACAAGATTTTATTGGAAATGTAAATTAATTGCTTAAATTATAACACAAAGAATATTTAAAAACATAAAACAAGTTAACTAAACTATGTTATAAATTATGTTGCTTTTAAGTAAAGGTACATAGTCAAAATTGTTTCATTCCTTGATTTTACCATCTGAAATTAGTTTTCTTCCCAAATAATGTAAGAACACAGTGGTTTTGTATATTGATTAATATCTGATGCTTTGATTATATACAATGATTTTCAGAGAAAGCAGTGGAATTCTAACAAAAGAATTTGTTTGTTTTCTCTCATTTTTCCCTTCAATGGGATGAGGGTAGAATGAGAAGAGTTTTAATGTTTATTAAAGAGGTTAAAATTAAGCAAGTAGTTTAAAAATGTATTTTTATATATTTATATATTGTAACCTAATAATACATTTTTTAAACTGAAGAATAACAATTTTTTTTTCAATGTAGGGTTTGCCTGGAATTCCTGGAAGCCCCGGAAGTGATGGGAAGCCTGGCCCTCCAGTATGTACATTGTACAAATATTTTGTACTAGTCCTGCTAGTGACCTTACTCACACCCAACAGTATCTACATGGCAGGTTGTTATCACAGTCAGATTAATTGTCTCCTTTTTTGTTTATTTTAATCACCAGAGCACTTTACGTGCTGTCTCATTGTAATAACCTTCTGCAAATCTTGCCATTTCATACTGTTTAAGATACAGAGTAAACAGAAGCTTAGTTGAAACACAAAACACATAAGTTTTGAATGACAATGTCTCTAGCCTGATCTCGCCCTCAGTCACTATTTAGTATCCTGGGTATTCATTTATTTCAGATTCTTTTACATCAGATGGATATTCATTTATATCAGATGTCATGTCTTAATTACTTTTTTGTTTATCCCAGGGCAGTCAGGGTGAATCTGGCCGCTCTGGTCCACCTGGCCCTCCAGGCCCACGTGGTCAACCAGGTGTAATGGGTTTCCCTGGTCCTAAGGGCAATGAGGTGAGTGGGATTTCTCTACTTCTCCTGTGCTTATGCTTGATAAGTCACACGTTAAAATAAATTGCTCCATATAGGGGCTATCTCATACTGCAGCTTTATGTTATTGTATGCAGTATTTCAAGTGTTATCTTCCTGTTTCGTAAGGGTGCACCAGGTAAGAATGGAGAAAGAGGCCCCGGTGGACCACCTGGAACACCTGTAAGTTTCATTAACATTTTGTTTAATTATATAATAATTTAATAATGACATAATAATAATTTGATGAGTCTTATAAAAATTATGTTAGCCCACAACCATAGCCTAATTCTGTCTTTGTATAGGGTCCTGCTGGGAAGAATGGTGATGTTGGCCTCCCAGGTCCTCCTGGACCTACTGTAAGTGTTGTAGTCCCATTAGAGGCAATTACCAGTTATTGTCAAGGTGATCTGGTATCTACAAATAGGGACTGTAAATTTAAGGGAAGGAAAATATTTTCAATGATATAAAAAATTTCCTTTTATGAAGACAAAAAGAAGAGCTCTTCTTTGCCTTTAATAAATTAATACTCAAAACTTATCAAGGAGAAACCTGATTCAGGCATACATGGTGTAAGCTGAAATGCAAAGTCAATTGAAGTCTTGGGAATCTACCACCTATTCAAATTGAAATGCATTATTGTTCCATTTAGCATGTACAGCATTTCAGACTAGTATCAAGTATAAATGTTTCTGCTGAATTACATCTAACAATTGGAGTGAAAAGAGCAAACACTAGAACACAAAGATATATTAGTCTTTGGGATTGTGCAATGTCATCATCAGACCACAATAAAAAGGCATAGATTAGAGGTGGCGTTAAGGTGTTTATATGTTGAAATGTTCTAATACGTTTTTGTCTTTTGTTTGATTCCAGGGTGCTTCAGGGGAGAGAGGAGAACCAGGACCATCAGGTCCACCTGGCCTCCAGGTGCTGTTTGTTTATTGTTTATTAATTTCTGATGTTAGTCTTTTTAATAGACTAAAAAAGAAAGAAGCAGAAACAAAAGAGAGAGAGAGGAATAAAGGGACAGCTAAACAATTTCATTAGGGTGCATGTCATCATATTTTGAAGTAAGACAGATCAACCAAAGTTACAGTTTAAACATTTCATAATTGCAAACCAGCTGGCTAGTTTAGTAGATTATGTCACATAGAACTTCCAGCTATCAAATCAGCACCTCCTCCTTTGTAACAGATTATAATGAGTTGGGCACACATCTTTCTGTCAAAAAAAAGTCTGCTAGACAGGGAAATTAATGATTTATCTATGTAACGTGGGTGATAATACGTTTCCTTCCAATAGGGATTGCCTGGTGGACCAGGACCAGCTGGAGAGAATGGAAAGCCTGGAGAACCAGTAAGTAGTGATTCTTTTTTTTTTTTTTTTCTCCTTTTTTTTTAATTTAAAGTAAAAAGTAATGCATGAGAAGTCTTCCTATATTATATTTCCAAATTCATACAGCTTTCAGCACTCTGCAGAACAGAGAAGTCTGATTTTAGGAATAATAGAAGAGAGAAACAGGGTGCCAACCACAATGCAGATTTATTGAATAAAGTGCACAGATAACTTGCATTTATTTTCTCATAAACAGGGGCCAAAAGGTGATATCGGAGGACCTGGATTCCCAGGCCCTAAGGTAAATCATGCACCAAAGTTTCTTTAATGACTAGAATAAGTTAACAAACTATGAACCTGGAAACAGAGAATGATGCATTTCTTTGTCACAGGGTGAAAATGGTGTCCCAGGTGAGCGTGGTGCACAGGGTCCTCCAGGACCTCCTGGAACAAGAGGTGGGCCAGGTCCTGCTGGTTCAGAAGGTGCCAAGGTACCCACAGAGTTACTTGTTTTCCTGCTGTTATGTTTAGCATTCAGGTGAATATTATTTTTTGTTTTCCTAATAATTTTTTGTTACTCTTTAGGGTCCTCCTGGACCTCCTGGTGCCCCTGGAGGCACAGGGCTGCCTGGCTTACAGGGAATGCCAGGGGAAAGAGGAGCTTCTGGAAGTCCTGGACCAAAAGGGGATAAGGTAACACACCCACCCTCTGCTAATTTTATGCTAATTTGGTGTTAGCTTCCCACATGATGCTGGGTTTGTTCACGTATTCACTTTTGTCCCTGTTTCAGAGGTGCTGACTATGTAGCAGTACTGCTGATTTAGCGGTGTGATATGGGACCTATATGTTGAAAATATGTAGGATTTTTCAACTATTTTAATATATGCTAGATATTTTGCTGTTCTAGGTCTCTTGGGGAGATGTATATCAAAACAGTTCTAATGAAGCTAATTAAGGATGAAAATAGTTCATACCGGGGTAAACAGTTTGGCATAGACTCCATTTTGAATCAATTTGGGTCTTTTTTCCATCAAATTATTCAGTATCTGATGCTGAATACTGGTCAATGTCATCCCAAATTTTAGATTTGTATGATGACAATAAGGAAATCTTGTCATTGAGATACCATCAGTATCAGATCCTCTTCTCTGTAGTGCTTTTATTCTTCTCTCCCCATCCAGTGCTTGTCTTATGTTTGCTTTCTTGCTTATGCTTTTTGTCTTATGCTTGCTAGGGAGAACCTGGTGGCAAAGGTGCTGATGGCATTCCTGGTGCAAGAGGAGAGAGGGTGAGTAGTCTTTAAACATCTAACACTTACTCTGTTAGCTTCACATAATCTATGTTTAGAAAATGATTAAATTTAACAGTGAATACTGTCTAGGAGACGTAAAGTAGTAATCCCATTGTATTTCATTCATGTGGTACAAATGTAGTTTCATAAACTAAACTTAATACTAGTATTTTGTGATTACACCTTCTTGAGTAGATAGATTTTTTTTACAACCAAAAAAATACAATTAATCGGGACAATGCTTTGGAGGGAAAGCAACAATGCAAAAGTAGAGAAAATGTTACTAGCTTCCTAAATCTGGCTGATTGATGGGGAAAATGCTGGTTATAATGAAGCACAAATGAAATTATGATAGTAAGTATTCTCATAGAGAATACTTCTACAGGTTACTATATGTGATATTTTTATACATCTATATAGCATATAAACATAAGATGGACACTTGAAACATCTACATGTATCTAATGAGTATGTGCAAGCAATATATGCGTACAAATAATGAGGGATGACAAATATAGAAATGCGCTTGCATGAGTTGGAGGAAATATAAAAAAATATTTTTGAACCATAATGTACACATTAAATTCTCAAAGAAGAAAAAAGTCAGGGAGCCTGCCAAGAGATGTTGAGCGTACACTGAAGAAATGTGGACCAATTATGTATATGAAAAGTTAGGGCAATGGATAACTTGCGTAGCATTGAAAAGACCTATTAACTTCAGGTAGGTTTGGATTAGGTTTATGCGGTGGGGGGGGGGCGGGGGAAGGAGAGAATCAATTAATTGGAGTTCTCTTGTGCTGTAAAATGGTGTGATCTTGGAGTGTCATTCCAAAATACGTGTGCAACAACACCCTGGCATTGTAGACTTACTTCCATTTAAATATTTTAAGCTGTTTTTTTAAACTGAAACATAAATGGAACAGAACAGAGGAATTAACATAGTCATATTTTGATACAAAATATATTATTTTCTAATTGTTTAGGGTAATGTAGGTCCCATTGGTCCTCCTGGTCCTGCCGGCCCACCTGGAGATAAGGTAAAGCATCTTCCATAATGGTGTTTGATACTGTAAAGAGTCACACCAGTGACTGTCTCCTGGAAAGAAGAAAAACACCTAGTAATCATTCTTGTTCCTTACAGGGAGAGACTGGTCCCGCAGGTGCCCCAGGTCCAATGGGTTCCCGTGGTGGTCCTGTAAGTGATAGTACTTTTCTCCCACTGTGACTTTATCATGGTATAGATATTGGTGTTGTACCTATCCTGTGAGGAACACATGTGGCTCAACTTCAAAATAAACTAAGAACATTTGGCTCTTGTTGACTCAGGATTTACAGGCACTAAGGATTTCAGAAAATCAGTGCTTTTAACATTGTAAAGGGGTTTGAGGGCTGCACTGATAGGTCAAGGCAAGTATACAGAAATAGTTGTTTCCATCTTGTCTTCCAGTTAAGCAAACTTTAAAAATACTTATATCTAGTTTTTAAATTGGTAAGACAGCACTTTTGGATCTCAGTTGCATCTGGGCAACACCTTGGATTGTGCTCAGGGTTTTGCAGGTGTGACTGAAATCAGTTTGTCACACTTTAGATAAATTATTGGATAAATCCTGAACAGCTCTTTTTAGAGCTCAGGAGCTCAGGTTAGGTTGTTTTTTTTTTTTTCTTCTAGAAGCTGATAAGATAAAGAAACTAAAGTGCTGTTAATGGGAGTGTTCTCTAACTTATAAACTGAAGCCTATCTTTCTAACATCTTCCATTGCTGATGTTGTTTTCTACAGGGTGAACGTGGAGAACAAGGTCTTCCTGGACCTGCTGGCTTCCCTGGAGCTCCAGTAAGTATAAATCAAAAGTAATTGAATGTGATTGTCAGTGTTTAGCTTCTCTGAGTTCATCTGCATCGCAGAAAGGCTTGCTGTAACTCCTTTAATATACATACTTGTTACACACATTTGATTCATTTGATACTCTTTCTGTACTCAGTCACACATACAGCAACATTTCTTTATGCTTCCCTTCCTGTACTAGTAGACCAATAGAATTCAACTGCATTCACATTTGATTTTATATTTAAATTCCCTTCAGAAAAGTGGGGTTTCTTATGACAATGATATCATCCTTATTTTTGAGTCGTAATGTAATGGGACAAATTTTCTACAGGGACAAAATGGGGAACCTGGTGGTAAAGGAGAAAGAGGCCCACCTGGTGCAAGAGGAGAGGCTGGACCCCCAGGAGCTGCAGGTCCACAAGGTGGTCCTGGTGCACCAGTAAGTTATTCTTGCTCCTCATTGCTAAAGGAGAGGTTTCTTCAGTTCTCCCTCAGCCTCAAGGTGGTTGGGCCCAAGTGTAAGAATTTGAACTGCCTGAAACTTAATGACACTTCCTATAATTTTAATTGACTTAACAAATCATTTGCTTTATCTGTTTTCTTCCATGTAGGGTCCACCTGGTCCCCAAGGAACAAAAGGAGAACGTGGATCTCCTGGAGGCCCTGTGAGTATCTCTTTGACTTAATCACTGATAAATGACTTTATCTATTATAAAAACCGTCAGGTCAATTAAAATTAAAACCTTCAGTTGCTTTAAAATCTGCATAAATAAAGAATAATTAAAGTGTTCCAGAAAGAGTAATTAAAGTTGAGGTGTTTAGTGATTTCAATTACATTGATTTTAATATAAGTAAGGTGCCAAAATAGCTTTTGCTCAATGACACAAATCTCTAAAATGGTTTATCTCAACTGTAATTAGATTTATATGCTGCCTTTGCCAAGTTTCTCAGAGCCCATTAGTTTACCTTTGAGGAACATATTTCCCTTGAAGGGAAAATAAAAATTAAAATATTTTTAACTTCTTTTTCAGTTCCAGGACATTTAAGTCATGTTTTAAGCAAAATATCTAAATATAATTCCAAGTCAGCTGTTATATAAAAATCAGTTTGTTCACATTTTTCCAATCTTAAGAAAAATGACAACTGAAAGTATTGCTCTCTTATAGGGTGCTGCTGGTTTCCCTGGTGCTCGTGGTCTACCTGGTCCCCCTGGTAGCAATGTAAGTTGTCTTATCACCCTTTTCTTTTATTCTTATCTTGTGGATATATTTAGACATATATTAATACATTAAACTGTATTAAGCTGTAGGTACCTTGACATGAATGTAACATAATCAAAAGCACCCTGAATATGATGTTTGGACTTGGAGGAAAAAAGTTCTGCAAAAGAGAGTTTCTCTCCTTATTTCATATGGAATAGCAGTTCATTCACTTACTGTCTTGATACTCCTCCTTCTATTATGGTTTGCTTTCCAAAGCCCATCAGAGTTAGTGGAGTCCTTCTCCTGGATTAGGTTCTTGAGTACTGCTGGTGGTGGCATATGTCTTTTGCTCTTTTATGATGCAAGAAATATTCAGTTCAGGATCTTGAATTGGTGTGCATTTTCAAAACCACATTTTGTAGATCACTGTTGAGATTTTTGTTTTATTTTTAGTTGCCTGTAGCACTGAATGGCATTAAGATTTCATTGTGCTGGGACAGAGGAGTTGAAAAGATTCTTGTAGCAAAAGTTCTTGTCTTATGATATGGCCTGCATCTGAAGTTTAATCTACCAGTGTGCAGTCCTATTATAAAAATGTATACTGATTCACCAGCTAATTCCAATATTTTGTATAATATCTTTGAAGAAAAGCTGTTTTATAATATCCTTGTTTATTCAACATGCACCTACTTTTAGATTCTGATTTTTGAGTCTTTAAAAATTAAGACAATGCAAAGAATACAGTGGATTTTACTATTTTAAAGTTAAAATTATAAGTTATCCTTTGTATGCTGAGATATAAAGTAAAAAAATCTTTTATATTTGAATAAACAGATTTTTATTTTCTATCTTTTAGTTACAGATAGATGCAAATTAGAATATTGCTGAATAAAAAGAAAAAGTAGGATCTAATTTAAGGTACATTAAAGTCATCATAATTCTTTCCATTCATTGGCTATGCTGAGTTTTAATGGAAGATACTTCACTCTGCACATGTATGAGACACCACCTTAAAGGTATCTGGCACAAGTGACTCCATAAATCAGCAAGGTCTGCTACTATTCCAAATTTCTGTGGCAGAGCCATGGGTAAGGAATGTGTATCCTGTGCTGGATGCATTACAGCCACTGGGCATCCAAAACGTGCAGGTGTTGCATTATGCAAACTGTAAATCCAGACAGCAGGGACTAAAAAATGTTTTGAAAGTGGTAGGTGGAAAGATTCTCTCTATAAAACCAGATCAGATTTGGGTGAATAGAGGTTGGGCCCTAAATCTGCCTTCAGGCAATGACTCAAGTCTGGCTGGCTTTCATAAGGAAAGACCAGTGCCAGTAAGCATGTGCTACTGGTTCAGATAACACAGCTCACTCTTTTCTTTTTAAAACTCTTTTTAGGGCAGCCCAGGTCCCCCTGGTAATGCAGGGCCTGCAGGCAAGGATGGGCCTCCTGGACCCCCTGGTAATGCTGGTTCTCCTGGCAGTCCAGGACCTGCTGGAACAAGAGGTGAGCCAGGTGCACCAGGTGAAAAAGGGCCACCAGGCGCACGAGGAGAAAGGGTAAGTACATGTCCAGCCATGGGCTGTTACACCAATAGACAAGGATTATGTCTGTCAAGAATAAGAAGCTCCCTACTGAATGTTAAAGATGCTCAGTACTGACTGCTCTGATATTTTCTTAAACAGGGGGCACCAGGTGAACCAGGTCCTCAAGGCATTGTTGGTGGCCGAGGTAACACGGGTTTGCCAGGTCTGCGTGGCCCAAGTGGTCCACCTGGGATGGCAGGTGCCAAGGTGAGAGCACATTCACTGCAGCAAAAACATCGAAGTTAACACCACAGTTGTAATTCAGCTGCTAAAAATAGCTTAGGATATAACAAGTAATGAACATGTTGGTTTGCAGTGGGGAGTTAAATGCTTTTCAGTCCAGAGACAACAGAATTTACTGTTATTTGTGTTTACATCCATAAGATCAGGCTTTAAAATGTCCAATAACCAGCAGCTGTGGGATGTGAGATTGTCTTTCATCTCTGTTACCAAAAATCTTGGATCAGATTGTCTAGAAGCAAATAACCAGCTTCACAGACTTAAGGCAGTCATGGATGAAAAACCACCTTTGAGATGAGATTTGAGTCGTAGTCTCACTTGCAAGTTATTTATCTTTGTTTGATTCTCAGTATGTTTCTTGCTTAAATATGACCCAAACAGAAAAATACTTTCAACTACCTCCAGAAAATGCTGTGTGAGGCTTGGTTTGTATTTTATCACTAATATAGTGATAGACTTGCTTTTTTTTTTTTCATCCCTTTGGCTATTGTTTTGAGGCACATAAGAAGAAACATACTCATTTATTATTTCTTATTTGACAAAACAAGGAACATTCCTTGGGTTCAATGACCTTGTGTGAATATTACAAACAATGAAAAGAAACCAGTTTGGCCAGGTTTTTATCTTTCTTACTTGAATATTCACAACTACCAGTCACATTGGCCCTTCATAATAATTTCATATTTAATTAGAGATCTATAATACAATGGTATTTCACAGGTACATTATTTTGCAATAAAATCCTTTCCTTTTTTGTTCAGGGTGAAGATGGTAGACCTGGCACCAATGGTGTCCCAGGAGAACGCGGTGCTCCTGGTCCACAAGGTCCTGTTGGACAAAGAGGGCTACCTGGAGAGCCTGGCAGAGATGTGAGCGGATGTGTTAGACCTTCGTGCTAGCTTGTGCATTACAAATGGGAAGCTCTGGGAGTAAATATGCTTAAAGGTTCCCTCAAGTGCCTGACACGCAGGGATCTGAGCAGATAGCGTTCTCATGTAACTTAGTGTAGCCTGCTGTCTCTGCTATACCTTTTACTACCTGTGGGCCACATCTAAGTCTCACTGGGATATGAACATGAGACTACACTGCTCACATGCCTACAAAATAATGCAGGTCTTACAGAACCTTTATGGGCCACTCTACCTGCAGGAATTCTTCCTTCTTGAGAAATCTTTCTTTCTTTCTTTGAGAAATATTCTTTAAGCTTACTGGAAAACAAGGTGTGTATTCATCATCTGGTTTATGAACAAACTGTACCATTCTTTTTTCCAGGGTAACCCTGGCTCAGATGGCTTACCTGGACGTGATGGATCCCCAGGAGGCAAAGTAAGGAATCACCAAAATCTTTAGATAAATGTTACGTGAAGATGACAATATAGGCATTCTGTACTATGTGAATCTCTTATGCTCCACTCAGTATAGTCTTCACACTGTAGTTCTGTAAAACATTAAATTTATTATCCTGTCAACTGTCACTATCTTCAGGGTGACCGTGGTGAAAGTGGCTCTCCTGGCCCTCCGGGACCTCCTGGTCACCCTGGACCTGCAGGTACCAGCGGTGCACCTGGGAAAGCTGGTGAAAGAGGATTTCAGGTAAGACCAATGTAAATAGCTTACTGCTTATTTACATATCTTTTCTATTCAAAGTCTATTTCATGCAGTAAAGTTTGGAAGAGTCATACCTTTGTCAGTCAGAGTTTCTTGACCTCTTTCATGAGCATATCATGGGAAAAGACATCACTTTATGTTCTTGATGACTGTATAGAAATTAAGCTCTAAATCCACATACTCCTCAGGATGCCAAAAAGCAGGGCCCACCAAGCCCTATCTTAATTTCCATCCCATCTGGTGCTCATGCAGCATGAATGATGTTATTTATTTAAAGTAAGGGAGTAACTTTGGAAATCTTCAAGTTATTTGAGAAGTGCTGACACCAGCACAGCTTAAGCACCGAGCATCTCACAAAATAAGGAAGGGGTCTAGTGCATAAGGTATGTATAAGTGCCTACAAGCAACTGAGTAAAACTAACATTGGTAGAAAAATGAACTGACCAAAATTCTTGTTGATCTCTGTGTGTGTAGCTTCCCCATGTTTCCAAACAGCTGCTAGCTTTGAACATATTGCTTATCTATAAATAAAAAGGCAGATGAGTTAACTCCAAGTGACCCATACCATCATCTCCTTATTGTGTCACAGGGTCCACCTGGTCCTCCTGGCTCTGCTGGTCCTGCTGGTGCTCGTGGTCCTGCTGTAAGTCATATTGAAAGTATTTGTGGTATCATATATTCACTATTTCCTATTATTTGAGCATTTCTGTTATTTCTTTTATGAATTCCTTTTATTGCATACCTACTCTTAAAGGGTCCTCAAGGTCCTCGTGGTGACAAAGGTGAAACTGGTGAACGAGGCAGCAATGGCATAAAGGGTCATAGAGGGTTTCCTGGTACCCCCGGTCTCCCTGGTCCTCCTGTGAGTATTTTGCATTGGATTTTGCTGTTCTTAGCTTCTGTGGCTTAGGTCCCAGGTAGTTAGTTAGATTGAATTAATTTACTGAAGTCAGACAAAATTAAAAAGAACCTGTGTAATTTGACAGTCAAATGTGTTCAAAAGTCCAGATTCCCTGAATCAACTTGAAATAAGTATCAGTAAAGCACTAGAAGAAGCTGCTAGCAGCTAAAAATGGGTTTGGTATAACCCCTTTCAGGTATGTGTCTGACTTTGTCTGGAACAAACACTTCTTGCATTCATTTCTATGGGCTATTCCTGATTAAATTATAAAAGATAAAAGCAAGGGTTTAAATTTCTATGTCTATTAGAAATATATGGTAGACAAGCAACTCAATTCATGAAAAAGCTACTTGGAGTCTGAATACCTCTCTTCTGTCATACATCTTTTGCAATAATTAATATTAGGGCAAAATAAGCATGAAATAGTAAACTTCTGAATTGCAAACATACCTTACCATGTTGAATAGTTCTTAACAGCTAAAAGAATTGAAGGGTGGTAGACAGGCATGTACTATGCAATTATGACAAGTAAAAATCTAAAAAGGTATTTATACTGAAAAGGATATTATTAATAGCATTCATGATGTGAGAATCAAGAAACCAAACCTCACTCTATTAATTTACCAATGATGGAAGTGTTAAGTGTAAATGCCACTGATGACTTGTTGTCTAACATATGAGTAAAATATCCACACACTCAATAAATTCTCATTTACACTATGACAGTGAACAATCAGTTTTAAACATGCATTTGATAACAAGTGTTTGTCAAATTATGTCAATAACTTTACTGGTAATATGATTAAAACTGCAGCATTTTGAGCCTACAGCTGTGTATTATTATGAATACAGGATTTCATCCAGAGCTCACTGATGGCTGTTGGCTTTCTTGCATTTTGGATATCACATCATTAATATTTTTCATATAGAGAATATCCAGGGTTTTTTTCTGGTTAAAGAATGACAACAATTCTCTGTCATATCTGACATAGTCTTCTTATAAGGTTGTTCCATATAACTGTAAGGATGTTTTCGATGTCTCTATATAAGGCACATCCAGCTAGTTCAAAATATTACTGAAAGGTACCTGACTTTTCTTCATAGGGTCCGCTGGGTCCACAAGGTGCAATTGGAAGTCCAGGAGCTTCAGGCGCAAGAGTAAGAAAAACTCCCTACTTAATGCAACTGGAAGGAAGATTCAGAGTTTTTGTTTTGAAACAAATAGAATTTATTTATTAAAGTTTGTCATAGTAACACACAACAGTTAAAGAAAGAGAAAATGCCTGATAAATCATGCAGAAATGTTCGAAATATCTCTCAAAGCCTTTCTGAATTTGAGATTATTTGGTAAACTGTTTTGACCATGTTATTTGTGTTCAACATTGTCCTAGGGTCCCCCAGGACCAGCTGGGCCACCTGGAAAAGATGGTACAAGTGGCTATCCAGGTCCAATTGGTCCTCCTGGCCCCCGCGGTACCAGAGGTGAAAGTGGCCCCGCAGTAAGTAAATTGTGCACACTCAAACAAACAAATCTTTAGGGATTATTCATGAAACATAAGGCTCTCCCCTATTTGATTATCTCCCTCAGAAAAATCTGTATTTCATGGACAGATTTTGTTATAGGGTGTATCTAGCTATCAAGGCTAAATCCAAAAAAACCTACAGATCATTTGTACTTGAGTGTAACTATTGATGCGCTGGGCATTATGTTAGTCTCAGATAATCACTGAATTTTCTGCGTACAAAGGGAAGACAGGATCTCCACTTCAGATCACGGACTCCCTTTGTGTCTTGGAAGCTATGAAATGAGTTTCCTAGAGTACTCCAAAGAGGTCAGTGCTGCAGTGGTCACTAGCATAGTCACTTCTCCTAAAGCCAAGAAATGGTTATTCCCTGGATTTTGGTGCAGAGGATTCCATCTCCTTCTCAAAGCCCAGACAGAAGGAGGACAGACACAGCGTGACAGACTTAGGAAAAGAAAATTCCAATTTTAAGAAAATAAAGGCCTGGAAAGTCTAACAGATGTTTATGCATAGCAACTGCCATTATTTAATGAGTAAGTAAATTGAATGTGAGAATTCTATTTTTTTTTTAAGATTGAGGCACACGCAAGCACAAGTTTTAACTTGTGATCTCTGCTGAACACTATATTCATTATTTTTTAGGGTCCACCAGGCCAGCCTGGTCTTCCTGGTCCTTCTGGTCCTCCTGGTCCATGTTGTGGTGGTGGTGTGGCTGCCCTGGGTGCTGGTGAAAAGGGCCCAGTGAGCTATGGCTATGAATATCGAGATGAGCCGAAAGAAAATGATATCAATCTGGGTGACATCATATCATCAATGAAATCAATTAACAGCCAGATTGAAAACATCATTAGTCCTGATGGGTCACGGAAGAATCCAGCTCGTAACTGCAGAGATCTGAAATTCTGCCATCCTGAGCTCAAGAGTGGTATGTTAGGTTTTAATTTCCACCAGAAATCTTGATCTAGCAAATTTAGCAGATCTTGAGGTGCTTTTTTTTTTTCTTTATGTGAATACTGTTGTCTTTGAGTATTTAAATGCAGAGATCTGCGATTAAAAATTTGTTTTTTTTTTTTAATGTCATGATAAAGATGATAAATGAAATAATAATTTCAAACTTTAATTTACTATGCATTTGCACAGTATATACACTGACTTCAACTTCATTCCTTACATGCTTGTAAGTGAACATTTATTTAAAAAATTGTATGAAAAAAACCCTTGACAAGTATAAATTGTATACATGTTTCAAATGTCAGTCATATTACAGTATGCAGATGCAGTCAGGATATTTTTGTATCATCTTATATTCTGTGGCATCTCTTCTTGTCAAAATTAATATGCTACCTAATTTGGCTCAGGAATCTGGCATAGAAATAAGCTTCACCATCATCCAGTCAGATTCTCCTCCAAATATACTAAGTCTCTTAACATTTCACTTATTTTTACCTCTAGGAGAGTATTGGATTGATCCTAACCAAGGCTGCAAGATGGATGCTATTAAAGTGTACTGTAACATGGAAACTGGTGAGACATGTGTCAGTGCTAACCCCAGCACTGTGCCAAGGAAAAACTGGTGGACCAGTGAAAGCAGTGGAAGGAAACACGTTTGGTTTGGAGAATCTATGAATGGAGGCTTCCAGGTAAGAAATTACACCAGTTATCAGCCCAAAAGGTAATGTACATATTGTACTCATGCACATCACAATGTACTAAAAATAGTACTGAAATTAAACTAAGCTAAACATTTAGTGGGTGAAATAATAGTTATAGGGACTGTCCTTAGACAAGATTAAACAAAAACTCTTGCTTATGTGTTGTACTGTGCAGTTCAGCTATGGAGATCCCGAACTTCCAGAGGATGTCTCGGAAGTCCAGCTGGCCTTCCTCCGCATCCTCTCCAGCCGTGCCTCCCAGAACATCACCTACCACTGCAAGAACAGCATTGCCTTCATGGACCAAGCCAGTGGAAATGTTAAAAAAGCTCTGAAACTGATGAGCTCTGTGGAAAGTGAGATCAAGGCTGAAGGAAACAGCAAATTCACATATGCTGTTCTGGAAGATGGTTGTACTGTAAGTAAACAAGACTTTAGTATTATATTTTAATAAATAATTCCATCTAGAAGACTAGACCCATGATCAAGGATGAGAGAGCTTTGCATGACTTGGTAAGGAAAGGACACAGCTTTACCTAATTGTGGAAATTTAGATTTTGTGCACCAGCAATGTCACTCCTGTAGCAGCTGTAGAAAGTTTAAATCTGCTTCACAGGTATCTCCTTGCTTTAGAATCAAAGTCAGTGAAGTCACAGTGACCAAGTTTTGATCCATCCCATATCAACTCTAAGAGTAGTAGGAATCAGCTTAGTCACACAAAAAAAATCAATGCTAGCTGATTCAAGCCATGAGCTATGATTATGGGAAGGCTCAAACACAGTCATCTATCTCACAGAAGCAACATTGCTGACTGTGCCTTGCTCACTGCGGCAGGAAGTACTGGAAAGCAGCAATAATTGATGAGAATGCTGCTCTAAGTGCCTTCTAAGGAACAAATACAAAACACTGTAAAACCATCCACAGTTTCTCCCTCCTGCTGTTTAAGGTCCCAGAAGCACCACAGCAAACTCAGACGTATGGCAAACCTGCTATTTAAAGATGCATGAACAGATCTACTTTGCAACATGAAGAGCAGCCTCATTTCTGCTGTCACTTTTTCCTGAACCAAAACTACTTTTCAGAGCAGCTATTTGCGCCATCTCACAGAATGCAGAGCACATTTCAGACCTAAGTCAGGACACTGGCACCACTGCAGAGTATTCTACATTCCCATAAGGGATCCTATCCCTTATGACCTGCAAGGTCTACAACCCTATAAGACCTTGCATAAAAGGTCTTGAAATGAAGAATGTCCATCTATCTACAAGTTTGCATTTCTACAGAGACTGTAACCAGTTTTCATGGTGTTGAGAGGGACACATTGATATGGAAAGTATGAGCTCCAGTAAACTGTATAATAACTTTGGCCTAGCCCAACACCAATTTCTCTAACATGTTTGGTTTTGTCTTTTTAACTTCACAGAAACACACTGGTGAATGGGGTAAAACAGTCTTTGAATACAGAACGCGCAAGACAATGAGGTTGCCCGTGGTTGATATTGCACCCATGGATATCGGTGGTCCTGATCAGGAATTTGGCGTGGACATTGGCCCAGTCTGCTTCTTATAAACCAAAAATCCTGCTCTTTCTGAAACCCCAGCAAACAGATTCACACTCCAACTGTGCTCCCTTGTTTTAGCCTTGTCAGCTAGTACAGGTGACCATCTGTATCCCAGTTATTTATTAACAAAATTTCTGGGGGAAAAATCAATTTGATATCAAGGGTTATCTTTTTTGCTATTACACAAAGTACAGTAAAAATGCTTTTTTGCTCTATTTTTTTTTACCAAATTCCATTTTCAAAACATGTCTCCGTGGTGCTATAATACAACTTCAACACTTAATAAAACAACACTGTGTTCTATTAGTTGAATGTTAGCCAATTTACAAAGCACTGATTGCTCCCAGTACCAAAGTTTACCCTTCTTTCAAAGATACAGTCCATAAAGCTAGAAAGACCTCCTTGTTTCAACTACCTCAACATGGACAGAAACTGGGATGTGTCTAATGAGTCACACCAAAAATCAATCAAACCAATCAAACCACACTGAACCCATGGTCAATTCTGTGGAATTATTAGGTACAAAATTGTCTGTTTCTGTACTGATTAGCTGTGAAGAAGTACAGTGTATTTTAAGAGTTTAATACCTTAATGTCAGTAGTCACCATAATTTTATTGTTGGATTGTATTCTGTTATCAAAGGTGCTTCTCTACTTTCCTGTCATTGCTGGTCAAGACCACTAAAATTAGGGAAGTGTAAAAAACTAATATGATGGTGCTAATGTATTTTTCACTCCTAACTCTGCAAGTCAGGGTTATTGACTTGCTTAAAAAAATAAAAAGGGATTTAAAGCAATGGTAAATGTTTCCTGTCAAAGATTGTCATTGGCATGTCATTGTTGAGAACTTTCTCCCTTCACTCTGTAAAAGTCAATAAAGATGCAAAATTGTGAACTTCTTCTGTCACATTAACACATTTATAGTGTTGAAGGTTATCCATCTTTGTAAGCTTTTATATGGTTGTTGGTCTATTCCTTACAGAGACACATAATAACATATCTTAATAAAACTCCTTGTTTCATAAAACTCACTTTTTAAAATTTATTTTACTATGTGAATCTCTTTCTTTAAACAAGTTAATAAGGCAGGCCTCAACTCTGGTACTACTTTAACTGATTTTTTCTAAGATAATTTGTTTGAAGGAAAACTCAGTAGCCCTGAGTGATGCAAGTTATAGCATCATACTACGACATTTCCTTGCTTACTTTTTTCACTCTCATCCATCCAGTGGCTCATTTTTGAAGCATGGTAAACTTCTTTGACTATCAGCATGGATTCAGCTCTGACATCAAGATCCAAAATAGGGCTCATGCACCAAGGCAGGTAAGTTTGGAGGAAATATAAGAGCTTAATCTTCCCTTCCTCTACAAAAACCTACCTAAGTCTAAATAAATAGGCAGTCATAGGCTACCGCTGTCCTTTCAGATTGCAGCTTAAATGAACTGTCTAAGGGTCTCCAGCAGTGCAGGCTGGAGGCAATGGCAGTTTGATGAAGCTGGCAATCTAAGCATCTTGGTATTTTTTATGGCCATTGGAGCTGCACAGCTGAGTCATCCCTTGATCGTAGCAAAAATTCAAGGATATGCAGTTACCACGGTAGTTGAGCCGTACCTGAGTTTCAGGCCAGAGGAAAATTTAGCTGTACACCAGTATCTGGGCCGTGAAACCACTCCTAGAGGTAGATGCTGATAGATGCTACTCAGTCTTTCCTGTGAAGAAAGATACAGAGCCTGCCCCACATCATTACTGCACTGCCACACTTTGCTCTACAGCCCAGCATCATACACAAGGTCAGACAACAAGAAGTAGGAATGAAAAATCCCCAGATTCTTAAAGGCTCTCACTGATGATTATGGGTTGTGCATCCTCTGAGAATACTTGCAGGATTGCACCAAGCAGGGAAAATGGACAGAGTGATGCTGGTTTTTAAGAAACCTCACCAAATTTGTTATTTAGCCACCATGATTCTGATACATGTGTACTTTTATAGAAAACTCTGACATAATAGACATATGAAACAGATCAGCTTCATAAATAAAAATTAGATTAGAAAATAACGAAGATTTAGATTCTAATCCTTTGGAATTCTGTAGATTCTAATATTATGGGGTTTTTTTACTCCGGTTTACTGTGTCAGCCTGCAAAAGGCTTTTATTTTACATGGGAATATGATTAAAACGAAATAAATCTCAGTGGACACTTTCAGGTTAGCAACAGTCACTGTTGCTAACAATAACTCACAGAGTTACAACAGTAACACACTGTTACAGAGCAGCACATCAAGTTCATAGACTACAGAACTACTAACTCATTTTCATGCAGGTAACTAATAGAGGTCTTTCAAAGTTGTCTGGAACCACCTGCTTTCAAGCTATAAGTTAAGTTGGGTTTTAGGCATACATTTAAGTAAGTGCACCTTTCTTTGGCATGTAAATTTAAAGTTGTATTGAATAAATTAAAAACCAAATAACACCATAGGAAAATACCACTTGAAAAACAGAGGCATGAAGGTGAGAGGCTTGAAATAATAAGGAAAGAAGCTGCTCACACAGTAGTAAGACTGATATAAGAACTTTTTCATTCTGATCCACAGTTTCTTATTCAGTCGTATGATGTTACGCCAGCTAATATGCAAACACATCGTAACACCATTTACTATTGTTCTTTGGAGAAAACAAGATAAAAAAAGAAACAAAAAAAAAAAAAAAAAAAGGCAAACATGCACACAAAATAAAAATAAAACAACAACAAAACCATCACCAAAACCAAACCAAACCTGCCCCAGTTTCCCAGACGATACCAACAGTTTTAACATACCACTAATTTAGGTTTTAATATTTGGTTCAAATGTCACCTTTCCAGCTAATTGCATGTTATCACCTAAAAGGGTAACTCTTTTGTAGGACACCAGAGTTTTTCTTCTGGTGAAACTGGACTCCCTGACTATTGTCTGTGGCAGTGGTCTACTGCAATGCCTTTCTACATTCTTTATGGAAAACATGTTTGAGAAAAAACCCAAAACAACCCAAAAACATGACAAGAAGCCAGCAACCCCTTCTCTAACCAGAAAACTTGACTAGGCTGTAATTTGAAACAATTTAGAAACACCTGTGAATCTCCTGCAGAAGCTTACCTCTCTTTGGGTGATAGGGGCCTCCTACCTAGCAGCTGTGCGGCTTGAGGCACTGCTTTAAAAACCCTACAAGCGCCTTTTACAACCCTTGCTGGGTAGAGCATGAGAGATCACTGCAGAGGCAGCTTGGCTTTAATGCTCCTCCCTGGTGGAGGTAACCACCTAGGGACTGCTACTGGCAAGAGAGGAGCCCGTCAGTAAGCTTGCGTCTGCAGCTCTTCACCTCAGCGGTAAGTTTACAGTTAGAACCAGGCGAAGGCAAATAGTCACTTATAATGGGGTTGTGATGGTTTCTGAATTTGAGCTACTAATTTTTTTTGGAAGCTAATTACCAACAACTTTCCTTGTTAAAAAAAGGAAGTCAGACACTTAAATGAGCAGCAATGTAATTTGTAATCTGTGTTGTGACACTAGTTAAGAGTCTAAAGCCTCTGTTTGCAGGCAGTAACTTGGAAGAAAAACTGTCTATAAGAATTTTGAATTTGGAAGGGGAAAGATCTTCCCAACACATATCTTGCCATTCTATGACTGTCTTGATAGCATTAGCAGAGAAATCTCATTTCTAGTGTTCCTTGTCAGCTGCATGTTGATTATATAAGCTAGAAAATGAGCTCTGCTGGAGGACTGGTTATTATTTATGACTAACACATCTTCATTGTAGCCACCAAATTAGAATATATTTATCACAGATAACATACTAATTTCAACCAAGACTGAAACTCTAATGGTTCTTTGAAAAAAACATACCAATTTCTTATCACCAGGATGAAAGTCAGGTCTGGCAAGCTCTTATCTTTAAACCAAGTGCCTCTCTCCTGGACATGTGAGTAATGAGGCACTAGTTGCAGAGATCTTAACCTATAGTAATATATGAAACATAATCATAATCAGAAGTCCTTGATTATATCTTTTCATGTTTTAAAAGAAAATGTGTAGAAATCTGAAGTAATAGAACAGAAAGGTGTTTGGGAGATGAAGAGATGCTTTCTGTGTTTCTGCTTACCTGCTTCCTGAGAGAAGGTGAGATGTAGTTCACCCTACGTGGAGGGATTGCTGTTCAGGATGAATTAACTTTACCAAGGCCATTGGTCATCATATCCTCTTTTTTATTTTTGCCATAAGTTATACCTGGCAAACCTATGCTTATCCAGAAATTTTCTCTCCCAGAGGAGGTTCATGAGATAGATACATTACTCCCTTTCAGTACACCTTTAGTCATGGACATCTCTGGATTGAAAGTCAAAACTTCAGTTTTGTTGCTGAATCCATATTCTCTGAGAGCACACAAAAAATGTGCCAGCAATTAATCTGGCGGATGGAAAAAAAATTGACTCTATTAGCATCCTGCTCAAACTACTGCTGCCTGCTACCTTAGTACTTTTCCAGATCTCCCAGCAGATTATAAAACTTACAATGCTGATAGCACATTAGACACATTAGCAGTCAAGCTCCCTGAGTTTTCTCCTATGTTCTGTAAATCTCTAAAGCATTCCAGTCTAAATTTTTGCATCACTCTGCTCGGGTCCTTCTGAACACTGTCCAGTCTATTGACTCTACTACAGTGTGTCGTGTTTCTCATCTCTGACATTATGTCCTTTCTTCTTTGACTTGCGGAAAAAGAGGATTTCTTTTACCATTCTTGTAGAGATACTGTTCAATAATCACCTCACAGGGATGAGCAGCAGCTTCACAAGAAAGCTGGTCTTTTGTACCTAGTTTTCCCTTTGTGACTGAACATATGGTCTCTTGGAGTGGACAGGGTTTAATGCAGGTGGTTTGCAATTGTAGTTCATCGTATTCTTCACAATGGTTGCCACAATCTCTGATACATTAATAAGCATTACCTCTGATCTTAACATGAGCTAAATTGCTGAATAGCATCACAGCAGGTAAAATAGGCTGGCTAAAAACACTCTACCACTGAACAAATTGAATTTAACTCTCTGGTACCCATCTAGCAACTTCGCTCAGGAAGGCTCCTTTATGGATATTTGAACTCCGCAGAATATGCTTGAAATTGCACACTTCTACAAAATCTTTAAACTTCAAGCAAACTGCAATGCACTGGACACAAATAATCCAAAATCAAAACTTTTTCCAGCATTAACACCATTTGGCCAACTGGGTTTATAGCTCCACAGTTTCTTTGGCATTTCTACTTCAGTTGTTGAACTGATGACTTTGATTTACATTTTGTCTTTTTTTTTTCTTTTTATGTTAATACCATCATTGCCTAATACTGTAAGTTTTACCTTGGTTTCTCTATGGTATTTGACTGCTTGAGGGAAATGTTTTTTCTTCCATTGCATTTCTACATTTCCATTTAGCTACACTTTTCCTTTGCTAATTGTTTTACACTGTTACTTCCTGGTATCCTGTTATTTTTATAAATAGCCTCTCAGCGAGACCAACTACCTAGCAAGTATTACATCTTCAGGACAGCCTTTATTTCCTGAAAATAGATTGTAATAGTGTTTCGCAGCCCAATAACTACACTGCTCAATCTCAAGCAGCTACATGAGCTAAAAGAAACCTAGGGGCTCTTACCCGACAGTAAAAAGAAAAATAATGCTTTTTGCTCTTAACCCATCTTTGGACTTTTTCCTTGACTTGAGGAAAAGAAATCTCCCTCATTCTCCTGTATTTGCTTGCTATGTTTTGTAGACGTTGATTGTGCTGGTTTTATTTATATATTGTGCCATCTTCTTTCCTATATTTGTGTTGCTTGATGCATTCTTCTACTGCACGTAGTACTCTACAGAATCTTCTCAGTTTAAAAAAACTTAGAGCTAAGTATTTATAATAGATACAAGGAAGTTATAACAGGCAAGGAATAAATTTGGGAGGGAGAGGCTACAACATTTGAACTTATGCTCTCATGCACCCAGAAACAACAGAATAATCACTGAGCTAGAGGGGAGCACCAAAATAGAAGAGAAAGGAAGGTGTCTGGATGGAAGGAGAGTGGAGATGAGATGCATCTTCAGCTGCTCCACCAGCCTAAAAGAGCAAACATTCAGATAAAATACAAATTCTTCTTCACAGTTACTCTAAAACAGGTTCAAAAATCCAAAGCTGTGATTTGAAGAAAAAAACCAACAAACCCAGTTGTTCAGGGAGGACTTAAACTATCAGTTCCTTGTTGGTCTTTCATTTTAAGCATCCAGAACTACTAAAGAGCTCTCTGCAAGAAGGCCCTGATGCAGTAGGGAGGAAATGATATTTGATGTACACAGTCAGAGCTAGGTTCCTCTAGGAAATACAAAAGGAGCAAAAATTTTACACATTTTATTACTTTTATAACATCAATATCACTTAAATTATACAGTATATAAATCAATATTAATACTTCTCGTTTAAGCCACTGGACATGTCAGCTGAGGTATCCAATAAACTGTATCACTGTGATCGGTTCTGTTCTCTGTATCTATTTCTGCTCAAAATAAATCAAGGAAATGTTGAGCAAGAGTAAGAAAAAAAGCTTCGGAGACTGCATTATTGAACTCCTTTCAAAATATATATTTAAACATTAAAGATCCCTAAAACTAGTCAACAGCAAAAGAAGAGTATGCTCACTAACACCTGAATCTAAATTCTTTGTTCATTGTGCTTGCAGATAAACTTTGTCTGGAAACATTTATCATAACCTCTAAGGTCCACTGAGCATATCTGAAAGATTTTTTTTTTTTTTACATTTTTTCCCCCTCTCTAATCAAGAATTTATTCTCTCAAAGTTTTCACTTGAAATAAATCCAGAAGTAAATTACACTGTAAAAAGTGGTCAGTGTTAGGAAACACTGCTTGCAAAAAGAAATCCAACATGGATTCTGCTGTGTAGCTGCATAAAATTAAGCTGCGAAGGTGAAAAAATTGTGTTAAAAAACCTCAATAGCCCTATAGACCAAACCTGTTGGTTTTCATCCTTGACTGCTTTGTTCTCTGTGAAATATTAGAAAGGATAGGCTTCCATTACACTGACAGGGCCCCTCGCACCAAGTAAGCTCTGCTTAATCTCAAGTCTGTAATTGGCTGTGTGATTACATACAAAGTCTGGTATTTTATATCTAGAGTTCAGTGGCACAGGGATAAAAACATGACAGTGATACTACAAACACCTTCGGAACAAACAACTCCAAATTCAGATGATTTGGTTAAATCAAATTATAAAAGAACCCATAAGTTTTTCTTGAAATGTTGATGATAAACTGCCACACTGACTCCACCACTGATGTAAACATAGAGTAAGTGCCAAATTATGAGCAGCAAACAACAGGATTTTACCTTCTAGATGAGATTTTAGTGAATTGTTGCCACACAACTATTGCACTGCTGGTTTTGAGAAACCAAGAGAGACCATGTAAGGTATTAGAAGTCTTGGGGCTCACTGCTCACTGAGGACACGTCAGTTATGGAAAACAACAGCAATGACCATATAATATATGATAATTTAATTTAAAGGTAGGCTCTAAAATTATATTATCATAACCATTCTAAACTACCTTTTCTACCCTTTCTGAGGCCATCTGCAACAAAGAACTGCACTATATGTTATAGCTGATATTTATTTAATGCTACTTTATAAATTAATCAACTTTTTGCAAATTGTCAGCTCACTCATTCTAGGTTCATGAAATTAAAGCTGTATTTACAAGCAGCTGTGCCACACTGCCTGCATAACAGATAAAAGAGTTTAGAGCAGTGAAATTTCCCCCACCATGCTTTTTAATTTTTTTGTCTGCTTCAAAGGATTCTGCAATACTTGAAAGAATGCTGAAACAGGAAAAGAGATGTAATATGCATGTATGCTATAAACATAGTCAAGAGAAGAAAAAAAAAAAGGCATGTCCAACAACTTGCCTTGCAAAAGTTCCTTAGTCAACTACTTGGATTTCCCAAGAGCTCACACTTCAAGTGAGACTTTGGCCCTCTGATTCTCCAATGGTGGTTTTACAGAATATTATCTTAAGACTGCTTTCTAGTTAAAGCTCTTTTTCAGTGCCCAACTCACCTGGCTTAGGAAATACTGCATGCATCATATGGAGAGATGCAAAGAGAGACTTGAAAAGAAAATAAAATGTCCCTCAAAATTAAATACTCTTTGCCTTCAACAGCCTCACAAAACATTTATAATTACTCATGGATTATATTAGTCTGCTGATGAAAATCAGAGATTAAAAACAACTTTCAAACTAGCACCTATACTCTGAATGTTATTTATTTTGTGCATCTGGATAAACATCCTGTAGAGGCATGATCACAGCCACTGGATACCTACCTTTGCATCAACATGTTGAAGCAAGCCATTATACCTCAGATTATCCAGTGAAATTAATGTTATCTAAAACTTCTCAAGGATCCAGTATCATAAACTCACACCTGAGTCACATTTAGAGAAATTATTTCATGCCAATAAAAAGAAATTACTGAGTTTCAGCTTGGGTAATAAAACCAAACAGATAATATCAGTGTGAACTTGTCAACTTCCCTGTTCCCAGTCCCTACTTATGTGTATGGATAACCTTGAAAATTTCAAAGCTCCTACTCTTTCAGAAGGAAAGGAATATAAATTTTTGCCTACAATGCAAATTTATGGCTTGTTCAGAACCTTTTCTATCAGCGATAACTTACATTGACAATGGAAATTGGCTAAGTCACGTTGTATTCACTCTTGAATAAAAATTCTTTTTCTCTGGAGTCTCAAACAATACTAGTTAGAGGCAGCTTTAACAGGACTGCTGGTGATTACTTCATACAAACTGATGTCCATCTTTTAAGAACTAGCCCAGACGGCATTATTTAAAATGCCCTCTTATTCCTATGTGTAAATTACTTCAGAAGAATGTATTGCAAATCAGTCATTCAAACAGCAACAAAAGTTAAATACTTCTATCTTTAATTTCCTGGAAATAATCTCATATGAGATACACTGGAAGGAATTCTACAAAAGGAAACCACTTGCATAACGAGAAGCATGCATTTAATTAGATGTTTGCAAAGATACATGAATAAAGCTATGTGCATGACTTTCTTTAGGGATGGCCTGTTTATTTATTTTTTTTTTTTAAGGAACAAAAAAAAAGTGGAGAGCACAGATGCAATAAAGAAACAAAAAACCTAAATAAGTTTGTACCCACATACTTTATAAAATAAAGCATGCTAGTGGTACAAAACATTCTATATACTGTATGACCAACAAATAAATGCACTGTAACATTGTTCTCTCAAACACCATAAGCCTAAGAGCTAAGCTCTGAAAATGACATTGACAGTAGGCATCTTTCATTTAATCAGCCTTCTAGAGAGTCATTTAGCACCATCACTTTTTTGTTGATTTTGCCCTGCTCCTTTCTTGAAACAACAACAGAAGCGTAGCACCTTTTAATATCTAAAATAGAAACAGGAATATTAAATGCATCCCAACTTCCAGAGATGAGGTAGCTCATGCTAAGAAATGATGGAACTTTCTTGCCTTGACAACTCAAGGACAGTAAGTCAAATTACTGGGGATGCGTGTTTGGATGCCAGCTAAAACCAATGAATTTCTGAACTTACTTTCTTTTTATTAGCAATTGGACTTGTACACATGTGAATGACTTGCAACATACATAAATTGGCACCGTATGTAAGATATCTGTATCATTTGATATGTAATGGCTTCTTAGATGGGCAAGTATTGGAAAATCAACAAGTACTGGGTTTAAGAAGTGTTTTGAAGATTAAGGGTACTTTAATGGAATTACACAGATACACTGTGAGGAGTGAAGTCTGGCCTTAAAATTTCAGGTATGGGACACCCCTACTGAAAACTCATATTTACCCCAGTAGTGTTTTTATTTCATAAATTAATCATGGCTATGGAATACTCTTCTGAGCAGACTATTACATAGAAAGTGCAGGAAAGACAATGCCAAATTAAGATGATCTTGTATGAAGACTTTTTTCTACAAAAGTCAGATTTCTGTGAATGGCTATTATACTGGCAACCACAGGAAGACAAACTGGGGTAGAAGGAGTAGGTATGATTGAAATGTAGCCAACAGGTCACAAAAGTGCTCTACTTTTCTGTTATTCAGAATGCATCCTAGCAAAAGAAATAATCCTTAGAGCTTTACATAGTCCCACATTAGAACTATCTATTTGGAATACCTGTAAATTTCAAAATAATTTGAAAAAAAGTGAGGAAAAAGATTCATATTACTTTTAAAACATGGTCATCAATCCTCTTAAAATTGTACTGCTGTACTAAACAGTTTCAATTCTTTAAAACAGAAGGTTTGAAAGTAAAATAAATATCCAAAAGGAGGCTGGGCATTTAAAAAGAACCGTATATACAATGCTGATCCAATATCAGCCATTACTTCAAGAGTCTCAGGATTAACTTCAATCAGTCTAAGTTCATGTGTTTAATTGCTGCTGTTGCTGGATAGTGTGTTAATTTCCCCCCTTCCTCCTACACAAAGCAAACTGGCCCAATTTCAATTCCAAATTCCTGGTCAGTACTGCCAATGTCCACCGGTGCCAAATCTATGATAGGTAAGCGTGCCACGTTCTGCGTTCTGTACTCAAAAACAGTCTTGCCCACGTTCCCATTACGTTTCTGGAGGAGAAAAAAAAGAAAAACATAGCCAGAGCTCACGTCAGAAACAGCCCAAATTCCAGCTGGTGAGTCAGTTGTCTGATAGGTCAGAAGAAACAACAACAAAGGTTGTTTCTTTCGCGAAGCAACAACCCCTGCCCTGTACTGCACCTTGGTTATTTTAAAATGATGTATCTTGCTCTTACAGCAATGAACAGACAAGTCATATTGACACACCAGGATTTCTCCCTCAAGCTGGACTGATTTTTCTCTATGTTATGAAATTCTTCTCTATGTTTTAATACACACCTGCCCACACAACCTTGGGCCATATTACTTTAAAGCACAGAGAGTACTCTAATTTTTCAAGTGCCAAACTAATTTTAGGAATATTTTGCCAGTATCTTGGACTTGGCTGGCAGTGCTACTGTACATGAAAAAAAATTACTACTTGATGGTTTTTATGTCCACTTAAGTATATGGGGGACATTTTCCTTTCCAACTCAGTCACTCACAGTACCAGCGAGTTTCCTCCAGTGTATTGCTGTAATAATCTTACCCATCTGGCAGACAAATGCTTGTGGTTATCTGACCAATTTGTGTGATTACACACAATTAAACAAATACTAGGAAATGCAAAATGCTCATTGACAAGTAGTAATTTGTAAAAATCCTCTAAATACTGCAGACTTCTATTATGTGAAGAATTCTAGTAAAATACTGATTTGATCAGTTACTTCTACAATTCATAACAAAATTCTGCAGCATTTTAATTACTTCATTCTATGGATATTTTTCTAAATACAAATAACAAAAAGGCCAAACTTACAGAACAGCTGTCATGAAGAACAGTGTATCTGAATCGGCTGTTGCCCTCTGCCTTTATCTCCAGGTCATTGGCCCCTTTCAGAATCACAGCTTTTTTAAGGTTCTTTGTCTGGTCATCCATGTACCCAACACTGTTCTGACAGATGTAAGTGATATTCTGGGAAGCTTCCTTTGATAGGAGGCGCAGGAATGTCATCTGAGTAACAGCTGTATCCCCATACACGAACTGTGAAGATAAATAAATAGATCAACATGTATTTCATAAAAATGAATTAAGAGTTCATGAATTTTAGAAACATCTATCATTACCATAACCCTTTCCAGACATGACTAGCAGAAGTCCCATTACATGGTTTCTTTTGTAATATGCTACCAGTTAAGGACAAAGAAACATAGACATCCTGTAACAGGGGTCATTTTGGAGAATTTCGACCATAAAACTGTGCTGCTGAACAACTCAAAGGCAGCTCGGCCCCCACAAACACACCAAGTTTTGGAATGAATTCTGCCTTGTTTCAAAAAGGAATTCAGTAGAAGTTAAACCTTACATATGAAATAGTGCATGAGAGCAACCTCAAAGTAGGTAAGAAACATAAAGCGCAGAAAACCCTTTTATAGTCTATCTGCTATATTGCAACTTCAGCAACTTATTTTCTATAGGCTTTGTAATGTATTTAGAAGCATCACAAACAGCCAAAGTTTAACAATATAAAAAATAACTATACATTTGCATATGGGCTTTATTAACTTAATTGACTTGCGCAGAAGTTTCACAAATGCTTTACAAAGAGCCAATGTTTCTGTAAAAGAACAGAAGCTATTTTTCTACTAATAATAAAAATTCTGAAATTCATGAGGGTCTTTTTTTTTCCCTGTGCTGGTTTTATTTTATTTATGCTTTATGAATCATTGCAACATAAAAATCAATAGTCAAGACTTACTAAAAATGTATACGTTTCACTGAAACTGGCGAAGAAAAGAGAAAACCTCATATATTGACACTGCCGTTTTTATACAAGATGTTTATCCTGCTTAAAAGTCTCAGACATACTTACTATTTAGAATCCATAAGGAGAGCATCTGAATATTACACAAATACTACTATTAGTTATAAAGCCTGACAGCATTTTCAAAACTGAAATACTCCTTTTTAGTATTCCTGAAGATATTTTCTTCCTCCAAACAGCATCTGAATTACAAAACCCCTAAGGTAGCTCTGCAGGCAGCTGAACATCAGCTCTGACATCTTCAGTCATGGTAAGTTCTGCTGAATTTAGTAATCTCAAGAAAGCAATCCATACCAGATCTGTTCTCAATATCACATGTTCTCATTTGCTCAAGTTCTGAACTGTTTTCAGGAATTCAGCTGATGGCAAGATTGTTTTTTACTCTCCAAATACTAATTTTAAAGATATTTAATTACTCCCGAATGAAATAACAACTGAAAATATTTTCTGTGGTTTTGATTGGATAAACTAGGAATAAAAATAGCAAAAGCTAGTTATTTAATTATGTATTTTGCATATCATAAACTTCTGTTATTTGTCAGGATCATAAAGGTGCCTTTGGGAAGTTAACACAGCGGGAAAAAGCAACAGAAAACTGAGTGAAATTTTTGTCTGCCTGGAGACTGATGCGTTCACCATGGAGTATCCTGACACATGTGGTAATACTCACGCTTTCTTTAAAAATTGATTTCTAAAGTTAAGTTTTGTATTTTTTCAGGAGTAAAGAATTTTCCAAAAGAAAGAGTAGAATTCAACTAAAATGGCAGTGGCTTAAATCTTGTATTAAGGTAAAAGTACTTTTTTTTTAAGGACAAGGATAGCCAGTTACTACAATAGATTGCTAGAAATGCTGATATTTTTTGGATCAAGAGAAATAAATCTCTTCCAGCAGTGGTCTACTTGTAGCCAACCCTGCCTTAGATGCACTTGCATTGTTTTTCCAAGCTCTTCCTCTACTTACTGTATCATAATAATAACCAATTGACTATAAGCCGGTAAATCAATAGTTATAACATTCTGACGGTAGTAGAATCTGCTCAGAATAGTAGATGAAGCTCAAAACCAGAAAGAAACAAGTTTCATAGAAATTTTATATATTTAATTACCTGTGATCCTCTGTTCATATCAAGGCCATACCAAATGGGCTTTAAGTCAGATGACCTGCTGGCCCACCATGTTTTACGTGGTATAGTAGACGGGCTTGCAGAAATACAGGTTTCTCCAGTTTCCATGTTGCAGTATACTTTTATTGCATCTTCAACACATCCTTGGTTAGGATCAATCCAATATTCACCTACAAAGAACATAAAAAGTTTCAGAAAATGGGGCAAAAAAGCTGGTAAGGCCTGCCACAAATTATCTCTAACTTTGTTCTGATTTATCTGCATATAATCCATATAAATTAGGAAAGCTCCTAAATGGCATGTTAGCGCATTAGCACCTATAAACTGCTAGTATGGAGCAGAAGCAGCAGAAGAGAATTCTGAACAGAAAGCATTCACAGGTTGTCAGCCCACAGGTAACATTTTGAGCTAATAGCAATTAAGCAAATATTCACAACTGGTGTACCAATCTATCTCTGTCACAATATAAGTAGCATTCCACGGTGATAACCCTTTCCGTAGTAATATTTCATGGAAGTCTAAAATATTTCAGATTTTAAAATGCATCTCAATAAAAAAACTGAATAAATAAATATGGGATACATCAGCATATATAATTTATTGGCAAGAAGGAATACATTTTTGTGAGACATTTTCAAGCTCCTAGTGTGAATGTCAATTTAGAACATCAAAAAGCTGTATTATATATTCTTTTCCAATGTACGAGTATATACTGCAAACAAGACAGCATTATTTATACACACCGCTCTTCTTGGATGGGTGGCACAGTTTCAGGTCATCACAAGTCCGTGCTGGGTGTTTCTTTGAACCATCTGGGCTGCGCATAGTCTCAATCTGGCTGCTCAGTGACTTCAGTGTGGCATGGACTCCTGGGTCTGTTTTGTTATGGTCATCTGGGGCTGCTTCATCTTCAGTAAACTCTGGTAGTGGATCTGCCATAGCATCATCATAGTGTCCCATAATGTCACCAATGGCAGCAGTGAGGTGGCCTGGAGGTCCTGGAGGACCAGGGGGGCCAGGATCACCTGGAGGACCCTAAGGTAAAAAAAAAGGGAGCAATAGAGGCAACAGCAGAATAAATACTACACAAAATGATAGTCACTAAAAAAGCAAAACTTCAGGACCAGTCACCCTAATATTCACAGGAATATTCAGATACAGATAAACAATTCCCATTTCCAGGAACAGAGTTAAGAGATTAGAACCGCATGTGAGGCACTTTCTCTGCTTCATGTCTTTTCTGCCTTTCTTAATACCTTGCTCAACTTCATATCACTCATCATTTCAGACTTAACAGCTAGAAGAGGTCACCAAGGAATGGCCTCATTCCATTTTTTGTTACACCATCTGTCCCTCCTTGTTCAAATCCCTACCCAATAACTTTACTTCTTAAAGCAGAAGTGATTTTTAGAGCAACTGAAAATTCTTGCTTCCCCTGAGTCACCTCAGGCACATTTTCAATTAGTAAAGCTTGGATAGAAAATTTGGCACTAGAAACATCTTTACATTCATCCTGCACAGTGCTGAGATTTCTGGCCACAGATGTGTGAGATAGAATCTACATCATCCTAACTTTGCAGTGCAGGTGTTTTCCTGACTTAGTAGATTTTCCCAAATGATGGGTTGTGAGGTACTTCTGTCAACCTGATTGTGACACCTGGGGAGCTAATTGAGTCTTGACCTGAAAGATATCTGTTAATAAAGCATTATCTCCACCTGCAGATTCTGCCAGCTCTTCCAGCTCTTTGGCAGCAGAAAGACTGTAACATACCTCCATTTGAAACTTAATGCTCTGGTGCATCAGACAATGTATCAGAATGTGGCATTTCCTTTGAGAGTAATTAATTCACAACTAGTGGTCCAAATGCTTACCACAGAGCACACACCCAAGCTTACATACTCTGTGTGTGACAAATTGTCCTGGTTTAGCAGTAGCAGTCATTTTTTCTCCTTAGTAGCTGGTGCAGCGCTGTGTTTTTGACTTTTGGCCTGTGAACAGAGCTGATAACACTGATGTTTAGCCTGACCAAGGACTTTGTGAGTCTCATGCTCTGCCAGGGAAGAGGGGAAGCCGGGAGGAAGCAGGGACAGGACACCTCACCCAAACTAGCCAAAGAGGTATTCCATACCACAGCACGTCATGCCCAGGATGTAACTGAGAGTTACCTGGAAGGGCTAGTTCGCTGCTGGGTGGGGGGCGAGGTATCAGTCGGTGAGGTGTTGTATTCTCTTCCCTTGTTATTTCCTTTATCATTATTATTGGTGGTAACAGTAGTGTTATACCTTAGTTATTAAACTGTTCTTATCTCAACCGGTGGGAGTTGTATTCTTTCGATTCTTCCCCATCCCTCCAGGAGCAGGGGGGAAGAAAGGGTTGGGGGGGAAGTAGACTGCGTGGTTCTGATTTATGGCCTGGGCTTAAACCATGACACAAATGAAATCTCAAACTTTTATTTCTTGCTTTTTGGTTCCAATTTATAGTTGCACACAATCTACCATGGAAAGCAAAACTAAAAATACTGGTACGTGCTATTTCTTGTCCTGTCTCATTATGCAGATGAAGTAACTGGACACACATAATCTTGTGCTCTACCACAGACTTTTCATTCAAGTCTTGGTGCCTTGGCAAAAGTAGAGATACTGATAATTGGCAGAAACTGAAATGAAAAAGGGTGACTATAAGCACATGATAAACACAGGAAACCTTATGTCTTATGAGACAGAATAGCAGCAGAAACTGTCTTCTCTTTCTCACTATTTTATTCTACCTTTTCCACCTTTTCCCCAAGAGAATCATTCATGTGATCATCCTGATCACACTTTTCTCAAATCCCTCTAATTTTCTAATTTATCTTCTTTGGTATAGCCTACCTTATGTTTTATGGCTTAGGGTTTTGTAAACTGGTAAATGTGGAATATGGTTGGGGTATTTAGCAAAGGTTTAGGACTTTTTCCAAAACAGCCAATATATTTTTAACTGTCACGGTTGGTATCTGTAAACCCCAGATGAGCCTGAGTGTTAAGAGTTCAGGCTGCTTGTTTGGACTGAAGGATTTCTTTAATGCATGAGAAGTATGCTGCTGGCAACCAGTCACATGGCTGTTCTAATTCAGTGCCACCTTTGTGGGACTACTGGCTTTGAACTACTCCACATTCCAGATACACCAAATGACCTATGCTTAGGCCTGAGGTTTTAGAACCCAACCTGCCAAACAGCCATGCTGAACTGCAGATCCGTCAGGATTCAGTGAGCTAACTGCAGTAGTAGCCCCAGTCTTGCCTAAGGAAAGCATAAGTAGATCAGACTGGGACTGTCACAGATCTGGAAGATGAAAATGAGTAAGAAACAAGCCCTTGCAATACACAGTTACTCTGGCTATTTCTTGGAGAAATTGTATCAAATCTTACCATTTGTCTTGAGCTCATGGATGTTTAAGAAAGTGATGCAATGGACTGTAAAAAAATCTCATTATTTAAAGGTAACCTTTTCCCTCATATTCCCATCAGCTTACCTCAGGTCCGGCTTCTCCTACACTCCCTCTAACACCAGGAGGCCCAATTGGTCCAAGTGGACCAGGACTTCCATCTTTGCCAGAAGGACCAACTGGACCTGGAGGACCCTAGGAAGTATAAGAGAAAGAAGGAATGTATTTTAGCATTTAATAACAAAAAAGCAGTTTACAAGCAATATCTTTTCAGGAAGCAATACAATTATTTGTGTCTATTACAAAACTTTTAAAAATCACCCTTTTACTTCTTCTCTAAAAGTAAGAAGGCAGTTTCAATGCTGGTGTTCTGAAGTGAATCACCTCCGTGAACAGACCTTGGATCAAACGTATACTTTTTTCCTGTAACAGTTATGTGGGTTCAATTCCAGGTGCTACATATACTAGAGTAGCTGCTGTACACCCATATATATATGGACTAGGAGACAGACTGTCACTTGGGAAAACCAAGGGAAGTCATAGTTCTCCTTTAATTTTGGGTGAATGACATACATGGGGGTATGACAGGCAAGAGTAGCAATTAGCAGAGCTGCCACATATATGGCTTTGCATTTGCTACAGCAAAATTGTCTGTAAAAAGAGACTGTAGCCCTGTAGTTATTCTGAAATAACTTTTTTCTAGCTATAAACTACACCAATGTCAAAACTTTACTACATTAAACAAAGTAATGACTCTCAGCAAAAGAGAGTAATCACTACATGATACTGAAGTCAATAAAGGTCAGTGAAATAAAAGTGAAGCAGAAATAGAAATCTGACTTGGACAAAAACAAGCAAGAAAAACCTTAAACATAATACTCACCCGAGGGCCAAATGGGCCTGGAATGCCAGGACTGCCCTGTTCACCAATAGGACCCTAAAAAGAAAAAATTATCATATCATTGTAACATTTAATGCATATTCCTTTAGTTTTAAAGAATTAGTGTGTGATGTATACAATTCTGTAGGATTAGGATTATAATATACATAAGCTATCAGTAGCATCTTTCCCTCTTACAATTAATTTTCATTCTACTGTTCTCTCTTGTCACAAAGTAGCAACTAATCACAATTTAGATTAATAGAATTTACTGGTGCTTGGCTAAATCTGAAGTTGTTTCTGCAGAAAGGCCTTGCTTTCATAACATTTAGAATCAGACTGGCTTACAAAAGAGTAGCTGACAGCACTACTATGAAGTGGAAAGATGCTGTGGATGTGGGGTTTTCTTGCTGACTCTTTTATTGCATGTTTAAACTTCCAGCTCTTGCACAGAATCAGTGAACAAATGTAAAAAAAATAAAGTTTTCCACAGCATTTCCATTCAATTGCCACGGAAATCATGAAGTTTTTGAAAATACTAGCGAGATACTGTCACAGTACTCCCAGGATTTTGCATTTGATTCCTTGACTGTAGAGTTCAAACACTGGCAAAAAGCATTTCACACTCTAATGTACTTATCTGAAACTATCAACTTCTGTTATTAGCTTGTGCTGACAGGTTATAGTCTCAGTGACTGGCATAAATGGAACAAGAGCAGGAGAACACATATCTTGCAAAGCACAGGTTTACTTCATCATGCAACAGTATTGCAAAATTACATTAAAAATATTAACAAGTACAGACAGGCCACTCACAAACACCTTGTGGGGGGAAAAATAACTCATGTTTGCCTTTTTTTCATTTTAAATAACTATGTTCCTGATACATTATTTAACTATCAAGGAAATAAAATTATAGTGAAAGTAGAACAACTTACAGGAGGACCTGGAAGACCTTGAAGCCCAGTGAAACCCCTGTGTCCTTTCTGGCCCCTGTCACCTCGATCTCCATTGTCACCTTTGTCACCACGAGGTCCTTGAGGACCCTGTAAAGATCAGTGTTGAAATGTAAAATTCTGAACTGAAAAAAATCCTCAGCCTAAAAAACCTCTCACTCGCTTTTAGACACCGCATTCAGACCCCCTTTATTTCTAAAGCTAGAAAGAAGGTCATGCTGGGGCAGCTCCAAGAACTAATTTTTTTACCAAAAAATAAGTAAATAATCACAGAAAACGGTTCTGTACTTAATTATAGTTTAGCTGTGGTAAATTTAGTCTATTTAGCTTCATAATACAGTCACAAAAAACTCGCAGTAAAGATACTAAATCATTTACCTAAAATTTGTAAGATTGAGAATTTTTTTGTCTTCCTGGATATGGCAAATGATTTTTGCTGATGAGATTGAAATATTGTGGATCTCTCACTAACTCATAATAATAAAACATACTTTCAGTATGAAATCCTCCACCTTGCATCTTCACCTCTGACAGCTCCTTTCACCTTCACTATGATTAAAATACAGCTGAAGTTACATTTCCTAACTACAGACAACAATGTTCAGGCTCCCCCGTACAAACAGCTTGGTTCTATTACCATCATAATTTCACTCTATTTTTGATAGTTTTATACTTTTTATACTAATTCAAGAATCACTGGAAAACACGGCTTCTGCTTTCAATTCTGTATTTCTCAGCCCAAACTGCAAGCTAAATTTCTCAATGCCAGATTCCAAATAGCATATCAATGGCATCATTATTACTAACTACTCAATAAACCTTTCCTGTATCTCATATGACATCTGCTTAGGGACAGGACAAAATTCTTTTGAATTTCTCAAGATTCCAGTTAATTTTTTGTTCCAAGCTTGGATTGTAAAAGAGTTATGTAATGCAAAAAGATGGGGTTTGTTTGTTTTTCCATTTGGACTGAAGTCAATCTCTTGAGTTTCATTAAGGCAGTTTCATGGGAACAGGTGATTTTGTTATATTTTTGCCATTTTTGTCAAAAAACGTGCCTTTTTCTTCAGCATTCATTTCCTTACCCCTTATTTGAATTGTCAAACACAGACTCCAGCAATTCGCTAACTGAATTCCTACCATCATCTGGACAGCAACAAACTCCAAATAAATAGGCTTCCAAAGCATTCATTGTATCTTTGCAGTGTTGCTAAAGATAGTCTAGAAATACTAGTGTATCCAAATAGATTTGTACAGCTTTGCAGCTCATAAAACTACCTGTATCCACTTGCAATCCGAACACTAGAAGTTGAAGCCCTCACTAAAAATTGAAGCCTTGTTTAGCATTCTCATTTAGGTTAAACTTCTCATGCACTTTCCTTTAAAAAGTAACTCAGATCAAACCACAGTGACCATGGAGTACTTACAGGCAAACCTCTTTTTCCTGCACGACCTGGGGGACCCATCGGACCTCGAGAACCCTACCAAGATTGCACACAGAAGATACGTGAAGCAATGCACAGAAGCAAACACAAGTTTGTTGTTCTGTTGTTTGGGGTTTTTTTTTAATTTAAAAAGTATTTAAAAAAAAAGATTTCACTTACAGTTTCGCCTCTTTGACCCGCATCTCCTGGAGGGCCAACAGGACCTGGAGTTCCTGGGCCCCCTGGGGAACCTGGTAAGCCTGCAGGGCCAGGCTCACCACGATCACCCTGCAAAATATAATTTCAACATTATTGATCTAAAGAAGACTAGACTAGACCAACGCAAAAGGACTCTAGCATTGCTAATCTATTTTGTATCAATTAGAATCCACAAAGATATTAATTCTGTAAGAACTCAAGTCTGAGTTTGGGGAGACGGGTGTTCTTAGCCAGGTTTCCTCAACTTTGAAAGGCACTACTTATTCAAAGCTGTGATACAATTTCAGAACAAGTTCTCCTGAATGGAGAAAAAAATCTACAGTAAGTCAATAATGAAATGGAGATTTCCAGAAGTGATTTAAGAAAACAATATATTCTTACACGTTCTCCAACTGCTCCATCTCGTCCAGGAGTACCGTCATTGCCAGCAGGTCCCTAGAGTTACGGAATAAAAATAGAGAGTATTGATCAACTCTGTAATCTTGAATTGCCATAAGAACTAGAAAGTTCTCCACCTCTAACTTCAAGTCAAGGAGAATAACCACTGGGCTGTTTTTCTTTGTTTGTTTGGGGTTTGTTTGTTGTGTTTGGGGTTTTTTTTCATATTATGAGGTTCTAATACTTACCTCTGGACCAGCTTCACCTACAGGCCCAGTGGCACCTGACTGGCCAATAGGTCCTGGGGGACCTTTGTCACCAGGTGGCCCTGTGGGACCTTGTTTTCCTGGTGTCCCCTGGAAAAGGTGAGAAATATATCAAAATTCTAATCACAAAACAAAGAAAGCACAAAAAAAACCCTTGCTGCCTCCAAAACTCTACTCATTAATCCAGTCTGAAGTACCATTTGTAACTTCAAACCTGACAATTAAGGAAAATGTTCTTCTAGATTTTGAACATATATTTAATTCACTGTGTATTTTTAAGCAGTTTAATTGTGTTATCTCCTTTTGAATAGGCTTTTATTGACTAGGCACTGCACTTGAAATTGGTTTATCCAGCAGCAACTCTCTTACACACAAACTCTCCTGATATATCAATATGACTGATGGCATTACCTGCAATAGGTAATGTCTTTCATCCGGAATAATATAATGTAGTTTGAAATAAGTAACATGACTTTTTTGTTGCTGTTATTGGAGGTTTTTGGGTTTTGGTTTGGTTTTTTTTTTCGCCTCCATCTCAACACCAGCAAACCTTGTTAACCTGAAATAATTTCTGGCCAACTTTATCTATGAATTGATTTTATTGATTCAGTGGTAATGGCAGATCCTCCATACCATTCCTTTTAATAATAGTCCATTTAATGATTTGATCTCATGGATCATAAGACTATCCAATAAATATCTATAAATCCTACCTTAAAGCAAAGAAAGCACAAATGGCAATTTTGAAGACCATAATTCACAATTTATGAAATAGCAGTTACAGAGTATGTAATTATATCCAGTGACCTTTGGGAACCTAAATGAAAAGTCTGGGATTATTTTATTTTTTTTTTTCAAGTTTTTAGTTTTAGTCATAGAATCATAGAATCATAGAATAGTTAGGGTTGGAAAGGACCTTAAGATCATCTAGTTCCAACCCCCCTGCCATGGGCAGGGACACCCCACGCTAAACCATGCCACCCAAGGCCTCATCCAACCTGGCCTTGAACACCGCCAAGGATGGAGCATTCACAACCTCCCTGGGCAACCCATTCCAGTGCCTCACCACCCTCTCAGTAAAGAATTTCTTCCTTAGATCCAATTCTAAACTTCCCCTGGTTAAGTCAAATAGGAACATTCTGGCTAGAAGTCTTAATGCCATTAACCACTTACTCTTGATCCAAACTGAGACCTTCCCTTATGGCAGAAACAAAATCTTCCACCTCATGCACCTGCCTGGGATTTAACTATTTACTATTCTGTCTATGTTCTCTCCTACAATTGGATTTTTCCAACTTTCTCCTCATGCTATGGGGCACTATGTTCTGAATCCCACAAAGATTATGAGAATGCCCCAGCTGGTGGCATATTGACTTCATTGTTACTTACTGCAGGACCCGGCAGCCCTGGCATGCCTCTTTCCCCTCGTTGTCCTGGCATACCAACAATACCTCTTTGACCAGTAGTTCCTGCTGGACCAGGGGGTCCATCCGGGCCCTGAAATCCACAAAGGATAAAACATTACAGTAGCAATAAGGGTAAGTATCAATGAGACCAAGCCTAGAGCTGGCCGAGGAAGAGTTAGTAACATCAACCAGGACTTACCGGCTGCCCATCTTCCCCTGCATCACCCTTGTCCCCAGGACCACCAGGAGGCCCAGCTGGCCCTCGATCTCCCACACGGCCATGAGAACCGGGATCACCACGAAGACCTGGGGGACCTTCTTTTCCTGGTTCACCGATAGGCCCAGCAGGCCCTGGAGCTCCCTAGGAAAATTAAAACACCTCAATACATTGGACCTTTTTCTGATCAGGACAACCAAATTCTAAGGATTGTGTTTTGATTAACTAGAAATGTGCATATGCTAAAGGAAGGCCCAAAGTGTGACTGAGTTAAAAGCTTATTAAAAGCTTATTAGTTCATAAACAAGATGAAACAAACATCAAATTATGTCCAAGATCCCCTCCAATTTGCAATTCCAAGCTCCTTTCTTACATTTTCTTTTTTAACTTGGGGTGTACAACTACTGCTAAAAAACTCGCCTTTGCCCGTTCTTCCCAATATCATCAAGCTAAAGTCTACATTCAAACTTTTAGTTTATATGGCACAAATTAGCATTTTAAATGGACCTTTGTTAACTTTTCAAATACCTTTAAAAGACTTCACATGTATATTATGCTTTCCATAAATGTCACATTTTGATAAACTCACAGTGAATGCAATCAAAACATTAAAAGGCATAGTAAGAGAGTGACAGTTTTCTGTGTGGAGTTGGATCCTCACTTGTTGACTGACAAATAACTTTTTCGTGTGTGTGTTTCTGAAAATGTTTAGATATAAGGAATTCTGTGGGGTTTTTTTGTTTGTTTTTATTATTATTATTATTATTATTTATTTTAATGGATTTTACGATCCACCAATGAAATAGCCTGGTAGGGGGCCCTTCTTTTCCCAAAAACTCTCCTAACTTCAGTCACCACTGAAGGGACCAGAAAGTATAAAGTGCAAGACAATATAGGTTCTTGTTTTGTTCCTGTAAGCAATTAAGTCATTAGAGCAGCTCAAACAACTCGAAGCCTACTTACAGTGTAAAATCTTGCACTAATTTGGACACACTGACACCAGATCAAGCCCAAGACTGATGAGTTTTATTTAATACAGTCGGATGTAAGCATGCAGTCACAGAAGTCAGTGCTGACAAGTTTCTATCTATAGCATTAGGCCATAAAACACTTCTTCACCTTTCCTGCTTTATTCAGTCTTAAAGTTTTTAACAAGGAATTTATAAAACACACCTATCAGGAATATGAAACTTGACTTACAGTAGGTCCTGGAGGCCCAACTCTTCCAGCAGATCCTGGGAATCCAGTAGCACCCTAAGAAAAAGAATACATCTTAATGCCAACTTTGTTGCAAGAAATATAGCACTGGGTACCTCAAATGTTCTCAGTTGAATTAGTAAGCAAATAATAATTATATATTATAATTAACTAAGTTAATATGTAATATAGAATATGGTATACGTTATTATATCTAATGTTATTAAATATATTAAATACTGTCTAATATATCATACATAATAAATATATAATATTGCATATTGCATGTTATGTAAGTAATTGCAGACTGAAAACCAAGCTGAGATGAGGAATGATACACACATTACATAAAATTTCAGGATTAGATTATCTGCAGCCAGGTCACAAAAAGTAAAATTTACTTACAGGTGGACCCTGAGTTCCTCTACCACCTTTCAGACCAGGAACACCTGGAGGACCCTAAGAAGAAAGGAGAATGAGAGGGGTGATAGTGAACACCTGGAACATTTTTTAAATAAGCAAGATCAGCCTATGCCACTGGTTCTCCGATTACGTTACTTATACTTACTGGTGGACCAGGAGACCCAGCAAGACCCTGTGGTCCTGGAGATCCAGCATCTCCTTTCTGTCCAGGTTCTCCAGGTTCGCCTTTCACACCTGGCTGACCATCAGGGCCCTATAAGAATATTTAGGAGAGACATAATATATAGGAGAGACATCAGGTCAGAGAACAGCAAATATTTCCAGCCTAAAAAAGTAATTTTGTAGGGAATTTCTAGAAGGCAAAAGATAATAGGAGAATAAGTCAGCCCACAAAACACATTAAGCATTTGCTTAACAGTTCGGTTGAAGAGAATTGTAACAGTTCACAACAGTCTTTAGAAGATCACAGATGAGATTTTCTGAACAGTCTGTGAAGTCATCATTTCCATTTAAAATGTTCTTTTATCTAGCTCACGTTTTTCTTTTCTTTAGATTTTCTATTTTCCACAGCAGCTATTACATACTTAAAAGTAAAAGGGACTAAAAAGGCATTGTCTTTTCTAGTCTTGTTTTTTCCCTCCAAAGGAAGCAGGTGCCTGACTTTTTTTGAAAGGTCTGAAACAGAGTATTTAGGCTGTGGGAATGTTTAGGGTATTCAGTGGAAAACTCATAAACCTTCCATTTGGTCCATCAACTCATTCCAGCCTTCACTACTCATGGCACAAATCTTTGCTGCCTTCAGTAGATGACACTTCATAACTTGCCTCATTCTAATCTCAAAGGAGCAACATAGCATATTCATGAAAATATGAAATCTGGTGAGCAATTATATAATTTCATCAACAAAATCACTTTTCAACTGTCTAGGGTATATATTGGCCCTTTACCTGAAAAAGAAACAGCTCTTTCTGCAACAAAAATGTTACTCACTTTCCAGAACACTGCAGTATTACTCATAATGAAGGAAACTAAGCATGTCAAAGCATGACTAAAGGAAACTCATTAGTGTCACAAAACACATACCGGGGGACCAGCAAAACCAACAGCGCCAGTTGGGCCATTTTCTCCTCGGGAACCCTGGCCAAAAAAATTAGAGTAGTTGTATTTAACAATTGTCTTTTTATATACAGAATAATTCATAGAAGGATGTTAACTATTTACTATCATAAACGTGCTTACACTTTTGTTCTATTAACCAGAATTGATGAACTTTTAATCATGAAATAAACAATGCTAGCTGTGATGTTAACATCTGCCTTGTGTTCAAGACTATATTTAAACTTTCAGAATTTAGAGATGGAAGGCATAAGCAAGCACTAAAAGCACAGTAGGTGAAATTCTGCTCACAGCTACTTCCAGAGATGGCACAGTTAGCTGAAGAGCATGTATTTTATCCATATCCCAATGAGATAGACTGGGAAAAAAACCACAGTAGTTCACAGATGTATCCTTCTACAAGATCAGAATAGCTATGAGCTGCTTCAACTGAGCTTTCCACACAGCATTTGTTTGGAAAAGGAGGAGCTGAAGGCTGCCAAGATCCAGCACTCCCTAGAGGGGTGGAAGCTGTTTCAGTTTATACTGGAAATAGGATTGCTCTGATTTATGACAGAGACATAATCAATTCCAAGCAGTATGAAGGATCTAGAAGGGCTGAGCCTCTAATTCCCTAATCAAAGTCAACCCTTAAAATCACAAATTAACAGAATATGACTAGAGTTAACACAACTAGAGGAACTCAGGTATACCTCTGCTCTTTGTCCATCTAGACAGCTGTATGTTTACAGTAGTATCTGGTATAGGCATGCTTTGAACAATTAAAAGTGGTGGTGCACTTTCAGGAGTGAGTTAAATGAGGGTAAGTCTCTGTAAATTTTGCCCTAACGCAAGTATAGGGCCAAGGGAAAAAATCTGCTAATTGTTTTTGCAAGTGCACAGCATCAAGAAAGAACTACAGATTTTATCTACAAAGGAAGGAGAGGAAAAAGAGGAAAATATATCAGCAAATGAGACAAATGGCTGGAGTCTGGATAAGCGTTATATATTGTCAACTTATGTCAGTCAAAAACCGAACATGTTTACTCACAGGGTTTCCACGGGAGCCAGGAGGACCAACTAGACCTCTAGGACCAGGTTCACCCTTAAAATTAAATTAAAGGTTATTATTTCCCAAGTAACTTATTTGACAAGTAGCAAAAGTGCCAGTAAAGTGTGATAATATCGAGAAACTTCAGTAGAAAATTGAGTAAAAATCTGTTTACCTTTTCACCAGTGGGACCTGCTGGACCCATTGGGCCTATTGGACCAGGAAGACCCTTTTGAAAAATTAAGATGAAAAGAAGTTAGAGAAGTTGTGCTTCAAAACAGTTAGTTTAAATCTTTTCATATGTTAGTATTTCCATATGCTTTTTCATTCCTTTAAAGTCTTCTCCTTTATCTCAGAAAACTTCTTGGGCCTTCTTTATCTAAAACTGACTTGAATTTCCTCTCCCAGTGACCAAAATCCCACATCTCAAAGGACCTGCTTTCCTTCATTCTCTTTTTTCACTTACTTCATCTTCTTTATGTAGTGTTTGTGCATAAGGCCAGTGATAAAAAAAAAAACCACACCGGCATTATTTTGCTGTCTCAGGAGAAAATTCAGTCCTTCTTTCCCACTTGCACTGAAGCTCCTTTTGTTATGCTAGTATTTAACTGTTTCAATTATCTTTAAAGATCCATCACTACTTCCGAAGATTCATTGATATCTTAAAACTCCTCAAGTGTCCTTTGTCCCTTCGGGGGCAGTTAAGGTGCAAATTTTCCATTCAGACCCATCAACTCCACATAATGATCCCACAACATTAACTATATTACCTTCCTGAATATTTAGATATCCCAATTACAGTTCTCTTTAATTAGAAGCAAAATACCAAAACTTGCACCAAGTTTGTCTTGAACAAAATTCCCCCTCCCACCAAAGAACTGCTCTGGAACTTAGTTTAACTGTAGAGAAATATAGAAAAAGAAGGCATTAACAAGGGATACCGTAATGCCATTAATGCTTTAGTGGTCATTAGCAGAAATATCTGCAGATACCCGACTATAGAACAGGGATGTACATTTAGCTCACCATTGCTTTATCTGCTCACCAGTTACTGTAAACTAAGAAAACACCTTACAATGACTAAGAACTGTTTTGTATCTTTGGATAATATCTGACTTGTATAACTCATTCCAGCTCAGAGCTAATGTTTTTAAGTTAGTGCTTCTGTATACTAAGGTTTCACCAAAGACCTTTTGCTCTTTTAACAATAAATTTAGGCCAGGCAGAATCATTATCTTTTGAATGTACCTCGCTTTGCAAACACCTAGCAGTTAGTACTCCAACTGGTTTGCAAAACCCAAGATCCTCAGATACATGAGATTCATGTAAAAAGTAACTCAACTTCAGGGAAGAAAATATGGTCAGTGTATACACAGCAAACCCAGTGCTTTTGGGGTTATTTCACAGCTGGTCTATGCAGAAGAGCATATGTAACATGACTTGAAGAGATTCACCATGTTATTTATGCATAGGAGATTGTTTTTTTTACAGTAGAGTCAGTGACTTACTGCCCGTATGGGGCTTAGTACATTTACTGGAATTTTCACCTGTGAAACTCAGGACAGATCACAGGGAACTCAGTCCAAACAAGAAGGTGGCATCTGCCTTAGTACAAGAGTAAGAGGTGGAAGGGCTGCTTTTTTGTTATATATATATTCTGCCTGTCCCTTTTTCAATATTTTTACTATAGTCAGCCTAGCTGAATCCCAAATCAACACACTACTTCTGGGAATCCTTTCCTTTGATATCTTAACTCCCACTATTGATGATACCAAATAGGGGTTTGGGACACAGATATCTCAAACCACTCTGCACATAGTATCACCAGGCTGAGTAGCATTTAACTTCATGAGTTGAGCACCCTAGCAGAATAAACAATATGGTGAGTGAAGAACAGGTCTAAACAGGGTGATGGATTTACTTACTCTTGCCCCGTCGTTGCCAGCTGTACCTTCAGCACCCTTCTCACCTACACCACCCTATGGAAAATACCCAGAAAGTCTCAGTTATGACACTAGATGCTGAATACCCTGGAATAATTGCAGTATTAAGAGACTGGTGACTTGCCTCAAGACAACAGAAATAAACACTTACTCTATCACCCTTGGGGCCAGGTGTTCCAGCGATCCCTCTTTCTCCAGGCATACCTTGAAGTCCTGGTGGGCCTGCATCACCAGGTGTCCCACTAGGGCCTGGACTTCCCTGAAGCAAATAAAGAACAAGTTGCTGTCTATTCATCTGTGAAGTATCTTTGTCTCCAGGCTACAGAACACACTGTGCCTGTGTTAAAGTCTCTAGGGCACTGTTTTAAGTAATAATTTTCTCTTAACTTTGGACTTTATTCATGTCCAAATACTTTTCCCATTGTGTTACTCAGGAAGTTCAGTTGTAATACCGAACTGTAATACTGTAGTCTTTCCAAAAACATTAGTATTTACTTAGTGCATGAGAACAGGCAAAAAAAGAAACTCAAGCATCTCTCTACCTTGATGCCACATGGTTCTATTACACTAAGTAGCTACAGGTAGAAGTTGCCAGGGGCAGAGTTGCTGTTTTTATGCTTTGCTTCTCACAGCTTATGTCTCACATTACTAGAGACAATCCCTACTTGGGGTGACCTTCCTAAGCCTAAGTAAAAAGATTGCAGGTGAAAGAAATGCATGGTGTTTTCAGCATTTCCTTTTAAACATTCATCCCTGCCAAATGTCTTTGTGTAAACTAAAATGGCTTTTAAAACCTTGCTAGAAGGTTTTCTGCAGTTCAGAAATGGATTTGCCCAATTTTACTGAGGAGCACAAAAGCCATTTTAAACTTCAGACCTATATAAATTAATACAAAATGTGATTTCTCGACATTTTAGTATCTTGCAATTTATTAATATTTTTATACTGGTATAAAAATGGTTTTTATGTCCCCCTAAAGCCCTTTTCATGAAAGAGATCTTGTTTATATGAGCTATCCCTTTTATAATTAAAAAAAAACCTCCTCTATGTTTGCATGCATGAGCAGTATCATACATTACATCACTGCAGCAACACAAATCTCCATTCAGCTTACCTTTGGACCATCAGGACCATGGCCTCCAGCCATACCCTTTTCACCCTGGAGTCCTGATGCACCTGGTTCTCCCCTCTCTCCTGGATTGCCACGTTCTCCCTACCAAATTGAAAATTATTACTTATTTGGAAATCATGGTACAGTTCTGGTAGACAAAATCCTAAATACACTGTAAGTACAGCACTGCTATTTGAACAAAGAGCCTGTGAACAAATTCTAGGAGAACTGATCAAATACAAAAACAGCTTTAGGCTTTTATTGTTAAAGGTAGGGGAAGTAGCATGTTCAGTCTGGAGAAGAGAAGGCTGCATGGAGACCTCATAGCAGCCTTCCAGTATCTGAAGGGGGCCTATAAGGATGCTGGGGAGGGACTCTTCATTAGGGACTGTAGTGATAAGACAAGGGATAACAGGTTAAAACTTAAACAGGTGAAGTTTAGATTAGATATAAGGAAGAACTTTACTGTGAGGGTGGTGAGGCACTGGAAGGGGTTGGCCAAGGAACCTGTGCTGTCCCTGGTGGTGTTCAAGGCCTGGCTGGACAGAGCCTTGGGTGGTATTAATTAAAAACATGGTTTATTGCAAGGTGTGCCTGACCATGGCAGGGGGGTTGGAACTAGATGATCTTAAGGTCCTTTCCAACCTTACCTAGTCTATGATTCTATGTTGCTTAGCAAACTAAAAACTGTCATTTCATAGGTGTAAATCAAATCGTTTAGCAGCTAGTACTCAACACCACTTCATGAGCTACAAAACCATTAAAGGTTGTAGGTTTTACAGAAGCCATCTTAAAATGTATCCATGTTTACAACCATTTTGTTGGTGGGGAAAGAGTAAAATACTCACTTTAGCTGTTCAAGTCCACATTCCATATCAACTGGCAACATCAGCGAACTGTTACAAATGTTTAAACACTGATAGAAAACACTTACCCTAGGGCCCAATGGACCAACTGCTCCAGGATCTCCAGGCACACCCTAAGCAGAACAGAACTCACCATTAGAACGAGAGCATTATTTATGAATAATGCCTTACAGTTATGCAAGTTAGAGATAAAAAATTAATTTCCAAAATACTATGAATGTAGACGGCTAGTTCTGACTATTATTTGCCCGAGACAAGAGCAGAGTCTAAATCAGTCCAAGATATTGGTCAGATTCTAGAAATTATTTTATCCAAAAAGCAGTCCTCAGACAGCTTTCAGACTACATCAGTACATATTTTGAAATAGAGTGGGAAATTAAATTACAAAGAGAAAAAATGGTAAAAGTACTTCATGAAATGAATTCTTGTAACATTACACAGAAATTACCTGATCACCCGGCTTTCCTCCCTCACCTGGAGGACCTGGTGGACCAGGCAAACCCTGTAAAAAAAGTTAAAAAAATGGTGACTAAGATGGTAGAAAATTATGTAAATTCAGGTTTAAGTAAGACACCAAGAATATCAATGTAGTATTATACCCCATACTAGAGTATGCCATCAGAGACCCCTAAGAAAAAGTTACATGAATACTGCACCAAAGTGTTTTCCCTGTTCTAAATGGCAGCCTTTCTTTAATGTTAATTTGTAGGACAAAGGCATATCAGCCCTAAAAATAAAGTTCTCTATTAATAGAGGTTGACTTAATTAATATTTTATTATCAAAACAATTCTTTGGCTCTGTATTTGACACATCTTTGGAAAATCTTCAAATTAAAACTGAAAAACAACAAAGGTTCTCTCGGGATACAGAGCTGGTATTTAAGCCTTTGCCAGTTCAGTTTAGCGCACAGCTGATGTGAAAGCTAAGTATCACTCATTATTCTTAACATCGCTGCCTTAGTTCTGAAATTGCATTTTGTTATACATCACTTGTTCGAACTTCTCCAATTTAAGTTGACATCATTTTTTAATCTTTCTTTAAAAAAACATGAATGCACGTACCTGAAACCCTGTAGGACCTGGAGGGCCTTGTTCTCCTCTTTCTCCTGCTAGACCCTACACGAAAGAAAGTAGTAAGTATACAGCAGAGGAATATAGGCAGGCCTCACAATTTTTCTTCTCTCTGAATATGTATATTTTCAATTATGGGTTTGTTTATTATACATTTTTTACTTAACCCTAGGACAAGGCATACCCTATCTAAAAAATGTAATAAAATGTATATAATTTCTCTAAGATCCTCCCCCAGAAGTTCTGTGCTGGCAGGGAAACAGTTCTATTGAAACTAAGGAAGCTAGGAGTATGAACTATGAGAAAATTTTGCTCCTTGCTCTATTTTTGTAACGGTCAGTAAAAGGAATTAAACTACTAATATATTATTCAATACAAAGCTTCCCATTTTCTAGGAAAAAAATTTCTTTAAATGTTCTTGTGATTTTTTTGTTTGGAATCAACAACTGGCATGAAGATAGATAAAAAGAGAAGCAGAAGAGCAATGAATGGATGGAGTGACTGGCAGGTAGGTAGAGTGGTAAAAGCTGACTTACGGGAGGGCCAACAGGACCAGAAGGACCAACTTCGCCATCTTTACCAGGGGCTCCCTGAATTAAAAATGGCATAGGAAGTATTGTATAGTGAACATATATAACAGAAAAGCATCATATTTTGTTATCATTGCAAACAGCAGTCGCACTCACTCTCTGTCCTGGGACACCTGCATTGCCTGCTTCTCCGGGTTTTCCAGGATCACCCTGATATGCAGAGTTAAAAATTACTGGGTTTAGATACTGTTTTCATCTATTAAGATATATGCAAATGTTTAAAGTTAAACAGATCTTGGGTACCAGGTGCCATACTCACACTACTACCCTTTGGGCCAGGAAGGCCCATGCTGCCTGGCTGACCTCTGATTCCAATTGAACCTGCCGGACCTGGACGTCCATCTTCTCCAGGAGCACCCTGCAGAGATAAAGCATTTTCTACATTCAATTATAAATGTATTTATTCTTATGAACTTATTTACCCCTGTAAAATGTTTGTGTATATATATATATAAAAAAATATCAATCTAGTTTGGCACTATAGTTATCAATCAACGTGTTTTTAAGGCAGACACAGCTGTAGCCATACTGCTGAATTTGACTAAATATTATGCAATTTTTATAATAGAGCCACTATGTACAGATACTTTAGTGTTTTCTTGAAGAGACAGAAAAGATACTGAGTTCAAGATGGCTTAAAAATATTGCAGCAGCTGCTAAACAACAGATACTGCTACAGAGGCAAAACTAAACGTACAGTATCTGTACTAATTTTGGAGCCAGGAATCTGAGGTGAACAGTTAGAAGATGAACCTTCAGAAATCAAGAAAACTGAAATTAATAAAGTAATTTCAGTGAGTTGGGACCCTTGAATTAATCTGGCATTAATTGAAAGTACTAAGTTTTTGTGTCACTTACCAGTGGGCCAAGTTTTCCTTCAGGGCCTTGAACACCTGGATTTCCTGTCAAACCCTGAAAGTGGGAGTAACATTGGTGTTAAGGTTCTGCATATAATTCTAGAACAATAGAGAAATGCAAATAAATGCAAAAGACATGCTCAGTTACTACCATAGTACAAACTTTTCTGTATCAAAGGTGGTCATCTTTGTCTTCACTTTACAGCTTCATCCCCCACTGTCTTTGATCTTCCTTTTTCCTATTCTTTTTTTCCCTATTCTTGCTTTTACACCTCTCAAGCTTCTCACAGGCTCATCTTTATTTCTGCCAACATTATTTTGGATGAGGCCTTGGGTGGCATGGTTTAGTGTGAGGTGTCCCTGCCCATGGCAGGGGGGTTGGAACTAGATGATCTTAAGGTCCTTTCCAACCCTAACTATTCTATGATTATCTGAACTGTAACATCCCTTTCTCTCCTTTTGTGATATTCCAAATTCTCCTCAAATACTTTTCCTGAAAAATTCTCCAGATGACATGCACCACTCAACTATGTAAGATATCAATCACCAGCTTAATGAAGGTTGGACTTCAATTAACTTGGCCCTTAGTTCATGTTATCTGTGGCAACTATGTGCTTTACAAGCACACCCCCTTCAGTTCCACTGGCTGGTCCCAATCAAGGTTATTTCTCCTTCTTCAGAGGCAAGTGGAACGTGTGCTTACCAACATCAGCAGGAAGACAGACAGATGTTTTGGCCTTTACCCTTTAAATAGCTCCACTGAAACAAGTCTGTCCTTCTATAATAGCTTCTTAATTCTGCAAAGTTCATTGTTGCTTTCTGAAAATGAAAAATGCCGTGGTTTATAGTGTACTGCTATTAGTTCCTTACCCTTGCACCCGGGAGGCCAGGTTCACCAGGACGCCCAGGATCTCCCTGACCTCCTTTAGGACCAGAAGAACCTGCAGGACCACGCTCTCCTTGGGCACCCTAGAAAGATACCATTAGGCTACAAGTTAAGAGGTGGAACAGCAACAGTAAGGGAAGGTTAAATAAGACAGGTATCTTCTATTAAGGATCTATTTTTTTGCAAACAGAGTTCCAAATAATTAAGGCTTATTATTATTATTATTACTACTGCTACTATTTTCCTAAATTATTATTTAAAAGTTGTCTCTTCAATAAAAAAAATAATTTCAGAATTTTAGAATCCCTGTATTTTTACCAAGTCAGGAATTTACAGAAACACTAGACCAATAAATATGTGAGTCAGTTTCCTGGAAGTGTTAAAGCAGTTAGGAAAGCCAACGACAGATGAGCACGTCTGTTCAACGGACAAGTCTATAAAAACAGTCCACACACAAAGAAAAGGCTTTCATATAGTTACCTACTACAGAGCAATACACAAAGAAAAAAATAGTAGAACAGGTCAAATCTATCCATATTTAAGCATGAGGGAGCATTAAGTCAGGGACAAGCAAGCAAAGCTGAACATCACAGGAACTGAAAGTGATTTTTCCCAAAAAACTTTTAGCCTCAAAACATTCAAATCCCTTTTCGGCACCTGTCAACTCCTTTTGATCCTGCTTCCAGTGATTTTGAGGATCTGCCTATATGCCTAGAAGCAGGCATTTTTAATGGAACTCTTTCTTTCTATATATCTCCATGTATGAAAATGTAACAAATGATCTAATAAAAGATGGACACTTTCATTTCATTACCTTTGGTCCAGGCAAGCCATCAGAACCTGGAAAACCACGGTTACCAGGAGCACCCTAAAAAAAGCCACAGATATGGGATGATTATCTTATTTTTTACACACCTTATTGAAAATAAAGTACTAGATTTAGGGCTTGGGGTTTCAGTTTATTTCCTTACAAATTCCTTACTTCAATACTTTAAACTTGCCTTTTTTACCACCTGGAGTGATAAAAATGTCAGTGCTTCATTTTTGCATGCTGAACAGCTTCTTCTATGTGAACAGCCTCATTGAAAGCAAGGTGACAATTTGTACAGGGTTAAGAAGAAATCTGAGATTTGCCTGTCATATCTCCATCATTTCTCCTACCATACTATCTGGGGCACTGAATCCAGAAATGAAAGTATTCAGTATTAAGAAGAAAAAAAAAGATAACGGTGTCCTGGGTTCAGCAGTAGCAGTCATTTTTCTCCTGTAGCTGGTGCAATGCTGTGGTTTTGACTTTGAGCCTGAGAACAACACTGATAACACTTAGTTGTTGCTAAGTGATGTTTACTCTGACCAAGGACTTTCTGAGTCTCGTGTTCTGCCAGGGAGGAAGCAGAGACAGGACACCTGACTCAAACTAACCAAAGGGGTATTCCATATCACAGCATGTCATGCCCAGTATATAAACTGGGGGCAGTTACCCGGAAGGGCTAGATCGCTGCTCGGGTCAGGCTGGGTATTGGTTGGCGGATGGTGAGCAGTTATATTCTCTTCCTTTGTTATTTCCCTTATCATTATCATCGTTGGTGGTAGCAGTAGTGGTTTTGTGTTATATCTTAGTTACTGGACTGTTCTTATTTCAACGCATGGGAGTTACATTCTTCCGATTCTCCTCCCCATCCCTCCAGGAGTGGGAGGAGGAAGAAGGTGGGGAGTGAGCAAGCGGCTGCGTGGTTCTCAGTTGCTGGCTGGGCTTAAACCACAACAAACGGTATGAAACTACTGTTAGGAAAATAGTTTGACTACACCCAGAACTAACCTGTGAGAAAACTCGTGGTTAGCTCAACAGGTTTTTTTGGCTTAGCATTGCATTTCTCAAGACATATTATTCCTTTGGATTGCTTACCCTCTCTCCAACAGGACCCGGTGGACCTACTGACCCTGGATCACCTCGAGGACCTCTTTTCCCTTCTTCACCTATAGGGCCAATGGGGCCCTGAGGACCTTGTGGGCCCTAGTGAAAGTAAAATATTTAAAAAAGACAAAATTACTGTTAGCTTACAGCTTCTCAGGTACATTGGAAAGGACTGTCTTCTAAACATGATTAACATTTTTCCAAATAAAAGAGGAAAAAAATTAGGGTTTGAATTACTTTAAAAGTGCAGCTTTTCAGCATTAGTTTTTCTCTGTTACAATGTTTATAATTTTTCAGTAAGTGTACTTCGAATAAACTAAATCTGCAGTTCAGCTGTATAGCACTTCTAATAGTCACCTATTTGGTCAGACACAACAATTTATATTTACTATTCTCAACTGGGCAAGCTGCAAAGGATCCAAAATTCAGTGAGACTCTAGTAGAAATCCTGACAGTCAGTGGAAAGGAAATCATTACTTTGTCTGTATGTTTCTGTCAGTTATTACATGGTCATTCAACTAGTGAGAGAAAAACTAAAGATTGATTAACAAGTCAAACTGATTCTAACTCTGCAGAATCACTTTTCTTCCAAAATTCACATGATTACAGCATAGAATTAGCCATGTTCTCAAATAATCTTTCACAAATATTAGCTATGTGCTACACAGCTCTTCATACCATAAATATATAAATATTTGTATTATTTTAATGTATGAAGAAAATATAATTAACATATACGTAACTGCATAAGTATAAATGTATTAAATACCAGTGTAAAATAAAAAGGACACTTTTATTATGATTAGCTTGCAGACCTGTGCTCTTAAATGTCCAAGATCACATGAATCCATTTCATAGGAGATTGGGAAATTGGAATACAGTCATTCTGAGTGCCACAGAAACCTCAGCAGATGCACTAATAGTTTTTTCCATCCTCGAGTATTGTAAGGCCTATATTGAGTAGGCGACTAACCAAAGGACCTGCTTCGCCAGTCATTGTTAGTACAGTCTAGTCAGGTTCATTTTGGTTTGTTCCACTATAATTACTCTCATGATTATGAGCATCAGAAGTGTCTTGAAAAATTTAAGAATCTATAAAATATTCATACAAGCCTTTGTGATTTCTTTTCATCTTACACAATGCAGACTTACAGGTTCACCTTTGGGTCCTGCTTCTCCCTTGAAACCTGGGACACCTGGGTCTCCCTGAAAATACACGAATAACATCCATAAGGTTAAAACTCTGCATAAATTTTTTGACCATTTTGTATTATGCTATGAAACAGAAAAACAGTTTCTAGTTTAGTGACTAGCTGTAGGCAATATAATAGATGCTTATAATGTTTTGTCTTTCCCCTTAGTGTGCTTGTTTATTTATATATTATATGTATATATTTGTTATAAAACAAACTTAAATTTGACAATTCCAGGAAATAACAGTTACTGCTTGTCCAAGGTTATACAGACAGTCTTTTTTTCTTAGACCTTTAAGAAAACAATCCCAGTATTTTGGACAGACAGCAGATTCACAAGACCCAAGTTTTGGCATACTCACTAACATGCTCTTAACTTATTTAAAGCAACCCCACTGTTAATCATAGAATCACAGTATGGTTTGGGATTGGGTTGGAATGGAAGTTAAAGATCACCTAGTTCCAACCCACTGTCATGGGCAGGGACACCTTCCACTAGACCAGATTGCTCAAAGCCCTGTCCATCCTGGCCTTGAATGCTTCCAGGGATGGTGCAGCCACAGCTTCTCTGGGCAACCTGTTCTAGTGTCTCACCACCCTCACAGTAAAGAATCTCTTCCTTATATCTAATCCAAATCTATCCTCTCTTTCAGTTTAAAGCCATCCCCCCTTGTCTTATCCCTACACACCCTTGTAAAAAGTCCCTCTCCGGATTTCTTGTTGGTCCCTTTAAGGTCTGCTATAGGTCTCCCCAAAGCCTTCTCTTCTCCAGGCTGAACAAGCCCAACTCAGTCTGTCTTCATAGGAGAGGTGCTCCAGCCCTCTGATCATCTTCGTGGCCCTCCTCTGGACTCACTCCAACAGGTCCATGTCCCTCTTGTGCTGGGAACCCCAGAGCTGGACACAGTACTCAGGGTTGTGTCTCATGAGAGCCAAGCAGACAGGGAGAATCACCTCCTTCCACCTGCTGGCCACTCTGCTCCTATGCAGCTCAGGATACGGGTCACTGTCTTAGTTTCATAGACTGACACATTTGCAAGACATGACAATTTCGACAGAGCCAAAGACATCATTACCGGCTGGCCTCGAATACCCGGCGGGCCAGTACTGCCTTGTGGTCCTGGGGAACCAGGTGGACCTGATAAACCAAGGGGGCCTCCAGTCCCTGGAGATCCCTACAGATAGAAAGAAAAGCAAGTACAGTAAGGAAACATAATAAAAATAAGAAAATAAAGTGAATTCACTTACATGATTTCTTCAACAGGTGATAGGATTACTTACAGTAGGGCCCTTAGCACCTGGGGAACCATCCGTCCCTTCAGTACCCTACAGATAACATACCAATCATTAAAATTAATTCTAATGAAAAGGATATTGATAACAAAAGCAGATGATGATAATTATTTTATCCACTTTAGAAGACCAATAAAGTCTGGTCTTATAAGACAATAAATTAAATAAATACAGTAACACGTATGATCTACTTGTGTAAATGCCAATTGGAGTAACAACGCAAGCAAGCTAATGTGATTCTTAATCTTTAAGATCTTAAGTTTAAGCTTTAAAGTACTTCTAGGATTGAGACTATATAAAGCTGTGTACCTTTCAGTTTTCCAAGTTGTTTTAATTAATTAATGAAAAGTTATTTTCAACAAAATAAGCACAAAACAAAAGAATGAGACCTTTCCGTTCCTGAGAAAAAAGTAATTTGAGTACAAATCAATGTCTATCAAGTTGGGTTGGGTATTAGAACTCCCTACAGACAAGCAACACACAAACTAAGCACTGAGGAACTCAATTTAATATACTTACAGGAAGACCTTGCGATCCAGCTGGGCCCTGTGGACCTGTTTCACCTCTTTGTCCTTGAGGACCTTCAGGACCTCGAGGTCCTGTTGGACCTGCTTCACCCTAAGATTTCACATGAGAAAACAACTGGAGATTATTTTGCTCTAAAAAGTAGTGCTATGAAGTAACTAAGGAGGAATACTGATTTTATAAAAAAAAAAATTCAGAATTTTCAATAGTTCGTTATCCTTAAAATACATTTTTGCTTACCTAGTTCTGCTTCTACTAATTTACTCTTATGTGAATGTAAACTTTAAAAGGACAAACAGAATTTTTCCTCAATGTATACAAGGACAAGGAATCTTTCTACAGAGAAGTAGCACTATAACACCCGTGACCCAGATCAGATAAAATAGTTTAGATAGACATCGCTCTCTAAAATCTCAGTATGTATCCATAACTCGGCAACTTTTTTTTAGCTTCAGTAACAACTAAAGCTTAAGATTTGGAAATCATAACACATCTGGGGGTTTTTTGCACAGTACAGATTAACTGACTGTTGCAGCACTGTATTAAATCCAAAATCCTTGTGAGATTGGACCAGATGCTCATATAAAAAAATTCTTCCTTTGAAACCTCTTTATATAGCAAATTTGCCTTTTGGAACTGGTGGCTGTTAGTATCACGTCTTCATAGCTGAAATACACACATTCATTGTATAGTCTGCTTAGCTTTTTCGAGTTCAACACAGCTCTTCCAATTTTATATCATCTGATGATCAAACTTGAAGACAGCTCCTGCTTTCCAAAGTTTCCATTGATTCATCATATGACAGCTTCTCCAAACATTTATTTAGGTATTAACTAGTGCTTAGCCATACTAAAACATTGATGACATGCACTAAAAGGCCTATCATTTAATTGCATACATTATGTTAATTCTCTTATTAAGACTTGTTCCCAAAACACCCTTTTGTGAATGCATCTAGCTTCAGAACACAAAACATCTGCTGAACTTGGCTACCTGACTGATTGGGAGTTTCTTCTTACATAATTTTTTCCTATCATGTTTCAGGATTGTAAAGGAACAAAGAGGAGCAACTGAGTGGAGGACAAGTACAAAAAGTGTAAGGAAGTTGTATGAACCATAAAAAGGTGGTAATTGTCATGTGCTCTATGATTATGAACTGCAGTACATCTCTGATAGGGTTCAGGCATTTGTCTTACCAGTCCAGGTCATCTCAAAAAGTGTCCTCAGCTGAAACTAGAAGTTTCAGCACTATAAGGTACTGCTTAAACACTGTCTTAGACTAGTTCCTACAACTTAACTTGTAATAATGCATCTTGTTATTCTTTGAATGCACTGGACAAGATTCCTGAGGCACTGCATGACAACCATCTTATAATCACCCCTTAGCTCAAGCAAAAATGAAAGCAATGACAGCATCCTAACTGTGGTAAATAGCAACTGCTTCATTTGGCCTCTGATTTCTATCTTCTGTCTCAAGGTCTTGACTAAGATTGATTTCACAGCAACTCTTAATGATCTGTATACATGTCAGTCTCAACCCTGTGTAGCCTAGCACACATTTTTTATTCTATGGACTAAAGACATATTAACAAGGTATTTTTTTTTTTACCTTTACACCTGGAGCACCTGGAAAACCTGGAGAACCAGTTATGCCAAGTGGGCCCTATAAAAGACAGACACAAAGCTGTAATTCTACAGTTTAGATTACAGATTAGTATCTAATCGCTGGGCAAACATGGTTCTGGGATTAAGTGTATTTTTTAGTTATAAAACATTTGTTTATAACAAAACAAAAATAACAATCATTTTTCTAAGTGATACAGATCCATTTTATAGAATTGTGGTGCAGTATTTTAATGATGTACTTACTGACTTCAGCAAAGTTACAGCTCTTGATTCAGTTATTAATGCACAAATTGCAATGTGTACAGTTGACAATTACAGCAATTGTTTTTCAATTTTAGTTTTTAACAAACTATTAATATCCTCTTTTTAGATCTATGGTTTTGTGGTATGGAAATAAAAAGATCAGATATTTGTTAAAGGATCACAATTCGTCCTACAGAATGTAGCAGAGTTTCAATTCTTTCAGACTTAAAACGGTAATCTAGAAAAAAAGAGAAATACAAGCCACATCTACTCTAAAATAATTGGATTGCTAGACAAGATTTTTGTAGTAAGCAACAAGTGAAAATGACAAGTGGAAATATAATTAGAGGCTATGCAACTTTATGCCCTGCTTCCTACTCTTCTGCCCCACTGAGTTTCCAAAATTCACAGCAAAATTCATTCACAAGCTTTAAAACACAGATTTTGTATCAAATTTTCAAGGCTGTATAGACACATACTGCAGAGACTTTACTGCTTGGATCTTTGTTCAGAGATAGGCAGGTATTTCTGGAAAAGGAAATGGAGGAGAGGACGCCACACCATGAAACACAGTGCTGTGCAGAGGTACACCTTCAGCTCCTGGAGGCAGTGTAGCTCTTCCCAAATAGCATTATATCTTGAGACAGTCGATGCTGTGTCTAAGAAGGGAGAGGCTGAGCAGAGCATAGTATTGAAGTGACTACACAATTGCTGTATCTAGAGCAGAATTCTTGGGGGTGCTGCAGAGTGTAGGTGTACCTCATGTGGCTGCAAGGACATGAAGTATGGGGCTGGGATGAAAACAGCTGGGGCTGCATTATATGGCAGACTGTCCAAACTCACTAGAAAGCAAACTTTAAGTGTATACACTTGAATATACCTGTACGCTATGATACAAACCTTGTTCTGCTAAACAGAAAACTTCCAAATAAGGGCTTTTCACTAAATCTGTAAATTAAATTTCATAATGCTTTTTGTGCTGAACAAGGCATTCAACAGATTTTTCTACTGTATTATAAACTCTCTGGATGGCGGCACACAGTGGTTATTAATATTCACTACAATACTGCTCCCAGATGGTTCTTCTTTATCTTTTCCTAACTTTCTTTTTTGTGCAATATGATGCATACTGTAAAAAAAATGTTCTATGTAATAAAGCTCCACTGACAAGCTTAATAAGAACAATCTGTCCCCCAGAGCACTCATTACAGACAACATTTCTGCCACGACCTTGCATGGATTTCTACAAAACTGATGTAAGAGCTCACTAAGGATATTTTTGAAAACTTATGTCTCAGTTTATTGGATCACAAATGTATGTCTGCCAAATCTCTCTCTCATTGCAGGAAGAATTCCAGAATTATGCTGTACTACCTCACTGACCCAAATAACAATGCATTTCATTAACACTTCCTCCAATGAGAAACATATGCATTAAGTACCACTGTCTTCCTTATGACACTACATGGAATTTTACCAAAAATGTTAGCCAACAAGATAACAAGTCCAGCGAAGCTGAGCTCATATATTATGCCAAAGAAAAAAATTCAAGTTTCAGGTAGAATTTCATAGCTCAGGACCCAGGTTGTTTTGTTGTGTTTAAAAAAAAAACAAACCCAAACAAATAAAAAACTAAACAGTTTCAGATACTGAAAAATCTTTTAATTGAAAGTTTCTTCTAATGAATTACCCTTCACTCATGATACACTAAATAAAGTAGTTTTGCAGCTTCTAGACATTTATATTTTTTGTTTCCATTACAGTTAATTATTTCGCAATGAGGATTTTAATAAAAGACTCTTTTGATTAAGATGACACAGGGAAATGAATTTTTCTCAGGACTTATATCACTTCTAAATAAAGAGTATGCAGGGAATGAAATCTTAATTGCAGACAGTATGCAGGGGTTTGAGGGTTTAGGGGTGGCGTGGTGGTTTTGGGAGGGGGGGGTTGTTCTTTTTTTTGTTCTGGTTTGTTTTCTGGGGTGGGATGTTTTGAGGGTTTTGGTTGGTTTGTTTATACACAGAGTGCGAAAGGTTCAGGCTGTCTGCATAAACGGACAGAGACTGTCAACCACATCCCAAAAGTAATGCTTTGAAAAAAAAGGAAATAAAAAAGAATGCCACATTTTTTAAAGTGGAAGCGGACTTTGCACAAATAGTACAAAATCATCATAAGCCTTCATTTGCAAAAGCAACACATAATTAACTGTTTGTATGTGAACAACCACACTGGCTTCCTAATACTCATGTGAACTCACTCAAACACATTTTGCAAATGTGCTGTGAGACCCAATTGTAGGATTGAAACCACCACCCTTTGATACACTGACATCCACAGCTTAAACAGCTCTGTTGCAGTTGTGTCAGATATTCTGCAGTCATGCAAGCTTTCTCAGTTTGGCAGATATTCAGACATAGGCTTCTGTTTCTTCAGTTCAGTGTGTGTCTCTCCATATTTAAAAGGCTATGGTTTACACATTTCTTACAATCAATTGCAGGAAATGCAGTGAAATGCATTTTTTCTTGCTGAGAATGGGTACAATCTCATTTGCCAACTTTGTATGTGAAGGAAGATAATATGTAATTATAAACTGTTTTATATTGCAGTGTGTATCTTTAACACACTTTTCTCCCTACAGTATGGGCCTCACTTCATGAAAGCAGCAAAGCATCACCTCTCCAATGAAGATGCTAAAGCCTACTCCTCTGCAAATTAAAACCTTCAGATGAAGCAAACTACAGAGTATTATTTCTCAGAGGATATCACTAGAGCTAAAATAAGTAGAACTAGGAACCATTCACAGATAATTCCAGGTGCCCTTGACTGTTACCAGAAACTGCCAACAATTTTCTCATGCTTCTTCAGGTAGTATGAGAAGGAAAGTGATTATAATATAAGGTAACCACCATTATAAGGTGGGGAAAAAAAAAAGAAAAAACTATTAAGAAAGAAACTTACCATTGGCCCTGGCTTCCCAGGCATACCATGCTGGCCACGTCCACCCTAGATATGAAAATAGACAAGATTTAATATACATGCTCCCCTTCAAGTTAATAGATTTCTCTTTTCAGACAGGCCAGTAGTTAGACAGTCTCATTGTATGAGCACATAACGTAAGTGAAGCACATAAGTGTCACAGGGAGAAATTCCATAAAAAACAATACCTGACACTGGATGTAAAGCAACTGAAAGAAATTTCTGCTCAATTATGATGTCATGTCAAAGCTAATCCCACTTTTTGTTGAAAATCAAAATATTTTTAAGACGGTTTTATTACCAGCAATTAAGTTATAAGACTTAATTTAAATTGAAAGTCTAAACTTTCATTTTAAACTTTCTCCAGAAAAATTAATATGTATTATTTCTATTTCAGTAATTTTTGGTGAAAATAGCCTTTCACAAGAAAGTTCATAGAAATGACAATTTTGTGTCACAAAAATATCAAGTGTGGTGAGCTACTTGGCCCTGTGAGCAGCTCTGGTATAAGAAAGCACCATATAGCATTCTTCGTTCAAAACTGTCAGCTTTTAAAATTCAGAGTAAAAGCCTCACCCCACAAAACTCTGTTCAGCCCTAACTTGCTTAAGCTAGAGCAGAACTTCCCATGGAATTGACTAGCAGTTACAGGAATAAACACTTCCTTGTTTTACTTAAATTGAAATCCCTGAGCCTGGGAGCAATTTAAGTAAAACAAGGAAAGAGAAGGAAGATCTTACTTACAGGGGCACCCTGTGGTCCAATTCGACCTCTTTCTCCTGGCATTCCTCTAGGTCCCTTGAAGAGAAAACAAAAAGCACATTATTTAGGAACTTATCATGGCAGAACATAAAATAGGGAAAACAGTTCAGTTGATTTCCCCCTGCCACACACCCCCACCCCCATAGTGGAGAGAACACATGCCACCCTCTCTTGTTTTTCTCTTCTTTGCTTTTTTAACATACTTCCTTTTCCTTTGCATCGTTTTACACTGCATCACTCTCCAGTGATTTTCTGCTCAATCTTCTTCATTTGCTTTTATCAACATGAATAGTTTTACTGAGACTACAAGCACATCACAGATGATGTGAACAACAGTTACAGAATCAAGCTGTATTTTTTCTCTCCGGCAAGTAGCTTATCTTGTCCTACAGCAGGAAATAAGTAGCAGCTTACATAAACCATTGCAGCCTCACAGGCTTGCCCAGTGGAAATATAATAGTCAGTGATTTCTCTTTTCCTATTTCAACAGTATGTCTAATTTTAAACACATTAGAATTCTGTACATACTCACCAAGGACACTAATGCAATCTCATTATTTACTACGTCTCATTCATAAAGTACGTTCCACTTCAGGGATATTACATTCTGCATGACACCAGATAGTGCTTCACAGAGAGATGTCATCATCAGAAATGTGCTTTACTTCCAGAAGCACCAAGAGTCTATTTTTGCCATGTTATGCTGCTTACAAGTATTAAGTTGTCCAAAACAACATCTGAATGAAAACTACTCATTAAAATTCATATTGGCAATAGCATTTACAATCCTAAAGCCATTTATGTAATATCCAGTGCATATGCCACTCACTAGGGGACCTGTTGCACCCATGGCACCTGTTGGTCCAGATTCTCCCTAGAAATGGAGATGAAATTACACAATTAGAGGAAACAAGTTAGAGGAAAATGGAGTTACATGTTTCATCCCTGTGCTCCATGTTTATGTTAGACCTAAGAGGCAGATTTGCATGTCTTTAATCTTAAGGAATAGTTCTGTCCCACCCGTAATTGTCATCTAAGGTTTCAGCTTTGAGCCTATCTTGAAAGGATTGACTCCAGCTGGCTATCCTGTGTTACCAGTGCTTTGAGCTGATGCTGTAAAGGTGCTGCAGTACCAGTGAGAGTCAAAAATTCTAAGAGAACAAAATTGCTAGGTGAAAAATAGTCAGTTGGAGAAAATATATTCTCTCATTTCCCCAGTGCCTTTTAAGACATAGTTTCTTTTAAGCCAATCTCTAGTATTACAGTCTGAAAGAGGGGAGTCAGGTTTTAGTTATGCCTCGCGATATGATAGGATTTGATGTGATGTTATGTTTTGCATATTATATTGTCATATTATATTGTCATATTATATTATATTGTCATATTATATTACATTACATTATATTAAAAAAATGTTTAAAAACTGTTTTATTATCTCGCAACTTGGTCACATAAAGACAACAAGAACCACAAACTGGTCAAGTTTGTACAAAATCACAAGATTTGCATGTGCTCTTAGCTAACAGGCTTTGTTGTCCGTAGTATTACGTATGTGCCACCGATGACAACTGTCATTTGTGTATCAATTCTCCCAGTGATATTTTACAGGCCTAAAACTGAGCTCCAGCTGAAACTGACTGGCACTGTTGAACAATCTTCTTTATAAAGCCCAGATATGTCATTGTATAGCATTTTATATGAATCAAATGCACAGTAGGAATGGGCAATTCCACTTAGCCTCTCCACTTCATATAAGTAGCACTGACAGGAAAGGCTTCAAAGCCTTGTCCAAATCATCTACTATCTTTCATTATTTTGGCATTACAGAAAACATGCTTAAGCATCTAGTTCTTTGGGCCATGAAAATACCTTCGCTCCAGCTGCTCCAATTTCACCTTTTGGACCGTCAAGTCCTTTCAATCCCTGTAAGTTATAAAAATATAGGAAAATTACATTTACATATGTACAGATTGAGAGCATTCCTACTATTGTTGTTAAAATAACTCAATATTGGTGTCAAGAATGGATCTGAGGTGGCAAGAATAAGAAAGGAAAAAAATAAAGGAGAAAAAAAAAGATGGAATAAAGCTTTTAAACATTTCCTAAATGCAAACCATTTGTACAAGGTACATTTCCTTGGATTTGGTTTCCTTTCTAAAACAAGAACATTAAAAAGAAATATCCTAAAACAACAAGGAGGTGGCTCTGAGCCATAGGAAACCTATTTATTCCTCTCCAAAGTAAAATTCTGGCCAGAAAACTTGGTAATTTGTAATCACTCCATGTTGCAAACATATCCACCCCTCAAGTTCCCCACCCTAATGCAAGACTTGCTGGCAAAGCGAGAGAACTGTCAGGTTTGTGCCTTCTGAAGCTTGGCAAGTCTCAAGCAAGCTCCTTCCAGATTCCCAGAACATTTGAAAACAGAGTGAAGAAAGGGATGGAGGATATAATACAGAGGTCAGCTTAAAGGGGAATAGCATGGCTTTTCTGCAAGGCCCTCTCTTAACTGCCAGGAATTCAGCTACAACTGGCAAGTCTAGTATCTTTATACCAAAACATCATTTATAAGGAGAGGGAAAACCTTGTCTCTTACCCTGTGTCCCTTGAGACCTGGGAGACCAGGAGCACCAGGAAAGCCTCGAGGCCCCTAAGTAGATAAAAGGAAAAACAAATAAAATCCTGATTTCTGCAGACAAACCTAACAATAATGTTGCTAACAGGAAAGAGGATAGCAGCATTAATACTCATACTCCCAACATTCCTTCACCTTGGTGACATTACATAGCAAGGCATAGCATTTGGGCGGTTCACAGACGATGCAGCCTAACATACTATGAAGGTAGACAGTCTCAGCATTATGCACATTCTCACTGATATTAAAAGCTTTATCACTTACATCAGTGTATGACCCAACCTCAAATTTCAATAGAAGTAATGAAATAAAACCAGTGGTAGATCAAGTTTTGAGGCCCAATATGGAGAAACCCTAATTAAACAGGGACCAAAACTATCATTCGAAATAATTAGAAACTGAGACCAAACTGCAAACTGTACATATTCTTTCAGAATATGTCAGTCGAGTAGCATGATAAACAACTGCTATTTAAACACATTTAATAATAAAACCAAAGTTGCCTTACACTTAGTTTTCTATCAAGTTTTCAGATCTCACAGGAATGACTAAGTAACAAAGGGGAGCTAGGTGCCTCATGTTCGACTATTGGTCACATGAATTTATAATAGAAATCCCATTAACATCTTCATACTCTCAGATAACAAGTCAATGAACTGTTTAAACACATAATTTCTCCTTTTGTGGTGCCTCTGAAGCAAAGGGTATAGTTTGTACCTTTCGGCTTAGCAAAAAAATCACAAAGCTATACTACAGAAAAGGAAGACCCATGAACCAACACTGAAATTCAGAGAAGCAAAAAATAACATCTGACATCTCAGCATTAGACAACTTCACATACAGACAAGCTGTTTCCTTATTAGCATATATGTAAGAAAGGTCTTTGCCTTCCCACAGTCAATTATATGGACAATGTTTGATCATAAAATTCAGTGAGAAATTACTTCAGATTCCTAAAGAAAAAAATAACTCATGAGGGTATGAAATTTCTGAAATTAATAGATGAGATTGTTTGAAATTGTGCCTAATGAGTTTCTCAGTGAAGAATGATCTCTTTTGTCATACAAGACCTTGCATGTAAATTTGAAATTGTACTACTTACGCTTGTTTAGACTGAATGTAGCCCACAAAAAGGATTTATTTGGCTTGTGCTCAGTGGTATATGTGTATCAGTTTATAAAACCAGGGCAATTAATGATGAAGCACACACATGGGATGAGTCACACAGCAAGAAGGCAAATTATGTACGAGGGGAACCAGCCATCGGGTGTCTCTGTAACAGTCTATGAGCTTGTCCTTGATCAAGACACGGCAGTACTCTGATAAAACATCAGGGTACCCAGTGGTATTCTCTATAGTGCTATACAACTGCAGCAAATCTTAATGCCATTTTGTGCGTCTGGGTGCAGTTGTAGTACTTCTTTCCTTCATTAAAAAGTCTTCTAAAAGATGATTTTATCGAGCAAAACAGCTTGATCAGAACAGATTACTACTCCACAGACTACATTTGCCTCATGCAGTTTAAAAAACATTGTCTTTGACCCATAAAACTTAGGAGGAAAGTTTAGGAAGCAGCATTGCCTTGTTAAAAAAAAAGGTTTCTCTCTCCAAGAGATCGTATCTCCAGCTGCTAAACAAAAACCAAAAAGTGCCATGCAATCACTGGATGCTTACAAAGAAAACGAGGCAGCTTACGAGATGATACACATCAGATGGCCTCAGCTCTGGAATTTCTCCATTCCCTTTCCAGCCACACTACAGCTCCCTTCCAGGTACAGAAACTTGACTGATGAGGGCAGAACACTCAATACGAGTCAAAATTATATATCTGTTTTATTTCTAGACTGAACCATGACAAGTACCCTCTGCAGCACGAGCACATATTATTTGGAAATCCTTTATTCATATTTGCGTACTGAAAATAGATATAAAAATAAAATATATATAGCTATGATATAATCCTCTCTTCCCCTGCCCTCAAAGTGACCCTTATGAAGTGCCACCCCAGCCTGACATCATTCTAGAGTCTCTGAGCACTTCCTGCATATGATTGTGAATGACCATGCAAAACACTGGGAAATGGGAGTGCAGCTTGTATGTACTATCATCTGTTCTATGCATATTTTATCAATGAAGCAGTTGAAATGTGCACCTGTGAAAGGACTCTCAGGATTAACTCAAGGATCTCTGCATGACCTGTTTGGTTCCAAGCTATCATTCTGATCTGGATTATTAGAGTAAGCTAACACAAGTATTTCAGAAATTGAATGGCAGAGCTTTGTAATTGTTATTAAGAGAGATAGTGATGATGTAAGTATGATCATTTTGCTAAAATGTAAATAAGCTCTTACTGGAGATCCTGGAAATCCAGGCTCACCGGACTGTCCTGGTCTGCCAGGTTCACCCTAAGGAAAGTAAAAAAAGGAACATATGAAAATAGCAAATGTGAAATTATCTTATCATTCTTCCATTCAAACAAATGAGGACATTCACATCAGTATTATATATCTCCTCTTTACTGTAACAATTTCAATGATAAAAATCAACTACACACATCACTAACAATGTGCATTGGACACAGCTTTTAATGGTTTTTAACAAAGAATTGCAGGAACTGAAGACTGGGTCCAAAATGCATCTCAGCATCACAAGATGGTGCTGCAAGGTAGTTTTCCTGTGAATTAGTGAAGCAACCTTTTGTCATCCTTACACAGAGTCAAATTACTTTAATTTTTCATAGAAACAGCAATCTAAAACTGCCTGCATTGCAGCATGTTACTTCTTCTGTTCAAATGTTTTAAAATGTGTATAATTTCATTCCAGACAGGTGACTATTTTCTCTGTGATGTAATAGAAAACAAAATATGGTAGAACCAAATGAGAATATTTTGAAGATTATTTAAAGTCCTCCAGAGTCAAAACCAACCATTCCTTTGCTTGCATCAACCAGCACTCTGGGCTGCAGGAATATGTAAGGCTTCAGAAAAATAGTTTCTGGACAGAAGGAAGGCAAAGTGCTTCACAAATGCAATTAAAGAAACCCATACATACACTGGAAATGGAGAATGTACTTAGAGAAGTATCAAGAATTGGCTTCACTCTTCCCAAAGTTCCCATTAAACTTCTTAAACACTTTAATGGGAAAGTAGCTGTTACACAAGCAATGGTAACTTTTATACTAAAATATCTGCAGTTTTCAACTGATTTCTAAGTTATAAATTACAATTCAAATGGATTTATTGTACTTCGCAAACAAATAATATACATCCACCAGTAAATTCTTAAACAATTGTTGTGCAGTACATACATACTTACATAACATGTATATTACATATATTTTACATATATGTGTACAATCATGGATAGAGTAATAAAATCAGTAATGACTGTAATAAATTATTAAGAAGTTTTAAGAATTTAAATACTAAAATTTTATTTTCCAGTTGCAGGTGTGTGTTATCATTACAGTTCTTCTAACTCATCATGCAGTTCCAAAGAGACACCTCCAATTGCCCCATTGTATCCCTGGTATATTATTATGCCTGATTTTAAGAAAGACATCTCAGTTGAAGAACTGACTGAGGCAAGAAATAATAGAGACAGTGCTTAAGCCTTAGGTATGATGGTGACATGTAAGGAAAACAAAGGACTGTTTTGAAAAGGGGTGCTAAGATTTATAAATAGGACACTGTACTTAATGAGTACGATTACAAAGAAAAGTAAATGGTAAAAGTAGTTACAACAGGCATATTTGCAGGTTAGACATGGTCTCAGAGATGCCAATATTCATTTTATTAAAAATAAAACAAGATCCAAAGAATAACAAACTTACATCTTCACCAGGTTTGCCTGGAGGTCCCTCTGGTCCACGAGAACCAACTGGACCCTAAGAAATAAATAAATTTGTTGACAAGTCAATTTAGCCATCACTAAAATATTTACTTCCTCCATTTCAAAGTCTGGTTTTATAAAAACAGATGTAGAAAAAGGATGATTTCATGCTTAATCACATTTGCTTAATTTTGTGGTGCTCTTTCTAATCACCCTTCCCCTAAGAAACCTGCATTACATTATATAAAAATATAGGATGGATTCTTTAGGAGAAAAACAATATATTAAAAAAATCACAGTTACTGTTATTTTAAAGCCCTGGCTCTTGATTTTGCTTTTGCTTTTGAATAATTTTGTTGCCTCCAAAACATAAATATTTTCAACATCTGTGTGCGTTACATTACCAAGTATAATTTTACCAGTGCTTAACCATCCTCAGGTCTGTGCTGGGAAAGTAACAGTGTTTATAATCATTATTATGCACATTCAAAACAATTCAAATTCATTGATTGAAGACAACATGCTTCAAACACCACAGCTCTTGACTGAAGTTACTTAATGGCTTCAGTTGCGACAACACAGAAAAAAAAACCCTGTTCTGAAGTAAGGATATATAATATATTGTTTGCAATTCTATTGTAGAAGTGTCTTACCATAGGTCCTGGATCCCCAGGTTCACCAGGTGGGCCTGTGGGGCCAGCACCACCCTAAAATTAAGCAAAGATGAATACAATTACAAATTCTAAAAGGTAAAAATATAAGGACACAAATTAAAATCCATGATCAGGCCAATCACAGCCCATGGGACAATCTGGATTCTAATTCAGAACCAGCTCACATTTCCAAATGAGTGGAAGTTGGATACTAAAATCCCTCAGGCTTTAGATAAATCCTGTGCCATATACAAATCCAAGTGGTAACTTAACACCATGCTAATACTGAAAGCAGAACAGTCACCATTTTGATTGCTGTTCCTTCATTAAAAACTGTGTGCTGGGTTAAAACCTTGTTACAGGTCTAACACATTTTTCTTTTTGCATTCATTTTTGTACATCCAGAGCAGAGCTCTTGCGAGTAGCATGTTTAAATTCACTTCTAAATAAAGATGCTTTCATCCATCTGTCACTGAAGATGGACGTTGCCTCAGAGATGAACACTGAACACTGAACATACGCACACACACGCACACACACATCAATTCCTGTGTGCTTTGCCTTCATCTCTAGCCTGAGGTGAAGTACTTACTTGTTTTCCTTGGAGACCCTGAGGACCTCTTGGACCCACGGGACCCTAACGAAAACAAAACCTGTTACACACTAGAAAACTACTTACTTCCCCAAGTAACATTCATCCTAAAAAGACAGCAAAATTGTCTGCAAGTGGCCTCCAAGATAACATTTCTGTGATCAAATCCTCAGAAAGGCTTTTACTTGGGAGACTGATGCTATGAAATACAAAATGATATAGAATGGAAATCTTCAAACTCAAAAAGCCACAGGACTGTAAATTAATTAGCATCTGAAAATATGGGCTTGCTTGCTTTCTGGAACCTCAGAGTCTCTGGAATCATAGATCCTAGAATCAATCAGAATAACCAGGTTGCCTGTATAGCTCCACTTAAAAAACTTGTAATAACAGGACAGAGTTGGTTAGGGGGAACTGCCTATCCTTGAAGGGAATTCCCATTACTCAGATTAACCTCATAATGGAATCAATGACAAATGAATGCTGCTGGTGTTCTCAGCCATTGAGCTGATAAGCAGCAATAGAGGGATGTATTTTCATGAAGCATACAAACCACCAAAACAGCTTCCAAATGGTTGTGGGTTGTTACAGAAAATCCAGATTTCCCTGTAAAAAATTTCTTGCTTAATTGTGACTTGTAACGCGAGATAAACATAATCTTGTCCAAATGTAATCTTCTTTTTTCTAGCAATACAAAATCATCTATAGAAGACAATAACTTGCATCCTGACAGGGGCTCAAGATTTATTTTTTCCACACACAATTCATTAATTTTCAATGACTTTTACAAAGCAAATGTAGAAGAGTTAGGAATAGGCCTTTTAAAAATTCTAATTAACATTAAAACCAAAACAAAATACAACAGTTCCACTGTCAGTTACTCAGTTTACAAGGAAAGGAAAACAGGATATCAAAGAACATGATGAATCAATATGAAGATAGTAAGTGAGTGCCATCTGACTAAGTAGACTTTGTGTAAGGCCTCAGAGAGTCCTAGATAGGTTAATATTGAAATGAGTCACATTTAAGAATTACAAAAGAAGAAGCCATACCAGAAACACAATGTCTTGAGACAGATTGAGTGAAAGGATTAAGCAAAACAGTGGAGGGCAGCAAAGTAAGTAGGACAGCCTTGTGGAAAAAACCATCGTATGTGCACACAGCCAATCCACTGAAGAGATACATTCATAAAAAAGGAGAGTTACTTGAAGAAATCACCACAAAAGTTAAGCAAAACATCAGATTACCTTTAGAACCTTTCAAATTGTATTGAAAGTGAGTTTGAAGGCTACTAATAGGGACTTGGAGGAATAAGATCCAGGTACACAAACTCCTGGACAGTGCAATCACCAAAGGATGGTTTCATTATGAATGAATGTCAAAACTAACAGTAAAAAGTGAAACAGTGCTTTCAAGATATCACAAAGTGACAGATACACGTAGGGAAAAGAGATAATGTTCAAAAACAACACAGAGTTCTAGCAGAGACAGCTTATGGTGGTTAAACAGCTTTCACAGATGGTAAAAAAAATTCAGTGTTAACCATTAAATCCCCAGTCTACTAAAAGTGAAGAGGATATCTGAGTAGTGAGAGATGCTAATTGTAAAACTGGACCCAGTAGAGAAATAGAATGTCTGTCTTAAAATAATACAGCAAACTTTCAGTTAAGCACTGTTTTCAGAAATATTTTTTTAAATTACTATCAAAAATCTTTATGTCACTATGTGGAAAGAAGCCTTCCCAGTCACATTGTTTATTCTGCTTTGTGTTGTAGATGACACTTTTTAGTTACTCTGCAATTAATCAAGACATGAGAAAATCAGGAGCTGTTTCTTTTTCCTGTACCTTAATGTTAGTCGCTGCTATACTGCAGAAAGAAGGAAGGAAGACAACAAGTAGGCTAGAGGTGGAAAAACAAGTGCTTTCATTTAACAGAATATGTTTTTCACTTTAGTCCAGGTACTGTGCAAAGCTGCACTACAATATACTGTTCTAGAGGCATAGGAAGTTGAAGAGGATTGATTCCTCTTTGGGTTTTTGCATATGCACTCCACTTGTACCCTGTCCTACGGTACAGGGCTAATCTGGTCTTACCACTGCACCAGGCATCAGTCCCATCTGACTGCCAAATCCAGATTTCTCATCCAGTCCTGCCATCTGAGCTGAAAATGGCTGGGGAGATAAAAAAAAAGAATGATTTTAGCTGTCAATCATTGTGATGGTTCATAAGGCAAAAATCTGTGTAACCATATCTTCATTATTTACACTGGTTTGCAGTGTTACCAACTTAATTCTGGTTTTAATCACTAAAAGTTGTATTTCCTATAAATCTGAGGTGGTTTAAGGCTTCAAAGACCCGTTGAATGCCTGCTTACTATTCTGACTCTATCTCCACTTTAATATTAAACAAATGGGACAATTGCCTAAAAAGAGAAAAGCGTCCCATGTAATCAATTAGCTTTCTTTCACCATCTTAAATTTAAATTACATCTTAATTTTACCTGCAATATTCATTCATGCCTTCTAAGTCTTTCTTTTGTTTTCAATTGCCGTGTTTCAAGTTCAGAAATACTTTAAGGTAAACTGAAATGTAGCCGATTTTATGATTGCAGATCGTAATTTTTAAGCATGCTGCCCTTATCCAGCAAACTGAAGACACTGCTGTTCACGCCAATTCACAGAGCCAAATGTGCTAAAGCAGAGAGAACCTCCAGTGTCCTCCTCCTTCTGTAAGCACGTAGTTGAAATCAATTTCATTTTGCTTCGTTCAGAGCCAGATCCTCGCTCATGGCAGGCTGAGAAGGAGGAACAGCAAATGTGCATTCAAGCCTTTTATGAGTCAAGGTTTGTTTCACATCAGATTGGTCCCCAAACACATTTTCTGCAAGGCCGCCTAACTTCAGAGACTGCAATACAAACCAAAAATATCTTAGATCTCTGGCCACACCTATTCTTCCATATTTTCTGTGGAAATCTATAATGGATGGTGATCTAACACCCATTCCTGGTGCTTCTGTGATTCTAAGGGATTCCTCTGTGCTGAAGGTATTCACTTGGGCTGAACCTGATGGATTCATTTTGGAAATGTGGTTCAGTCATGAAATGCTGCCTAAATTTGCAAGCCATTGGACTAACATGAATATTTCAGGTGGTTGCCAATAAAACTCTACTGTTTCCAGTAACAGTGTAGGAACAATGGAGTGGTAAATCATAACAGCTATATTCCAAACAACAATAAACATGTAAAAGAATATATACTTGATGAATTCAAACATGTACTTCATTATCAATCATGATTAGTGTTCCATAGTATTGAGGAAGTGGGGGAAAGGAGTCCTGCAGAGCACTGTGTCTGTATCTAGAGCTGGTTAACCCTTCTTTTCACAATTACTTACCTTACTTAATCTTCTCAGTGTTGGTCCGAACAATTCCAGCAAGAAATATACTTAGCCACATTTTAATTTCTCTCATTAATTATTCTGTCATTTATATTAATCTTTTTTTTTCTTTTCTGTATTCCTAATTTGGTACACCAGTTTCCGTGTGCTATTGTCCACAACCATTGGGTTTAAGTCAGGTAGAACTAACAGAACCCTACTAAGGATTTTACATTTGGGCACATTTGGCTTTTGTAGATGCTAAAACACACTGCAAAAGGTGTAACCCTTCCAAGACTTCCCACATTCACTTGTCCCAGTTTTTGGCAGAACTTGCACTGTCGCTAGATGCTGTCCCTCTTGACCGGGAGACAGGAACTGTGTTCCACGTTCACTGAAGCAAAGAGAAGTTACTTTTTCTACCATGTGGGTCTGGCCTAACACTCACTTCACTTTCTGCTATAGCAAGTGCAACACTTACCCTGCTTATTCCATCTGGTCCTGCGTGGGTAGGGTGCCCTGGAGGGCCAGGGTCACCAGGCTGGCCAGGGATACCAGGTTCACCATCAATCCCTTGAGGACCCCGAGGACCCTAGAATAAAATAATCAGAAATCACAACAGTGTGCAAGGGTGTTCATTAAAATCATTGTAACTGGCAAATCACTGCCATGTTTGTGATAAATCTGCGTTTCTACAGAAAGATCTTCAAAAAACCAACATCCCTCAAGACCTGCTCCACCTTCAGATCAGAAGCATTGGCTAAAATTAGTTGCAAATCACACAAACACAAGTCAACTGCAGTAATTTCTATCACAGGCTCTTTAGGCATCTCAAGTTTCCTACCATTCCATACTAGAGTATATATTATTGCTGAAAAACTATTTTGCTTTGCACACAGAATAGAGTGTCATGAATTTACTTCCAAAAGACATATAGCTCAGATCAGTGTACATACATACACATGTTAAGGCAACTCCAGTGTAAGGCTGGATCTTTAAAACCTCCTGACATCTTTAAAACCTCCTGACATCATGAGTGGTTTAGACAGCTCATACTTTTGCTGAGTCTCAACACAGTTACACTGCCAAAAATGAAGAGTTAAGTCCCTCAGTGTTGATGTTATCTCTGGCTAGTATTTGCAGAATGGGCTAGGAAGCCATGCAATTGCTCTCCACTTTTGATCCCTAATCTTGTATCAAAGCTAAGATTAAATATGGAAGCAGCTAATAAACAATAGCAACAGGGCCAATAAAGATATTCTTCAATCATAAATACAGAGTTTAAACTGCTTGTCACTACTGCTTTCTTCATTAGAATAAAATACTTGACTACAGCAAGGAAAATTTTATACTGTAGAACAAGCTCTTCTATTTTAAGGATCCTTAAAGGATCCTTAAACATAAAACTTTGAAAGCCTGTTTCAGTGAGTCATCTTTACAAACACAGAATCAGACAAATTGCTCATATTTCCATGTGATGAGACTTGTGTTTCCTTGCAGTCTGTGGCACATTTCATGGAATTTATGTCTGAACTAATACTGTTTGAATTAGTATGGTTCACATGTTAAAGAAAAAGCTTTCTCTTGGGAAAGGAGTACACTGAGATAGCAGTGGCAATATGAGTCCTGAAAACTCCCAGCAAATCAGCTAATTCTCTTAATTATCTGTCTTGATGATCTGGAATTCCTGTAAGCCTAGCAATGAGGGAAAAAATCTGTTTCTTATCAGACATACATGTACACACACACCCCTTTACTCGCAGAACGAGTTGCAAATAGATGGTATTCTGAAACAAGTTAGAAGATTCATGCATGTTGGATGGAAAAAGAAGGTTCTAGCAGAAAACTTTATTATTTAATATTTCTATTATAAACAGAAGTACACACTGCCAAACCTAAAAGTGCACACTGTCCAAAGGAGGAAAAGAATGAGCCACCTTCCTTTGTTAGCTGTCAAAATAAAACAAAATGAAACGTTACAGAAAAACACAATTGCCTAAAAAGAATTAAGCAAGCTCCCATACTGTTTTTCAATATCCGTACCAAGGCACCTTAACAAAATCTGATCTAGAAAAAGATCTTTCTTTTGTTTCTTTTTAGAAAAGGACCTTCTTTTTAGTCAGGAAAATCAGCTGCTTCAAGAGCAACACTGCAATCCCCCCACATCAGAAACCAAAAATTCACCAAAAAGCATGTTTATATTTGTAGGTGGCAACTAAGCAGTGGTATAAAACCAACGTTTTTTACCAAAATCATGATTATACGTTTATTTATTTTACATTATTTATCTATGTGTATGTATATTAATAAAGCTCTTCCATGTTCTTTCACCAGCTCAAAGTCAGTGAGCTAAAAAAAAACCAATAAAAAAATGCTCGCAACGGGCCACGAGGTGGCAGGGTTTAGACACGCAATTGACTCATTCTGGCCCATTGCTGCTGCTGTTCAGGAAACTATTACAGGTTTTGCCTGTAACGAAATAAAAGGAAATGCAGATCATGGTAGAATACTCTCAAGCTACTGTCTATTTTAACCGCTACACCAATTACAACCGACTGTAAACCCATATTGAAACAGAATATATCAATGGTTCTGAGGATGCTCAAGCTTATTTTCTGTCTTCAAAAGATCATTTGTAAACACCTAAAATACTATCATGCTCCAAATGCATTTTGCAAATGCCAACTTGCAATTCTCTAGCTATTTCTCTCTCATTGTTACACTAGAAAAGAATTTGAAGTAAAAAACATGCTAACACTCCTGATTTCATTTTACATCCACGGGTCCTGATATTGTAAAAGGTAGAGACCCATAGCAAAGTAGAGTTCCTGCTCACTCGTCAGTAGAAGCTCATTTAAGGAACAAACAAAAATATCCAAAGAAACAAACAGCTTGGAAATGTACTTAGTGGTTTTGTAATAGCACCTGCCAGTAATGAATTTAGCCAGATTAATTTTATAAAGGGTGTCTGCACAAGGTTACCTGCTCCATGAGGTATTTTAAACAAGTTTCAAACAATATGCAGAGAGGTTTTATATAACATAACTGCAGGTGTGAGATAACATTTTTTTCCCACCAAAATACAAAATCCTGCACTAACAGTCACTCCGTATCCAAAAGCAGTGTTCTCTGGTCTCAGACTTACACTCTGACATACGTACAGCTCACCAGAACCTTTGACATAACATTTTTAGAGGAGCCGATGGGTTCCTAAACCCTTTCTATTCCTTGAAAACAGCATAATAACCTATGTCAAAGGAACTCAAAAGTGTTTGCAGACTTTTGATATTTTAGGTGCTTCTAGTCACCACTCTGTAGAGACATACAAGGGATGTGTGGCATAGAATCAGAAATTACTTAGCATCTCATTGATAATACTGCACATTATGAGAGCACTTCAGACGTCTGTACAAACACAGTCAAGATTCCTCTGCATTCTTTTAAGATCTTGATGGTTATTCATCAGAGAAACGTCTAATGGTGATCTAGAGAGCTGCAGCTTGGCATCCATCTCGAAAAGGCTACTCGCTTACTCCACTGCTTTAGAACTGTCATTACCATCTATGGACAACAGACACACACTGGAGAACAGCACAAAGGGGTCACTTTTAGGCCTATGCCTAAACTCAGTATTGTCTTGTTCTCTTCTGAGGGATAGAAAAATATCCACACAGAAATTACAATTATACAGCTCTTTAAAAACTGCTTTTTGCATTACTGAAGCTCTTTGACCTAGCTTTTTCAACAGGACTGTGTCATCTTTGGTATTTTCAGCACTCCCTTTTGGCTTTTCTGTGGTTCTCCACATGCAGACAGTGAAGTTCTCTTCTGAAGTCTTTATTTCCGCCAAGCAATCTTGATCATGTTATTCACCAGCATACCAACATACATAGTCACAGATTAACTCCTGCTAATTTCCTGAGCTTTGCCTTTACTCTGAGCCACACAGCTCACTCTGCTTCTGATGCACAGTAGTAACCAGCAAAAAGTCAGCAAGTTCTTAAAAAGGAGAACGTGATGTTCCAGTTTGTTCTTTAATTTCCTTTTTTTTTAAATCCTGAAGAAAGCCATACTCTCAGACACTACTTTGGGAAAGTTTGTTGAAAAAGTATGGCTTTTAGTGGAAATACTGCTAAAACTCTGTCAATTGTCTTAGAGCAGTCAGGTTTCAATCCACTCAAGGAATGGGGAAATATGAACGTCTTTCTGTTTGTTACCTAACTCTTGGAAAATACGAGGAAAGTTCTGGTAACTCTGGAAGACATGGAGACTGTTTAAGGCCATCTAACCTTTAGAGGTTAGTCCAGTATTTGATTTCTGAGACACTTAATAACTTACAGGTCTTCCCTTTGGTCCTCGTTCTCCTCGTGGTCCTTGTGAGCCTGGAGGTCCCTAAAAGAAAGATTAGAAATAGTAAGTACCATTTAAACTAGCTAACGATTAATAAAGCTCTGAAAACACGAAATGCAATGCTTATTTGAAAATTAATTTGTGGGTTTGGGCTTTTTCACATCATCATGAAGAAAACAGCTGCAATCACCAAATATTCAATATTTATTCTTAATTGTACATTGCCTGAAAGGAGTAGAACCAGGATGCAGAGATTTACAAAATACTTTCATCTCTCATATGCTCTGCGGGTTAATTTATCAAAAGTTTTCTGCATGCTGGAGGCTTTTAACATGGAGATGTACAAGTCTAAGACACCTCTCCTGCTAGTCCAAAACTGCTTTCTGAGAATGCTTCATCTCCTATTCCTGCTAGATCCCTGCCAGAGAAGCGTTCCCCAGCATCAACTTCACACAAAGGTCCTCAGACATGCATGTATGACAAGTACATATTCTTTCACTTAAGGCATGGGCTGACCTGAGACTAGTAAAACATCTCACAATCTTCTTGCCTCCTCAAATCCAGCATGGAGAAGTCCTCCTCCACATCATCCCCACAATACAAAACAGAAATGGCAGAAAGTGAAAAACGTCATCATCGGAGAAACAGAAGATCGGAAAATACTCACGGCTGGTCCTGGACGGCCTCGTATTCCTGAAACCTAAAGAAGGCCATATAAATATATTTGTCATGACTACCCTACAGACAATTAATTATTGAAAAGTAAATACCGAGACAGAAAATTAAAGAACCACTGAAGTTGTAAGGCTTTTTTGGGGGGACAAAATAAATAAAGTTCCACTGGTTATCTTTTTCCATCATTTATTTTTATCGTATTTCCATCATATCCACGATAAGCAATATAAGCAAAATCTTGGAAGTATCATTGTTATTCTAAAAAAGATTGAATAAATGTGTATTACAATTATTTAGTCTCAAATTATTGATTCTTTTGTCTGTCTTCTGCTAGAAAGGTATAATAAAGATAGAAAGTGATAATTTATTTCACCATCTTCCTCAAGTGTCTCTACACTTCCAAAGTACTAATTTACCATTATACCTCCACAAAATTCTAACTATATACGTAAAGATTATGACAGATTTAACTAATAAATTTTTTTCCCCACAATGCAATTGACAGGGATTGCTAATGTTCCATATGTGAAACAGCAAAAATAATTTCTTTCATTTCTAGGCTGTAAATTTTTGTTGTATTTCCTTAATTACTGCAATTCCACTTTAAAGCAGTAAAATACACTCTTCTAGGTTGTGCTGACACATGAAGAAAAAAGTGGACTTACAGGTGGCACTATTCCAGGTTCCCCTTTTTGCCCCTGTCAGAAAGAGATGCAAAAATGTCAGATGGCAGAAAACAAGTACAATTAACACTACCAGTTTCACCAATACCATCCCTGTGACTGTGACAAATGCTAAGAATTCTCTAAGGAGACTCAATTAAAGTACCTGCGATAGCTAATCCACATGATTTTTTAATGACTACGGACATTGATTAAATGAAAGCTATAAATTAACAGTCTTTTTCTAATTGTGTAACATACTGGACGAACGAAGAGTCAAAGTAAAGGAAAATACCATGATATGCAAGTACTGAAAACATGGTGTAGTTCTGGTTATTGGATGATTTGATTTATATGAAATGCAGAGCCCAGAGGAGCATTCAAATTCCATTTCTTCAAGATATTCAGCTAAAATTCATATCACTAAATCTATGGACAGAAAAAACCTGTATATCCATCTATAGCATAGAGACAGAATACAAAATGATAGCATATAGCTTTGGAGTGAAGGACATGGCATTTGCCAACTGACTTTTCTTTGAGCTGATTACATGTTACCTAAAATAACTAGGTTTATACTTATTGATGGTAACTGTTTTATTAAGGGGAAAAAGAGGACTTTGTAACAATAAAAAATTTCCTACCTTGTTTATCAATTAATAATAAGCTGGTTACAGTCCATTTATTTCCATTACCTACCTCTGCATAGACAGCTACTCAGTTTTAGTGAGTGTATATACTTGATCACCTAAAACTTATTTAAATTATTTTTTTGTAGCTGCTTACTCTCTTAGAATCTCATTTATCAGAAAGTATCTTAATTTCTTGTGTAGGAATAGATCTGCTCTTTAATTGCATGCTATGAGAAATGCTGCCCACAGAACCATGGCTTTGTGCAAGAACGCATTGCCCCAGTGCTACCTACTCCACACTGGGAAGCCAAGTCTCAGCAAAATAACCCAGTTTGGCTTCTAACAACCTACTTCTAATGACGTACTGCTAGAGATGAAACAACCAAACTACCCAAACTGGAATTCCTTTGATGCAAACAGCAGGGATTTTCAGCCAGAGGATTCTCTATATTTAGACCAAGATTTTTGCCTGCATCCCAGTATTTTTTCCATGTTGACTGCAATCACAGAATCACAGAATACCAGGTTGGAAGTGACCTCAAGGGTCATCTGGTCAGCCATTCTTTGAAAAAACACAGTCTAGACAAGATGGCCCAGCACCCTGCCCAGCTGAATCCTAAAAGTATCCAATGCTGGGGAATCCAATCTCCTTAGTCATCAAAGATGATCGAGAGGAAAGAATTAGGTGTTTTTAGCAGAGCCTGTATTTAAATTATGTGCTCCAAGGACATTCTTTTAACAGCTGTAATACAGTTAAAAAAACAAAAAAGGAAATCTTACCTTTCTTCCTCTACCTATTAAAAAGGACAAGAAAAGAAAAGAGAAGGAGATTAACGTTTTTACTCTGACAGAACATGTGAAGAGTCGAGTGAAGGTGTTGCAGCTAGGGCCATCCCTGATCTTTGATGCACAGAACATGGTGAATTGCCTGGAGGGAGCTGGGGAAGTTCCCAGAGACATGCGTACTCCCTTGGTCAGCTGTGAGGAATCAGAACAGTTTGCAGTGGTGTCTCAGTCTTTTTCATGATTGTACAGAAAAAGCACTTTAGGAAAGCAGAATATCTTACAGGGAACTGTCAGAAGCTGACCTAATGATTGACTGTGAAGTCAAAGGAAGCTTGATTACTGACTTCAGTACAAGTGATGTTGATGGACCCACAACATGTTACATGCTATTTTTCAAAAGAGAGAGCTAACTGAGGGACTTCTGACTCTTTTTGTTTGAAAAGCATTTGCAATATCATGTGCCTGCAGTCAGACCCATATATCCACACTTATATCCACAAAAATCCTTCATGGGAATATTTTAATAGTACCTTGAATGACAATAAGGAATTCTGGAATTTATTCATTCTGCTTTTATATTTTCTGCGTGCACCTTGTTGGCATTGGCCTAATGCCTCCCAAAACACAGAAGGATGCACCATCTATTTATTGCTTGCCACATCTTGCTCCATTGCTCAATTACATAGGTCCCTGATATGTGCTTTTTATCACTACTTCGTTCTATATTAAGTTTATAATAGCAATTATATCTCCTGAAGAAACTGATTTAATTATTACATATAGAATGTGGTTCAATACACAATATTAATGAGCATTAATTGCAAGTTGAGAGACTTTCTTTTAGGAAAATTGAGGGGAGATTGCTTTAGCCAGGTCTCTCCAGGAAGAAGAAAGGGACTGGAAAAGACATATCTTTATGCAAAACCCGGGATTTATCAATACTTCATGCTAATTTTGATTCACATATCTTACGAAAGGATCACGTGTCCACATTTCCATTTTGAGGAAACACTTTATACTGTTTACATGTTACTGTTTACATATAATGTAGACATTTATACATCAACTGGAGGGGCCTCGAGTTGAGCATTCTAGTAAAGCATACACTTATTTTACCATGTATATTTATATAATAAATGTATCTTTATCTTAATATGTTTATTATACATGTTTCTCTTAATATATTTACCTTTCAGTTCGAGATGAACCACAAGAAGAAGATAGAATTGAACCTGCTTCAAATATCAAGATGGAATTCGGATCAACCTTTTAGTCATAAAGGCATTTGGGCTTACATCAGATTCATAGTCCGAAGAAAACTGTTTCCAGAGCCAGCTCAAGTGCAACCCAAAATGGAAGATAACTGCCAAGTATCTACTATTTTCAGATTCAAACTTCCACCATGGAAATACTATTAGAAATTTCAGTATCACGAGGTTCCTACTTCTTTGGACTGTCTCTCCTTTCAAAAAAGCAAACTGGAAAACAAACTTACCAATGGTCGTGTCAAAATCACGTGTTGTATGGGGACACACAGGACAGCACTCTCCTGGCGGCACCTGCGGGTTCTCACACTCCAGCACATCTTGACACTGGATTTCATCGCAAAGAATAGCTCCGTTGTCACAGACGCAAATCTGGCACGGTGAGGGCTTCCAAATATCCCTGTTCAGGTACATCTGGCCATTCTGAGTGCAAGCTATTTCTTCAACATCTTCTCCTGGGATAGGAGAGAGAGAATATACAATACATTTTCCAAATGTGAAATCAAAGGAGTTCTGGACTAGTAAAGAGCACATCTGAACATAAGAAGCAGCATCACATACATGAACAAAACCGTCCACCAGCACGGATGAAGTTGATACTGAGAAATTTTAAGTATCAGTCATCTTAAATGCCTTTCTTATTTTACCACCTTATTTCTTGATCAGAAAGCAGTAAAATAGCATCATCATGGAATGCACAAACCCACCACAGTGTCAGATGAACACTGCCTCACAAGTCATTCTGGTACGGATGTCATTCTAGAACTAACTCTGCATTGAGGAACTCCTGCCATTTTCCTGCTCTTTGTAACTGCTGTGCACAGGGCATTGGAGACATCCGACTGGGGAGACTTGTACGGCATACACTACCTGCTCCCTGCTGCATGCAGCTTACACCGCCAGATTTACAACCTCATTGAACAGACATGGCAGAGTTTGTTGAAGAGAAAAAAACTCATTTATTAGGGTCTTGCTGTAAGGTAATACCAACACAGAGAATCAAACAGGACAGTCACTGTCCATTGGCAACAGCAGTCTCCATTGCAAGGGTACTTGCAGCAGCATGTCCAATTGAATGAAGAGAGGCTCAAATCACTTATTTTGTTTAGGTTTTTATAATCCAGTTGGGCATGGTCCTACATGATTACTCCAGCAGACACATAAATTATTGCTATGAATATATACGAATCACATACAAAATACTACTTAAATATTTTAATTATACATGAAAGACTATCCTGTGTGGCCACTGCATTGACTGACTACATGCATATGTCCTATGTACATATCCACACATTTGTATGAAGGTCATTCTATTTTACTGACCTTGCACATATCATTTTTAACCTAATCCACTTCATTTAAAAAAAATTATTTCCTTTCTTAACACTATTTCTTTTCTTTGAATTCCAATTAAGAATTAATTTCTTACTAATTTTCAGAAATCCATTCAACATAGCTTTTGCTCTCTCCTCTCCAACCAATTTGCTGTCACCAAGGCAGAACAACTTCTCTGGATTGAATTAATAACTTAGAAATCTTGACAATTTCCCCATTTGACTGACAGCAGCATTTAAGGGGACATAAGCATCTGTTTCAGTACTGTTCTATCCATCTCAAATCACACACCTGCAAACCAAGAACCCCAGGGCCAAGACACAAGTCACACAGAGCAAACCTGTTATGCACTGTCCAAAATTATTCTCCTGTCCCCTGGGATGCTGCAGAGAAGATTAATCTTACCCATCTGGGAGCTCCATCTGACCACAGAAACATTCCTATCAGAAATGTCTTTGAAACCAGACAATCCGGTTAAAGACATTATCTGAACATTCCCAAACAACCCTAATTTCTGATACAAGAATATGAACAGAGACAATTATATTTATCATATGTGATACATTCCGCTAGTCAAAAATCACAACCATTATTTTCTAGGAAAACTTGTTATTAGTGTAAAAATTAACAGCTCTAAGTACATAGACAGTTACACTGTTCTATGCATTTCTGTCCTAATTTAAACCAGATGTAATCAGAAAATCACAAAGTAAAAAATACGAACAGATTTGGAATTTCAGCTTCATCCCTCAACTCAAGTCTAGTTACTCCATCAATGTCGGAGCTCGGAGAAATGGAGCAGATGTCTCATTAACTGTTGCCTGCCATAACTTCTGAAGCTTTCTGAACCAAAATCTAAGTTTATACCAGGGCAGCTCCTCTCTTCAATTAGTTCAACCAACTGACAAAATGACTCGAAAGGGTGCTGCAGAAGCTCAGGAGGAAATGTTTTCAGTGTGAAGTAAAGACATCAACTAAGTGTGCTCTACAGGCCATTTATGACACTGTGAGAATCATTTTCCAAACTGCAGATCGCATTTTGGAAAGCACTCTTCTTGCCTCTCCCTTGTGTGTATGACATAACACACTGTCTGACATATCTAGCCTTTTCCCCCCAGATGTCTGGCATATGGTCTATGTCTTCCTTAATGTATTATCCACAGAACTCGTTGGGCTGTTCAGAAGAGCAGCAGTTTGCATAAATGAAATTTCTAAGTTACCGAGCCCAAAGTCAGCGTTCTGTCATAACTTCAAATAAACCACATAGCAACTGCTTTGGCAAATCAGAGCTGAGCCAGACGGTGACTAGCTTCTGCCTGGGTCACCCGCTCAGCAGCTGAGAAAGAGGCAGACAAAGGCAGGAGGAAAAAAGCACATACCAACTTCTGGAAGTGCCCTAAAAGTCTGTTTTACTCTCAGATTGCAGAGATGTTGATAATAAGGGAAAATAAAAACACCACCACCACCAAAAAAAAAAAAACAAATAAAACCCGAAAAGCAAAACCACCAAAAAAAACCCCTAACCCCAGAATACTGCCAGAAAACATGTTTTTTATATCTTTTAATTATGGTTGGTGCTTTTAGTTTTCCTTTCTGCTGTAACTGCATGACATAGAGAGCAATCTGAAAAGTGCAGCTATTTCAAAGCCAACTCATCGCACAAGCACAGTTTGATATTTTACTCTCAGGCCTGAATTACAGGCATGTTCTCCATCACACCCAGGCCAGGAGAGGCAGCAAATTGTTCTACTACTTCCACCCTGGTTCGGAAATCTGAGGTTGTTTTTTTTATTAGAGAGACAAATTCACAAACTCTTTATGTTACATGTTCTATCTGCTTCTGCAGTTGTGACACAAGGCACTGAATGGCTTGAGAAACAGCTTTGGAAATTCTTAATGTGGCAAAAGGATCTGCTAACCCATTAAAAAGTACAACTCTAATTGGTATTGGGCCTGACTAGACAATCTACAGGGCTGCAAATCCATTGAAGTCAGTGAAAATAAGTTTCAAAGTAGTCTGCAAATATAAAAGGCAAGGTAGAAGAAAAACGCTATGATATATTTCAGGACTCATTCACTCATGAGCTCAGACCTTTGTGAAAGAGGATTTCAATGAAAAGCATAGTAAGTATAATGCAAATATTTTTCTGCTAAATATTGATCTGTTGGAGTATCAGTTTTGCGTTAAAGAAGTATTTGATCAGAAGACAAACAGTCGGTTACAGCTAATACACTAAATCGTCATACTTGAGACTACGCACATCAACAGTTTGAAAGTAAAGATCACATCATGCACTGACATACCCAGGCCCAGCCTGGTGACACCGCTGAACTTGTACTAATTACTGGGGGAGAAACTCCGTACAAGCCACTAGATGGCCGTCAAAGCCCATCACTCATCACAAGCAAGTATCAAAGAAGTTTATCCACAGTCAAGGCATGCAAGGAACACCCTGCTTGGGCAAGTTATATACTGAGCTTGGTTTTCTTTCAGGTAGATTTCTCTCAAGGTTATTTCCACTGCTTAATAAGCCAACAATAGGACAAGTGCTTTAAATGACAGCGTAGGAAACAATTCCAATCTCACACCACCAGATATACATAATTTTCAAAGCAACACCTGTAAATTCTCTGCTGCTCAGTTTGCTGTTGAAAGTCACCCCACATTATTGTACCCTAATTGTTTTCATTACCACCTGGTTCACAGCAGGAATGTGCAAAAGACAAGTAAAGTCTGGACATGGAACCAGACAGAAAAAAAAAAAAAAGACAGAAAACACCACCAGAAAAAGAGAAAATTAACAGGGGGACACATGGCATGACAACATGACACAGTGTCTTGAGCAAAAACACTTTAAGAGAACAGGCTAAGAAGAAGAAAAGAAAGACCACTCCACACATACAAACAGGGAGCCTTGCAGAAGGTGTCCTTCTAAGGTCTTACTTTTTCTTGCAGAAAAATCCCCAAAGCTGCAAACTATACTGTCCTGTTACCCATCTCTGCTTATAGACAATCTAATGCAGGAGGACTCAACCGCCATGACCTCAGCTGAGGAGATGGCAGGTGTATGATGGAAGGGAATACAGCTCTCAATGCTCTACTTGGGGGGGGGGGGGGGGGAATGGCCCAAGCAAAACTTGCAGATACATAGGTTTTCTGCAGATATTAACAACCGTGGTTCACAGATGAAATGGTAAGGGACAGAAAAGGATCTCACGAGAAAACAGCTCCATTACATTGCATTTTTACTAGTCCTACCAATGCAATAACTAAAGAAGCCTAAGGGCTGATAGACCTACAACAGTAGAAAACATAGTTTGACAAAGGCAGGAAAGATGATGATTGGTATTGAACACACAGTCTGCCAGTTTTACGCTTGCTTTTGCCAAGAGGGACTTCTTGACACATCCTGTAACCAAACCTCAATGCTTTCATGCTTCTGAACATAAAAAGACTGGAACAGAGGAGCTATGGTTATTTAATGAAAAAAATGATAGAAACAAAATGGCTTTAAGCTAAAAACCGGTAGATTTAGATTAGACATAAGGAAGAAATTCTTCCCCAGGCATGCGGTGAGGCACTGGCACATGTTGCCCAGAGAAGCTGTGGCTGCCTCATCCCTGGCAGTGCTCAAGGCCAGGCTGGATGGGGCTTGGAGTAACCTCTTCTAGTGGAAGGTGGCAAAGGGGGTGGAACTGGATGAGCTTTAAGGTCCTTTCCAACCCAAACCATTCTATGATAATACTATGACGATGAAAATGCTTGTGCATTTAGCTTTTCAACCTCTATTTGACATCCTGATGCTAGTTTGTGAAAAGTGTAAGGAAATAAAAGATTACATAGATACGGTAATTTTTAAGTTTTAAAAATTTTTTAGAATATGAAAAGCCAAGTTATGAATTCAAGTTATGAATTACGAAGCTTAATCCTGCTGACTCACAAAGCAGAGGTGCAGAAGTAAATCAAAGTGAAAGATGATACGTGCTAACAACCATTTTGCAGATGTACTGTTGTGTGTGTGTGTGCAGACTGCCAAGAGAGGGACAAGAGGAGTTTGGTGTTAATAATTTTTGACTGTCAGCCTGTTGCAACAATAATGTAGGCCTTGATCCAGTTCTCATTAAATCAGTGGGAAAAAACCTCTCATTTACTCCAGTAAGAATCAGCCTGGTTTTGTTTATCTTTTGATAACATTTTTTTGAGCAGTAATAAATTAAGCATTATCCAAATTACCATGCCATGCAAATTATAATGTAAACACCAATTATTCTGAAAATCAGATACTTTTCAAGAGCACTGATAAATACAAAACCTATTTTGCATTTCCTGTGCAGATATAATTTAGGTTAATAATGATTACTACAACACGGTTTACCTATGTATTTTATAGTTACATATACAAGGATGGACCTGGAATCCCTTACTAATAAAAGGCTAAACCAATCCACAGTTCACTTAATATGAAATATTTAATTCTCAAGATGAAGTCAAATTTGCATTCAGACATTTAAATTCCGGATACAGCGTGTATCTCAGTAAGCTTAACAGCTACTGTACAGCAATGCACTTAAATCTAAATAACTCAGCATTCTCTTGGAAACACTGACCACTAACAAAGTCTGTAGCACATTGCTAGTACTAAGAGATACAGAAGATGTATATTCTCTCAGTGGCTTCAAATTCAGTTTAAGTCTCCCTGCATACCCAAGAGAATAAGCAACGAATGACACACACAGATTCAAGAGTATCATGCAGAGGGTTTATTCATTACAGGACTGTCTAAAAGAATAACTAGCACAGATGTTCATTGAAAACTGACTTTCTCAAAGTCTGTGGCTCTGTGTTGGTTTATGCCAGCTGAAGGTCTGGTTGAATGTTTCATTTTGAAATTCTCCTGTGGCTTCCTAAGGAAATTAGGCTTATGGGAGATCCTACTGGCTGTACTGCGACATCTGTGTCTCCAGGCCCATTTGATTCCAGTGGCTTTCAGCGAAGATTGACAGAGACCTTGTGAAAGAACAGGTCACTAAGACAACTGTGCTCCTGCAAATTTTGTGAGCATACGCAGTTAGGAAGAAAAGGGAGTTCCAAGTTAGCGTCCCACGAAGGCTCCCTTGCAAAACAAGTGGATATTAACAAATCCCTTTCATTACACTTTTGGGAATGCATGCGCACAGGCACACAGTTTAAAACCAACCCTGAGTAGGAAACCAAGTTTCATCAGAACTGTCTCTTAGAAAAAGAGGTGAGCTTTTTCATCCATTCTGTTCAGTTCTTAAAAGAAATCCTAGAGGATAATTTTCAAAGCTGGCAATAAATGTTTTTAAAAGCATTCCACATATTGAAAGTTGCTGAATGGTTTTAATTCCAAATGAGTTTTCAATGTGATTGAGGAGGTCACCCCTCTAGACAAGGAGCTGCAACCCTCTGTGCCTTGTTTTAGAAGCGTGACAGCCCCAGGGTGTTCTCCTAAATGATGTAGGTAATTTTGAAACATGTATTTTGGGACTGGAAAGTTACAGATTCAACTGTTTTTCCTGCAGAGTCCACAAATAATTAAGTTAAGTATGAATAAATATTGCTAAGCACCAAGATGCAAGTCAGCTCCCAAGAAGAGACTTAATGAATTGTTAAAATTGCTATAGCAGTTAACCAAAGCCTTACTAAAGGACACACCCTTTGTGGCTGGCAAGTCACTTGCAGCTGGCACTAAAAGGAGGGAGATCACCCTCTGACACTTATCAAGCAACCCCCAAGCTCTAAACAGCAGTCCAGAGGCAGAAAGCAAGAGCAAAGCAATATACTCTGACTCCACAGAAGAAGTAATCTCCCAGGTGAAGAGCTCTGAGTGGGATCTGGCAACTGGGTTTTATCTCTTCCAGAAAATCGAGTCAAAATAAGTAATTCTGTTTTCCACTCAGCGTTATGACTCCAGATCTGGCTGGACAGGGAAAACTGAAAAGGAAAAACCATCACGAGACACCTCTGAGTGAATTCTAAATTAACAGTTTATTAGCAGTTTACTACTGCTGCTCCACTATTTCCTTAACCGGGTGGAAACAATACTATCCTATATTTGGTTTGCTAGTCTGTATTTTCCCAACTCATAGGTTCATGTATTTATATTTCCATCAGCGCAAACAGGAGTTTTGCTTGCCTTTTTAGGGATAATTGCCAATACAGAATAATCAAGAACAATGCTTTTATTACAAGACTCGACACATGCTGGATATTGCCACAAAGGCAGAATATTGTGGGATCCCTTCCAGTAAAAAGGATTTCTCTTGCTGGTCCCACAGTGCTATCCAATATTTATCACTGTACTACTCAATTCCATAAAAGCATCTGATGATGTTGCATCTGCATATGAACCACACTGGTCCTGAGCTACTGAGCAAGACTCAACCCTTCTAAGCATCCTGTTTTATGCTACAGACAGGACAGGGAACTACGCAGCAGCAACAGTTTGCTGAGAGATGGGTCAGGCAGGTCCTTTTCTGTTGGTTACTCCACAGTCTTACATCTGAATACTCCAAAAGCAGTTAATCAAACTCACTAGAGTTATCCCACGAATAAGGTTAGATGTAGACATGTAGACTTTGTTTTTCTCTCCACTCTGGTTCACAGGTAGGATGGCAGGACACATCGCTCGGTGCTTGTAGGAGGATAGGGTGAAGGAGGGAGTTTTAAGAGCCTGATCTGCCAGCAGTGCTTATATAAATGCTCTCAGATGACAGCAATTAAATCTCAAGCATACAGCAGGAAACAGAATTACTTCCAAATGTCTGCTGCACATAGATTGTTATGGTGAGGCATTCAGGGCATGCCTGAGAAAACACTGCTGCAAATCTCAGCAGTTGGAGCAAATCAGTCAAAAGCTGAAGGCAGTAGTGGGGTGCCTGGTCTCTGCTGGAGCCCACATGGCCACAGACACACTGCTTGGACTTTGTCATACAAGGGAGTTACAGTGAAATCAGTTCAGCTACAGCTGCCTTTACCACAGTCTTCATCCTGACTGCAGAAAAAGCCTAAAAAGAGCGCTTATCATAGCCAATCATTACATTTCATTATTTCAAAAGAGGCTTGAGGCAACAGAGATCATTTGTTTTTCTAAGCAAACTGTTGAAGCACATTCTTGACTTCGGGATGACATTTTTAAGCTGAATCACTTTCATTTGCATGAGGAAAGGCTGGTCCCACAGAAACAGCAGGTTCTTTTGGCGAGAAGCTTACAAAAAGAAGCAAGAGACTTTGTCAGTGGAGGCAGAACAAGGCCAGGGCTCAGCACTGCTGAACGCTCACAAGTCTGGCAACACAGGCACGGTCTATACAATTAAAACAGAATTAAAACTGCAATTAGCACATTTCCTAAAATGTAACAGGCTTCACTCTGGAAGCAAACATGCCCCAGCGGTGGGAATTCTGCCCAACTTGATGCTACTGCTAATTAAAGCAAATCTCATCAGGACACAAGGAACTGTGCCTGAGTATTTAAACCTAAGTCTAAACCAGCAAGATTACACTGAAAATGTAGTATTCTTCTACTGCCTACTTTGGCTCACTCTTCTGGAATCTATGAATGTTTGGCTTCTGGTCTTTCAAAATCCAGCCTTGGACTGCTGTGCATCAGTAAAAAACAATGCATTTTGGCTGTGAAGAACATTCTTTCAGCTGCCTCCTGTGCCAGTATCAGCGAGACACGGTTTCCACTCACAGTACGTTTGGATTCCTGTAGTAAATCCATCAGCAATTCACAAGAAGATATCTTGGCTGTCCAGCCAGAAACTTACTGCCCAAGCAACTAGCTATGCAGGGTAAGACTACAACATGTCAGCTAGGTTCTGAAATTACCGTTTCTTGATGGTCCCAAAACCGATCCTTGAGTGGTTTAGAGGTGGACTTTGCAGTACTATGTTAACAGTTGGACTTGATCTTAAAGGTCTGGTCCAACCTAAATGATTCTATGATTCTATGATTATCTAAACCCAGCTGGACTTTGAACTCCCAATGATTACTCTTTGAACTCAATAGCCCCACCAGGTTTTCATTCACTATGCTGTACAAGCAGTCCCATGCTGAATATTGGACTGAATACTTCCGCAATTTGCATATGGATGCTATAGGAGACGGCATCAAAAGCCTTTCTAAACTAAACAGTAACCACTGCTCTTTCTTTGTGCACCAAACCAATTGCCTCATTGTAGAAGGCAATCAGATTTAACTAGTTCAATGGCAAAGAGGAAAATCCATTAAATAGACAGCCCTAACTGCAGTCTGATTTTCTCTGCACCCATCTATACAAACTCGTAACAAGTACCACTGTTTCAGTTTCACCTATGCTGTAATACTCTAACTGACAAAATAACCATGCAAAAGAACTGGTTTGCCTTCCTTGTTTTGTAGCATTTAGCACCTTTGAAGTTACACAAATGCATATGGATGTCTTGCCTTACTTCATCTAAAAGAAACACACTTGCTGCTGCCCAAACATCCTCATTCTTTGAAAGTATACACATCAAAGTTCAATAGAAACATATCATTACACATTGCCTTTTCCACAAAGCTTTTCTACATTGTGATTTGTCAAGTGGACTCGTAATCCCCTAAATGAATCCTTGCTGCTAATATCACCCTCTTTTTCACCTAAAAATAAAGATTTGTAATTAGTAAGAAAATTCAGTTCCAGAATTAAAAATCCTTGCATTCCAACAGGCTCAGCATTTCAAGCTGAAGTGAAAACTACCCCATGTTTGGGTGGAGTAGGAAGGTATTGCTGGAAAGCTATACTCATAATATGCTCTTTGTACAGCAAAGCTATTAATTTGCTGAAACTCTGGGCTTCTGAGAAATCAAAGAATAGCAAGCAAGAAAGTCTGCAAAAATTCAGGAACAAACCCTCTCTTTGCTGCTACCATTACCTTTACCACACTTCAGACAGCTTGGTCAGCAAGTTCTGGTTTCAAGATGACATGGAACAAACTTTGGCAGCCCTGAGGGCTGCATTCTACACAGCATGAAGGGATGAAGGTTATAAATAAGCAGCCTAGTTTTAAGTGCAATCTAAAGTCAATCACACACATGTGCATGAGGAAGAGACAGTGATTTAGACGGGTCTCATGCCCAAGAGAGAATTTAACTTCTACGCAAGTTAAAATTATGTATTTTTTACAGACACAGGAGCAGTTTCCTTCTTTCAGTGCATAAAAGTAACAATGTCAGTAAATAACTGAATTGAGCTCAGTTCATTTAAATGAACAGGTTAGGGATAAGAAAATCTTTGAGGCTGAATATGAAAGTAAGGCACTGGTTGGGAATTTTTCTACTTTTTTTTTTTTTAATATTGTTGGAAAGCACTGAATTACTGAAATACCAAGGAAGGCACCTTTATTAGATACATCCACTTGAAAACCTTTCATTTCATTTTAAGGAAATTTGGAATGACTTATTTCAGTCAAGAAAACATCAGGGTTTGTTAAAGAGAACTTTATACCAAAAAAAAAGCCTTGTAAAAAACATCCCAGTCAAGCCGAGGAAAAATGTTTTCATTGACCTGACCTGATTTTATCTTTTTCATCATTGCTGAGTCATGAGACATCTTCCAGGTTGCCTCAATTCATCTGATATTTATAAGCAGCACCCCCTCCTACCAGAAGATGGTGGTTGTATATTGCATGTCTTAAAGTAGACTCACATTTTCATGCTGACGTACTTTAATGCCTACTAGGAGAAGAATAGAGCTAGGGCAGAGGAAGAATATCCTTACTCCATTTTGAGAGTATTACATAACTTCATTAAATTTAAGAAGGAAGTTTAAACAAAACCCCATTTACTTGTTTTGCCTTTATGCAATGGTAGAAAATAGTAGCATTAACCTTGTGTCGTGGTTTAAGCCCAGGCCGTAAATCAGAACCATGCAGTCCACTTCCCCCCCCACCTTTCTTCCCTCTGCTTCTGGAGGGACGGGGAGGAGAATCGAAAGAATGCAGCTCCCACTGGTTGAGATAAGAACAGTTTAATAACTAAGGTATAACACAAATCACTACTGCTACCACTAATAGTAATAATGATAAAGGAAATAACAAGGAAGAGAATACAACCGCTCACCAACCGGTACCTCACCCCCACCCTGCCATGATCCAGCCCTTCCGGGGACTCTCCGTTCTACATCCTGGGCATGACGTGCTGTGGTATGGAATACCTCTTTGGCTAGTTTGGGTCAGGTGTCCTGTCCCTGCTTCCTCCCGGCTTCCTCCTCCTCCCTGGCAGAGCACGAGACTCACAAAGTCCTTGGTCAGGGTAAACATTCTGACCAGCAACTGAGAACATCGGCTTTATCAGTATTTTTCCCAGGCCAAAAGTCAAAACCACAGCACTGCACCAGCAGAAAAAAAAAATGACTGCTACTGCTAAACCAGGACAGTATCCACCCCTTATTCCATACCATTCACGTCATGCTCAGATCCCACATTTTCAATATACCATCTCTTGTAACAGTCTTTCAGAGCAGGAGAGGCCCATTGCAAAGTCCACCCCTCGATCATGAGTCCATCTCTATGTTGCATCTCTGCCTTGATGGCCTGAAGTGTCATGGGCCCATCAGGCTCAAAATAATTCACCCTCCCCTGCAGCAGTCTCTGCAACTTGTCATTGGGGACTCCACACAGCTGCCTTCCATCTCCGACGCTTCCAAAGCACTGGAGGAGCCCAGTGGATTAGATACTCGCCCATACTGTCCCACACACCGTGACACTCATGACTGTCCAGCCCTGGGGAAAACCTCTCTGTCCCCCTGTATTGTCTAAACCCAGACAAGACCCAAACCTGACTCTGCTTAACTCTCGGGATCAGACAAAATGGTCGTGGGTAGAACACACTCTGTGTGTGTGCCAACATGGTGATCCCCATCACAATCAGCAGGCAGGTCCCAAGGGTACCCAAAGGCCATTCAAAACCTTCAGAACTCTCAAATGGTGCTGCTGTGCTTGTCACTGGGGCTGTAGCTCCTGTGCTTGAAGGCTTTCTCACCACCAGCTTCTCTTCTTCTGAGTCCCGATCTTCCTCCTCTGCCTTGCTGGGAAATGCTGCGAGGTCTCCTGCATCCTCCTGGGGCTCGGGCTCGCAGGGCTCGGCGGGCGGCTGCTGGGGGATGCTCTCGGCCGCCGCGGGGCTGGGCTCGGCTGTGGGGCTCGGCTCCTCCGCCGCCTCCTCCCGCTGCTCGGCAGCTGCCTCCTTCCCTTCCTCGGCAGCCGCCTCCTCCCCGGCCTCCGGCCCCGCTCCCGCCGCCGCTTGGTCCCCGGGGACGCTCTCCCGGGCCGCTTCGGCTGCCACCGGCTCCCGGGGCCGCTCCCCCTCGGCTCCCCGCAGCCTCACAAAGACGGAGGCGAGGACGAGGGCCAGGACAGTGAAGAGCAGCGGGACGGCCAGGTACAAGTCCACGGCCACGTCCATCCCGCCCTGCTGCCGGAGCCCCCCCCTATCGCAAGCCATTACCATAAAGTACAATGAAACAAGAACCTTAGCCCAAGGCCCACACTTGATAAACACTAACACAGCAAATACTGGCTCCAAGCAAGCTACAACATACAGAAACAGTGGTATCAAAAAGAACAACTTTGAGAGCCCGTAAATCAGCATTGTGCCTTGGTCAGATCTGTTGTTATCTCAACCCTTCCTGCCCCACGTTGGGCGCCAAAAAGAACTGTCGTGGTTTAAGCCCAGGCCGTAAATCAGAACCATGCAGTCCACTTCCCCCCCCACCTTTCTTCCCTCTGCTTCTGGAGGGACGGGGAGGAGAATCGAAAGAATGCAGCTCCCACTGGTTGAGATAAGAACAGTTTAATAACTAAGGTATAACACAAATCACTACTGCTACCACTAATAGTAATAATGATAAAGGAAATAACAAGGAAGAGAATACAACCGCTCACCAACCGGTACCTCACCCCCACCCTGCCATGATCCAGCCCTTCCGGGGACTCTCCGTTCTACATCCTGGGCATGACGTGCTGTGGTATGGAATACCTCTTTGGCTAGTTTGGGTCAGGTGTCCTGTCCCTGCTTCCTCCCGGCTTCCTCCTCCTCCCTGGCAGAGCACGAGACTCACAAAGTCCTTGGTCAGGGTAAACATTCTGACCAGCAACTGAGAACATCGGCTTTATCAGTATTTTTCCCAGGCCAAAAGTCAAAACCACAGCACTGCACCAGCAGAAAAAAAAAATGACTGCTACTGCTAAACCAGGACACCTTGTTAATGTTAGTAAGGCATCATAAGAAAAAAACAGTGTGAAAGAAGAATTAGAGGCATCTTTGCCTATAGGGAGACTCTCTGTTACTCCATTATGCATTTGAATACAGTTACATATTTCTATTTCAATTTAATTTTTAACTGTGCTTTGGTACTGTCCCAATTCTTGGTCCATATATATGAAAAATCAGCATAAAAATCCCTCATACTGAATGTTAAAAAAAACCCAGAAAGGTCAGCAAAGGAAAAATCCTACCCACCCTGTCATTTAGATGAGTAATGTTGATAGAGGTTTTTTAAAAAGATACATACCAGCCATTACTTTGTTCTCCTGCAGGATTATGGTTTCTGGGATAGAGGAAATTAAAGGCTTTCCTGCAGGTTCTCTTGCTCTTATTCATTGGTTATCATTCCAGACTTCAGGGATAAAGCATTATGAACTTCTGTCAGGCAAATAGACCGTACTGAAAAGTTTTTGAATGAATTAAAATTCAAGTAGGGATGCATAGTTTAAAACAATCCAGCTGTCATCACCTGCAGCTACTGCTTGCTTTGAACTTTTTATTTCCCTTAGTTCCTCCTTTCAAAACTACTTTATCATTTTCCAGATCTTTTTAATTTTATCCTACTATTGTTTCTTTGATGAGCCTTTAAAAGCTCAAGAAGGCAGCATCCAAGTTACAAGAACTTGGATGTTCCAAAGCAAAGTTCTACAAATATTGACCTCTTTTTGCACCAGTTCACTCTCACAGCAGAGTTAGGAGCTCCAATGAGATGCACATAAATGCATAAAATACATTTTTTATTTTGGCTGTTTATTTTCCCTTTTGTAAAAGAATGAAAGTCTGTGAGGGGTTGAGAGAAGCATCCATGTTTAAGGGATGCAGCGTAGATATTAGATTCTAGATAACTTTTCAGGAACAACTCAGAGTATGTGGGCACTCTAGTATGTGACTATACAACATTGCTAGTATAAACAGTCTTTTCATTGCACTCAGAAATCTCTGTAAAAAACACAGAGAATCCTGACTTACAACTGGGCTTATATGTGACCAAACTCCATTTGGTCTTTGAAGTAGAAGTTATCAGCTGGAAGCTGGAATCCTGGACATCATCTTCAACTCAGTTTAACAATGAAAATATATCTTAGTCTACTTATCTCCAAAATTACATTATAGTAGTACATATCCAGCTGAAAACAAAGCAAAAAAAGGACTGCCCTTTTTTTTTACAATACTTAGTCTTCTGTGCTATTAAATGATAAGCTTTTGGGGACAGTCATCAATCAATCAAAAGACACCCACTAATGTCAATGGGCTTTAATCTCATGCAAAGCATTACTGTGTTACATTTGGAGGCACTGAAATTTCATGATGCATAGCATCACTTCAGCTCCTTATAAACACCTTTCAGTGTAGCTTTTTTCTCTCTAATGCAGTAGATCAGTATTACGTGACTATCTGTGGTACAGGAAATCTATCACCAATCACATCTTTCACACAGTATTTTAGAGTGCAATGCAAGCAACAAATAAGAACAGTCAAATTACTTCATTCAACCTTACAGTTTAGGACTTTCCTAAAGGACCTAAAGATCCTCTTCAGGGCCCTGTGGGTAGAGAATTATTACAGGGTTTGCATTTAAACAATATTCTGTGATTGAAGAAGCTTGACATATAAATATGACACAAGTCCATTCAGCAGAGCTCTCTGATATTCTTTAAGTGACTCCCTGGAGAAGCTCAGATAACGTTTTGCTTGCTTCAGATAAAATCCAACTTACCACAAGCTCACCTGAGCCTTTCAAGGTCTTACTATTTTTTCCTCAAAGAGCACCTTAATTTCCTATATTTTTATGTTCCTAATTGCATTTTCTGAACCTCAATACCCTTCTACTTTGTGTTCTTCCTCCAACCCCCAAAAGCCCCCTCTGTTTCTTTCCCTAAGAGAACAAACCATACTTTTAACTTTACTTCACTGCCTTACGTATCTTTCAGTGTCACGTCAAGAAGATACCTTAACATTACAATTTTCTATTCAAGAACTGCTCAATAAAATTTTGTAAGTATAAATATAAGAATATTATAATCTCCAGTAGCACTGACAAAGGTACTCACATTTCTTACACTTGAAGAAAAAGGATGAAAATATGGTGTTGCATCCTCAGCTGATTCAGAGAGCCACAGCTTTGAAAAATCAGTAACCATCAGTCAACTGGATCTTCTCCACTTTGCATCAGCTAAAGATTTTGACTTTCAATCCATCAATTAGCAACTGGGTTTTTTTTATATAAGAATCTATCACTCTGTTCCAAGAAAGTTCCCAGAGGATTAGAAATAGCTGTCATCTATCCACAAAGTGCTCTAGAGGTCTGTGATAATTTCCAGAGCAGTGTCCTATTTTATTCATGCTAGTGAAGAAACGTAATATTGCCTGTGTCCTTTCTCACTAACTCCTTCTCCACCAATGGCCTGTGATAATGTAGCCTCCTGCAGCTACTCCCAACAACCTTTTGTGCAAATAAGGCCAAATATGTCAAATCATTAATCAAATTCATTAAAAAGTTGTTAAATATATTTTCTAAAACAAAATGCACTACAAGAAATGAGGAGGGACTATTTCAGTCATTAAAGATGCACACCAATGGTTATTTAAGACTGACAGGGCATCCTCAGGGTTGAGTGTCCAACATTGGGTGTACAAAGTATGGGACACACGACTGATCTGCATATACAAAGGGGCAAGATATGAACAAGCAAGGCTGTATCATATATGCAGCAAGACCGAGCTCTTTATGTCATGCCAGGCAGGATTGTCATGCATGTGTGCTGTGCCCAGGCCTTCCAACACTTAGTGAATAACTAGTACTCAAAAGCAGCTTCCTAACCGTCTTCAAGCATAACATGAACTGCTAACACACCAATGCATATCTCCTTGGTAGAGTGCTTTGCTGCCTAGCTCTTTTCAAAACTTCATGTGAGAGTTCAGACTTTTTAATGGTGCAACATATACTAGATGCATGTAATAATAATAAGAAGAATATTTTCTACTCCTAGACCACCCACTAGACTTTTTGCATACCTGCAGCAGGCCTTTATCCCTGAATTGGCAACAGCATGTGAATGAATTCTTCTCTACTTTTATTCACCAGGGCCTTATTCAGAGTTTAAAGCAAAATCCTTCAAGGCTTACGGTCTCCTAAGACCTACCTGTTGTCATGAATCTGACTATTATACGTGGCAAAGACAACAGACAACTGCATTAAATGAGCGAAAGAGGAAAGCAGAGAGATTTTCACAGATTAAACACACAGAAACTCACCTTGTTTGTTCAAACTTTGTGTGAACAGGTACTGTTGCACTTAATCTAACAGATCAATATCGCCACTGACAGACTCCCACTGTTTATAATCACTCTTCAGCACAGTCATCTGCAGCACCATTTTTTAAACAAGAGCTGCAGAATGATGCATGTCTGACTGTGATCCTCTGTGTTGTAACCCTGCGGAACTACCAAAATTGATGAACCAGGAGGAATATAAAAAGGAATACAGCTTTTTGCCTCTGGCAACAAGATAAGCATGAATTGATGTATTAATGGCGTGGTATTGAAGGGAAAACTATGCTACATAAGCCATTCTTACCATGCCCATAACTGCAGTGTTGTATGTTACAGGCATTGAAGAGAGAAGACTATTTTTGTAGTGATAAGTTTGACAAGCAAAGATAAAACCCACTTTACTGGAAACAGATGGTTTACACTGCTATGCTATAGATAAAGTTGCATCAGCATTTCCATAAAAGGCCTCCTTGTTTATAGCAGTTTTCAAACTGGCAGGCACCATTTCTACTTCAACTAACAAAATACAATCCCAGGAATAACCTGAAAAACTGGAGAAAAAGTCATTCTTGAGCCAGCACTGGAAAAGTGAGTAGGGACGTGTTTGTGGGGGCAGACTGACAGCAAAAGTGACAGTATCACAGCAGTTCACCGATTCCTGTCAGAAAGCAGTCACTATGCAAGGCCATATCTTAGGCTGCTTCTGTGGATGTTCATGGCACAACTGCAGTGATTTCACTGACGCAGAATCATAACACACATCATCTCTATAATACATGTACAAATAGGCATATATAATACATGTATTTTATGAATAGCTGTAAACCAAGGATAACATCTGTTAGAAACTGAAAATAACGCAGACAAAATAGCTATCTGTGACAGATGGAAAAGGTTATGTCCTATAGATTTTAGAATCTTTGTCTATTGGATGATCTGACACAGATTTCATTACTGCTGAAACAAACCCCAAATTAAAAACCAACATTCAGATACATTTCAGAAAACATTAGTTCAGCTTTGTCCTTCCTAAGGCATATAACTGCTTTGATCTAGAACTGATGATTATCTAGGATAATGTAGCGCATGTATGCTAACTGTATCTATTGAAAATGAATGATTTTTTTTTTTTAAGACCTACGTAAAAAGTAAATGTAATAATGCTTCTCTTGCTACTCAGTTCTGGATCCAACACAGAATTTAACACTATAGTTTAGACTCCGCCAATCTAACAATCACACAAACATTTTTTTAACTTCATTAAATTTGGGTCAGGTTCTCCTTTGTACACTTACACAATTCACTTTACATTGACTATTACTCTGTTCTTGTGCTAGAAACTTTGGGGTATTTGAATTTCTTCCTATATATGGACCACAAATCCTTTCTTCACAAGGAATTTGCTCGCTGTTTGACAGGGGATTTTCTGACAGGATTTATTTTTGGTTGATAGGGTGTTTGGAGTTTTTTACTGTTGTGGAAGGCACTGAAAATGAATTAAACACTGTCAATGTGACAGATTAAATTTGTATCAGATGCTGTGAGCTACTGTAGTTACTCATATATAAAACAAAGTGCAACAAAGGTTACACTGACCTAAAGCTTGGTAATAGCAATTTTATACCTATAAAAACATGAATATAAAAATATTTAATTAGATAAGATGTAAATTATATAGATATACACACACATATATATAATCATAGAAAACCCATATCAATTAGGTGATTGGAAATCCCCTAAAAAGACTGTTGCTTTGGTTTTGAGTGAATGAGTATTCAAACTGAGCATTGAGCTCTATAGCATTTTGGCACAGGCTTGGCATTCTGTAGAGTTCTGTAAGTATGAACACAATAAATTTATATAAATTGATATAAATTTGTGCTCACTTTGGGGCACAGGGTGACTCTTCCCTGTTGACTCACTGCAGGACAAAGGTGGAGAAGTTTATGCCCAAGATCTGACGCACCCCACTGAGCACAGCTGATAAACTGCTAAATTACATTAAAAAACATGCTTATTTGATTTTAATACAACACTCATCAATTTAGATATCCAGTAATTTGAAACTACTATGGAGTATGTTTTGCAGGTTTTCTCATTTAAATTTCTTCTGCCAGGGGCAAATACATGAGGTGAAAATGTGTCTTTCTTCAACATCATGAGTAAGTCTGACTTAGTGCTAAAAACACATTATGCCAAAATAGAGACTAATCCTTGGGCACTACAACTACCTTTTTTTAAAAAAAAATAAATATTTAGTCATACATCATAAGTTATTCGATAGATCTGTATCAACAAGGTTTGGAGATGCAAAATATCTTTTCAACATATTAGAAGAACAATGTAAGTTACATGGTTTCAAGGCTGATTCACATAGCACAGTTCCATGTGTTTGACTACACCATTTCAACAAACAGTTATAAATAGTGTTCAGAAGCAAACCTCACTTTGAAGCATCCCTTAGATATAAACAGCCTTGTTGTTTCAGAGCTCCTTACGCTTTTGATATTAAGCAGGGCAACATAGTTACACACAATGCAGGTTATAATTCAAATAGAACAACTTAAAAAGCACATAGTTCAGAGATTGCTTGTTGTACGCTTTATAGAATCTTTCCAATAAGTCAGAAACATGACTGTCAAGTGAGATGCAGTTACGGCATTAATAAAGGAGTAATGACAAATAAGTCAATTCTGAGAAATTATTTTGCCAACCTGCTGAGTATCTGGCCATTGAAATTAGTTAAAAATCTTAATATTCTTCAATTTCAAATAAAAACTCCCAAAATACCTCTACATTAGTTTCTGTTTGTTCACCAGGAAAATACACTATCTCTGAATATTTAAAAAAAAAAAAAAATAATAATAATAAATTAGTTCATGGTTGCTAAAGATCAAACTGAAATTATATCACTGTTAAAACCATTCTTTGATGCTGGCATTCACTGATTCTACTCTACAACCTGCCACATGGATTAAAAGCTTTGGTTTGGTATATATCAGCTCTGCACACCATTAGAAATATCCATAGAAATCATGTTCTCCATAACGACTATGACTACTCAGCATTTAGTAATTACATTTCAAGATCTGATTCAAACAATATCTCAGTGAATGGTGTTAGCCTAATCTTTTCCTAGCTATTATGTTTGTGGGCCATGCACTGCTCAGTTTTTAAAGAAATAATATTAAATCTGTAATTAAAACTAAGCACACTGATTAGATTCCGAACATAGTGAATTATTTGCCTCAAAAATAATTTCAATTCTCTATAATTTCTTAGTTGTTTTGTTTATTAAACTTAAGTACTTTTATGTCTCACATCTACAATTTAATGTCATTCACTTGAGATACAAAGCTCTTCTACAAATCTTGCCTGAAGACGTGTTTGCCCCACTGGAAGTTATCTTCCATGCAATTAGAACTTGAAGAAACAAGTTACAAAAATGACAGAAGGCAGGAGCAGTGGAAGATCACGGGAGATAGATCTCTTGTGTGAGACTTGCATGTTCATGCCTCATCACACTTGGCTTAGCAGCAGTTCCAAGACACTTACACAGGCAAAGAAAGTTATTTGTAATAGGACTGATCTGTGTACAAGAAAGGAAAAGAGAAACCAAAGCACCAACACCCACTAAAAAAATCACCAGCAATCTGCAATGGGGTCAATGGGGTCAGCACCACATTTTAGTCAGCCTTCAAAAGTAAACACCAAACCACCCTAGGGCAAGATTTTTAGTACATATGAATATTGATAAAATGTAACAATTTTCAAACTCTAAGTAACTCTAAGAAATCACTGTTGACCTTTAAGGCTTTTATTGAGGCACAAAAGAGTAATAAAGATTATGTCATGTTAGGAATGGAACCGTGGATAACAGAGATGATAGTTTCACTATACATCTCTCTAAATGCTAAGCAAATATGAGGTTCCAAGACTTCCAACAGCACACAAATAGACAAGACATTAGATCCCACTGACATTATTAAGAAGTACAGGTGAAAACCAAATGTCCACAAGAACCTCACCTGTGTCTGAGAGACTCCATTTTCCAATTAGATAGAAGGGGAAACCATCAAGAAAACTAAAAGGTACCTTAACAAGTCTTGAGAAACTAGAAGAATGAAGCACACTAAGTTTTTTATTAATGATGTAATCAATAAAAACATAGTTTGGTCAAACACAGAATACGGGGCTCAAGGGAAAACTGTTTAGAATGAATGAAGTGTGATATACAAAGAGCCAGAGATGGTCTAACAGTCACTTCCACCTTCAAATACAAGAATCCAGTGAATAATCTTTCACAAACTTTAAAAGGTGCTAAAAAAATTATTATTATATATATCTCCTTATTTACATCTGGACAATGTGACTTATTTCTTTTTATTCCAAACTAGATAATTTTATAGGGACCTATACTGGTGCTAGGAACAAAGAGTTCACTTGAATACTTTGGAAGAATTATTCTTTAAATATTGGAGAAAAGTTCTCGGGTGAAATATGTGGCTCACAGATGAATATCATACAGCCTTCTTCATAGTGGTGGAATTCCCTCTTCAAGACAGACCAACCACTTAGGCTTAGAAGTTGCAAATCATAGAATCATAGAACAGTTAGGGTTGGAAAGGACCTTAAGATCATCTAGTTCCAATCCCCCTGCCATGAGCAGGGACACCTCACATTAGACCATGTCACCCAAGGCTCTGTTCAACTTGGACTTGAACACCGCCAGGGATGGAGCATTCACAACTTCCCTGGGCAACCCATTCCAGTGCCTCACCACCCTCACAGTAAAGAATTTCTTCCTTAGATCCAATCTAAACTTCCCATTTAAGTTTTAACCCATTACCCCGTGTCCTATCACTACAGTCCCTAATGAAGAGTCTCTCCCTAGCATCCTTATAGGCCCCAATAAAAATACCCAAGGACTTCCAATTGTTTGTATTCAGTGTGCATGTTTATTACAGTACATAAAAAAAAAAAGAAGGGTTTATTCTGTGTTTGCCTTCTGAAATCCCTGCTTCACCCTGAACTCTTTGATACTAACCAATATACAGCACAGTCTTTGATATTAAACCATCATTCGAATAGCGTGACACTCAGCCTTGAAACATCTATGTTATAATGCTGCTTTCAACATGCGGGAACTTTCCAGTCTCCACAAAGGGGGAAATTATTTTAACTCAGCACCAGAGATTCCACCTCAGATAACAACAAAGGGAAGCAAAACTTCACTAAATCACAATAAACTGCGAGAACACATCCTCCAAGATTTGAAATCGAGGAAAGGTTTGGAGACCTTACAGGATGTTGAAAAGGCCACCAATGATACTCCTCCACTCTTTCATAACTTGTGATTTCTATGAATTTCTTCACATGCAGGATGCCACAAGATACTTAACCAGAACCTAACTCACAGTGCCTAGCAAACCAGTCCTAAAGAATATAATTCTCATCTCCTGGTGAGTCAACAGAGAACAGCAGAGAAAGGTATTTCAAGGACTGTAAAGGTCCTTCCTGCTCAGGGTTTCTCCACAGACATCTTCAGACAGACCTGCACTATGCTCGCAGGGTGAGTTCTTGAGCCTGGGGGCAGTTTGAGCATGGATCTTACCATAATGCCAGAATGGGGCAAAGCCAGCAGGATGCTGAGCCCTGCACTAGCACAAGCCACTAGGAGCTGCTGAGGCCAGCAGTCACTCTGGGAACTGCCTGGATGCCTGTACCAACAGAGCAGTTTGAAAAGTCAGCTCACTAAGCTTTAGTCTTTTTTTAAGTCTTTAATGACTGAACTAAACTGATTACATTTTCCCTCCCCCTGCACGCACGCACACACACACACACCCCTGACGCTTATTGCCACTTTGGTATGTAAAAGCTTTCTTGTATGCGAACTGGTTAGCTTCAAGAATAGTTACCTTTACCAGACTATCTGTCACCATATGCTTTGCAGGGTGCTTTCATCTCAAAAGTGTGAGTTAATGAAACTCTGAAACATAGAAGTACACAGAAATCTATTTTAATCTATATGCAGAAACCAAAACATTGTCCTGTGGTTACTAACACCCATCAGGAATTTCAGTTCTTACAAAGCAGTCCCAAAGAAACTTGACAACAATGTGAGACATAACTAATGACTTTTCCAATACAAAACAAAGCCATGTATTTTCCTCTAAATTGCTCTATTGTTGCCACTGCTGAAATAACAAATAAGTCCATTTCCAACTCAAACCCTAACATTTGGCTTAATTATCCTTCAATGATTCTCTCCTCCTTCATGAAGATATGTTCTAAAAGCTTTAAAACTAAAACCGAATCCTCTTAGCAAAGAATTTCTGAGAAGTAAATAAGTTTTAAAATATCATAATTGTGTTTGTTTAAGGTAAGATTAACTCAATTCACAGCATGATTGGTCTTCTCTTCAATTATTGCAAATAGAAGTTTTGACTTCCAAATCCCCCTTGTTCAAAAGTCACCATAGAGCTAATGCTATGTTTTCCTTCAGTGAATGACTAGTCAACCTCTGATCAATACCTCCAATAAGCACTTTCACATGAATTTCCATCCTCACAGAAAGCTTGCCAATCTCAAGAGACAAAAGAACTTCTGTGCCACGTTGTATATCTATTTTTATATCATAGCAGCTCCCTTTTTTCTAGGCTGCAAATGGTAGTTTCCTGCCAGATCCACCCACTCACACTGCAGCTTCTCATGGTGAACACTTCAAAACACCCAGAGGAGGAATTATGATTTAACAAAGATCAAAGCTCTCTACCTAGAAAAAACACTGATCTAAGTTTTGCAACCCAAGTTGTAGCTTGTGATCCATTTTCTGCTTCTACATCAGCTGTTCATATCAGCATACATGAAAGTACACCTGATATTCAGTTTTGGATTTTCTTTTTTTAACAGAAAATGAGAATTCCTCCTAAGGGCATATAGCCAGAAGCTGATATTAAGAAACCAAACTATTGACACCATTTTTAGTTACCATTTCCCTTGCTCTGCCTATAGGTTTAGATTGTGTCGGGTACCTCATCACTAAGTGTAACAAATACATCCAGCAAAACCCTCACACTGTTACGACAATATTTAGAGTAAAATTTAAGACGTTGACTGTAGCAAGCGACACTTCTTCCCCCCTCCCCCTGCATGAAGGAGCTTGAAATACCACTTTGAAAAAGACTTACCCTGAGACATAAATGATTTTTACATTAATCCTTCCTCAGAAGTAGCCGGTAGCTTAGGGTTAAGAAAGAAGCAGCATTTCTCAGCTTTTTTGTGCAGCAAACAGATGGTGAATGATTAAAATTTACGCACATTCCTCAAGTTTCCTGTCTACAGCACATAGCACATTTTTTAATGGATTATTTAAGTTTATTTACAATCTTTATGTTTGTGGAAAGCATAATGACTGCATACTGAGGTATCTAACAACCAAACTGTTGCTTGCCAGAACAACTTCAAAGCTCTCAGATGCATAGCAAAAATCAAAATGATGCTGCAGAAATTTATCTTCCAGCATCTTCTATTTACCGTTTACTAGCAGCACTGCCTTTAAAGTGTTATCTCGCATATGGTGAGGAGAAATGCATCCTGCTGCTATTTACTATCTTCTGGCACTAGACGTTAATCACAACCAGGCTACAGTTCTGTCATTACATCCCAAGGGCTTCAGTCAACCCCCAGAGAATGGTGAAAATCCTACTTCAGGGAACTGGACACTTGACCCTATAGCACTCCTTTCCATTGCTGAATGGTTTTGAAACCTGAAGCAGCTGAATGAGACACACACGGGCTTAGTCAGCCCATTGCTCAAGATCTGTTCTCTGTTTGGAATTTTTCTCTCAACTGCTTTTTAAAAGTCATTTTAGTACTTTGGGCATTTGTCTTTAATGGCAAACAGCATAAAGTAACAGGAGATTTCTTCTTCCTATTTTAAACTAAAATAACTATCACCTCACATTTACAAAGATTTTGGAAACAGGGACCTGAGCCTAAACCAGAATTTTTTAACAAATCAAAATAACTTCTGTTGGCAAGACAACACCACTGATAAATTACTGATATAGTACATTATTTAACTGTTTACCCAAAGATGTAGACATGGACAGATATACAAAGCTGCAAAGTCTTTTCTAGGAACTTACTCATTTGGAGTAGCCCTTTACCACCAAATTACAACAAATGTTGGTGTTCCGGTTGTCCTCAGGTAAGGATTCAGTTTCTTTGCATGTTCAGGAGGCAAGGAATGTGAGCCACAGTCTGAAATATCTGCTTCCCTTTTTCTTTCCACTAGTTAAAATCCCCCACAACATTTTAGCTTATGGCTTATGCATTACATTATAATATCTTGCTCTGTGCTGGACAGCATATATAATAAATGGAAAACAGACACAATCATTCTGGGATTTCACTCCTTCTGAATTTTGGATGGATTTATATGCATGGAATTTTTTCCTGTCTTTCAAATAGTCCAGTCTGGAAATGTACCAGGCTCAACATACATTTAGTATATGGGTAATAGACATTTAGTGTATGTTCTTGCCATTAAAAAGAAAAAAAAAAAAAAGGACATTGTAACAAAATTGCAGCTTGGGATGGTAGGTTTACATTTAAAAAATTGAAACTCATTTGAGGCTAGGCATCAAAATGTTTGTATTGGAAGCATACAATATTATAGTTCATTGTCCTACTGTCCTATCTACTTTTTATTTATGAAAGTGTAGCAATACAAAGAGGCATGAAAGACAGAAGCAATTCATTTAGCTGTGTGAAACCAGCTGTTTGTATGTCACAAAGATAAAACATATCTGAGACTGCTGTACAAAGAAAAATATCTGGGACACATTGTGATCAAAGTACTGTAGACTGGGAGCTTCCCTCCCAGAAAGAACAAAATAAGCAGGTTATGGGCATTCTTGCAAGAAGTATTTTCCTGTATGTGGATGGTGTTGCTATCATGGCCACCAAGTTCTAGAAAAATTCAATTCAAACGCACTTCTTTAAATTAATCATGCAAATAGCTTTACAATCAGATTTCCATTGAAATCTTTACAGCCATTATAAATGTGTCTACCAAACTTCAATTCATAAAATCATCCATATAGCACTGCAAGCTATAAACAAATGAACTGCATATCACAGTACACATTAAATAGATATACTAAATTACATATAAGTATTGATATATTTAAACCCAAATTACTTGCATCATTCCTTAAATATATTTCCAGATGTTTCGTGTAATCACTGTTAATGTGTAGAGCACAGAAATTATACACAGCCACTCATTGTAACATCACTACATTGCATAGTAATCACAGACCACTTCTATATGAGTAGTAATGGTAAATATTATCTTATAAAGGTCTCCATTTCTACTGTGTCTCAGTATCAATTTTCTCAGCCAGGTAGCTGCAGCTTACTTATAAGAACAGATATACTTTGAATTATTACCTTCATGCCAGGAGGTATCCACCCATTCATCTGAAACACAGGCAAATATTTGGCCCTACTTTCTCAATGAGACAAGAGGTGTAAGGGTCTAATGCTCAAAATACTGTGCTCCCTTGAGTTATCTGCAGTTAACCAGGCACCTATATAGAATTAAGCAATGAAAACAGCTTGTGAGGATGCAAGAGGTTCTAGAAATACGTATGTAGTGACAGGACAAGGGCTAATGGGTTCAAACTTAAACAGGGGAAGTTTAGATTGGATCTAAGGAAGAAATTCTTTACTGTGAGGGTGGTGAGGCACTGGAATGGGTTGCCCAGGGAAGTTGTGAATGCTCCATCCTTGGCGGTGTTCAAGGCCAGGTTGGATGAGGCCTTGGGTGGCATGGTTTAGTGTGGGGTGTCCCTGCCCATGGCAGGGGGGTTGGAACTGGATGATCTTAAGGTCCTTTCCAACCCTAACTATTCTATGATTCTATTATTCTATGATTCCGCACAGAAGACTGAGTATGATGTCCCAACTTAGATTTTAATACTTCAGGATGGCTTTAGCCAACCTCCTCCATTATTTGTCTTTCTCTGCATATTAACCTCTTTTAATGAGAGTTACAGACTTTCTCCCAGTTTACTTGGTAGAGATGTTGGCAATACTCTCAAAGCAGCCGTGAACATAACTACAGCTACATATGGAATGCATAAACAGCAGATGCAGTAGTGTGCCCCAGCTGCCCTAGATGTCCTGATATTCCAAACCTGAGCCCTGACCATGGGATATCAAAGTCTGCTTCTAGGCATCCCCTAATGTTTCTTCCTGAATAAAAACCAGACACAAAGGGAAACAACCAAGCCAGAATTGCGGAAATTGGTGGTTTGCTCCCAACACAGAACTGGGATGTAGTTAGGACATGGACCTCAGCCCCTCAGTTTAAAGGAAGCTGGAGGAAAAGCAAGTATGTTGTTAGTAGTGTTAGACTGCTCTACAGTCCTCTACACCCCAACATTTTTAAGGGCCCACATATTAAAAAATGCTGAAAAGCCATTATCCCAGGGATCGGCCGCTTTTACCAAATCTCTGGTTTCTTCTCCTGCTACCCTGCAGTTCCCATATATTTTGTACCCTAGAAAAATTTCATACTCAGAGAACTAGATAAATGAGAGATTGGTAAGGCAATATTCCTGTTAGTAATAGCTACTAACCCGAACATGGAGGTGTATGTTTCTGTGTATGTGTGTGAAATAAAAATCTACATTTCATGTGTCTCTAAAACTGACTATATCCCACCATAGTACAGAAGAACAAAAGCACATTTTCCAGTATTTTAATACACATGGGAAACTGAGATGTAGCCAGAAAGCCTATTTCATTCAGAAATAGCTTCAGTCTTCCAGAGTTCAGACAACTATTCCATTTCTTTAAAAATATCTCTCAAATCCCAAGGCAGATTAAATCCAAAAAATGTGGAATAAAAATCAGTCTGAAAGCCCAAGTTTGCACAAAGCTCTATGAGATTCATTTTCAGTCCTTGGCTAGAGTTTATTTTCCTTCCCATTTACACTCAACGAATCATTGCTTGTGCATTTTCTTTCATTCTATTTCATGTTATTGCCCTGACTTACTCAAAGTCCTGATCAGGTTATGGCATCTGAAATGGTGTCATTCATCACAAGAGAAAAGCATAATCCAGCAGAGATGCATCATTCAGCTCAGCAATACTTCACTGCTTGCTTGGCACCATCCTTTTTTAATCTGAAATGCATCACCAAAGTGGAGTTTATGAGGAGCAGAGTTTATGGCTAGCAAGCGCTACCAAGCAGATAGTGAGAGGACACCGCTTTCATAGGCACATAGAGCATCAACTGACACCTAATTTATAAAGCAAATCAAATGTGCATCACAGAAAAATGCACAGAAGTGCCAAATATCTGTAGAAATACATGCTGAAGTATAAGAAGGCCACCACCTGGTTCTGTGGGTGGGAGCTCCAAACATCATTTAACCAAGTACACTCCAGTGTTCCCTAACAGGATGTCTGCATGCTCACCACACAGCGTGTTTGGAATATGAGAAGCAGGCATATGCGGATCAATTTCTTTTCAGTAAAGCAATGCCCTCTAAAGCAAAGCTGACTTAAATTTCAGCTATTTCACGTTTTCAATCATTAAAAATGTTTGAGACTTGATCTTCACACATATAGAGCCTTCCAGTCACTAATCACTATACACCACACAAATAAAATGCTCACAGGTTCATTGATGTGTGGCACTTATTGATACAGAATTGTACACGTTACTGCTCACACAGCTTTATTTAAGCAGTGGGTCATGGGTGGCAAAATTCCCCAGAAAGGTCCCTTGCTAATTTTCTAGGTCTTTCTGAAGAGCATTTTTATATATAAGTAATTCTTTCCACTGGAGATGAAACAGCACAACTACAGATCACATCAGTTCCCACCCCTTCTTTCAGCTTATGAGAGTTAAGTGTATTATATTTGGAGCTACGAACAACGAATTCACATTTTGCACCCAGCTTGCATTAAAGCACAAATCAATGTATCAGTAGCAATGATAATAAAAAGAGATGGATTCACACAGTTGAAATAGCTGGGTGTCTGTATGCTGTTTTAGAGACCACCACAAAGTTTCACGTTAGTGGATCAGAACAGTGTCCAAGAATCCCAACATCATCAGACGCAGTATTTCACCCATGAGCTGAAAAATTCTAAGCCCATTGGGGCAAATCAGAATTAATCACCTATGGACTTAGCTCATATATAAAGGATGTCATAGTTTATAAAATACTATAAGAAATCATAGTTCCAATGTTTATTGTTCTATGCCTTCCTATCTGCATTAACTTTACACAGAATCATCTCTATACCACTAACTGAAGTTTCAAGCCCTGAAAGCAGTTTTCAGAAATCAGCATGTTACCAAAAACTAAAAGGCAGCTAAATTGTTTTAGCTAATGTGATCAGAGCATATGAGCAATAAACAGCTTGCAGAAAAAGCTCTTTCATCTGATCTATGACAGGAGTGAGAAACCTCAGACAAGCTTACTTCTGAAACAGAAGCCACACATTTGAGAACAGTTTCCTGCAATTTATTTATACAAATATTTGTTAGATTGTCCCACTCTCACACACACAAAATAAAATTAAGGTATAGTGCAGCACCAAATACCTTTTTCAGGCAATGTTTCAGACCAGTTATTTTAAAACTCTTGAACCTTATTTCTTAGCTGCCATTTACCTCTGAATTCAGGTCAATATAATCCTTTCTTACAGAAACAGCATAACTGATCAGATTTGGAAATTTTGAAGAGCAATGGTACAAAAAGGCATTTAGAAAATATATTATACCATGTTCTATTTAGTTTTAGTCTGGTTGGACCTTTCCAGGTATTTCAAATCCTTCCTATTTAAATACACATCTAGTCTAATTCAAAAAAAACACATAAAGTGTGTACATTACAAATAAAATGCAAAAGTTAAATCTTACTTTGAATTAAAGCTTAATTTACATAGAATAAATAAATTACTATAAATTGACTAGTCGAACATTCATGGCTTTCACCAAGATTCAGGAAATCATCTTTATCTCCTGCTATTCATGAGTAGAACACATTATCATAACTGTAACAATAAAACTCCTTCCAAATATTATCAAGCATAATTATTATTCCATTATTGAATGGAATATTAATATGAAGTACAATTCTACCTATTTCTGCCTTACATATGATTCAAATATAATCACATCTGTCAGTAACAAGGAGTAACAGGATATGTTACCCTATCTATTCCCATGATTTCATGATGGGTCTGAAGACGTATGGTATTCTTCTTTAAACTACAGATTGTGGTTCCTACAATTCTGAGGGTATAAGCTGTCATGCAAAGAAAAAGTTAATTCTAGCCCCAAGCTTGTGGAAGACAGCTTTAAAATTGAAACTAACTTTAAAAAAATAAGGGGGGAAAGAGGAGCAGAACACTACAAACCTAAACTGACACAGAAGGCAACTGAAAAGCTAAACTGGTTTTTTTGGTTTTAACATGACTCATTATTTTATCAGCTGTTGGATTGGAAATTCTGATACATTTCTTTTCCAGTAATTCCTTTAGAAGCATGTATTCAGTACTGCATATTCTTTCTTACTAAACCTCAGCATATTCTTCTGTCTCTTTAATTTCAGTTCCATTCATTCCCTAAAATACTCCCTCACCATTCCCTAAAATTCTCTATTGTCCTTTCAGAAAGGAAGGAATCACTGTGAACACTGCCATTCTCTCCCTCTCTGTCTGGGCTACCAGGTTTCAAATTAGGCCCACCCTATTCATGTTCCATATCTGATATAACTGTGGTTGGTTGGAAAGGAATAAATATAGGTTAAGAGATGATCTTACAAAAAGAAAATACATCTGTATAGATACAAATTTGGTTTCTTTGACAGGCAGCAGGACAGGTTTTGGTTTTGTGGGGTTTTTGGTTTGTTTTTCACAGTGGGAAAACTAGTATTAGAAAATGCACCGTAAAATCCCAAGGGAGACAAGATCAGCCATCACTGTAGTAACACTATCTCACACAGTTACTTTACAATAAAATCCAGGCTGTTTCTCTACAATGGCACGAGTAAATGCATGTTAATTATCTAGTGGTGAAAATACATCTTCTTGGCACCGAGGACAAAGCTACCTTTTTGTTCACTTTGGCACAAAATCAAGTTTCCAGATTTATTTCATCTCCTATTATTGAAACAATTCATAGATTCACTTAGAATATGCAAACTCTCATTTTGGTGGGTGGTGATACTCCAAAAGCACTTTTGGTGCTTAGTACTTAATTGGTGCTTAGTTATTTAATTATCAATACACCTGCTAACCATTAAAGCACCACAGTTTTAAGTAGGTGGAAGTAAATAGGCAAAGGATATCTATAGAAATAGCCTCACTACCATTATATACAGGTTTATTCATAAATTTCCTGTTGTAGAACTTCATTTTATGGCAAAGACTGAATCAGAGAAGAATATCAAGCTAAACATCTATAAATTAAGGAAACATAAGAGTGCAATTGTTCATAGGCAAGCACAGATTTGCCTTTTTCCCTAAACCAAACAGGGTTCCACCCAAATTTGAAGTCTAGAAAAAGGTCATCTCAATTTTAAAACTTTCAGGTGGATTTGTAGAAAAGGTCTGCTAAAGTTGAAATACTTCAGGAACGCCTTGATAGATTATGTTATCGCTTACTAGAAGTGTGTCCTTAACTCTGTATTTCTTGATTTCGTAACATTCAGGAAGACATGCTTTGGTTTATTATCTTGATGTTCTGAAAGAGACCTTTCTTATGTTCTCATCACTGCAACCCCACTCATTGACCATTTCTGTGCAAGGAAAAAGATTAATGCATGAGGCAGATTGTAACCAACATATTCTATATCTTATTACTGCAGTAAAACAGTAGTCTATGCAGACACTAACACTGCAGTTAGCTGATTGCATGTGCTAACAACCTGTAAGGAGGACCAAATCCACTGGCCTACTGCCATCACAGTGGCAGCCACGTTGAGCAGAAGAATGAAGCATGGGGTAAAAGTTTTACAATTCAAATTCCTCCTCCTTATCTTCATATAAGACTTCCCTTTTTAAGGCTGTGGTGGTTGGATCACACCTCCCAGCCAGGTCTGAGCCACATAAAGGATGAGACTTGCATCTGAAAAAGGCATGACGTGGTTGGATACCCGGTCTTAGTGGATCCAGGCCCACTCCATAGCTCACAGGAGAGGAAGTCAGATCACCAAGACTCAAGCGAGATCCCACCAAGTTTCACTTGCTAAAAGGTATGACACAGTGCCACTTCAACTGTGAATCTAGTGAGTACAGGATGACTCTATTTCAGTGACAGGGTTTCACTATGTCACTGAATGACAGCCATGGCCTTGCTGCAATCATTTCAGAGTACAAGTAAATCTACAAGCTATGGAGTAGCAAGTCCCTCTGAATCTTCAAAACAAAAACAATAAAAAGCAAGTGGAGGCATCACAAGATATTATTATATATAATATTATATATAATAAAATAATATTATTATATTCTACTTCAAACATAACTGGCACAGGAAAGTCCTCACAGATTTCAGTACTATACCATTTTCAGCATACTGGGAAAACCCAGCTAATCAACTCTGCACATGTAAACAAGGCCTTGCAGAACAGTTTTTCATATGGGCTTGTATATTTTTTTCCTCTGTAAAGCACACACATCCCCTTGCGACATGCAGCCTCAGTGGTTTATACGTATTTGGTCTTGTTTGAGCAACGTGGCTGAGGGAAGGTCTCAGCTGTATGCTCAAACACTGCTTTTGCACAGAGAAGAAAGCAATCAACACAGTAACTGCAAATCTGTGTTTATAAACCAGTCTGCTTATCTCCCCTGCACATAAGCAGAAAACATCCTCCCACATTTTGGCTGCATTTCACCTATTATCTCTGAGAGGCTATGGTCTTCTACCTATAAAATATGGGCTTAACAGCAGTCACCTTTGGCAAAAAGTGTCCTACTCAGTAATGTTTTAGATCTGTAACAGCTAACTTTTCATCAAATTAAATGAGATCTTCATGAGCCACACAGCATTAACTGTATTTTGGCTCCATGACATTAACCTCATCTACTACTATCAGCATCAGATTGTTCTTTCTTTTTGTTTAGTTCCAATGTTGTATTTCAAAGTGGTTTACTAGTATCCAAGCTTTAATTAACTATGTGTTTCCCCAGTTTCCAAGAAAAGCCTATCATCAGCATTGTATGTATCAGAAGCAAGCAAACATTTTCTAAATCTTATCTTTGCTCCTACAACCTCCTCCTACAAAACATCAACATACACAAAACAACATAAAGGTATCCCATAGCTAATAAATTCACATTTAGTCAACTTCAGGAGTACCAAGCATTCATCATATTCACTGATGTGAAAAACATCAAAGGGGACACTCCTTTTTTGCATTATCAAGCAGTTTGAACTTGGTTTACCTTCCCACCTTGTAGAAAACAAAGTCAATTAAAAATAAAAGGCAGCACAGCTATTTTGCTTTAAAATCCTTTGCAGGTCAGGAGAACAGGAAAAGCACAATGATGAGTCCTGGCCTGCCGCTGGTTGCATGTTTACTGGCAGGTTCTGGCAGGTCTGCACTATTCACAGTCAATTTTCCTCAAAATGAAATCCTGACATGTGAGATACGCTATTTATATAAGGGAAGGATATTAGGTTGATATGCATCCTGCTGCAGCTGAACTCTGGATTCCTGAGCCTTCATTCCTGCTCCTGCTCTGGCTTCTTACTCTCTGGCTCTAGATATTTACTTCGTAACCTGGATTCCTTGACTTCCTTGAATGACTGACCTTCACTCTTAGAAACCATGGTGCCTTGCTCTGGGCTGCACTTCTCGTGACACACTATACAACACTCTATTTGTTCACAGTAATCCTCTCAGTATAGATTTAGCATATGCAAGCATTAATGTGCTGCTTGTTTTTATCCTGTAACTGCACCAGTGATTAGTTGTCTAATTTTCTAGTTAACTCCTTACACTCACACTAAAATTTCAGGTAAAACACATGCTTCAGTCAAGGATTTTTTTTTTGACATTTTATAAAGTTCAAAATATTGCACTAAATGCATTAATAAGTTCAATAAGCCTGTAAATTACCCATGGAAAAAACACAATTGCAGGTTTGCACATGACAAAAATAAGGTCTTCAAGTACAAGGCAGCCAGAAAAAAAATACACAGACAGTGCAGAAGAAAAACTGAGCACAGGCACACACATTCATCAATACATTGGGCTTGATTCAGTTGCTTTAATATAGGTCATCTAGTGATATTTTAGATGCCAAAGTGTGCAAGACCTCTAAGGCTAGCAGATGCAACACAGGATGTACAGGAAGACCCATGCTCTTCTGGTCTAGCAGCTGAAGGCAAAGCAGGACATATTATAGCTTCTCAAATGGCGTGAGATGCCTACATTTAGACAATTGTTATGTCCCAGATCCAGCACAGCATGTCAGTATGACCCTGAAGTAAAGCATATACTTGAATATTTTCCCAGATGGAATAAAAGTAAGTAGGTTGCACTGACTGGGAAAACCAATTTAGGGCTTTCTGTGACGAAGTCCTTACAGCAATTTACCTCAGTGTCCATGGTCCCAGCATATCTGAAGTGGATAATGTCCCCATTTAATTTTACATACTAATGTTAACTAATCGTCCTAGCTTGCAGCTCGTATTTGTTTTCTGCATCCACAAAATAATAAGCTAATGAGAATTAAACTTGCCGTTTATTATAAATCTACTGAACAGTCATAAAAGTCAAAATAATTAAAGTGAAATAAACCCATCATAAACAGACAAATATATACTGTTTGCATAACCACTTTGACTAAGGTCAGGGTAGCAGCAATTCACCAGTGGCTGTATTTACTGACCCTCAATTTACTTATAATATTTAGGGTTCTGTCTCGACTTACAGAAAATGTCTTTTATAAAAGGAGTGCAAATGCCTGTCTGCATCCAACGGGCCATTACATGGTTTCACTAGCAGGTTTGGTCATGCTGTTGTGTTCAGGGTAACAGTTGGCACCCCTTTGCAAGCTTCATACTACTTTGGAATAACCTATGCATAGGGCTGGAGGTTTTTATACATCTATAGAATAGCTTGTGCTTTTCTTTGACTCAACTCCAGTTTCAGCTTACACATGTCTGGCTTTGCAAAACCCCGATGTCTGAATTCAAATGGAATTATTAGGTAATCTTCTAGCTGTAATATTATTTACAGCCTTAAGCCATGCTTTGTATTTTGCTGTATTAGGAACATGAAAATCATTTACTTAGTATTTAGTTTGCATAATTAACATAAACCATTCGCTGCAAATTTTAACTATGTGGGAAATATTTTGCTGTTATGTAGTGCCTTCAGGAGAAAGGGCAGAGTTTATCAGCTACTCCTGAAGTATTTAATACCTCTGATGGATATAGCATCACAAATAATTTAACTGGGGACACATTTTTGCTGATGCCATGCCTAAAAATTACTAACACCACTCAGATACCTCTTTCGAAACTTACTTTTTCCTGCTGATTTCTTTTTCTGTCATTGAATGAAGTCAGAGAAGACAGATCCTGCTAAGTTTCCTGAACAACCACTTCCTAAGGAGATCAGGATGCTTACTTTTGTATTACATAAAGTCTATACTATACATATTATGTATATATTGTAAAGTATTTCAAATGTGTAAATACAATTTGATCATGCTACTTTTTTAGATATGATTAATATTCTGTGAGAAAATTATTTGTGAAATTTATAACTTAAGCAGATCTTTTTCCACTGTACCATGAAACAGCAATATTTTAAGATGTCATCCATTTACATAAAAGAATTAAAAGATGTAATTAATTCCATCAAAGGATATTAAGTACTTGGAAGTTAAAAAAAAAAAAAAAAAAAAAAAAATAGATTAAAAAAAAAAAAACCCCACACAAAAAAACCCCAGGTTATATAATATTACTTTGTTCCTGTTTTCAGTTGAGGAATGTGTAATATTTGAAAGTCGTCCTTTGTTTCTGGCTGTTCAGCTGGAAAGATTGCTTTTATTGTTGTTTTCTAATGACATGATGTAGAACTACCACTCAACCTGAAGTAAAAAGGGCAAATAAATTGTTTCTTTCAAATTTAAGCCCAAAAGCCTCCCAATTTAGAACACTGAAATCTTTACCTCTCTGAAACAGTAAAATAGTAGGCCTATGCACCTTGAGAACTTTGAGGACAGCTACTCACCAAGTACGTTTCTTCCTTTTTAGCTGGCCGAATAAAGGTCACTTTTCAGAAATTTGACCTTAGTCTGCAATAAGTTGGAAAGATAAAAATCACCTTTTCTTTTCTTTTCTTTTCTTTTTTTTTCTTAGATCTAGGTTCTCTTTAACACCTGCTTTGTGTAAAAAAAACAGCTTTTCTAAAATTGGGAGGCATTTTCATTATCAAAATGAAATCTATCGCTTTGCTCAGTTTACTCACTTCTCGATAGCATTACTAATTTTAGTGTTAACATGTTAATATGAGAGTTGGACTCAGCAATGCTTATGGGTCCCTGCCAACTCAAGATATTCTATGATTATTTCACCATTGCTTGGCTAATCATATATTGTGAAAAGTTATGCAGTTCTGTTCCGTGAAAAGAAATTTGTTCCCAAAATTGGTCAAGGGTGATACTGTACTTCATCTGCTTCTCTGGCCATGTCTTAAAAACATCTCCAGGAACTCAGCCTACTTTCCTTACTTTGAAGTAAGGCAAATCCATCTGAGGTAGCAAGCTGAATAGAGCCCACCCTGATATCCCTCAGAACAGTCTCCCCTACTCCACTGAAGATGCAGAAAACAAAGCAAAGGCACAGCAAAGAGTATTACCAGAAGACCAAATTTACTTTTCAGGTTTATATCATCTCTCCATTTTATATTCACACTCTTTAGTTTCAGGTTGTATCTTACACAAATTAAACTTTATGTCACTTTTACTTAAAAAAATTAAAAAAAAAATTAAAGGAAATGGAATATAAAAAGATTAATTGTATTGCAAGAATGAATGACAGCAAGTTATATTTTCTGACTTATTAGCATTTTGCTAATAATTTTTAGAAGCATTTTAGAGATTGAGATATCTGTTACTTACAAATAGCCACACACATGCAACATTAACAACACCAGTACTGAAAGTCCAAATACCTACCTTTTATTCACTGAAAAGAAATCCATCAGTTCTTTTCTGAGACACTCCACAAGTATGTGAGATGTTTCTTTTTCAGTTTCTAGGAAGTACCCAGTCCATGCTCTTCACAGCCAAAAGTCTCAGTAATACACTGCAGGTCATACTTTGGCACATTCAGTGAACTAAAGCTGAGACTGACGGAAGACAACAGCTAAGCAAATAATACTGCTTCAGTCTGATTTCTTCTCATGAGTTGGCGATGCCATTATCAGCTCCATATAAAGATATCTAGTCCCCATGTTTTCAGCACCTTGTCTTTTCTTTAAAGCAGTTCTTCTACAAGGGTATTTCATCCTTTGGTGTGTTTCACTTGAAAAAAAGGGCTTCTTGATGCCTTAAAGTGGCTTAGCTTTAGTCTAGGTGTAAATCACCATATTCATACTTGCACACCTGCTCCAGTGGTTTTTAAAACACACTTTTGGAACAGACTTTACTTTTAAACACTGCATCATAAGTTTTACTTATTTCTTCTATCTACAGACTTTTCTCTGATTATAATTAGTGTCCTTCATAGCTCTTAAGAGAAACGTGTTTTCTCCACATTAAAGCTTTGTCAACATAATCATGAAAATGGAACAGCTGCTCCACAGTTGCTTACACTGCCTTGATCACAACCAAAGATTGCTTATAATGGGAAAGCACAACTTCTTTTAAGCATTTGTCTTGACTTTCTAGCAATACAAGCCAGACCTACAGCCTTTTCCTTATACCACAGTGACAAACATCTAAATTCAGAGATGTTACGCTCCTTGCATTCAGACTTAGAATTCTAAGTTCTCATGCTTCTAGGACTGGAGTCAAAGAATTTCCTAATTAGCTATAACAATAAATAAGCAAACAAATGTAACTTTTTACTTTGAGTTTATTTATAAAGACACAGAAAGTGAAATACAAGTCGGGTGGTTGGTTGACTGCGGGTTTTTTGGAAATGACTTGCCACCATTACAGCCACAGTAGAGATATTTAACACACTGCAACAGTCCCGTCTCCTCAGGTAACAGAGTGCAATGTCTGCTTCACTGGAAAAGAAAAAGCAGCAGCATAATAGATGAAAAGGTAATTATGGAAACTGATGTGATGTCAAGCTATTAAGTATTATCAAATAGATGTCTTCTCAGCTTCAACACACTAACTATACGAGACTGCTTTAATCCATAGCTATAAAAACAAAACCGCAGACCACAAAGCTTAACAGCCTTTCCTGCCTCTCCATACAGCCTACGAAATATTTCCATTGCGCTTGCATCCAGATAAACGCAACTAAAGGAACTGCTTGTTGGAATGGAATTCTTAAAGCTGATGTCAGTATCATACTTCATATTTCCGTTTTCCCAAACTACTACAGCCTTTTTCAGTTATGCTTATCAACTGGGGAAAAATACCCAAACAAACCAAGGCAAAACGACAACAAAACCCTAAAAAGAATTATTTAAAGGGAAAAAAAAAATATCATATCTCATCTCATTATGATAATGCATTAAATGTAAAAGTAGGTCATTCGCTTTCTTTATGCACATTTCCTCGGTTATTCTTGTTCTGAACATAATGTGTTTTACTAATATTTAATACTAAACAATAACTTACATTCAAACACGTTACTTAGTGTCGAGCCAATTCTAGAGAACACTAAATAGCACAGAAATTGAAGATCTTAAGCCAACAACCCCCTAAGCTTTAAGGGAAATAGGTGTTGATTTACAGCAAGGATGAAAGAAAGGTGTAATTTCTCTTCTCCCTTCACACCCCATTTCAGTGCTGGCCCATGATCCTGCAAAGCAAGAAACCAGTGAAACAACAAATGCCTCTTCCCAACATGGACTTGACTCTTGCCCCACTCCAGTTTTACGGTTTGTGGATTCTTTGACCCTGTGTCAGTCAGCAATACTGGAAACATCCATGGCAGTGCTGTAGCAAGGACAGTGCTCTTCCTGGATATGGGGACAGCAGTTACAGACTTTGTGGAAGAGATAGGGATTGTTTACCTCATTGCTTTGAGGAATATTTAGACATGGATATCAGTCAAGAAACTTCCCAATAGTAAAGCACCTGATGTCCAAGTGTATTTTTTTTCTAGTACTTAAAAGTTTGCTGAAATGAAAAGCTTAATTTTTCAAAACAAGATAAATCCATTTTTATGCAATTTTCTGCCTCTTGTTTGGAAATACAGCAATTCTGCCATAGGAAAAAGAAATTTTAAACTTTGAGTTTTCCAAAATATTCCCATAAAAGTTGGGAAAGAAAAAAACAATACCTCACTACGCAAACATTCACAATGTCATTTTTCTTTTTGAGACACACCCTAATATTTATTCATCAACATAATAAACATTTTTTACTTTTTTCCCCACATACGCATCCACAGATTCCTTTATATGTGCTTTATAGCTTACCCCACTCTATTAGGAACTGACAGAAAATATGGGAAAGAACAATATGCTTATTTGTGGACATAAGTAATTTGCTTAATTTTATTCATTTACTGAACCATAAGCTTGATGGTATCCCAATGCTTTATTTAAACAAGAAGACAGTCAGGAGGAGACAAACCAGCCTCCTATGGCTACTTGTAAGTAACATTATTACTAGTTTTGTTACCGTCATTAGAATCTATTTCAAGGCAACACTTGGAGCTCCAGCAAGGACTTAGCTAGCTCCTGAGGGATCAGGCAAAAAGGTCTGCTCCTCTCTCAGAAAGTTTACAGTGGTATCAGTGAAAATACTAAGTAATCTGCTACAGATTGGGAATTAATACACTGAAACCTGCCCTTTTCATTGCCCATAATCTTCAACTCTGATGCACATTTCCCAGGGCTCCAAATGCAGTCATCTTCCTGCATAACATTAAACAATATCTGAAACAACACTGACTGACCACTCATACGAGGTCAAAACTGGGTCCAGCTTCTCACCCAGAAGGAAAGAAAAGGTCTCTTTCACATTCTCCAATTAGGACTTAAAGGACTGTGAAACTGCTCAGTAACAACATCCCAACAACTGAATGAGGCCCTAATCCAAGCCTTAATTCAGGCATTTCAGGGCTGTGTTGGATGATGGCCCAAAAAGCAGCAAACAACGAATTGTTAATTTTTATTTGTTGTTTCTCCAGCTTAAAAGCGTGTGCATTATGGGAGTTTCGCCTACCCCCAAATTACAGCCTGGCAGTTAGGGAATATTTCCAGAGTTATGGATGTACTTTATATGCAAGGTAAGCATTAGTAAGGATAACATTTTAATTACACCACTGCTAACTGTGGTTAGCATTAGCTACACACGCCACAACAAACAGATCAGCACCACACTGGAAACCCTCCAATCATTATACATACATTATGATTTTACAGACAATAGGGGAAAAAAAGAAACTAAAACATGTGGCACACCTGGTCTCTGGATAATGTTGCAGACCTTTGGCTTGTGTAAGTTATTCCACTGAAGTAATGGAAGCACTGTAATCTACACCAGATGAAGATCCATTCCAAGGTCTGCCTCTTCCAAATAGAAATATCATGGCAGTATGTCAAACGATCTGACTTGACAGTGCATTTTTTCATGCATTAGTTACCAGAGCATGACACTGCAAAGGAAAAATATACTGCAAATATTCTATGTTGAAAAATAGCCCCAAAGAATCCTCTACAGACGTAACCAGTTTCACTACTGCTCAACTAAGCCTTTCAGAAAAGTTCTGGTTGGGAGTTGGCTTCAAACACAGAATCTAGAAAATCAGAAAACCCAGACTGGTGTTGGCTTTTCTGGGGGGTGGAGGGCTGGGTGTGTTAGCTTATAGTGTGGGTTTTGCAAGGGGTGGTTCTTTAAGGCAATAAGGTAAACTCCTCTCCACTAGAAGCATCATGTTCCAATCTCCCCAGTTAATGTGTACTGGGAGTCCCATTTTTACAACTCCATCTACCCTGTCAATAGCCAACAATCCTTGGGTTAATCTAGTGCCAAAAACAATGTTACTGTATTTTCTCTTAGCCAGAAGATAGTAGTCTAGAAAGAACCAAGGACACAGAAGCAGAACTGAAATTAGATATCACACCATCCTGTCCCCCAAATTAATAATCATACCAAAAACATTATAACTTTATATTATCACAATTCAAATACAGCTTTTGACAGATGTTTAATTACTGAAAAATTCTACCAAGGGACAGTATCTGAGAATGTAAGCTTTAAATAATTTTTTCCAAATAAACCAAGATGATCCTAAACTGCCAGTTTTATTCTGATCTCAGAAAGTTCAATGTAGCCTATTACATAGATGGATGAAAGCAGACCCCCCCATAGGTTTTTAATCCTAGCTATGCTGGGATAAGGTTTTGCACTCGGAGCACACAGGGAATTGTTTGCAACATATATCGATGACCTTCTCCAACTGAGTTCTGATTTAGAAAAGGGACTTTTCAACTGTCTCCGCATGTCCAACTGTGGGGCTTTGGTCAAGATCCAAAACTCCAGGCTTGTTTAATAAGAAGATTCCAGGCAGTCCAGAGCTGACCCTGGCCAGTCGCACTGGAGCTCCAGCTTGCTGACGTGGAGGAGGAATACTGTGCAGGGGACTGAGTAGGTCCAGATGCTTCTTCTCTCTTCAGAAAGAAAATTACAATCCAAAGAAGAGGAGCGTGGCACAGCCAGCTTCATAAGCTAGGAACTTTCATGATCTGTTTGAATATATTCACATGTACATTTTTAACTCTAACAGAGACGTAGCTTGTTTCTGGAACATACACTTGATAACGGCTGAGTTGCAGGGCCTAAGGGAATACGAGGGGCTGAATGATTTCATTTCCCCTAAGCTAAGGCAGCTGGCAAACATAGGTATGGCTTGCTGCTTTTTTTGCTTTTATTGTTATGAATTGTGTGGCTAATTGATGACAGGTTGCCTAGAGCCTGGGACAGACCTCCTGCATGAAAGATGGAGTAAACAAATGGTGGCTCGCCTTTATTTCACTGGTTCTGTGCTGATTCCTGGAATAGTAGATTGGCTTAGCATTTAAAGGTACCAGGCTAAAAGAAGAGAGCAGGCTCATTACATAGAGGCAGCTCGGATGCCACTCTTGAATCAGTAACAGCGCCTGGTTCCCAGCACTGGCTCCAGGCACAATCTCTTCAGGTGAAAGGGGTTTTGGCTTCCAATACATTTTCCTAAGACCATTTCCAAGGTCTGAATTTACATTATATACTGCAGACCAGAGGAAAAATAAATAAAAACATGTGAGCCTCCTGAATTAAAAAATTCAGTCCTCATTTTCTCAGCCAAATTTTTTCTTGTGCAAATAAACCTGTTAGTACCTTGTTCAAATACAGTGTTTATTACCCCAGTTATACACAAAACCTGCACAGGTGTCTCTCCCTCAAGATATTTCAACGCCTACTATATGAAAAGTATTTCCACTACATGTAGAATATCTAAGGTTGTTAGTTCAGTGCTAAGTTGTACAAGAATAAAATGGAATTAAGTCTCCATTTCACAATCAGCTTGGTTGTGAGAGTAAGATTCCATGGTTCTAAGCAGTAATTTTAAATTAATCACATAGTTTACTTTCATGCTAATCTAGCAAGGATAACAAGAAAACTGGTCATGTTTATTCAGTATGGAAATCTACTCAATCTTAATTAAGGACCATTAATCAATCGTGCACCTCCTAATTGTTTGTTCCACAAATGGGAATCAGTACATATTAAATAAACCAATTCTCCCTTTTTACCACTGAAGCCATACACCTACAATGAAAAGAACTGTGGAGCAAATGAGAAATTAAGAATTTGGGAATTCCCAGTTTGAATCAATGCTGGAAGGTGACCACCAGGGACGGAGCTGAGGCACAGAGGGGTGAGTGCAAGGAAGGAGCAAGAACACAACAATTCCTGTTGATCTTGCTCGCAGCAAGGAAAGCTGGCATGAGAAATGAAGAAATAAATGTCTTAAGTCAAATAAAAGTGAATTCCCTGCCCAAAATGTGTTTCTCACCCTCAGACGGGTGCAGCTCAGCAGTAGGCCTGTCCATTGAATGCAAGTCCAAATGCTGCTCCACTGCCCTACCATACCCAGGAAAGAAACTGCACCTTCTGAAGTCTCCTATTGCCCTGCCCTTAACCAAGGGATGAGCAGCAGGCTCACAATCGAGCCTGGAGCAGGCAGGAGATGTTTACAGATATACAGAGCAATGAATTCCTTGATTGACAGAACTAAAAATATTGAAGAATAAATTCATTTTGTGCTAATATTCCTATAATTGGAAAATGAACATTACTGTAAAGGTATTAAAGAGCTCCATAAGGTCATTCCTATTGTTAAGATTATTTCTAACCAAAATATAGAAACAGTCAACCTCACAGCAGATACAGATTAGATGTTTCTTCCATGACACAGAATTGAGGGAAGGCACAGCAGAGGGTATAACTAACCATACATTTCCCATAAACAGCTATGTAATTTCAACATAACTGCACTGTAAGCACTATAAAATCCTTCCATGAAGTATATTTTCTATGCACACCTCCTTGTTATGGTTGGCTAAATTTATGTAATTATGTACAGTTTGAGGTCAATATGGAAAACAGGCCTCATTCATTACTGGCAAAATCTTTCCAAAAAAGAATACACCCTGAGGAGTTCAGTGATCAGGCACAAAGGCAGAAAAGCCAACAGTAAGGTACAAAGCTTGTGATTACTTCATTAAAAACATAATTACTCTTCAGAATATCTCAAAGGCAGTAAGTTAAATCCCACATGCGGATCTGGTAATAAACAATGAAAATGCAGAATAGCATCCATGTAAACCTGGTAACAGAAGGATCTTCTTCCAAAGAGCACTGCATATGAAAAGGTGTTGCAGTCTTTTGTAAGACATCCTCCTGCTATACAATTAAACATTCCTGTTGTAAGGCAGGTGTCTACAGCTCACTGTGAAACATCCTTATCCAGGATAAGGTGGTCACTGTGAATATATCAGTAGGCTGATTACTGCCTACTGTGCAAATAAATCACTAGGCTGATTACTGAGTGCTCTTCATCAGTATCCAAAGGGAATATTCAGAATCAGCAGACAACTGGATATAGATGCTTCACCACTCTATGCTTCCATTACCCTACCTATGAGCAGTGCAACATCCTTAACACATGAAGAACTTAGGCATAATGCATTGGTATGTAGACTCTTTCGGAAGCTGATGCCTTTTTACTATGGTGTAACAATATTATCTTTTCAAAATAATATAGAAATAACATCCATTTCAAAGACCAACTAATACAGCAATATTAAAATATAATTAAGGAGGCATTTTAATAGACCTCGAGAAAAATTTCTCTACAACTTTGTTTCCTGTTTTAAAGCTCTGTTAGTGCTTGAAGAACAAAAAGGTTATTGCTGCCTTGAAATTGAGAATCTCACAGATCAGAAGAGCTTGTAATACTGATCCACTCTATAGGAGCTAAGACTATGCTTTACATAGGCTCCAAAACTTGGACCACAAACACCTGGAAGTCCTGATATTTTCTTCTTTAATTTCTAATGAACATAGGCAACACACTACACTGAGTGGAAAACTTTCCTACACAACCAAGAACTAATTAATTTCAGGAAATTTATGGACTATTCACAGGTTATAGAAGTAGAGAATTCAAACGGATGGTAAATCAGAGGAATACTCCTTAATCAAAAATTAAAGTCAGTTTGGATAAAAGGCAGTTGTAATATATTAAGTGTTTTCTACTCTCTGTTCTGTTGTTCTTATACAATATTCTTATACAGCCTAACATACGTAACGGCCTATTCAAAGCTTCACCAAATCTTTCCATTTTACTAGATAAGGGATGTCCATGCTCAGACCAAACAGTACATGTTAGTGTCTCTTAACACGTTAGCATACTGTTAACTGTTAACAGTACATGTTAGACTAGTCATGTTTCTTTCTGCAGAAAGTTTCTCTTAGTAACAACCATCTGTAGCACTGGTGCAACATATGACTTGAGCTTCAATTCATATATGACACACCAGAAACATCACAGGCTACAAAACCCTGAATTTTCTAAGTCTGTCAGACTATTCATAATACAGCAGTGCATGTATTAACACAAGTGCTGGAAAACTCAGTATGCATTTAGTTAGACTGAAAGCAAAAACACTGCCCTTCGGGCATTTTACATGAAGACAATTCCATTTCCAAGACTGGAGCTGCCTGGTAGCAGGCTACTACATGTTTCCCACAGGATGGGAAGAGAAAGGTGAAAATAAAAGAAAAAACAAAAAAGTAGCATAAGCTAGAACAGATTAAAAAAAAGCATTTTGAGGTACACTCTGTGTTCTTCAGTAGTACATCTATCGACAGGGATAATGGTTAGATCTGCAGTGTCTCCAAGCCTCAAATCTACTACTGGTCCATGAAAATGTATAGCAGAACTCTACACAAAGAATGGCACATGCCTACATCACCCTTAGGAACAAGGGCTATGTTTAGTTCATTAAGACTTGAAAGAAACATTTAAGATGCTAGACTGTGCTGCATGGCACAAAAATATTAATATAGTTGCTGTAATTGTATAGCATCTGTAATGACCTAAAAGTTATAGAGCAGTCGCTTTTTCTTTTTAGTATCTATATTCCTGAACTTTGCTATTCCTAATTAAACAGAACATATTAGCTATGTTTTATCAGTGTGACAGAGGCTATTGTCTGCCGCACCATATGCAATTTCTGTTATTAAACTTGCCTTAACCAGAGCTCTGTGACACCATTTGTTGTTGCCTTCTCAGAGCAAGGTTAGCAGTACTAGAAGCACTGGTTTTATTGAACACATGAAGGGACAAGAGAAGCTTCTCCTCCATCAGCTCTGAAATCATTTGCCAAATCCCCATCTTGCTTATATTAGATAACTCCTGGGGAAAGAAACAAAACAAAACCCACAAATCCCAACAAAACCTGTCAAAATGTACACACACACAAAAAACCCCCTCACCTTTTACCTACTGAGACAAGCACTAAGAAAACCAGGCCTAGGCAAGACCTAGCCTCAAATTTCAGGTTTTTAGATGCCAAAAGGGCTCACATTGATTAGCCATTTGTCCTGCCTGTGACAAAATGTCCTAAAGCTCACTCTGCTACTTTAATAAAGTTATAAATCAATGCTGTCTGCAAAAGCAGGAACAGCAGAGTCCTCGTATTTCCATTTCATTGTGAACTGCAATACATTGTATAAATGGAAATTCTAATTCTTGCAAACTTCAAGGAGGAATTTCAGTCTTTCAGTCTCCATAAGGCAGGAGATAAAAAAAAGAGAAAAGACTGCATGCACAGGTACATACACATGAACAAGATGGGGAGTTAATTTAGCCATCTTATAAAGAAATAAAATCCAGTTCAGTGGGTTGGGGGTGAGGGATAATTCTGATTTCTATTTTCTTGTGACCAAATGTATACAGTGGTAGTTATAATAAACAAACTCGTTTTTTTAAAAGTATACCCTTTTGTTAAACCAGCCCCAAATCTGTGGTTTTAAAGGAAACAACTGAAAGTCAGAAGATGATTCATTCCATTAATCCTAACCAGATTCAATTTTATATGATTATACTGGGAGATAACAGGGATCCACTAAAGCCATACCTTTTTTCTTGTGTGAGGGAAGAAATGAGAGAACAAACTAGAGAATGGCTTTTACACATGCACTTAAGACAGCTTATACTTACACTGTAATTCATTATAACTGCTGCACAGTGTCTCACAGCTCTGTCCAAGAAAAATGCCCTTCAGTAACTATTTGATGAAGCTATACTCTCCTGATCCTAAAAGTGTCCCAGGTAATCTGAGTATCAGTGGCTAGTAAGTCCAGATAAAAATACCATCCAACACCACATACTTTCACTTCAATTTGTCATCTTTCAGCCTATAGACCACTTTTATCTCAAAAGCAATGATGTATTTTAGCTTTTTCAGAAGTTGTACCATTTAACCCATGGGTTAAGTAGACTTCAAAGTAAACTGCAAACAACAAAACAAGCAAAATGTGTTACTCCTCTTCACAAGAGAACTCTACTTGCCGAGCAGTACCAATGAAGAAATTGGGGCTTTGAAAACAGGGAATTTGGATGCCGACATGAAAAGCAGCAGGATCTTGCTCTCTCGCATGGTATTTTGAAATGTATACATGTCATCAATTGCTCAGTTGTGATTTCTGTCCCAGTAAGAGAAAGGCAGCGAACTGTCATGCCAGAAAGTTTCTTCTCATGGCATTGAGTCAACACTCACTGACATTTATAGGACTTAGACTAAGCCACAGCTGTGTCCTGTTACAAAACAGGACCTTAGGAGCCTTCCAGGCACAGTCACATTCTCTCCTACTACTATTGCTTCAGCACAAGGCTCCTGAAGCCTTACTCTGGGCAGAGCTAGAGGTTAGGATGTCACACACACCAAACCTCAAGTCACTATCCAGATTAGGCATGCTTAATTTGGTCCCAAACTTAAATGTTTACTGAATATTTTGTAGCTTTCACCCAAGGTTTACCAGGAATTCGTCTATCACCCTAAGCTCACTGATTGCCTTTAGAACCTGGAAAGCCTTATGTTGCTGCTTCTTCTGTACTGGCACACAAGGACCTTTTCTACATCAGTTTTGAGCTCAGAGCAAGCTCAAACCAAAGCCACTGAGATTCCCCTGACCTGCCCTGAAACCAGAAATTGGGCTGTGTTTGTGTACTGATGTGTACTCACGACTGGAAGCAACCTTCAGTCAAAACCAAATGAATTTGTGCAAAATGACAGCACAACTCAGCATAGCTTCATCTGGGGGATGATTACAAGAAGTCTGCATAGCTCCAATACTCCAGTGATGATAGATTTTAAAAACACTGCTTATATGAAAATAATCTCTATCTGCACTTAGCGTTTTTCAGTATAACTGAGAAATGATTTCTAAGGTAACTTTTATTATTACATGTAACTCACTGCTACATCATTTTTCTTCATTCTTCAGATTAATAGACCCTGGTGTTTATTGCCTTTTTAAAAATGAAAAACTGAAATAATTACAGTTTTCTTTCATGAAGGGACAAACAAACTAGGTATAAGTCATCTCATTACAAGAAATAAGGCTATTCATGTGCTTAAAGTAAGGTTCTAAAGTACTGTCTTGAATGGAAGACTTAAATCACCAAATATTTACTTTCTGTGTTCATTACTTTCAAACACAAAATAAACTGCCCATCTTGCCCAGTGCCTGTAAAACAGACAAATTCCATCCTGCAGAAGTTTCCTAGGAAACCAGAGAAGGCTCAAAGAAACACAGAACAGCTGGAAAAAGAAAAAAAATACTGACGTGCTCCATAACCCTCAATTTTAAAACCATGAGAAAGATACTACTAACAAAAATTAGAGCAGCACAATCCACACTGGTTGGCCCTTACACTCTTCGTAAAGGCAAACGTGCAGCCTGAAGGGATCAAGATTTAACTCTTCTCTCCCCATCATCCCACCCTGCCCCAAAAAATACAACTGAAAAAGGCAAGAAATGTGAACATTTTGATAGAATGTGGTAAAGCTGTGGAGTTTTGGTCTGTACACTTAGAGGATGGCCAACCCCTCAGAGAGGTGGGCTTACTGAAACCTAAGAGCAAGCAACATTTACTGCCTGCAGATTTCTTTGCAGAGGAGCTAGATTCCACTTCTGAAACTTCTGAAGCTATTCAACATGAAAATCCATGCAACTCAAGAAATGTATTATTAGCACGATGACTCAATATGTATATTACAGTAGTACCCTAAGGCTCCATTTGAGACCAAGGATGCTTTGTGTTCAGCACTGCACAAATTCATAGGAAGGCCCTGTGCTTTACAGTAACAACATAAAATCAAAGCATGCCCAAGCCACTCAATCTCAGTGTCCAGATAAACTTTTCTAACACCACAGTAAACATTTCAACAAAATAAAAAAAGGGAAAAAAAAAAAAAAAAAGAGAAAAAAGGAAAAACAGGTAAAGAACAATTTACCTAACTTCAGTCTTAATTTCTGAAGTAGGCTTCAGTCATCAGTATAATTCTAAGATTCAGTGCTGTCACAGCAGCCATAATGTTGTGTTGGCTCTTCCTTTCCCACATGGCTCCATTTTCCATGTTATGCTTTGCTTGCTGCCAGGCTTGATGCTTTTTACATCAGGTTCTTCCCTTCCTTTGTTACCAACACATGTTCCAGTATTTTCTGACTCTTGCCAAAGCAAGCATTGAAACATCTGGAAGTCATCCTCCATTACTTTCACCAGTGAGATGCATCTGCCTTGCAATGTATTTCCCATACAGTGGGAATGTCTGACATATATAAAATGTCAAGTTTTAAGACGTGTGTGTATATACCTTTAGAATGCACTACATATATCTAACACTTTATATATTACACTACTCTAAAATTTAACATGCAGTAAGTTAACACACATGAATTTCTTTCAGAAATTTAAGTATGCATACTTTACAGCCCAAAACATTCCTGATTTGGGAGAGCTCTAAATTACAGATATTTAAAATCAATATGGTGCAATATGTTACATTCAGCATTTATTATTTTTCTAGTGCATGGAATTTGAAATGAAATATATTACTTTTTCCCCCTAAGTTTCCTCGGCTAGGGGAACAAAAAAAAACCACATTTAATGAACAAGATGACATTTCAGATGTGAAACTGGGAGTCTTTTGTATGATCTGCCTGTAATGATGACATCAAAGTGCTAGGATTTGAATACTAGGTCTATGAGACTCTTAGCTGTGTCTTCAGAAGCTGTTGCCATATGCATTCCCCTTCACTACTCAGAACAACTCAAGTGTTTTTTAAAGGTTCTCTTTTATATAATGTAGGATGGGTAACAAATTAGATGCTGTGTGTTGGAAGATACAAAGTATGCATAATGCAACAACTCTGTCTTGTAAGCCCTTTGACAAAACTTTTGCTTTAATGCCTCACAAGCCTAAGGAAACCCCGTCAAGGCTGATAATGTGAAAATCTCTTGCATGTTGCACAGAGCCAAGGGCTCCTCAAAAGGTACAAGCTCCCCCTCACACCCAATGCCGCTCTGGAAGTTCCTGCCCCTCTTTCCTGTATATTTCTTTACAAAGTCCTACTACATGACGAAGAATAGCATCCTTAGTTTTAGCTCCCTCTCTGTTGTTACCACCACTTTAGCCTACAGTTTTTAAACATAATTCTCTTCCTGGTATTTCTTACCCGTATTTTTACACAGATGGCAAGTACTTAATTCCTCATTCTCATCTGCAAATTTCATTAAAAACTTGTTTCTTTCCTGAACTAGATTACAGAAGACTGATTGTGAAACCATGAGATTTCATCCCCAATAAGGATTCATTACTCCTAATCATGTTCCTGTATTTATTTTTCCCACCTCTCATAACAGCAACATTCAAGCCAATACTAACTTTAAGATTTCAGGAAAGAGTGAACCAAATGCTTTACTAGCAGTCAAATGTTTTTACATCAACATAGCATTAAGCCATCAAACAACAGCTTTTCAAAATTATTGGTGGGGGAACTCTGTAATGTTTTTCCTCTGTAACAACTGCTATGTAATTTATAATTCAACAATACACGCAAAGAATGATGCTAAAATTCTCCCTTAAATGACAGAGATGCTACCATCTGCAAGTCTGATCCTGAAAATATTTCCGAAAGATCTGTTCATATCTCCAAAGACCTAAAGTTTAATAGATTTTCAAACTTCTTGATGAATAAATCATGAATAATTTATTATAATAAATTACCTTTCCTTGTAGAAATAATACCTGACAGCTAAAGACACCTTCAGGCAGATCAGTATCAGCAGCCATGCTGTTAGGCAATTTTAAGCCAGGACAACCCCAGAACCATACCATCTTTTGCAAGCTAGAGCCCTCAATGGTTAATCTCAGCTTTGCTTGGATTTAGTTGGCAGGCTTCTACATGCCTGATCACAGCCACACAGCGAATGCTCTCCTTTCTTGACATTCATTTCTTGTGCAAAGCATCACCACCACTGGGACAGAGACACATGTGAACATAAGTGATGTTTTGTGATGTGAAGAGAAATTTAATTTAGGGTAGCTAGATACCACTACAGTAGCACTGATGGCTTAAACATAATCATATATTCTATCCATATATCCATATTCCAAGAGATTTCAGCTACTTATCTCAACAATGTGCCATGGGATGCTGTTGTCCAATCAATGAACCTGTGAGGCTCAGTATTTGGAAAACTTAAGACACTGCAGCTGAGGGGAAAAAACACAACACTTTAAGATAGGCAGAAAATAAGACAAAAGTAATTATCATAGGATAGCAATCATTACATATTACATCACATTTTCATCGGATCAAAAGATTTGGTAGAACCCTGTAAAGAAAATATTTAGTGAACAGCTGAGTGGAAAACAAGCCATCGAGAACACACAGCTTCTGTTAACTGCTTCTGCTTTAATTTTTTCCTTAAACATTTTTTCTTGACCTACTGGGACATTTAACAAGACAGAAAACGGAACAGAAAATTATTAAATACCAATCAAGGTCTTCCATGATTTCTTGGAAGAGAAAGGACTGTTTTAAACAAAACCCTCAGCGCAACCTCTGAGGTTTATTCTTGTAATACAGCTAACCAAGAAGAGGTAACAGTTTTCAAATGAGGAACAATTTATTCCTGGCTTTTAGCTTGTATTTCATTAACACGTTAACATGCTGTATTAATCTTGGAACAATTGGGCCAGGACAGACTCATGATGATACCTTTTATCTCCCCCCTTAATCTTTTCCTGCACTACAACATCATTGTGTCTTTAATCCTTCACTTCAGATGGTCAGCATGCGGGAGGACGCTGGCAAGCATTTCATGACCGAAGAGTATTTGGAGAAGATACTGTACAGACCTTCTCAGCCAGACATCTACTGCACAGCAGGGAACAGGCCTCAGTGAGACAGTTTACTCTTCTGTTCCTACTCTAAATGAGTTCATGTCCAAAACTCTGAATTCCTGCCAGCAGTATCAGAGTCGCTGCTTGTGTTTCTGTCCAGCCACATTATCCAAAGAACAGGGGCACAGAGATTCAAATTAATTCTTTAGTCCTCCCATGCTACCATTACATAGTCCAAAGGCTATAAATGAAAACAAGCAAAGACACAAAACACTGTGGAATTTTTCCAGAATAAACCCAACTCCATTATATCATTCTCCCAACTGCACAATTTACACAAAGCTGCAGAAAAATACAAATTCTCCAAAACTCCAATCGACTTTCAGCTGGCAGCAGCATGGCCAAGGAACAACCTTAGACCAGCTCTCCAAAGACAAGACCTGTCTTCAGCAGCTTATAAAACCAGAATCCCAAGGATCTGCATTGAATAGAGATTCCCTGTACAGAGAGCATCCCACCGCTGGCCCTCTGACAATCGTTCTTAGTCTTCGTGCTTATATAACACATGACCTTCCCGCAGCAAAAGCGGGTGAGATAGTGGGATAATGGAATTGGTTCTCACTACAAGAATAAAGGCCAGCACAGCAGGCTATGAAAAATGTATGTTGCTTACTAAGAAGATAATTGTAAGCTACGGTTTGGATATTTTAATTGCCACAGCACCAAGGGCTTATCAGCATCCAGAGCTTCCTACATGCTATTCTTTTCATAACCATAAATCAACCTAGAAAATATGAATTTATAGACCAAATTGGTATGACACTTCCTTTGGACAGTAGCACTCTTTTATTCTTTCTGGTAGTTCAGCAACACCCCTAACTCTTCAAATTTCTCAGAATTTAAGTCAGGAAAAGCACAAATTGCAGAACATAATCTGTGATAAAAACTGTAGAGAAAAGGTATAAATTGTGCACAAATACATTGATTAAAGATGTAAACAGTACACAATGTTACCTGATGTACCTCTCAAAGTGTTGTGTGACTTATAAGCCATTTTTCTCCAGCTTTAAAGTACCTGCTTTCTTAAGTAACTGAAGAAGACTTACTTTATACTACTAGAAGAAACACATTTTCTTCATTCCCTTCTCATTATGCTTTCAATTAATGCATCAGACATTCCAGTTCAAATTACACCCAACCTTCCTCATGTGATGGACTCAGCAAAGCTTTCGAAGGGCAGTTTAACAAGGTAGGTCTGTCGCAGCCTGAGATTTGAGACAGCGAGCGCAACAATCTTTCCTTGCGCTCTGAAAGTTCAAACTCCAAGAAGTCTTGGTCAAAAAAATTGAATTCCAAGTTAATCTGATTAATATATTCATTTTACTCTAAAAGTTACTTGGTTTTGCCCTGTGCATTAGATTAATAATAGGTTCTATTGTCTATAAAATAAGCTGAAGTGCAAACGCAGTCTCTCATCTCCAGCCCAAGTGAGAATCCATTGGACTGGCACTTTGATTTACTCTAAGAATAATTTTCAAGGAAAAAAACCCAACTATATCACCAGGACTGTACACAAAAATGTGCAGGGTCACAAAGACAAACATGGGTGAAACAATCAGTGTACATATAAGGACAGACCACATGTCTCCAGCTGGAATTTCCACTATTTTTTCATTCTTACTTTATTGGGTTTTGGCATTGAGTTCATTGCCTTTCTCTCTATATGGAAAAATACTTGCACACAGGCCATGAACATCTGCGCAGTTTTTCTAAAGGATCATAGCGTTACATGAAGGTCTGCCTTTGGAATTTCTGCCTCCCCACACGTACACACAAGAATCCCTGTGTTTCTTTTCTCACAAAACACCAAAAACCGAATAATGTGGCAAGATGAACAGTTCTAATTCTAACCACAGAAATATCATATAAATTCCTTTTAACCCAGATAGAAATAGTAAATACCACTTAAACAGCAGGAGCTGTTCCTAAGCAGGGTTTTGGTGGACAGTTGTTTTTAATGAAAATGTCTAAAGAGTTAAACAAATTAAAAAGGCCTATTTTTATGTCAATATACACTACTGTTAAACGGGACCAATCCTGCAATGTTTTACATGAACATATGAACCCAATAGAACGTTATCATACTGAAAAAAGCTGCAAAGATGAAAGGACTTTACCGAGAAATGAAGTGTGAGCATGCCAAAACATGAATGAGAGCATGAAATGACCATTTGGTTTCTATGGGAATAATCTATATTTGTAAACATTGTGGGGAAAAAAATGCCTGCACTAACAACCACAGCATGCAATTATTCTTCAACCACAAAGTATGTTCTAAAAAAACCCAAGCTAACGTGGACAGTTTAACATGACCCTCAGTTCTATGCATTCCATGATTTTGAGCAGAAGTTTGCTCAATCTGAGCAGGAGGATTCTTCTTGAGAGCTGTTCTTGTGGAAATTTCTGTATAGAGTCTCTTTCCCACACTTTTACAGGCAGGGAAAGCAACCACAAATATTCTAAAGTCATGAGTCAGTCCCCAAAGAACTGTGACATTTTTTTCTAATACATAATTGATTCTCATTTTCTGCTTCTTTAGAGCTATAATCATTTATACTTTCAAGTTATTTGCTATGAATAGACACACAAACTGATACCTATGTGCATGCACACACACATTCATGTTTTCTCACTAAGAAAACAGAGGTACACATGCAAGTGAATGATCTTGAGATCTAGAACTTTGTGGGGAATAATTAAGTACAGGAGAACCAGTTGCTCAGGCCCAGTCAGCATCAGTTTATGAAGGGCAGGTTACTGCCCGACTTAACCCAATCTTCTCTAGCAAGGTGATCCACTTAGTGGATGAAAGGAAGGCTACATATTTTGTCTACCTAGACTTTAGTAAAGACTTATATATATAAAGACCATTTCCCACAGCAATATCCTGGAGAAAACAGCTGCTCATGGCTTGGATGGGAACACTCTTCACTGGGCAAAAAACTGGCTGAATGGCCAGGCCTAAAGAGTGGTGGTGAGTGGAGTTAGATCCAGCTGGTAGCCAGTCACAAGTAATATTCCCCAGGGCTCAGTACTGGGACCAGTTTTATTTAATACCTTTATCAATGATCTGGAGAGGGGACCGAGTGCACCCTTAGTAAGTTTGCAGATGACACCAAGGTGGCTGGGAGTTTTGGTCTGCCAAAGGACAGAAAGGCTCTGTAGAGGGATCTGAATGGGCTGGATCAATGGGCTGAGGCCAGTTGTAGGAGTTTCAACAAGGATAAGGGCCAGGTCCTTCACTTGGACCACAACAACCCCATGCAACCCTTCAGGCTCGGGAAGAGTGGCTGGAAAGCTGCCCAGTGGAAAAGGACCTAGGAGTGTTGGTCAACAGCCTGCAGAACATGAGCCATCATGTTTAGCTGACACATGAGTTTGCCCACAGGTGGGAAAGAAGGCCAACAGCACCCAGGCTTATATGAGACATAGTGTGGCCGGCAGGACTAGTGAAGTGATCGTCCCCCTATATTCAGCACCAGTGAGCCTGCAGCTTGAATACTGTGTTAAGTTCTGGGTCCCTCACTACAAAAGAGAAATTGAGATGCTGGAGAGTGTCCAGAGAAGAAACAGGAAGCTAGTGAAGGGTCTAGAGAACAAGTCTTGTGAGGAGCAGCTGAAGGAACTGAGGTTGTTTGACTGGAAAAAAGGAGGCTCAGGGGAGACCTTATCACTCTGTAAAACCATCTGAAAGGAGGTTGTAGTGAGGTGGGTGTCAGTCTCTTCTTCCAAGAAATGAGCAATGGGACAAGAGCAAACAGTCTCAAGTTGCTCAAGGGAGGTTTACATTGGGTATTAAGAAAAACTTCTTCATTGAGAGGGTTGTCAAGCACAGGAACAGGCTGCCCAGAGAGGTGGCTGAATTACCATCCCTGGAGGTACTTAAAAGAGGTGTAGATGTGGTGCTTAGGGACATGGTTTAGTGGTGGATTTGGCAATGCTAGGTTAATGGTTAAACTCAATTTTAAAAGGTGTTTTCCAACTTAAACTTCCCTCAATAATTCCCTTACCTCCTCATAGCTACAGAGGACTTTCCCGTGACATCATATTCCCCACAGTGACAAAACTGCAATGTAGTAACCTCTCTTCTCCCTAAAGATAATGTCTCTAATATTAGTGAGGGATAATGGATATATTTAATAGCCTCCATGTAATCATGTGAGCTGTTTCTGTCTCCTTTAAGGCCAATTAATTCTCTTCCCTTTGCATGGTCTCCAGACAAAGTGAAAGACCTCAAGAAATCAAAGGTGGCAAAGAGGATCATTAATTCAAATTGAATGACTATTGTTTGGTTTTGTTTGCCCACACTGTCAAACAAGACAGAATTAGATACTTTTAAATCAATACCAGAGCTCACACAGATCTGAGCTAAAGTATGACTAACACCACAGGAGTGGAACAGGGAAGGATAAATCACCACAAAATTCAGAGACAAGGATGTGTTGCAGAAACTGAGGAGAACCTAAAGGTAAGTATAGGATTGCAGCGAGAAATGCAGGAGATGGTGGCAATGGACCATCACTGCCATGCTCATGTGGAATTTGCACAGACAAATCCTCTCAAATGAAGCAACTCCTACAATTTCAGCTTTGAGTCAAGTTTTCCATTGAAGGTATGTGTCTAAGTTTTCTTTAACTTTTTGAAGAATCACATTTACACTCACAAGTGGATGGTAAAGTGGATCCAGAAGCATGCACTGCTTCTGTAAGTACTTTCCTCTACCCTGAATCCTAAGGAAAGAAGAAAGATTATACACTGTGTGGAAATCCTTACACCAAAGGTTCAGGGCTTCCAAGCATTCCATGCTTATACAGCACAATCTCAGCCATCTCCTGGGCACTTTTTGGCCCCACTGCATTTCTAAACTAGTCTGGGCCCCTACACAGAAATTAAAACCAGGATCTTTTACTCTTTCTAGGATTTTGCAGTGCTGACTTTATTCCTAAATAGCTTTTAAATAGGCACATTTTAAACAGCTAGTCTCAAAATTACCAATTTTGTTGTGCTAGGTTTGAAAGTGTCTGGTTTTTCCACAGTTTTATGTGCGTTTTAAGTGTGAATACTACATAGCACAACCAGCCAAGTGCTCTTGAGCAAAACAGATCAATGTGCAAAGGTTCCAAGAGAGGAAAAAAAAAATGAATACAGAAACTGGCATTTCTTAAAAGCACAGCAATGGTAAGTGCCAAAAAAAAAAAAAAACAAAAAAAAAAACCAAAAAAAAAAAACAAAAAAAAAAAAAAAAAAACAAAAAAAAAACCAAAAAAAAAAAAAAAAACCAAAAAAACCACAAAACAAAACAGTTGAAGTATTGCAATTCTTTCTCTTTTTTTTTTTTTTTTTTTTTTTAACCATTTTGGCTGATTATATTCAACTTATCAATATCACTCATCCTTAATGTGATAAACTCTGTAACATACTTCTGCAAACACTATTTATTCCACTGGGGCTGAGGTTAGCAACAAGTATTTAACCTTTCTGCTTTTTACCAGCCATGAGAAATGGCTGGTAAAGCATTGTAGCATTGTTTCCGCAGAGACCTCCAATATTTGTTTATCACAGCACCTATATTCAAGTGACAAATTTAACCAACTGAATGGACCATGGGAAGCAGCCGTACAGGCAGAATCACCTGCACAGTGATACAGTGTACAATGATGTTAAACCTGTGCATAAGTACTAAACCCAAGACAAACTAATGGTAAAAACCTGCCGATGCTGCAGCACTTGTGGGCTTTATTCAGGAACTAAAAAACCAGAAACCCCTTTTTGAGGCAATTAAACCAGACCAATGTGCAGGATGTACCCTCTCCTCCTACCTCACTGTGCACCATCCCTCACAACTCACTCAAGTAGCTTTGGGATTTGGTGGGGGTTTTTAACACAATGAACACTGGAGAAATGAGCCTCATCATATGTATGGTAGACAAAAGCTATTACACTCTGAAACAGCAACATCAGTAAGTGAAGTAAGTGCAAACAGATGTTACTAATTTATTACTAATGTATTTTGCTCTTTGCCTTACCATGTACCTCTCAGTTTCCTCAGCCAGAAGCATATGGGGAGTACATCCCAGAAGGTGTTGCTACATTATTGGCTCATCCCATAATGTCCATAATAGCACAAACTGGTAAATGACACTTAATAACCTCACTGAAATATCACTTGTTTTTCTAACAGAAGAAAAGTGATCATTTTTGCTAAATGGATAACAAAAAACAAAGTCAATGTTTCCATAACTGTTGTCTTTGGTAGTACACGTAACTGAAAAATGCATAATATATGCTTCCCTTTATGGCAAGTGTATGAATTACACTCCCAAGGTTACACGAAGTGCCTCCTCTGTGGGACTCCTTACACAGCTGTGCATAGTCAGGACACAAGTAGAACACGAGTTTCAGAGTTACTGCATTGGTTTATTCATCAGGCTTTGACTCCTCCTCACTTGCTGCTTACGGCCAGAGAAGTTCAGTTACAAAAAAAGAAAAAAAAAAAAAACCAAAAAAACCCACACAACCATCCAAACTCTTGAAAATACGCAATAATTGCAAACTGTATTGCAGGGTAAAGCACTAGTGTCTATTGGGCATTATTTGCAAAAGAAGGCAGCGTTACACAGGAGAAGCCTAGGAAGTACGTTGGGAGCACAACAGCCACCGCCCAATCCCGTAGCCAGGCTGCTCGCACTGCAAGAAGGCGACAGTCCCAGCGCATTCTCCTCACCATCACTCTCAACCCACTAAATGATGTTAAATCAAAGCGGCTCTCAAGCAGCCACAGAGAGCTCAGGCTGCGGCGACAGGTACGCCGCTCGCCAGCCCTCCTGCGCTCCCTGAGCTCGCCGCGGACCGCCGCGGCCCCAGGGAGCCCTCCCGGCACCCCCGCCAACACGGGGCGGGGAGGGAGACAGAGAGGGAACGGGACGAGAAGGGAAAGGGGAGAATAACACAAGAAAAGTTAGAAAAGAAGCAGAAAGGAGAAAGGGAAATGCACGTTTCCGTACTTCTCTAAAACAAAGAATGGGATAAAGCCGATGTAGTTTAGCGCAAACGGCTCCGCCCTGCGAGGCTTCTGCGTTCAGTCCTCCCCGGCTCTCCCAACGGCCCCGCAGCCCGCCCTCAGCCCCATCCCGAGCGCCTTCTTTTGTTGCGAACGTCCCGGTCGCCACGGCCGCCATCCGCGCCCCAAACCCGGCTCCCAAAGCCTGCCTCGCACAGCCCCGGCTCCCAAAGCCTCCCTCTGCCTCCGATCAGAAGCACAACGCACAAACCTCTCTGCCCCCTGCTCAGTATATAAAAGTCTTGTTCCTCCTGTACCGCATAGGTTTTCCATTTCACCTACTATCCAGATCGCACATGAAGCACATTGAGCGCTACGAGTGGGAATTATTGCCGGGATTTTTTTTCAGAAGGGGGAGTGAAACTCACCACCGTCGTATTCTTCCTCTTCTTGTGCTTTTATGGTTACAAATCGGCCTAATAAAGCAGCCAGGATGAAAAAAGTTCTCGTTTGTACCCAGACTGCCATCATGCCTTGGTATCAGGCATGTATCCTTCTGGGCAGCAAAAAGTGGAGAAACGTGAGATTATTTTAGCACCATGAAGCCAGCCGGGGAGTGTTTCTGCCGTTCAGCATCAGTTCCAGGACAAAGTCTGCCAGCACTCTTTTTCAGCACCAGCTCCAGCGCAGTCTGCAAACACTCCTTTCAGGGAATGCAGCTTTAAATAGGAAGAATGCTGCCTCCACTCCTCTTCCTGCCCCTTTTCAGCTCGTTCAGGCTCCTAATCATCCACTCTCTGACAAGCAGCAGCCTGATTGATGGTAAAGAACTGAATCAGAGCTGACTTCGCTCTTCCTTGAACTTTTCTCTTTACAAGTACACTTGCAGGGTACTTTCCTGCTGCTGTGTAGTGCATGTGCTGTGTCAGGACCACTTAGTAAGAAAGCAAAAGCATAGTTCCTTAAGAAGCTGTCAGGAAGAGAAAGCCTGGCTTTCAACAGACCCAGTCCACACCTCCTGGGAAGGGAGGGTATCACCCCGTTTAGAGCCGGCTGCCTTATTAGGAACGTGATCCCTTCCAGCTTGCCGAGCGAGGATTTCCTCTTCTGTTTTGATAACTGCCCCCTGCCTCGCTGTAACTGTATTATCAAACGGGACTCCAGTCCCTTGAGAGGGGCCGCAGAGCTACGCAGGCAGTTTGTTTCAGGAACCTGTGGATAACCTCCTCTACCTTCCAAAGGGAAGGTACGCTTTCCTTAAATGCTGAGTGTGCTCAGTGCTCACTGTCCTGCCTGTTGGGAAGACTACTGCAAAGCTGTGGAAGATGCTCTACACTTCTAACACCAGAATGACAATCTAAACTATCCAATTACCTGCTTTTCTCCGAGGCTCTCCGCCCTTGTTCCCTGAAAACTGGAAAGCTACCTAGGGCCCAGCCTAGCATTTAGCCCTTAACAGTGTTGCTTAATTAACATTCTAGTGTTGGCACTAAGTTGATCTCTCTTTTGTGGATCATTTGCAACTGGGAGCAGGATGCTAGCCTTTTTTTCTTTCCATGGTGTTTATGGTCTGCAGAAAGGAAGCTCAATCACTAATCTCCGTATTTGCTAAGAATGGGATTGCATATACCTGCTGCAGGGAAATACAGATTCATCTGCTGGAAGGTTTTCTAACATTCAGCTGTTTCAGCTTGAGAACAGTCCCATTCGAAGTGGATATGGTGAGAAGTAAACCTCTTTGCCTGGATTTAGGCACATTGGAAACAGCACAATTTAGCACTTCTCAGTGATGCAAAATGCTAAAGCCTGTGAAGTTTTTTTCTGTCTCTTCAAAAGACTAGCATATGCAGAAGAAAGGTAACCCAGAAAATGCACTGCAATGCTAAACCAAGATTACCTGAATAGCAAAACCAAAGATTAATGTAAAACTATGCTGAAAAAATTAAAAAACCAAAATTCCCTGCTGTCTTGCACCATGCAGTCTTCACTCAGCAATCTTAAACTCATACAGGGTTTCATTGCAGGAGTGTAGTATTCAACAGTCCCTGTTGCTTGAGAGTGGTAACACTCTAAAAGAGAGTTTTTGAAGCACTGCAAGCCACTACAAATAAGAAGTAATCATAATCATTGGTAAGTATCACTTGAGAAACTCAGAACTGGAAATCAAAAGTTAATATTTGTTAACCTGCCCAGTCATAGCTGAAGTTCTGTTTTGACAGATTCATGAGTACTTGCACTGGTTTGCTAGTCTCCAAAGTCTTATGTTTCAGATGTCATACTTCAGCAGAACCCCAGGAAATTTCCCTTGGACAGGTGATGTTATGCGATGCTGGCTAGAAACACCAGGTGCTTTAGATGATACATCTAGTTTACAACCAGATCTGACCTTTGCACTGTTCCATGTGCTCATTAGTTATGAGAGAGCAGCAAACATGAAAGCTTACAGCCATAACCCATCGCGCTGCCATTGCTAAATCATCATATGGAACTATACTATGGAAAATCACTGCATACATTAGAAAAGGCAAATGACACATTTTTAAAAACCACACTAATCAAGGTTTCTCACTGTGGGAGGTAACCTGTCACAGTAATATGTACAGAAATCAGTTATTTAAGAGGAGAGTTCACGCAGGCAGGCGAGCGGGATGGTGAGTACTTGCCGTATGACCAGGGCCCGGTCTGGGAGCTCTGCTCTGGCTGCCCCGGCGGTGGCCAGCGTAGGCACCCAGCCAGAGCCGATGAGAGGGGAGGCTGCAGTGCAATGCTCAGAGTGTAGAGAGTGCCTGCACTGGTCTCCTGAGGGAACGGTGCCCAATGGGCAGGGCCGCACTCGGTGCTCCCTGGTGCAGGTCCTCCTGCAGCAGGGGCTGAGCTGCGGGATGCTGTGAATAGGCTGCAAGATGTCAGGGAAGCTGAGAGGAAGCAGGACTGCCTCCTCCAGGCCCAAACTGTGCAGGGGCCTCAAGCATCCCCTGAAGCTCATGGAGGAGTGGAGGAGGCTGTCAACCCAGGAAGCTGGGAAATAGTAACAACAAAAAACAACAAAAAAAGAGGAAGAGGACAATTGAAAACAAGGGGCTTCCTCCTAAAGCTGTTGTCCCCACCCAGAACCACTTTGCTGTCCTGCAGGGTGCTAAGAAGGAAGGTCACTTGCACCAGAAACAACCGGCTGGTGCACCAGTAAAGAAGATCACTACTGGTGCTGCCAGGAAAAAGAGACGGGTCATAGTGGTAGGGGACTCTACTTTGAAAGGGACAGAAGCACTCATCTGTCGGCCTGACCCGGTCTCGAGGGAGGTGTGTTGCCTACCTGGGGCACTGATCAGGGATGTTGCAGAGAGGCTGCCTGCTCTAGTGAGTCCCATGGACTATTACCCACTTCTGGTGATCCATGTGGGTGCTAGTGATGTTGATAGAAGTAGCCTGGAGAATATAAAGAGGGACTACGGAGCCCTGGGAGAGGTGGTTAGGGGCTATGGAGCTCAGATTGTCTTTTCGTCAATTCTCCAGGATACAGGGGAGGACCTTAAAAAAGCTAGGAGGATTGGCCAGGTTAATAAATGGTTAAAAGGGTAGTGTCATAGTCAGGGGTTTGGGTGTCTTGAATACAGGACCCAAGTTAGTAGGCCAGGTCTACTGGGGGCTGGTGGAGCTGATCTGGCAAAGAAGAGGAAGAGAGGTTTTGGTAGGAAGCTTGCCAGGCTGGTCAAGGTTTCTTTAAACTAGATGTGTTGGGAGAGGGGGGCACTGTTTCATCCCATCACACCCAGTCAGTTGCCAGCACCTACAATAAATGCTCGGAGCGATGCAGAGAAATTCCAGCCGCCCCAGCCAATGAGCCGGCTTCATTTGGAGCTCGGCTCAGATGCCTCTATACAAACGACCATAGCATGGGGAACAAACAAGAGGAATTAGAGATGTGTGCACGACTGCGGGAGTATGATATAGTAGGCATCACAGAAACATGGTGGGATGGCTCCTACGACTGGAGTGTTGGAATGGAAGGTTACAGAATCTTTAGAAAAGGCAGGCCTGGCAGGCAGGGAGCGGGAGTTGCTATTTATGTTAGGGATAGGCTGGAGAGTATGGAACTCTGTCTGGGGACGGGTGAGCAGTCGACAGAGAGTTTGTGGGTCAGGGTTAAAGGGAGAACACCTGTGGGGGACATTACTGTGGGGATCTGTTACAGACCGCCTGATCAAGAGGACTCTGTGGATGAAGTGCTCTATAGACAGATAGGAACAGCCTCAAGCTTACAGGCCCTTGTTCTCATGGGAGACTTCAACCACCCTGACATCTGTTGGAGTGAAGGTACAGCCCAGCACAAGCAATCCAGGAGGTTCCTCGATTGTGTGGAAGACAACTTCCTTCTGCAAGTAATAGAGGAGCCGACAAGGAGAGGTGCCATGCTTGACCTCGTGCTCACCAACAGGGAAGGGCTGGTTGGAAATGTGACGCTCCAGGGCAGCCTTGGTTGCAGCGACCACGAGATGGTCGAATTCAAGATCCTCAGGACAGTGAGAAGAGCGTGCAGCAAGCTCACTGCCCTGGACTTCAAGAGAGCAGACTTTGGCCTCTTCAGGAACCTGCTTAGTAAGGTTCCATGGGATACAGATCCAGAGGGCAGGGGGGGCCAAGACTGTTGGCTGTTATTCAAGGATCACCTGCTACAGGCTCAGGAGTGTTGCATCCCAACTAGAAGGAAGTGCAGCAGGAGGGCCAGGAGACCTCCATGGATGGATAAGGAGCTGCTCAGGAAAATTCAAAGGAAAAAGAGGCTTATAGAAGGTGGAAGCAGGGACAGGCGGCCTGGGAAGAATACAGGGATGTTGTCTGGAAAGCTAGGGACCAGGTGAGGAACGCTAAGGCCCAGTTAGAATTGACCTTGGCTAGGGATGTTAAGGATAACAGGAAAGGATTCCATAGGTACGTAGTGAATAAAAGACAGACTAGGGACAACATAGGCCCCCTCCGGAAGATATCGGGAGAACTGGCTACCAGGGATTTGGAGAAGGCTGAGGTTCTGAATGACTTCTTTGCCTCGGTCTTCACTGGCAAAAGCTCTGACTGCACCACCCAAGTCTTGGAAGGCGGACACAGGGACTGTAAGAATGAACACTCGAGGCCCACTGTAGGAGAGGATCTGGTTCGAGACCATCTTAAGAACCTGAACATACGCAAGTCCATGGGACCTGATGAAATCCACCCGTGGGTCCTGAAGGAGCTGGCGAATGAAGTTGCTGAGCCACTGGCCATCATATTTGAAAAATCATGGCAGTCAGGTGATGTTCCCGATGACTGGAAGAAGGGCAATACAACCCCCATTTTCAAGAAGGGGAAAATGGATGACCCAGGGAATTACAGACCAGTCAGTCTCACCTCTGTGCCTGGCAAACTCTTGGAGCAGATTCTCCTGGGAGGCATGCTAAGGCACATGAAAAACAAGGAGGTGGTTGGTGACAGCCAGCATGGCTTCACTAAGGGGAAATCCTGCCTGACCAATTTGGTGGCCTTCTATGATGGGGCTATGGAACTGATGGACAGGGGCAGAGCAGTTGACGTCATCTACTTGCACTTGTGCAAAGCGTTCGACACTGTCCCATGCGACATCCTTGTCTCTAAATTGGAGAGACATCAATTTGATGGGTGGACCACTCGGTGGATAAAGAACTGGCTGGATGGCCACACGCAAAGAGTTGTGGTCAATGGCTCAATGTTCAGCTGGAGACCGGTAACGAGTGGTGTCCCTCAGGGATCAGTGTTGGGACCGGTCTTGTTCAACATCTTTGTCGGTGACATGGACAGTGGGATTGAGTGCACCCTCAGCAAGTTTGCTGATGACACCAAGCTGTGTGGTTCTGTTGATACGCCAGAGGAAAGGGATGCCATCCAGAGGGACCTTGACACGCTTGTGAGGTGGGCTGATGCCAACCTTATGAAGTTTACCCATGCCAAGTGCAAGGTCCTACACCTGGGTCGGAGCAATCCCAGGCACAGCTACAGGTTGGGCAGAGAAGAGATTCAGAGCAGCCCTGCAGAGAAGGACTTGGGGATGTTGGTCCATGACAAAATGAACGTGAGCCGGCTTCAGTGTGCTCGCAGACCGGAAAGCCAACCGTATCCTAGGCTGCATCAAGAGGAGCGTGACCAGCAGGTCGAAGGAGGTGATCCTGCCCCTCTGCTCTGCTCTCGTGAGACCTCACTTGGAGTATTGTGTACAGTTCTGGTGTCCTCAACATAAAAAGGACATGGAACTGTTGGAACAAGTCCAGAGGAGGGCCACGAGGATGATCACGGGACTGGAGCACCTCCCGTATGAATTGGGGCTGTTCAGCCTGGAGAAGAGAAGGTTTCATGGAGACCTCATAGCAGCCTTCCAGTATCTAAAGGGGGCCTACAAGGATGCTGGGGAGGGACTATTCATCAGGGACTGTAGTGACAGGACAAGGGGTAACGGGTTCAAACTTAAACAGGGGAAGTTTAGATTGGATACAAGGAAGAAATTCTTTACTGAGAGGGTGGTGAGGCATTGGAATGGGTTGCCCGGGGAGGCTGTGAATGCTCCATCCTTGGCGGTGTTCAAGGCCAGGATGAGGCCTTGGGTGGCATGGTTTAGTGTGGGGTGTCCCTGCCCATGGCAGGGGGGTTGGAACTAGATGATCTTAAGGTCCTTTCCAACCCTAACTATTCTATGATTCTATTCTATGATCATGGATCTATATTTAAAGGGACAACCTGAATGCTTCTTCAATCTAAACATTGGCACTTTATTCATTATGTCTTAGTGCACCAGAGAAATATTCACGATGTCTGTCACACCTGAGCGATGCCTAGTGCAGGATGTCAAACAGAACACCACCTTGTGCGTTGCAAACTTAACCTTAAGCCCAAACCTAAGAGGGGCAGCATTCCAAGGAGGAGGCTCAATGTTAATAGTCTTCAAATAGCAGCAGTGAGGGACAGCTTTCAGACTAACCTTCAAACTAGGCTTGAAGACCATCTTACAGATTCTTCTCCTGAAGCACTTTGGCAACATATTAAAAATAGCATCCTGCAGTCCTCTGTAGAATCCTTTGGGTTTTCCTTAAAGAAAAACAAAGACTGGTTTGACGATAACAATGAGGAGGTCCAGGAATTGCTGACAAAGAAGAGATCTGCCCATCAAGCACACCTCGCTCAGCCATTTTGCCATTAAGAAAAACAGCCTTTCGTCTTGCATGTAGTAAACTCCAACAGAAACTTCGAGACATCCAGAACAAGTGGTGGCTCAACCTAGCAGAAAAGATTCAATTATGTGCAGATTTGGGTGACCACAGAGGATTCTATGAGGCCCTGAAAGCAGTGTATGGACCCACATTTCATGTTCAAAGCCCCTTACTTAGTGCAGATGGCCAAACACTTCTTACAGATAAAATCTCCATCCTGAATCGTTGGTCTGAACATTTTCAAACACGCTTTAGTGCTAACCGTGTAGTCCAAGGCAAAGGAATCCAACACATTCTACAACATCCGGTGAAAAACTAATTGGATATAGCCTCTACCATGGGAGAGACTCTTAAGGCTATACAGCAGGTGAAAACTGGCAAGGCAGCTGGGGTTGACGGAATCCCACCCGAAGTCTGGAGGCCAAGCACTTCATGCTAAATTTCACGAGCTAGTTGTGCGCTGTTGGGAACAAGGTAAACTACCCTCAGATTTTCATGATGCAATCTTCATCACTCTGTGTAAGAAAAAAGGTGTAAAGTCAGACTGCTCAAGCTACCGAGGTGTAACTCTGCTCTCCATTGCTGGAAAAATTCTTGCAAGAATACTTTTGAACAGATTAGTACCCGCTATCGCAGAAGAACTTCCACCTGAAAGTCAGTGTGGTTTTAGAGCTAATAGAAGTACCACAGACATGGTATTTGTTCTCAGACAACTGCAAGAAAATTGTAGAGAACAGAATAAGGGGCTCTATGCAACTTTCGTTGACCTCACCAAAGCTTTTGACACTGTGAGCAGAAAAGGCCTGTGGCTGATCTTGGAACAATTAGGTTGTCCCCCCAAGTTCCTCAAAATGATTATTCTGTTACATGAGGATCAGCAAGGCCAAGTCAGATATGGCGATGCACCCTCTGAGCCCTTCCCAATAACCAATGGTGTGAAACAAGGTTGTGTTCTCACACCAACTTCATTCACAATCTTCTTCGGCATGATGCTCTAAAGGGCTACGGTAGATCTCAACTAACAAAATGACATTTATATTCGATATCATACCAATGGGAGCCTATTCAATCTAAGGCGACTGAAGGCCCACACTAAGACCCTAAATCATCTTGTCCATGAACTGCTTTTTGCTGACGATGCCGCCCTTGTTGCCCACACAGAAGCAGCTCTGCAGTGCTTACCATCTTGCTTTGCGGAGGTGGCTGAGCTTTTTGGGCTGGAAATCAGCTTGAAGAAGACAGAAGTTCTCTACCAACCTGCACCACAAGAAGATTATCATCATCCCCACATTACCATTGGCGAGTCAGAGCTTAAGTCAGTTCAGCAGTTCAGCTATCTGGGAAGCATTATTTCCTCGGATGCCACGATCGACAAAGAGATAGACAACAGAATAGCAAAGGCGCATAGAGCCTTCAGAAAACTCCATAAAAGAGTCTGGTGCAATAAACACCGAAGAAAAGTACAAAGATTAGTGTCTATAGAGCCATTGTACTGTCTGCTTTTTTATATGGGTCTGAATCATGGGTTATCTACCGCCATCACCTGCGACTCCTCGAACGCTTCCATCAGCGCTGCCTCCGTACAAGTCTAAACATCCATTGGACTGACTACGCGTCAAATGTTACTGTCCTTGAACAGGCAAGGGTCACCAGTATTGAGGCCATATTGCTGAAATCACATCTGCGCTGGGCAGGGCACATCTCTAGGATGAAGGATCACTGCTTTCCTAAGATTGTGTTTTATGGTCAACTCGCCAATGGTTACCGCAAGAGAAGTGCCCCAAAGAAGAGATATAAGGACTCCCTGAAACAATACCTCAGCCTTGGCCATATTGACTACCACCAGTGGTCCACCTTGGCTTCCAATCGGGAGACTTGGAGACATACCGTACATAATGCCGTTGTCTCCTTTGAGAACACAAGCAGAATTAGTCTCAAGGAGAAAAGACAACATAGAAAGAATTGCCCCCCGCCTATACCACCCAAGGAGACTTTTCACTGTGCTTCTTTGCAACCAGATTTGCCTATCCCACATTGGCCTTTTTAGCCATCAGCACGCTTGTAGTAAGTGTGGGTAAAGCCCTTCCCAAATCTTCGTTCGTGAAGTCAAGCCATGATGTTGACATTTAAAGAGATTTTCAATTTTATTGCAAGCATCATAAGAAGTCATTGAGTCCATCATTTTTCAGTTAAACAAATTTACTTCTAGGCCTAAGCTATTTGATAGCATCACATTGGATACGAGTAATAAAAATTCTTTAGTTAGCACCACTGTAAACAGAATCAGGCTAAACAATTAAGAGTGGGCAGATAAATAATTCCAAGTATGCTCAGTATCACGTCCCCCCTCCTCCTCTCAACAGGAGAGAAACCAACATTGCATAGAATACTACTATATATTTATGCAGCAAATTTTCTCCACTTTTGCCATAGATTTTAGGATTCCGTAAGAATAGAGGAATGTGGAATATAGCAAACTAGCCTAAGGTCATACATTCAGTAGAAGTAAAGCCAGATAAAGACTTTTTGGAGCTCATTTCTCTTCTGTGCCAAGGAAAACTTATACAAGCTAAAAATCCCTTAGGAGGAGAATCCAGGGCTGTGGCTTCTGGAGTCAATGCACCTTCAATCTACAATGGTTATACATTTTGCTTAGATTATGTAACAAACCCAAATTTAGTAGGAGTGGTAGGACCAACTACTGTCCTCTTTGTCTAGTACATCTCAGTAGAGCAATAGATCTGGAAATGCAGAACACAAAACCAGTCTCTTTCTACCAGAAGGAGATAGTTTGAAACTGGTACAGTCCCAGCTACCAGTTTGTGACTGATTTCTGACTCCCAGGAGATGAAGAAGTGATATGACAAAAAGAACACTTTCTAATAGAATCATAGAATAGTTTGGGTTGGAAGTGACCTTTAAAAGTCATCTCCTCTCATTTCATCCAACCCAAGCCCCTGCCTTCAATAAAACACGGCCATCTTCAACTAGATCGGGTTGCTCACAGCCCTATCCAACCTGACCTTGAGTATTTCCAGGGATGGGGCATCTACCAAGTGTTTCACCACCCTCACTGTAAAACATTTCTTCCTTCTACCTAGTCTGGATCTTCCCTCTTTCAGTTTAAAACCATTACCACTTGTCCTATCACAACAGGCCCTGCTAAAAAGTCTTTTTTACAAGCCCCCTTTAAGTACTGAAAGGCCACAAAAAGGTCTCCCTGGAGCCTTCTCTTCTCCAGGCTGAACAACCCCAACTCTCTCAGCCTTTTCTCATAGGATAAGTGTTTCATGCTTCACACTAAATCAATCAGATGCTTTCAAGTTTGAAAGGTCTTTTTATCAAATGAAGGGAAAGAACAAAACAAAAGCAAAATCTTTTTTTATCATAAAGCATGTGCTCCTTTATGATATTCTCTAAAAGCTCTTCATGAAACGACAGCTGTTTCCAAAGCTAGGACACTCCAAGAAATGTGAAGCTACAGTACTTTGAAAACAATTAATATCCAGCCTGTTGATATCAATTCCTATATTTTAGCCAATAAGTAGGAACTGTATGTTACCTGACCTTAAAATCACATGTGAAATTCGAAGTTATTCAAAAGTCGAGGAGTAATAGATAAAGCTAGGGAATGCTATTGGGTAATTGTGGGGACTCAGAAATATATTTAAATATAACTCACAGGCTTATACCTTTCAAAATCTTTAAGACAGGCCAGAAAACCCAAAGAATTACTAGACAAGGATACTTCAGAGCATGCATACATATGAGTAATTAAAATTCCTATATCCGTGAGGGTCTCTCTTCAATGGAGTTTAGTGACCTTTCACACTGTTACATACAGTGTGACAGTGCTCCTGTTTTGAATTAGCATGCACCAAGCTGACACAAAAATACATTCGTATACATGACCATGCTATCTGCTACAAATAAGATCCTGGACTGGTCTTTCAGCAGCAATAGGAAGTCAGTGGGATCACAGAAACTGAGAAGAAGCTGTACTTGAATTCAAAAAGCATCTGTTCAAAAACAAGCAAGATTTTTAAAAGCAATTCTGTTTCACCAGAATGAGCTTAAGTCATTCTGGGAGTTGCTATCAAATTTTATATAGGCAGTTCAATCCATGGTAAGTGCTGTTTGAAATTTCCACCTTGTATAAGTTCTTCAATCACACAGTTTTAAAAAATAATAATAAAAAGCAGCAAATTGACATATCAGTTTTTTAGTCACAAGAATATAGTCCACATAGAATATTTTACTCTTATTTCTTAGAATTAAACACCAAAATGAACACAATTGAAATCATATATGAGAGAAAAATATTTTCCTTTGAAGTGTGTTCACTTTGCACTTTTAAGACCCTTTACTGCATAAGATATCAGTTTTCTTGTTTTATACAGGTCTTTCATGTAGTAAAAGGACAGAAAATTTGTTATGTAAAAACAAAATTTAATAGGAAACTCAGAAATTGACAAGAATATAAACAGAAGACTGTGATACTACTTTTAAATCAGGTCTTTACATTGACCAGATTCCAAACCATATCACTTCAAAATCCTAATCTGCTGAGAAATCCACCAAAAATCTAGTGTCAGCTAGAAAAATTAACTATGATACATTTATATTATAGTATTATATATTATAAATATAATATATTTATATGGTATTTATATATATAGTATTATATATTATAGTAACAATGCAAACGTTACTGCCCTTTTGCAGGAGAATTTTCCCATCAGCTTTTGCGTAGGAATGTTGAATATATGAATTTAAATCAAGCCCTCAACACGAAGAGGGAGGAACTGTATTCTTCTTGTTTACATTCAAACTTTGTAATGTTGTTTCAGTCAGTTTTAATTTGGGGAAGCAGGATGATACTTTGCTTTTAAATTGTTAGTGTGGGGTCTTAGATTATGTCAGTCACCATAAGTCTGCTTTTGCTATGAACAATTCCAAACCCAATAAGCTCAGTAAAGTTATTGAGCACTGGCAGCCTTCCCTCCAGAATGCCCCAATTAAATTAAGCTCAGCATTAGTCTAAGCAAAAAATCAAGAATAATTAGGGAAGTCTTGCATGACTTCTGTAAGTCGTAATTATTCTTTACGTAGATCAGGAAAAACAGCATCTTTATTTCAGTGTTTATTACAAATTCATTGCCAAGATAGTTTTTGTCTGTCTAAGAACTTACTGATTAAGTGAAAACATAAAAGGGCCACAGCAAGCTACCCACTTAAATGGCAAGGGCAAACGCTAACCTGTAATTCAAGTAGACCTCAACAGATGATAGGACTCCACTATCATTTTTTTATATATTATATTCGTTTCATATTACATTCATTTACCTCAGGACCCTAAGATAGTTTGTACTTTTTTCATTAACTGAAGGTCCATGCAAAACTAAAGTCCTATCCAACAAGCAGATTCACATCTCCAGTCATTTTTCTAAGCCAGGGAAGCAGTGAAATCAAGGGACTGTAAACAAGGAATTTGGCTGAAAGTTCATTTCCAGCCCTCTTCAGGAAAGATCTGTTAGAAGCTCTGTTGAGGCTCAGGGTTACTTAATCACCACCTCAATGCTTTATCCACAGTTTTACAAGAATACTGCAGTGATTGTTTTATACTCATTTCACTGGTACTCCTTTATTTAAACATCTCTGTCTAAGACTATATAGAACTATTTTGTCTTATTGTCACAAATATCAGAGCACTGAATGGTGCTTTAATATGCTCAGTGCAGCCCTAGGCATAAAATCAGCCCTTCGGTAACTTGTCATCTTGTCCTAGTATAACAGATCATGTCATTAAGAAACAAAATCACGTATTATCTGTCATTTAGAGTTTAAACTATGTTCAAGTAATGGCATGATTAAAATCTTGCATGCTTATTCATCGTTGTTGAAGGTTTTTGTCTGTTGCTGTTACTTAAGTGGATGCAATTACTGCAGGTTTCACACATTCAAAAATACTACAGTATTTATTCTCACAAAGCGTAAGGATTATTAATGGCCCCACTGAGAGGACAGTAAGATAATGTGGAGATCGATTAAACTTTACTGCCCATTTCCTTAATACAAGCCACATGCAGATGAAACTCTAGTATTTATTTGCAAGCTAAGGACCCAAGAGTATGGGTCCTAAACTATCAGAAGCAAAATAGCTGTATTATCACAATCTGCTGCTTGGATCTATGTTCAGCTCTCCTGGCTGTATAATCATTTCAGTTTGGGTAAGAAAAGAGCACATGGTTTCTATTTTTGGTCTCATGGACTAACGTCAGCTGCAAATAAGACTACATAATATTTGACCAAAGCATTGTAAATACACTGGAAAATTTGTTGTCTTTTCCTATCATCACACTTTAAAACAAACAAACAAACAAACAAACAACATAACTGTAAGGGTGCTGAGGCACTGGAATGTGTTGTCCAGGGAAGTTGTGAATGCTCCATCCCTGGTGGTGTTCAAGGCCAGGTTGGACGAGGCCTTGAGTGGCATGGTTTAGTGTGAGGTGTCCCTGCCCATGGCAGGGGGATTGGAACTAGATGATCTTAAGATCCTTTCCAACCCTAACTATTCTATGGTTTTATGATAAACAAAATTAACCAAACACCATTGATCTGCAGCCTTACAGTTAATTCTGTAGAATATTCAAAGCTTCCAGATCATTTACATAAGACAGGCCTGGGGAATAGAATTTAAGTCTCTAGCAAAATTCCTACCAACCATAACAAAAGAAGTTCAGGATACAGTCTTACATAGCACATTGCTCCTAAGTTACACCTTTTTTCCTAGCAAAATAAAAATGCTGGAAAAAAAACCTGTCCACACTGTATGCCAATTAACAGAGTTGGCCTACAGATTTGAATTGAGAATGGCTAAAGCAGCAGCAGCACTCTGGGAGGGCCTTCAGAGGTTACTCAGAGAAAAAATGCAATAAACAAACAAAGGAAAGGAAGGGAAGGGAAGGGAAAAAGGAAGGGGAGGAGAGGGGAGTGGAGGAGGAAGAAAAGCTCTACCTGGAGTTAGGTCGAACATGAGGCTTTTTCAGTGGTTGCTCTCAGCCTCAGCATGCTGACTGCCAGGGAGCTATGGGGGAACCACCCTGGGTGGTCTGCAGAAGGGAGTATCTTGAGCAGATGAGGCACTGTGCAAGCCAAAACTAGAGATGGGTCCAAGAATTCCCCCCTTTAGGAGGGAAACACTGAAAGGGCCACTGAACTTCCCCCCCCGCAGCCCATATTCCTTACTACAACCATGTGAAACAAAGTACCTGTGACTTTACACACACTATAAAGTAGGACTGAAGGGATCCATTTACACAGGATATTGCTTCCCATGTAAAAAAACTTCAGCAGATGTTTAGTGAATGTTTGATATAATGTCACACATTAAACTTATGTTCGTCAGAAAATCTCCATTTCTAATCATACTAATTGTGTCCTGGAAAGTCAAAAAGCATTTGATTTTACTCACCGTCTAAAATTGGGAAAGGCCTCAGCTCCATCAACAAAAGGAATTTAACTTGTTCAGAGCATCTTCACTGGAATTTCTCAGCTTTTTGTAAGGTAATCTTCTTAAAATACAACCTTATGAAGTTTACCCAAGCCAAGTGCAAGGTCCTATACATGGGTCGGAGCAATCCCAGGCATGACTACAGGTTGGGCAGAGAAGAGATTCAGAGCAGCCCTGCAGAGAAGGACTTGGGGGTGTTGGTCCATGACAAAATGAACATGAGCCGGCTGCAGTGTGCACTCGCAGCCCAGAAAGCAACCGTATCCTGGGCTGCATCAAGAGGAGCGTGACCAGCAGGTTGAAGGAGGTGATCCTGCCCCTCTGCTCTGCTCTCGTGAGACCTCACTTGGAGCATTGTGTGCAGTTCTGGTGTCCTCAACATAAAAAGGACATGGAACTGTTGGAACAAGTCCAGAGGAGGCCACGAGGATGATCAGGGGACTGGAGCACCTCCCGTATGGAGACAGGCTGAGAAAGTTGGGGCTGTTCAGCCTGGAGAAGAGAAGGCTGCGTGGAGACCTCATAGCAGCCTTCCAGTATCTGAAGGGGACCTATAAAGATGCTGGGGAGATACTCTTCATTAGCGACTGTAGTGACAGGACAAGGGGTAACGGGTTGAAACTTAAACAGAGGAAGTTTAGATTGGATATAAGGAAGAAGTTCTTTACTGTAAGGGTGGTGAGGCACTGGAATGGGTTGTCCAAGGAAGCTGTAAATGCTCCATCCTGACTCTATGTTTTAATCTTTAATATTTTATAAGAACAGAGAGAAGAAACAGATTTAATAACTTTTAAACACCTGCCCAAAATAATGGGGTTAGTGTTTATCATGCTTTAAAGGATGAGGATAGTCTAGATGATCTTTTTCATAGAATCATAGAATAGTTAGGGTTGGAAAGGACCTTAAGATCATCCAGTTCCAACCCCCCTGCCATGGACAGGGACACCCCACACTAAACCATGACACCCAAGGCCTCATCCTGGCCTTGAACACCGCCAAGGATGGAGAACTCACAACCTCCCTGGGAAACCCATTCCAGTGCCTCACCACCCTCTCAGTAAAGAATTTCTTCCTTAGATCGAATCTAAACTTCCCCTGTTTAAGTTTGAACCCGTTACCCCTTGTCCTGTCAGTACAGGCCCTGATGAATAGTCCATCCCCAGAATCCTTGGATACTGGAAGGCTGCTATGAGGTCTCCACGCAGCCTTCTCTTCTCCAGGCTGAACAGCCCCAACTTTCTCAGCCTGTCTCCATACGGGAGGTGCTCCAATCCCCTGATCACCCTCGAGGCCTCCTCTGGACTTTTTCCAACAGTTCCATGTCCTTTTTATGTTGAGGACACCAGAACTGCACACAATGCTCCAAGTGAGGTCTCTCTTTACAGCATTATTTTCTTTCAGCAGGGAAATGTTATTCATATACCAATATTTTCTCTCAAAAGTGAGTCCCCTCATGAAACCAGAAAACTTGACATGTTTTTAATATTTTCCATGTTGACACAAATGTTTCATTTCTCTTTGAAGCAGTGTCCTGGGTTCAGCAGCAGCAGTCAGTTTTTCTCCTTCTTAGTAGCTGGTGCAGCGCTGTGTTTTTGACTTTCGGTCTGGGGTCAGTACTGATAAAACCGATGTTTTCAGTTGCTGGTCAGAATGTTTAGTCTGACCAAGGACTTTGTGAGTCTCATGCTCTGCCACGGAGGAGGGGAAGCGGGGAGGAAGCAGGCACAGAACACCTGACCCAAACTAGCCAAAGAGGTATTCCATACCACAGCACATCATGCCCGGGATGTAACTGGGAGTTACCCGGAAGGGCACTCTCTGCTCGGTTAGGCTCATTTTTCGGCGGGTGGTATCGTATTCTCTTCCCTTGTTATTTCCCTTATCATTATTATTATTGGTGACAGCAGCAGTGATTTGTGTTATACCTTAGTTACTGGGCTGTTCTGATCTCAACCCATGGGAGTTACATTCTTTCGATTCTCCTCCCCATCCCTCCAGTGGGGGCGGGGGGGGGGGGAGTAGAAACTGCGTGGCTGACTTGCCGACTGGCTTAAACCACGGCAAGCAGCAAGGAAAAAAAACTGTGTCAACATTTACCAATCAGGGATGATGAATAGAAGAAAGGGGAAGAGCACAAGCAGCAGAAGGAAGTAATAGAGAAGAAGGAGCAACAAAGGAAACAGCATTTGTGTAATTCAAGGCTATATGACTGGAAATTATGCATCATACTCACACAAAGCTAAAACAAGAAAAAATTTCTCTAAGAGAGCTATAACTCTAGCACTGTGAGTGGTGGTGTCACTATTAGAACTATAAGCCCAGGACAACATTAGATAAATGTCAGTACAGCTGCCTGATTATTTATGCTGGATTCAAATACAGAATGCAAAACAGATTCATTAAGGAGAAAGGTTGATTCTGACCCCCTTATTTTTCCATTTCCTTTCCATGCTGCCTTCTTTCCAGTATTTTATAGCTTTTATGAGCTTTATTGCACTATGATTTGAATACATGTGTGGAGCACATTTCCCACTGCCTCTAAAGACGAAGTGCTAATTAAAAACATAGCGTGCTCCAAAACAATCCATCAAGTTCACATTTAATTTTTGCTGAGAAAAAAACTTGTTAACTGAGCCTTTTGAAAAATTCTGTTTCAGACCTCGTTATGAGGTAGGTTTATTTTCAAAGCTATGGCCCATCAGCAAGTGGATTTTCTTCTGGTTAAAGGGCTGAAATATGTTGTTCAGGGGAATACCTATCCTCCATATTCACCAACATTTTGGTTTTGCCTCAACTGATTGCTTTCATGATATATTTCAGGAAATCAGCCTTTCTTTTTTAATTCTTTTTAAAGAATGATAGTTTAAATGATCCTCAGATATTCTATAAAATAGTTATTAATGCTTAAAGGATTGCTTTACATTTTCTTGGTAGCATAACTTCTTTGTTTCTCAAAGATCCCTATGCCTTAAAATTCCCATGGTAGCTGAAAACCTATAAACAGTCTCCTACGTCCTGTTAGTTATGTCATTTCTGACAGCAACTGAAAAACTTGGTGTCACTGCAGCACATGAACACTACCTCACCTTGTAATTCTTGATTCAGTAATGGGTTGGTTTAAAACATAGTCGGAGGTAAGCAATAGCCACAGTGGGTGACTGGACTTCTCTTTTTCACTCAGCTAATGACTGTTTCATACCTGGGAAAGCTTTAGAGTTCTTGTTAGAAAGCAAGGGTTTGTATAAAGGGTATATAGTTAAGTACTTTAAAAGTACCATACCGTGTCACATATAATCTCCTTCAAATCTCCAAGGACATTCATTTACATCTGTGTTAGTTCAGCATGTAAATCAAGTCTAAACACCGCTACATAGCAAAGACCACACAGACTTAGCTACATATAAAAAAGACCCAGAGTAAATGTGGGTAAAACACTCAGATCTCTTTCACTGTGCCTATTTCCATCACCTAGTATGTTCTCCATATGGACCCCCTGACCAAACCTCCAGCACTGTATCCCACAGCAAACTGGTGAGCAGACTCTATGCACTGAGCCTCCCACAGCTCAGCAAGTGATGCAGCTGTGGCACTGCAGGCTGCACTGCAAGTGTGTGATAGAAAGTTGTATTTTAACACTTTTCTGTGCTCACTTTATTCCATGACTGCCACTAAGTAGTTCTTACTGTCACATATATTTAAACTTTATTAGGCTAAGCTTTATTCACTTAATCCAAGCAAAAACACATCCACAAAAAGTATAGATAAGAGTTCATTGCAACTTGCATTTCTTCTAATCATGATTGTTGGTTAGAGACATCTCATATTGTGCTATCACTTTGATTATGGTATTCCCAACAATCTTTTAGGTTATTTTCAAAAGGATTATTTGGCTTGCTTTATTTAATGTGACCTCACATAATATTGTCTCTTAGATACATTCCCAACAACATGTTTTTTAAAGAAGAGGCCTAATAAAAGGTACTTGATGTTCCACAAATTTTAGAATACCAGGAGTTAAATATAGGCATAAAAATAGTCAATTACAACTAATATTTAAACATCTCATATACTGGGTAGAAAACACAAATGAAAATGCTGTTTCAACTTCCACATATTTCCAGCATTCAACACTGCAGTAATTCTCCTATGAAGAGCAAGGTTTAAATTGCATGAACGATACTTTCAAGCAGGATGAAACAGATGCTTTTGCTTAGTGTTAATAAAAACTTATCTTTTACAACTGGAATACTATCTTTTAAATATCTGTTAATATTATGATTTCATATACGCTTATGAAACTTGCAATAGAAAATATGGCAATTTGTATACAATTTTAGTGAAGGTGGAAGAATTTTTCATGGTTTTTATCTGCTTTTTGCAACTCCTTTTAGGATTATACCTAAGATGGAAGACTGGCATGAAATCCCAGCCCTATTCTACTGAGGATAAAGGAAAAAAATTAATGTAAAATCTTGACCTCATTTATTTGCATTCAAAAAGCCTGTGACAATGTCCGACTGAAGAGAAAGCAAACACTTACATGTTGGAGGTAAAGTCTTGTCATGAACATTAATCCCAGCCTTATCTTGCAGCAATCCCTTAGGAATAGTTGTCAAAACTGTCACAAGCCCCACTGAAGTCAGTAGGGCTCCATGCAGATGTTGACTCAAGGATGTGGCAAAGTCTTTAAAAGTCACCAGCACTTAGTAAAATATTCCTAGGGCTTGGATGTTCTCCAGGCCTTCCTTAATTTACTTAGTATATCTTCTATTTTTCTTTCTTTAGCCTTTTTAAATCTTAGGCTTGTACACAAGCTCTTCTAAATAATCTGATAAGAGTAATGTATAGAAAATACATAGAAGAAGGGTGGGGAAAAAGGTTTGGAGTAACTCTCAATGCCACAGACTTTTAAGAACACTATTTATACCTTTGTAAGGGAATTTTTAGGCCCCTGAAAAAAAACCTCTTGTACTGTGTAATAAAGGAGTTTCCAGTGAGTGTAGGACCTACGAATCACAGAGGGCTTGTTGTACTACAGCTTCAGTATCAATACCAGAAGAAACTCAGCCCACTGACCTGCTAAACCATGTCCTTGAAAGGGACTTCCACCATGGTTGAAGGCAAACAACCTGTGTGTCAACAGTGAAATAAAAAATACAGATTTTGTGGACAAAAAAATAAGGCAGATGGAAGCTTCTACATTCTCCATAACCACTTACTGAGGTTATGAGACCACAACGCGCTGAGTCTTGTAACAGCCATTTGAATCTTCGCTGCTAAACTTAAACCAAAGAATTTTAAAAGCCCACCATCTTACACACTGTCCTGGGTTCAGCAGTGGCAGTCAGTTTTTTGTTTTTTTTTTCCTTCTTAGTAGCTGTTGCAGTACTGTGTTTTTGACTTTTGGCTTGGGAACAAAAAAAAACTGATAAAAGCGATGTTTAGACTGACCAAGGATTTTGTGAGTCTCATGACACACACAGGCTACAACAGACCATCAGAACACCAGCCGGAACTTAAAACACACTTAGACTAGAGGAAGTACTTAGGGTGGCAGAGAGATGAACTTTTTTTTTGGCATAGAACAAGTCTCCACAAACAGGAACGCAGACAGGAACACAAAACAGGAACCCGGCACTTTTTACAGGATCTAAAGTAGCTGAACTGAAAAAAATCAAAACAAACCCAAAACTACCCAAAGTTATACTACATAGGAAAGAAAAGAAGAAATACATAATTTAGAATGATTCTTCTGTTTTCATAAAGCTGGATCATTTTCAACAGCATACTCCTTCAGTGTTTATTGGAATGTTTTTGAAACTCTGAATATCATGTGTTGTACCCAAAGGGCCATTAGTTTCTACAAGAGTGGGTGTTTCAGTAAAATCCCTCAATACATCTAACGACTGGTTGTAGTTACAGTATCACAGTATCACAGTATGTTAGAGATTGGAAGGGACCTCAAAAGATCATCTAGTCCAATCCCCCCTGCCGGAGCAGGAACACCTAGATAAGGTTACACAGGAATGTGTCCAGGCGGGTTTTGAATGTCTCCAGAGAAGGAGACTCCACAGCCCCCCTGGGCAGCCTGTTCCAGTGTTCTGTCACCCTCACTGAGAAGAAGTTTCTTCTCAAGTTTAAGTGGAACCTCTTGTGTTCCAGTTTGTACCCATTACCCCTTGTCCTATCATTGTTTGCCACTGAGAAGAGCCTGGCTCCAAGCTTTATTTAGTGCCACATTGTCACAGTCAAATTCAAACCAGTACTAAATGCCCTTTCTGAACACAGAGGTCAGCAAAAGCCGAAAAGGCCAAAGACAAATGCTGCTTTTCTACTGATGGTGGGACATGATGAAAATAAACTGCAAAAACAGTTACTTTAATTGAAATACTGGAACTCACATCTCTGATACTTATCAGCTTTCATGGAAACCATTCTTCACTGTCTATGCTGATATTCCAAAAATAGTTATGTCTTGTTCGTTCACATTCATACAAGGGCTACTGAAAGGCTTTAATCCCATAGCTTGGTTTATCTACATTATTACTGCCTAAGGGTACGTGTGCCCAGTATTCACCCTGACAAGGGAGCTCTCAATTTCTGGTCCTGTTTTTCCTTGAGAGTATCTCTATTATTGAGGACAGACATAACTAAAGTTTAATCTTCCACTACTTCTTTAGCAAGCATTCATGACCTACACCAGGCCTATGAAACTTAGTCTTTCTGCCGGTTACCTCTGTTGGTCCTGGAATTCTCATAATCAATCTATTTCTTCTATCTCTGAAAACAAAATTTATGCCTAAAACACTTCTGTAATCTCAAGACAACAAGGTTCTCAGGCTGGCAGTTTAAGGGAAAGTGCATCTGAGTGGCTCAGCCTCTTGCCCTTTGAGCTTTCCCCCTTGCTCAGAAAGAGATCTGGGCATGAGCATAGCTGCTCCCCTGTCTGAAACAAAAGCCAGGAAGGCTCATGCAGCAGCATAAGGGGTTGGACACAACTGATCCCTTGTTTGGCAGATGTTCCTTCAGACTCATTTTTACCTCTTGCTAAGGTTTCGAATGAATCATTTAAAATCACTGTGAAAGCTGCTAGGGCTTTCATAGCAGGTCAGGGCTAGGACAGAGCCAAGCAGAGGATGAGGGTTGCCATGACTTCTGCACAGCCCTGGGAATCAGTCACAGGCCGATCTCAGACACAAAATACATCACTGTCATGAGGCTGAGGAGTGAACTACTAAGGAATCAGTAATCCCTCTCCTGATGGTCCACAGTGCTGTACTGTCCTGCCCGACTGCATATCATGCATTACATATTCAGCCATAATATTTCTGTTCACATTCGTTTACCACCTTCCCCATCTCACAGTATTTGAACATTTGCCAAAAGTGAGCTGTATCATTATTTTGTAAAGGAAACAGGTGTTGAATGTGTCATATTGTTTTCTTTATACCATTTATTAACAATACAGTAGTTAGAATAATTTCAAGTCATATTAAGTCATGCCTAAATTTTCTGTTACAGTGAAACCTGAATGAGAAATGTGTTCCATTTTATGAATTGGGTAGCTGAGAGGATCTTTGGAGTTATGAGTGTATGGACAGCTTAGCAACTTTGATGAATAGCAATTAACATCTGTCTTTTCTCTAGTAAGCAGTGTTGTATCATGCAGTATTTTGGAAGTCATCACTTGAACAGAAAATTTAATTTCAGAAATTTGTGCTAGTTTATTAGCAATTTATTTACCTTTGTGCTAAGGTAAAAATTGAATCCCAAGACATTTTGTTTTAACAACATATGAGATGCAAGCAGGGAGATGATGTGTACCTACCAAGTACCTGCAGTCCATTTTTGCCATACACATACCTTATTTTCCACTGTTGACCTCCCTTTCACTCTCCACTCTCCAGTCACTCCTTTCTGGCTTACAGCAATGGTCGCAGCTAGAAAGAGAGAGAGAAATGTGCCCCGGTTTGTGGCTAGTCAGGCACTGAAGAGTACTGCAGTTGCTAAAGGAGGCAGTGGCACAGAAATACAACTTTCTGGCTTTGCCAGGGGGAATTCCTAAACCATGGGGGTTTTATTTCTATAACTAATGCTATACAAAAGACTCCGACTTGTATTCTGTGCCAGATGCGGATGCATGGTTAAAGACCTGGGATATAGCAGGACATGGGTTAATGTCCTGGCTAAGAAGGCTGCTCCCCTGTGCAAGTATCTAAGTGCAAGTACCCAGTTTAAGACATTCAAAGGTCTGCAAATTCCAAGGAAGACAGTTGTGGCCATGTTAGGGCAGGTGAGAAACATGAAATAAAGCATCCCACTTTAGCATCCTATCTTTTTCAAGCAACAGACATGCCTGAGTTTTCCCCTTTTCATCAGACAGCCAAGCATTCTTCCTCTTCCTTTTCCCTTCAGGCTATCCCTCAGCAGCCTGCCACCTACTTTACATAGTCCAGCTTCCATGAATCCCTAACCAAATGCATGATTCACGTCACAGTGATCTCCCAAAAGCTGGTTTTATTTCACAGCTTCGTAATTCTCTCTCAGCTGTTAATCTATTTGCTCCTTCCTCCTTCTCCCTTTTTCCCATTAGAATGTAAAAGTTGGTTTTCCCAGCAAGGCTAATAAGACAATAAGGCAAGCAAAGAGATTGGGAGCTTTATTTTGGAACCAAAGAAGTAATAACTTCTAAAAAATTAACTTCCTTTGTATTTCTTAAACAATGCAACATTCAAAATACTTTTTTTTTATATTCCTTAACCAAGCTCCCCAGAAAATACAGAGGGAGGTTGGAAATCCAGCATTATGCTAAGCAGAATCTTCCTTTGCCCTGAACAACGAGGTTACTACAGCTGCACAGTCATCTGCTAGGAATCCCTCTTGATGAAGCATAGAAGCTACTGTTTCACTCGAAAATTCCCCACTGGATTTGGAAGTTCTAATAAGAGGTTCATGTGACATGCAGGACTGAAGGACTGATTTGGGAAGTGCTCAGAATTTACTTAATAATAGGAGGACAGAAACAGCAATAAGTAACTCCTATGAAAACCTTTTTGCTTTTAAGAGAATTGAGATTTGATTTAGTTGAAGAGAAACATAATATCAACTTAGACTAGCTATAACTATTCCCAGGGTCTGGCTATAGAAAGCGATATTACATCAGCAAACCTACTGAAAGTAGGATGAGTCACATTTCAGTCTGTTTTCACTTAAATAGATTTTTGACATTTGTGGGGTAAAACATTCCAGTTGTAACCATTGCAACTGGAAAATGATGAAAAGGTGAAATGTGAAGAGGTTCTGACTCACTGGCTAGGTTTTCCTGACTTCAACAAAGCTCTGAAAAAGTAATGTTACCTTCTGTGATTTGTAGAAATAATGACACAAGCCTTGTGAAAGGATGCCCAATACATTTCTCAAATTTAATGCGCAGCCTATTACTTTCCCAGTGATAGGACAAGGGGTAATGGGTGTAAACTGGAGCATAGGAGGTTCCATGTGAACATCAGGAAAAACTTCTTTACTGTGAGAGTGACAGAGCACCGGAACAGGCTGCCCAGGGGGGTTGTGGAGTCTCCTATGTTGGAGATATTCAAGGACCAGCTGGACAGGTTCCTGTGTGATGTACTCTAGGTTACCCTGCTCTTGCAGGGGGGTTGGACTAGATGATCTTTTGAGGTCCCTTCCGACCCTTGGGATTCTGTGATTCTGTGAAAAGGAATCCTTATTTTTAATTAACCTGGTAGATGTATGTTATGTGAAAAGAAAAAGTGACAAACAGAATGAAAATCGGGGACAAACAAGTGACACCGAGAACCTTGCAGCCTGCTCTCCGGTTTTGCAATTGGCACATTTTCATCTACCTAAAATTACTTCCGAAAATATTTGCATACCTGGGCCAATCCTATAACTTGCTTTACAATACTGTGCAATGGTATTTATTCCATGCAATGGTATTTATTCCCTAATTACCTTATTTCTCAGTTGCAATGCTGTGGTACCTGTGGGTTAAGTCTAGGATAAAAGTATTCCAGCTTCTCCCACCACACATACACAAATCGGTAGAACAGCCTGGGAAATGGGCAGAGACTTCTTGTTTTCTGCCCACAGCTGATAAACTGATGCACACTAAAAGCTCCAGCTTTCCAAGCCCAACACTTTTTCCTTGGTTATTTTATCCTTCCTAAAAGAGTCAACCCCATGCAGTGAACTGCTATTCATATACCAGTTTACCACATAGCCATGCACCAAAGTGCTACAGTTAAAGATCACTAGGACACAAGGACAGGGGAAAGAGACCAAAAGTTAGCATAATCTCACCTTGGCTTAGACAAGAAAAGAAGATACTGAAGAGAGAAAATCCTGACCAAAACTGAGATCAATAATAATGGCTTTGTTATGCCAGTATTTTCACCTGATGTTACAGAATAGAGCATACTTGAATGTCACAAAAAAACTATACAAACATCTACCCTCCTAACTAGGATTTCCAAGCAATGCTTTTTATTTCTACACTGTACAGTTTTAATCTACTTTTACTTCCTCTTCCTCCTTTTATATTCCTACTGAATTGTGTCTTGCCAAAGAGATGTTAGTCATAATTTCCAGAAAAAAGTGAGGAGAAAGGGCCACACTTCACTGAAGATGGTATGGTGAATGCACGGCAAGCTTCAAACTTTGCTACATCTTTTTCTTCTCTTTTTTTAATTTCAAAAATGGAAGGGAGGAAGAGGAAGGAAAAAGGAGACAACTCAGAAATGCCTGTCTTGCATCCCCATTCTCATTACTGCTCCCCTGGAAGTATTGCATCGGTAGAGAAAACCACTTACCAAATGTACCGATTGAAATACTACTTTGTTACATTTCTACAGCGCCCAGAACTAGTCACTTTGCTCATTTATGGGCCAATTTCCACAGAAGCTTTTTCCCAGCAATTCTGTAACCTTGAATCCATCTGTGACTGAAAATCCCAGGAACAGTACCATACTATTACTAATCCGTGTGGACTAGTCAGCCACCTACTGTAAAGAACTCGGACACACATTAGCAAAGATACGCTTCTCTCTCCCTTTGACCCCAATTCAGTTTTGTTAATTGAGCCCATAATCTATAGTTGATGCTCAGTAACAGCTTCATTTCAGTCTCCTCTTTGCATCTTAGTTCTTAATTATCGCCCCACTGCCACACAGATCAAGCAAGCTATTACTATAACCTCAATTAATTCTAGTAAAACTGGGTCACAAAACATGTAAAAATAAAACTTCCTTTTCAAAAGCCAAAGTTTCTTTGGATAGAAAAGCTTTTTGAGAAATAAACAGGTTTACAACAATCCACTTATTGATATCCACAATAAAATGCGCCTTAGAGTCAAAAGATTCCCAGGTCATTGCCAGTGATATCCATAACTATCCTCAACCTTTTAGAATTATTTTAGTTACAATGTGAAGATGGCTTCTAGCATAATATAACATCCAAAAATCTGAAGTGAACTGACTAGCAATTACTTGAAAGGAAAGCAAGTAATAACTGCATATAAAAAGTCACAGATGATTATGCTGAAAACCAGGGGGAAAATGCTCATTATGGGATGTCAGGACAGATCACAACAATCCAGGTGGAATATCAGCAATACCTTAACTGAAATTTGCCAGTGGCCACAGATGATATAAGAGTTTAATCAGTTTGCCTGTGTAGAAAACTTCAAATACTTAATTTGCATGATAAATGCAGTTGATAGTCCAGAAGTGAAGTCAAACCATTATACTAAAAAAAGAAAAAGCCCACATGCCATCCTCTAGACATGAGTATTCCTGCCCTCAATACTGCTTAGGGCTTTATTTCAATTACTTTTATAATGTAGAAGTAATTTACTTTTATTTGACCCAGTGACGGAAGAAGAGGATTTGGAGTAAAAAAGCTCAGCATCCAACACCATTCCTCAGTAATCAGATGAGGCCATAGGCACTAAGGAAGACATCCCAAGTTAGATGTAAGTAGAAGAATAAGCAGGAAGGTGCAAAAGAAGAACAAGAAGGAAAGAAGAGACAAGGAAAAAGTATTTAATTGTGTGCCTAAAAATCTCCATGTGACCATACTCCCAGAGTAGGAAGGAATGACCAGACTGTTGATGTCTTAGAGTGCATCAAGTCCATAGGGAAAGATGCTATGATTTGCTAGTGTGCAGGACAGCCACAAATTACAGAAGGCAGCTGAAGATGGAAACAAACTAGTTAGTTTCTTCTATGACCCAGTTTTAGCTATGGAGTGGTAAAGCTATCACTCAAGACTGTGTCCAAATCCTGCCAGCTCTGTAGTACAAAAATGAAGTAAGCTTGACATAACAATATGAGCAGGCATCTGAGAACTAATAAGGGCACTTATCACAGGTCTTTAACGAAATGCGACTCCTTGGGCGTCACGCACTTCATCAAACCATCTGGGAACACCTGATGGTGAAATACCTATCCAGCCTGACACGAACATGCTGCATCCCTGCTTGCAGCTAACACAAGTGGGTAAGTACAGTTGCCATAGAGGGATGGATGTAAGCAGATGACACACAGAGTGAGAGCTCCCCAGTGCTATTGCTCCTCTCCTGCTCTGAAAGCCCATGTGCCAGATCCATGAGGTTAAGAATCAGAGAACATGCCAGGAGCATGTAGGCTGCTGACAGAAAAGCAGGAAGAGAGCAGTCAAGTTTCATAGATGAAATTTCATAGGTTTACCTGAAGTATTCAATACTGAGTGTAGAAGCTTCCAATTAAAAAAGAATTAGTTCCTACATTAATGGTGATACTTCTCATTTCGAGAAAAGACCAAAGAGATAAACATAAAATTAGCCTTTATTAATGCAAAGTAGAAACACAAAAATCATGTGAGAAAGTCTGTCTGCTTGTTCAACTTTTATTTGAATTCCACAGCCTGTATTTGATAGCTTCTCTCTGATCACACATAACTTTTAACTTACAGTAGTGAAATCAGTGACCTTGCAGCAATGATTTATGTATTACTTTCTGCATTGCCACACTTCTGTGAATGCTCTCTGGTGAGCAGGGAACCCACATGGGTTGAGAAACTGTATAAACCAAGTAAGTTACTTTTTTACTTTGGAAGTCCTTCCACATTCTGTGCCCTGCTATTTTAATGGGTTTCAGTCACTGCAAGTCTAATAAACCAGATCTTTTTCAGGCAGCTCTCAGTTTTACCTCATTATACTTGGTATCCTAATGTGGAAGGAGAAATGCAATTTAGTCATATCCTTGCTCTTTAAAAGCGGCGATGAACGATTCTGTCCTGCCACCATGATATAAGAGGATGTAATGTGGGCTGCTCTTCCATCAGCATGCCCAGATTTGCCTGTGGACACTTTCCTTTTATGTCTATTTGCTAGACGTGTCACCTGAATGGCACATACAGAGGAAGCAGTAATATTAAACACATTTCCAGGCAGAGAAATCAGTCCATCATGTAAATACGAAAGGCAGCAGTTGTGCAATGCTGTTTTCTACACTGTCATTTCACTGAATTTGTGTCCTGCGGTATGGCTGTGTCACATGAAATCATTCTGCAAAAGCAGATGACAAATATGTAATGGATTTTTAATATATTACTCATATTTACTTTTATATTATTTGTATCATTATACAAACATTTTTTAATAGATCATCATCTTGTTCCCCAATACTACTATAAATTGCTCTTAAATTGACTGTCACTTCAATCTGGTTTCTTTTTTTTTTTAATTTGGAAAGCTAATGTGGCTTTTCTACAGCTCCGAGTATTCTGATCTTAACAAGAATACGATTTATACTCATCACTGAGTGATTATGTCACAAAACTATACTTCCAAGATTTTGTCTAGGATACACAGGTTGGAAAAAGTTCATCGCCTGATGGAATTTCTTTCCACCTAGGCTTGTAGAAGAAAGGCCTTTTCACATTTGCAGCCATGCATAATAAAAGCAAAGAGCTGTATGCCACCTAACAGGAGACTCCAAATGATCTAATATTTTGCTTCCACAGCAGACAGCAGGTTGATGCTCTGACTGTAGTGGCACAGTTGACAAGCATTTGTGGGACTTAAACCATGTCATTTAAGACACGGCCTGGGGCCAATGCAAACCTGCCTGCTTTCATCCTCAGGAGTGACAGCTGGATTTTCACTTCAGGGAAAGAAGAAACTGCCCATTACACCTACTGGTAAATGGGTTGCCAGAAATTTGACCATACAGCTAGCCAGATGTGGAACACCGCAAGACTAAGGAGAACCAGATAATTAAACGAATCAGGTATGATTCATCTTTCTTGCTCCTTGTGAAGTATTTTAGAATTCTTACTAATGTCTGCATAGTCAGCATTTTATTGCAGCAAAGTTCAGGGAGGGAGAGGGATCACGGTACACTTTTTGTGGCTGTTCTCACAGATTTAGGAATGGCCATACTAGTTTAATTAAAAATCTCAAATCTCAGAGATCACATCGGGACACCAAGGATGGAGTTCGAAAGGTAAAAGCTATTATTTGTAGTTCCTGCAACTTTTCCCCAGGAACTAGCTATGACCATTTGATCCAAGTCATTAAGTGGCAACTAAAGAAACTAAGATAAAAATCCAAACTTTTTCTTGTTGTTATTGGTACAACTATAATGTAGGCATCTCTATGTAATCACAGTACAGGGAACAGAACACTATTCACAATCAGAACAGAAGCATTTATCTTGGGTTGTTCTGTGGGTTCACTACACTTTGGCAAGTCACTAACTTTATGTCTTAGTTTGCACAGGCTGGAACAATAAAATCAAAGAGAAAATATCCTTCACTGCTGTGAATTTCTAGTCAGGCAGAAAGTTGAATTCCTTCTACTCAAGCAAAGTAAAATAAGAACTTCCAAATGTTCTACCAAAAAATACCCCAAACTTCTGAACTTTCATTTTGCAAAAAAGCAGAAGACACTTTATTTAGATCTTTGTATGTGTTTCTGGAGTTCATGAAGCTACCTTAATCACTGATAGCCCACCTCTCAGGCTGTCATGAAATCCAGAGCCCTTAGACAGCAGCATAAATTGTTGCTAGTAATATGCTGTAGTAGTTTGAAGACATCCTCATCTTTATAGACAAAATAAGGAAGTTGGGCACACTTAACCCTTACTAATGATTTTAGCAAACATTTATAATCCAGCTGCAAGGGAAACTAACAGTAGAAATGCAGGGCTGCCACCAAACAGCAATTAAGCAAATGAAAACAGAGTGCAAAGGAGCTGGGAGGGTCTGAGGATGAAAAACTCCTGGAGTTGGCTGCAGAGCATCTTATGATGTTTCCCAAAGTTATTAGTTGTGTTTAAAGACATAGAAAAAGTTTTCAAGAAAAACAGAAGAATGATTTCTGCTTGAAACAGGCTATTTGGAAGGGTAGCTTTTTAGTGGGTTTTTGTTGTTGTTTTTAACTAATCTAATGCCAGCATAAACTCTGTTTCTCTCTTACTGCTAAGGTTTTTTCCAATATCCAAGGGACCATTGACACATGTCTGCTTTGGAAAAGGAAGAAAAGGAAGGTTATATACTCAGACACTGGTAAGGCAGTAAAAAGAAAATAGCCTGAAAGCTTGAATACCATCCACACTGATCTCCCCTCATTGACCGATCTTGCCATGTCATCATAGAAGGCTAACAGATTGGTCAAGCAAGATTTACTCTTAGTGAATCCATGCTGACTTCTCCTGATGACCACCTTCTCTTCTACATGCTTGGTGATGACCTCCAGAATGACCTGGCCACTCTTAGCGATAAAGACTGATGCAAAGAAGGCATTCAGTAATTCCACCTTCTCTGTGCCTTCTGTTATCAGGACACCCATCTGATTCAGCAGCGGCCCCACATTTTCCCTTATCTTCCTTTTGCTGCTGATATACTAGTAGAAGCCCCTCTTGTTGTCCTTGATGTCCTTTGCCAGACTCAATTCTAAGTGGGCCTTAGCCTTCCTTGTCACATCCCTGCATACCCTGATGGTGCGCCTATAATACTCTCTCTTGGCCTGTTCCTTTTTCCACATCCCATAACTTTCTTTCTTAAGATTTACCGGGAGCCCCCCACTCATCCATGAAGGTCTCCTGCCCCCTTTGCCTGATTTCAGAAGTAAAGCCTTGAAGCAATATCAAATGAAGGTTTGAAGCTGAGAGAAAAAAAAAAAAAAAAAACAAAACAATCAAAAGCTAGAAAATACCTTGTGCCAAGTGCAGAATCTGAGGCAAGTTATATGGAAACTCACAGTAATTTACCAACATCTCAATACTCCTTTTTTAGCAAACCAGTAGTTCTACATAGCAACTGAGGAATGGTAACCAGAACAGCCACTTTATATGTCCAAGTTTCCCATTCAGTCAAGATACTTTCTCTGGTGCAGAATCAAAACTTGTCAAATAGCTATAAATCATGTAATGATGCTTCTTTGCTAGACCAAACTAGTTCATCTGGGTCATACAGGTTTTCTTTCCACCTCAGGAAAGATTTTTTCTATTTGCAACCCTTAAGAAAGGTGTGACAAAATGGACTTCCCAGTTCAGATTTAAGTGCTCTGTTTTGGGGGTACCATGCTTTCCTCAGAGATCTAGATGCCCTGAGTTCTTAAGATTAAGCTCAAAGACAATCACAAGTGAACAATTACACATATTCATTTCAGTGTACAAAAACGCCATTATTGAGTTTCATATGTTTTTACAGTGACATGGATTAGCAGTTCTCATTCCCCAAAATAGTTGCATCTGTCATCATTTATGTTCCTACCAAAGTAGTCTGGTATTTCAGAACGGTTATGCCTCTCCACAACTATGTGGAAGCGAGGAACTTAAGAAGAAACAGATGAGGGAAGAACAACTCTATTTTGACTATTTGAAAGTGGCCCCAATTAAAAAGGCACAAAGCTTTCTAAAAAATAGCCTTTTCCCCAGTTTCCTGGGGAAGCAAAGCTCATTCACTTTGTGTTCTCTTTTTAATATGTTTTCAAGAATGTTTTTTAATATGTTTTCAGTGCAACTACTGCCTTTTGAAATCTGATTTCCACCTCAAAAATGTCAATTTTCAATATTTCTAAATTTGTTTTACAAATTCAAATAATAATAATAATAATAAAGAACTGGAATAGGTACTTTTGCATGCTACTTAAGGAGTACATACAAAATGGGGCAGTCGTATTTCATAGCCTAATTAATAAAATATCGTTGCTAAGCAAACAAGAGCAAAAGGCAAATCTCACACGTCTTTGAAAAGCAGATTAAGTGGACCTTCAAAGCTATCTCTGGCAACTATGTGTCCAAAGGCTCAACACTATTGAAAAAAATGATTATAGAAGTAGATATAAAACTCATTCAAGTGGCAAAAACTTGAACCCCAAAGGAAATATTGCACTATGACTACAAGAAAAGATTTGGAACCAACATCTGGGCACAGATCCTTTCTCTGGAGAAGCTAGAGAGCATTTTCCTGCAGCAAGAAGGGAAGAAAAGCAGTGTCACCTCCTGCCTTGTCAGCTGCCATACGCTGGGCACTCCTGCTGGATGTTTCTCCTGCACTTCTGGAGCAGACTTTTCCAAGTGATTAACAGTTTAGCTAAAACAAGGAAGCATCCCTCCACCTTCCAGTCATCTCTCATCAAATTTCCTAAAACCACACTTCTCTCCCATTTTTTTTCTTTTTTCATTCGAGGTCTCCTTTTATCAGCATAAACCTATCATAAAGAACTTGCTTCACAGACTCCTTCAACATTAACATTTCTCATTTTTAATGCTCTGTTTGAGGCAGACATTTGTGCTACAATGTTATCTCATTCTTTCCTTGGCTATTAGTAATATTCTACCCCACGTAATAAAAAGTGAACTGAAATATCAAGGCAGTCATGAAACCATTCATGAGTTTAAGCAGAAGTCATCTTACAAAGCACCATTTTTGCCGGTCAATGACAAAAATTGTTAGCTCTGTCTCAAAAAAAAAAAGAAAGGTATTTGCAGAATAATACGCACAAAGATTATATGTATATTAATTTCCTGTCTCATATTCCTACAGAACCTCACCACAACTGTTCTAATTACCAATGCCAATAAAATAAAATGACACTACAATTATTTGTTTTGAGCTCTCTTTTAGTAATAATCTCCTATGTTCAGGCATTAATGAATTCATACTATCTTGTCTAGCTACCATAAACAGCTAAGGGCAGAAATTATGGATATCTTCATCTAGAGTAGACAATTAAAAACTATTGTGTTTCCTAAACACATTGCTACTACATTAGGAAGATTATATTTTACCCTTTATGAACACAGTTTTGCTCTCCAAGATGAAATACCACTAGTGCCACTGAAATCAGTGCAAAATCAGCATAAGCAAGAAAATAAGGTCTATTAAGGCCAAGTGTTTCACGTTAAACATACAATTGCTGGCATAAAAACTAATTTATCTCATATTCATTTCCCTTAAGAAAGAACAGGATGTGACTCAGCAGAATGCATAAGTCATTTAGCAGTGCTCTGAAGCACTGTGTTGCTAGTTTGATTCTAAAAGGCATCTGAGGGACAAACTAAGACTTGATCTTAATTAATGTATTAATAGTAAAAATGTTTAATTTTGGTCCAGTACAAATGCTCTACACTGTTTGAAACACATATGCTATGCCCCTTTAGTACTCACAGACCTGTTGCTATTTTATGGTGCTAAGAACAAAACTTCCATTCAGTAAGCCTTGAATTCTGTACAAAACTGTTTCAAAGCCCAAACCTGCTGCAAGCCCTGCCTTTCAACAGAGAGAAATATGCCAAAAAAGTTTAAGCAATGCTGCTCTCAAAACCACTGCATGGCCTAAATGTAGATAATTCAAAACTTGGCACATCATGGACCTGTCCAAAACTGAAATGCAAAGTTAATTATGCGATAATATAGCACATGGTAGTAAAACTGTATGGCAAATATAGAATCATAGAATAGTTAGGGTTGGAAAGGACCTTAAGATCATCTAGTTCCAACCCCCTGCCATGGGCAGGGACACCTCACATTAACCATGCCACTCAAGTCTCTGTCCAACCTGGCCTTGAACACTGCCAGAATGGAGCATTCACAACTTCCCTGGACAATCCATTCCAGTGCCTCACCACCCTCTCAGTAAAGAATTTCTTCCTTATATCTAATCTAAACTTCCCCCATTTAAGTTTGAACCCATTACTGGACCTTGCACTTGGCATGGTTAAACTTCATCAGGTTGGCATTAGCCCACCTCACAAGCGTGTCGAGGTCCCTCTGGATGGCATCCCTTCCCTCCAGCGTATCAACTGAACCACACAGCTTGGTGTCATCGGCAAACTTGCTGAGGGCGCACTCAATCCCACTGTCCATGTCACCAACAAAGATGTTGGACAAGACCGGTCCCAACACCGATTCCTGAGGGACACCACTCGTTACCGGTCTCCAGCCGGACATCGAGCCATTGACCACAACTCTTTGCGTGCGGCCATCCAGCCAGTTCTTTATCCACCGAGTGGTCCACCCGTCAAATTGATGTCTCTCCAATTTAGAGACAAGGATGTCGTGTGGGACAGTGTTGAACGCTTTGCACAAGTCCAGGTAGATGACGTCAACTGCTCTGCCCCTGTCCATCAGTTCTGTAGCCCCATCACAGAAGGCCACCAAATTGGTCAGGCAGGATTTCCCCTTAGTGAAGCCATGCTGGCTGTCACCAACCACCTCCTTGTTTTTCATGTGCCTTAGCATGCCTTCCAGGAGAATCTGCTCCAAGAGTTTGCCAGGCACAGAGGTGAGACTGACTGGTCTGTAATTCCCTGGGTCATCCATTTTCCCCTTCTTGAAAATGGGGGTTGTATTTCCCTTTTTCCAGTCATCGGGAACTTCACCTGACTGCCATGATTTTTCAAATATGATGGCCAGTGGCTCAGCAACTTCATTCGCCAGCTCCTTCAGGACCCGCGGGTGGATTTCACCAGGTCCCACGGACTTGCGTATGTTCAGGTTCTTAAGATGGACTCGAACCAGATCCTCTCCTACAGTGGGCCTCGAGTGTTCATTCTCACATTCCCTGTGTTCGCCTTCCAAGACTTGGGTGGTGTGATCAGAGCATTTGCCAGTGAAGACCAAGGCAAAGAAGTCATTAAGAACCAGGTCATTATGACTCAACATGTCTAAATTTCCCCAGAATAAAGAACTTACATATGAGGGATCAACCCTATCTGCTTCAAATAGCAAGGGACTCATCACTCTGTGATAATTTTCAGAGAACTAAAGAACCTTATGCGTGGAGACCACCACGCTTTCTTTTGATGCGGTTCTGCTAAGAGTGACTCATCAACGGTGGCACAGAAAGATGCATTTGGGGAGTCTAGGACGACAGACTGCGTTTTCTGTCCCAGAAGCAGGATTAGGTGCAAATGCAGGAAAGGATGCCAAGAAATACCAGACTGGACACAGAACAATTTTAGGAATCCACAAAGGCTTTCCCTGCTACCATCTCATTTGCCCCAGATCTAAGCAAAGGAAGTGCTTAATCAACAGAACACTACACATCAGACATCTTCTCACAAATATTAATTATTCTCAGGATTCCCAGTATTAAAAGAAGTACAAAGATTGCTTTCTGGCAATCCACAGATTTTGAATTTCGCATCATGCACTGCTCACTATGAGAAAAATAGGACAATCCTGCAGTTTGCAGAGCATCTATCTAGTACACTCAGGTGCATAGTGAGTAGCTGCAGTGTAATTACACAGATGTAGAACAGTTACTAGCACCATCTAAATTAAATTAGGGGATACTGAAAAAACCTGAGCATCCTTTTCACTATGCATCCCTTTTATTGTGACATTTGAAGTTTCTGATTTAGAAATGTTGCAATCTTGGCATCACTTCACCTAATGACTGCCTTTCACGTGCATCCAACTGCCAGTTATATCATTCCAGACAAGGCTAGTTGTTGCTGGCCAGATGACTCATCATCAGCTGTCAGGTTTTCCTCTGTAAAAAATAAATACTGTAACCATTAAAAAGGGTGAGAAGATGGACAAATTATAACGTTAAGAGTAGTAGAAGTGACTTAGAATTGAAAATTTTATTAAATCTTTTTACAGCAAACATGAGGCCTATATGCCACCATGGTGTCTGTGTAATTCAGCTGAAAATGCCAGCAATCAAAATCAGCTTATTTACTTGCACTGCAGAAGACACACCTGCAGCCTGACTGAATTTTTAAGGTCTCATGAATTTTTCATGGTATGCTATTAAATGCATTTACAGTATTTTATAAAAGCCACCCACCTGGTGCCCACCAGCTTGACTCTCCAGTTCTCAATCCTGCACAAGATTATTTATATTTTCTAAGTTACTAAAATAAAAAGTCATCTCTACTTACTTACTTAAAGCAGCTCTGGGGAAACAAGGAGATTCCGAGGTTCGATAATGAAATGTTTACATTTTGACTGGCAGGCTTCTAATTCAAATGCAATCCACTCCAACAATAACTGAGAGTTAAACTACAGGATAACTACACAGGTGATCTCTGGTTTCAAAATTATTTTCTAGTGAACAAGTGTTGTTAGTACATAAACTGTCATAACCATCCATCAAGAGATGCCCTGGAGGCTGAAACGTGCTTTAAAGTTGTCTCTCTGAATTAGGACAAGTACATTAGCAGCTTGGCCTACACCTGTCCATACCAAGTCTGTTCTAAGATGAATTCTATTTTTTAGCATTATCTACATGATATACCTCACAAGTATTACATCTGATTAAAAAAAAAATAAAATCTGAGGCCTAACAGTTTTGACAGAATCCCTTTAATCTTCAATCATTTTGCTAATATACCGCCAAATGAGAATTCTCCATTCTCAAAACTCATTTACTTTACACTATCATATACACTGTAAACATACTTCATTCAGTATATATATATTTATGTATGTTTATATAAACATGTATCAGGGCAGTATACCCCAACAAGGAAACAGTTACAGCCTCCTGATCCCCTAAATGTGTCTATGGCCACAAGAATTTCACAGGCACAAAATTCCTGTGACCCCTGTACCAAAGACCATTGCTGTGCTACTGATCTTTTACAGCACTGCAAACTGCTCATGCTGTGATCTCCATAACAAGAATAATTGTTCAAACAAAGGTCTTGGTCATATGAGGAATCAAACAATCACCCAACTGAAAGAAGATGACCCATCAAGCCACTTAGTGCCATCATCTGCCAAAATACCATACTATACAGCTCCCTAGACATGTATGGCATGTTCCCCCACCCCATATTTTAACATCAAGTTTTAATTGCTTTCTTTTCTGCTAAAACTCTCATCCACAGCCTGCTATATCTACAGGCTTGCAGAAGAGTGTCTGAAAAGCTGCTTGGTGGAAAAGGACCTGGGAGTCCTGAGTGACAGAGCTGAATATGAGCCAGCTCGTGCCCAGGCAGCCAAGAAGGCCAACAGCATCCTGGCCTGTATCAGCAATAGGGTGGTCAGCAGGACCAGGGCAGTGATCGTTCCCTTGTACTGGGCACTGATGAGGCTACACCTCGAATCCTGTGTTCAGTTCTGGGCCCCTCACTACCAAGAGAAACATTGAGGTGCTGGAGTGGGTCCAGAGAAGGGCAACAGAGCTGGTGCAGGGCCTGGAGCACAGTGTGATGAAGAACAGCTGAGGGACCTGGGAGGGTTTAGTCTGGAGAAGAGACGACTGGGAGGAGACCTTATCGCTCTCTACAACTACTGAAAGGAGGATGGAGCCAGGAGGTAGCTGGTCTCTTCTCCCAAGTAACAAGAGCTAGGACAAGAGGAAATGGCCTCAAGCTGCATCAGGGGATGTTTTGATTGGATTTTAGGAAAAATTTCTTCACAAAGAGAGTGGTGTTAGAACAGGCTGCCCAGGGAAAGTGGTGGAATCACCATCCCTGGAAATGTTCAATAATCATATAGACGAGGCCCTTAGTGACATGGTTTAGTGGTGGACTTGGCAGTGCTGGGGTAAAGGTTGGACTTGATGATCTTAAAGGTCTTTTGCAAACAAGCTGATTCTATGATTCTATCTCAAAAAGCCTGAAGATTAAACTGATACAATTTAGAACAAGCTTTTTCTTCATACTTTGAACTTGCAACTGTTGCTTAGGAGACACCCCTTGTATGTCCTTTCCCTCTCTCCATCACAAAATCAAATTTCAGAATGTAAACTCAACCTGTGTGTTCTTCCCGTTTATTTTACTGAGCATTCAAAATATAAACCATTCATCTAATCAGTTGATATCTACTGCATCACAAGACTGACCATTTCTCCAGATTTTCTGATGAAACGCCACAATATTTTATCAGCAATATGATAAAATACAGAAAAAGGCATAGATTATATTTTTCATTTTCCAAATAAATGAAGAGCTATTGATTCTTGCAAAAAAAGCTTGAAAATACAGATGTCAGGAAAACTGCTTTCACTCACTTTCCTCCAGAAGTATCTAAAGGTGTACAAATATAGGAGTGGCAAATTCCAGAGGAACTTCAAATAGATTATTCTATTTAATCTTATTCATCATAAAATGGTACTAATCCTTCCTTCCGGCCATGTATATTAAAGCTATATTTAGATACTGAGAAGTGCAGGCAGCTTGCAGGGAACAAAAACTGTCATCGGCCTCATTTTTGATTTTCAGTGATTTTGGAACTTGCCTGCTTCCATAGCCACTCAGATGGATTCTGACATAAGTCTGAAATGACTTCTTATTTCCCAAGAGAAAAGTAATAAATTGCTGAAGCTTCCAGGCATCTCTTGAGTGGGAACTCTCAGCATAATCCTATCACTGTGAAAGTCAAAAGTCCTACTTGCATCTGAGATGCCTAGATTTCAAGCCAGTCTCCATTTCCCTTACAACTAGCAAGAGCTTATAAATCACTGCATTCTGCAACACTTTCAAACACAAATCTGGGGTTAGGGTACAAAAATAGATCCTGAATAACTATTATAATTATCAAGGACATATTAAATCCCTATCAGCTATTTCTTAATCAATTTCACAACAGGATGAGAATATGAACGTACAGCTGCACCAAAAGGATATTTGCCAAAGAAATCTGTTTGCAAACATGACTTCTAAAGAGCAAGTGCTTTTTTAAACCTTAGGAAAACAAAATCTATTAGAAATTAGAGATTAAGAACTTTATTTTCCCTCACATCCAACTGAAAAAAGACTGTAGGAAGCAGCAGCATGGTGATGATGGTTCTAGAATTGTCAGATTCCTGTTATGGTAGAAACATGTATTTAAACAGTAAGCTTAAATGTACTTCTAGTTTCAAGTACAGATGTTTGTTACTTATTTAGGTATAAGAAAATGCTTGTATGTACCCTATATGTAACATTAAGATAAATTGGGTTTTATTCTATGGTTTATGTAACTGACAGCAAAAATTAAAAGATAATACAACTGTTGGTCCAGGATATTCACCATGTCAGATTAACCCGGCCTCACACAACCCTCTGCAAGCATCTTTCAAATGAGAAGTATGGAAGTACATCCCTTTTTATCTTTTCACTGAGAAAAACGTTTTCTTTGGGGTTCTTTCTGAAAATAATACACATTTCCCAGGAGGCTGTCGTATAGCTTCTTTCTTATTTTCTTTTGTTCAAAGGAGCTGGTATATAAGAAGCAAAGACAAGATCCTGGTCTGGAAATAATGCTCAGACACATCCTGCTGAAGGCACACATCTTGGTTTCTGCATGAGAAGCAATATAAAGATTTCCTGTAGGCAAAATTACAAAGAATGCTTCCTTAAAGCATGTCTTCAAAAGTCAGTCTGCTGCAAAACCTAAATCCTACTCTTGGATGGAGAGGGAAGTTTCCCTCCTTCCAGTATCCTCAAGCTTAGAGATACGAGGCCTTCTCCTCTCCGTTTCCTCTCACAGAGATTGCCAGCTCACACATTGCAATACTTCATATTGCAGGGCTAGACATTATTACAAAAGAAATTTCTGGCAATTTCATCCTCAGTGTTTGACTTGGCAGAGAGGAAGAGTTTTCTTCACAGCCAAATACCTGTTGACCCATTATCCCTCAGGTACGTATCTGATCAATTCCCCCGCAAGTGCTAAAACAAAAAGTAAACCTGATAAAAGACAAGGAGGAGGGGGAGGGGAAAAAAAGAAAAAGAAAAATAATTCATCATTTCAGAAAATTTGGTGGGGTCAACACAACAATGAGAAGCTGCTGTGTTATCACAATAGATTTCTTAGACATGAAGCTACTCACCCTGTGCATCCTGCATGTACTTATATATACGAGAGAATCTGTAGTGGGTGGATGCTTTATTTAGGCAAGTGTTACCCGTCTGTAACCAAGGGAGGGAGTTTGGCAGGGAGTTCTGGAGTCCCCTGCTGGAATCTAGCCAGAGCACTGCAATTACCAACTCTTTTCTGAAAATCAGTCAGAGAACTCCGGTATCATATGCTAAAGGACATTAAAGGACATTAAACAACTAGAAACTCATTTTCCTCTGCTTTGTTCTTTGCAGGCTTATTTGTGTCTGAAGGAGGTATGTGTAAAACTCCTACCTTTCTAAGATGACGGATTTGTATACCAATTTTGTACAAGTATTAAGAACTATAAAGCCATAATGCAACTGCAATTCCAGTCCTTAGATTGGAATAACCTACAACTCTTTTCACAACTATATGGCAAGTCTCATTACTACCTTCAAATAAAGAACATCCCACAGAATTAATATTTCTTTAAAATTTTAAAGAACTGTAACTCTAAAACCTCTAAACATCTAAAACTAGAAACTAAAGTAAATCAATATCAGAAAGATCAAAAAGTGGCAGTCCGATACTGACAAAATTTATGTTTCTAATTAAATATTATCCACGAAGGTGTTTTAGTGGTATATAAATAGGCAACAGGAAACATTTCACAGAAGGAATGCATTTTGAAGTTCACTCCTTAGACTTTGCTCCTGCCAGGTTACATGCATGTCTCTAAGTACAGAACACAGACACAGAGTACACGGATTCCCTGCCTTTTCGTGGTCATGTTACTCAAGTGAAGGGATGTTCAGCCTGATTTCTGTGCATACAGCACTTCTCCGCAAATACCAAAGAACACCATACACTGCTGCCACCTCTGCTGCTCAGGCACATCTTTTGTTTCACACAGAAACTGTTTGGAAAAGATAGGAGTTTGCAGTAAGAGTACTGAGTTTATTTCTCATTCATTGGAGACTAAAAGCAGACTGTTTTGCAACCCAGCTTTGAAACTGCATGAAAGTAATAGCTGTAAAGCTGACTTACTCTTTTAATTTCACATGGAAAACTTCTACAGAGTAAATGGTTATTTCATGAGCTCCCCAGATTGCAACAGAAGACATGTCATGAGTGGGAGTTAGCTTGTAGAAAAAGACTACTTTCTCCCTTGGCTGCTGAGCAAAGGTTATGAAGTAAGTTGATACGTTCCTTCAGAAATACATGCTTTCCTGCTCATATAACCTGAACCCCCCTGGCTTGCTCTGTTAAGATGTACAGTATTTCTGCCTTCTGCTTTTCAGTTGGAGAAGGAAATCTACCTGATTGCATAGGATACCAACGTCATAGAACAGTTTGGGTTGGAAAGGACCTTAAGACCGTCAAGTTCCAACCCCCCTGCCACAGGCAGGGACGCTTCACACTAGATCATGTCACCCAAGGCTCTGTCCAGCCTGGCCTTGAACACTGCCAGGGATGGAACATTTACCACTTCTTCGGGCAATCTGTTCCAATGCCTCACCATCCTCACAGTAAAGAACTTCTTCCTTGTATGTAACCTGAACTTCCTCTGTTTAAGTTTAAACCCATTACTCCTTGTCCTATTGCTACAGTCCCTGATGAAGAGTCACTCTCCAGCATCCTTGTAGCACCCTTCAGATACTGGAAGCTGCTCTGAGGTCTCCACGCAGCCTTCTCTTCTCCAGGCTGAACAGCCCCAACTTTCTCAGCCTGTCTTCATACAGGAGATACTCGAGCCTCCTGATCATCCTCATGGCCTCCTCCAGACTTGCTCCAACAGCTCCACATCCTTCTTGTTAGGGACACCAAAACTGCACACAATGCTCCAAGTGAGATCTCACGAGAGCAGAGTAGAGGGGCAGGATCACCTCCTTCGACCTGCTGGTCACGCTCCTCTTGATGCAGCCCAGGATACAGTTGCTTTCTGGGCTGCAAGCGCACACTGCAGCCGGCTCATGTTAAATTTCTCACCAACCAATACCAGCAAGTCCTTCTCCGCAGGGCTGCTCTGAATCATTTCTCCACCCAATCTGTAGCTGCACCTGGGATTGCCCTAACCCAGGTGCAGGATCTTGCACTTGGCTTTCTCAATGGAGAAAGACTTCCACCTGAAAGCAGTTTATTCAGAGGTGCAATAAACCTCTCTGCAGCCATCCCCACTCCACATTGTGCCCGGAGCACTTGCATTGCCTACAGATCCCTTTCCCCACAGCAGCCCCAGACAAGCACCCTGCCTGCCCCAGCCACCTGAGGCTTGGCTGTCCCCACTGCAGGGCCAACTGCAGTGCCAATCATCTCCTCAATTGGTACAATTCACATAACAGTATTTTTAGGCAATGCAAACACTCCACTTCCCCTTAAAAACTGCAAGGGAAATTGCAGTGGATTTAAATTCCGTTCAGGAGTCGGTCAGACAATGCCTAGCTAAGAACCTTATCAGCTACTCCAAGCAAGACACATCTTTTCCTTATATTACAAATGTAATGTAGAAACCAAAGCTTTAAAGAAAGCATCTACTCTTTTCAGGCTGGTTACAAAAGATGACATCATTGGGCGTGGATGGAAGCTTGTAGCTGGATTTGCACAAACTGCTCGCAAATGCTGTTTTACCCACAAAGTGTTAAGCCTCATGGAGTGGAAAGTATTTTCCAAATCAGAAAGCCTTTATAGTGTACTGTATATGTTGCAGGGGCTCTTAAAATTGCTTCCAGACAGCACTATTTTTATAATTCCATCACAAAAGCAAAGCCTGTCCTACAGATCTATTACCTTAGTACAGCTTTAGATGAGAAATGCATGTCTTGTAAGTCAACTGATGGCCAAACTGCTGAAGGAAACTTTGGATGCAAGTTCAGATGAAACATTAAGGAGGTTAGGACAGGAATTCTGAAAGTCCTCTCAGATACTCACATTTACTGTCTGTGGGAACTGTGCATCTTGACTTCTGGCAGTTATTTGTTGATTCTTTTTCTCAGCAAGCTGATCAAAAGTGACTCTCAGCGCAGCAGTTGCACAAATGAAACAAAACCAAAAAGCACTGACTTCTACTTGCGTGCATAGAAGGGCAAGTGAAGTGTATCAAGAGAGGGCCAGGCAGGCAGACACTGCACGTGGTTTTGTTGTTCTTTGAATCATAGCATAATAGAATGCCAGGACGGAAGGGACTTCAAGGATCATCTGGTCCAACCTTTCTAGGCAAGCATGACCTAGACTACATGTCCCAGCATCCTGTCCAGTCAAATCTTAAAATGTCCGGTGTTGGGGAGCCCAAAACTTCCCTGGGGAGATTATTCCATGGCTCATTGTCCTCATGGTGAGAAATTTTCCTCTTGATTAGCCGGAGGCAGAATGAAAGCCTATGGCACCCACATGAATGACCCATACAGCCTGTAAGTCCTTACAGTATGTTTTTTGCATAGTTAAACTCTCTCAAGCTGTTCCATGTGTTTGAGAAAAGAATGACCAGAAAAATTTCTTTTAGTGAGGCTGGGACGTCCTGCATTCTTTGAAGGGAGGGAAAGAGTTCCCAACCTTGTTACGGTCCCTTCATTACTGTTTAACTTGGTCTGAGGTTACTGAATTTTCCTACTGTTTTTTATAAAGCAATACTCCAGATCTGCATGGGAGCCTTGAAGTTCCCCTTCCACCAGCCTCTCAGAACTCCACCTGGTGTTACCACTAAGCAGTAACATACGGCATTTCTGCATAGCAATAACCTGGAACTACTGCTGAGACCTGGCCGAAGGAGAGTCGTAGTCACAATATTAATTTCCTTCCATATAGTTTCCACTACATAATACATAGATAGGCCTTTGTCTAGCATACCAAAGCGATGCTCCATGCAGCTTTTCATAGACCAAGCAAAAGGAGACCTTTTACTCATCTCTAGAGTACATATGGAAACACAAGCTAGGGCAAAATGCCAGGCATCACAAAAAATCAAGACCACTACTCATATGGGTTTTCAATGTGTTACATCAAAGGCACATAATTTACAGTTTAACTTTGAGAGGTAGATTGCTAATACCTAGTATATAAGCAGGGAACTAAAGTAATTTGCAAGTGCCTTTTTAAACTTTCTTCTGGCGGCTGTAAAGTTAGCTGTCAGCAAATTTCATACAGTAAGTGAATAAGCATTACAAGGCTACAACAGTTCCCATACCCCTGTCAAGAAGAGTGGGGGAAGCACTGCTTCAGTGGGATTTGACACTGCATTCACCACTGCATTCCCCTCTGTGGTCTCCACATTTCTAACTTTGCAGTATGAACGCTTCTCATCCTACAAGCGTGGAGTATTTATTAAATGTTTCCAGGCTGAAAAATATATCTAAAAATATCTACTAAATTTCACTTTACAAGGGATGTTCCAAGAAATATATTGTTTATAGTTCAACCCACTCTGAAACTGGAACTTTAAATGCAGGCAAAATTGTTGATTTCTTACTTTAAAAAGAGCAATTGCACCTCAGACTCTTAAGAAGTGTATTTTTTTATAAGTATATTGAAGGTCTGGCATGGGGAAAGACAAGATTTGGCCACCATAAACTTTCAGATTCTTATTCAAAACAGCATAACATGGGTTTAAAACACTATAAAACTTCAGGTTTTGGTTTGTGGTTCTTTGGGGGGGTTTGTTTGGTTGAAGGTTTTTGGGGGTGTTTGTATTCATTTATTTATTAAAACTATAGAACAATCATGTCAACATTTCACGTGATTTGGAGGGTTTTTGTTATTGGGGGTGGGATTTTACCTACACCTCTCGTACAAATTCTTCCATACTTTTTCATCAGTGTAATTCTCTAAATAGTTTTAGATCCCTCACCACATTTTATTACACATTTTCATGCCTAATGCTTTAAGAATCCACAAACAAAGCTGCATTCCTAACGCAGCAGTCATTGCACAAGCATGCAGGGAGCCATGCAGCCCTTTCCCAATACTCGGAAGTACTCCAGGAAGTTTTCAAAGAACGTGTTCAACTACAGTTGAGTATGAATGGGAATACCTCACTATACAGCTGTGAAAAATCTTCCTCATAAAACACAGCAGAATTCGGAAGCACTGTAGGAATAATAGTCATCTATTTCCGAAGAACACCAATAAAATTCAGAATAGAATAAAATTTCCTAAAACCAAACTTGATTTCCATCATATTTTATAGGACTTTTCCATAAAACATTAGAGAATGCAAAAATCACTCTTCTAGCCTAACAAGTAAGAGGGAAATGGTTAAGTGAAAAAAAAACACTTTTCTCCTCTGCTACATAACTTAGTAAAGAGTCCAAACTACTTGATGAGAATCACAGCTAAATAAAAACCCACACATCTGTACGGCATGGAAAAACATTAATCCCACAGTGACATACTGCAATGCTTTAAGTGCCTGTTAGGCAGAATTCCAAAGGGAGGAAAGAGGGAATAAAAGAACATGAATTCAAAATTCATAAGCATAACATTTGAAATTTTCTGTTTCATATAGAAGAAATACAGAACTAATTCATACAAGTCCAACCCTACAAACTTTCTAGCAGGCAGACATTGCAAGCACCAAAAAAACATTGTTACTAGTCACTGATTATATACAGTTTTTACCACTGATTCCTCCGTGTTCTTTCAAAATACTGAATACTTTCAAAATAATTACTTTTACAAAAAAGTAATACCAAATAATTATTTTACAAAAAACAATGCTTTCAAAATAATTCAAAATACTTTCAAAATAATTTCAAAATACAAAATACTGTTCTTTAAAAAAAGCAGCCCCAGAGGCATGGTGAATTCACCTATGGGGTTTTTGTTTGTCATGCTCCTGATTCACAAGCTTCAGATGTTGCCCTGCAAAAGCTTCTATTTCCAAAACACAACAAAGATTTATCAAGCCCTTAGAGGATTATGTGCAACGAAAAAGCCCATCAAATCAAGTCCTTGCTGGATGTCTGAATGCTGTAAAACCACTACATTAACGGGTGGTAACTGACACCTCCAATGAGTTTCAGTGTATAGCAGGGAAGCAAGCTCACATTTTATCCCTTTGGCTTGTAATTGTTGCACTGTGTAATCCTATAGTACCATAGCAGCTGGATTAGTATCTCTGGGTCAGAGCTGATTACTATGAGAGTGATGGAGAGGAAACATTTTGAGATATCTTTGAGATTTAAAAAAATTGCAATGGCATTTTGTCCACAAGAAGAAAGCTCATTCTTTCATGACTCCAGTAGAACAAAATCTTAAAACTTAAAGGCTCATTGCTATTTATGATCAGTACATTTCCACAAATAGCCCTATACATTCCCTAAAACAGAGAAGGACGAAAGATTCTTGGCTACTGTATAAATAATAGCAGAAATGTCATTAGCTGCATATATAAAGCCACTTTTCTCTTGAAGTTGTGCTATAATGGGTTGTTGTATCTTTTTAAAGTTTTCTGTTCTTACCATTGTCAGTTATTCTTAAGACACACCATTCAGGCAGAGGCGTGATAAGAAACTGGCCTATTTAAAAAAAAACAATCTCTCAAGTAACTGCAGTTCCTCCAGTGTTTGAAAGACAGCAAATTTTAACAGGGTGGGATTTTGTATAATAAGGCTTATTTAACAGTGGAATAATGAAACTCAGTGCTGGCTGTGATAATGAAATGCATGTTTTTAATTTTAAGATAAGATACAGATATTTATTTTAAACCAACTTTGAGAGTTGGTTTTGTTCAGCAGTGCTGCAGATCAGTGACTCTTCTTTCACCCACCCCATGGAAGCAACAGCTAGAAGAATGTTGTAGGTACTGTATATACAGAAAGGCATCAGTGCCCTTGGATCTACTCAATGAAGTATTCGTTAAATGTGTTAAAATACTCAATTTTAACTGGAAAAGGTTAAAAAAATAAAAAAGCCAAATTAATTTTAGCAATGTAAGGCAGGTAACCCTTTACAGAAATTGAGTTCTAGACATTCCAGAAGCTGGCAGTACTAAGCATCAGTAACTCGGCCTCTATAACAGCATTTCTATTGCACACACTGATGGAGTCTTCAATATTCTGGCCAACCTGATCTAGATGAAGATGTCCCTGCTCATTGCAGGAGGGTTGGACTAGATGATCTTTGGGGGTCTCTTCCAACCCAAAATATTCTATGATTCTATGGTTTTAAGAATAAAATAAGAATCACAAAGTATTTCTGCTAGTTACTGCATGTAATCCCTTCTTCAGAATACTCTATCTAAAGACTCTCAAATCGAGCCTTTTTCACTAAAAAAAGTTATTTCTTGCCAAGACGATCAAATCTATTGATAAAAAGAAAATTTCCAGTTACAACACTGTTTCTAAAAAATCATATATTTTGTCTCCAAACTGTCGTGGTTTAAGCCAGTCGGCAAGTCAGCCACGCAGTTTCTACCCCCGCCTCCCCGCCCCCACTGGAGGGATGGGGAGGAGAATGGAAAGAATGTAACTCCCATGGGTTGAGATAAGAACAGCCCAGTAACTAAGGTATAACACAAACCACTACTACTACCACCAATAACAATAATGATAAGAGAAATAACAAGCGAAGAGACTACAATACCACCCGCCGAAACCCAGCCCGACCGAGCAGTGAGCCAGCCCTTCCGGGTAACTCCCAGTTACATCCCGGGCATGACGTGCTGTGGTATGGAATACCTCTTTGGCTAGTTTGGGTCAGGTGTCCTGTCCCTGCTTCCTCCCGGCTTCCCCTCCTCCCCGGCAGAGCATGAGACTCACAAAGTCCTTGGTCAGGGTAAACATTCTGACCAGCAACTGAAAACATCGGCTTTATCAGTATTACCCCCAGGCTGAAAGTCAAAAACACAGCGCTGCACCAGCTACTAAGAAAGAGAAAAAGTGACTGCTGCTGCTGAACCCAGGACAGTGAGGCTTTCCTTCTGTAATGACTGTTGCATAGACGTGTATGCACAGAGGACAGCTTCCAGAACTTGGATCTAGAGACCTGCACCACACAATGTAACCATCATTGCAATTGTTAAACCTTTATCATAGCAGATGGGAATTCTGTTTTACATGAAATGTGGTTTTATTTCACTGGATTTTGGATGTGGGAAGGACAGTGCAGCAACCAGGGCTCAGCTATGGCCAGAAATAGTGAAAGGACTAGAACACAAACCGACTGGGCTACAGCCTGACTGCCCACACAGACCCAGGCAGGTTTTACAACAGACTGGGTGACTGGTCCAGCCTGAACAACTACACACAGTGCAGTGGCACTCTGATGTTCAAAACCAGAACAAAGCTAAAATCAACAATTCTCATGCTATAACTCTTTCAGAAGGGGGAAAAAAAACCCAAACCAACATTCAACAAATAGGTTTTTGTTGTCTAAATGTCTTTAAGGTCTGCCTTAGGCATCTTATGTGAATATTAAGATGGATATATAATAACCTGTATTTAACCATCCTATGATTCTAAATCTCACGTAATGACTTTGCTTATTTGTCTGTAAAGGTATGAAAATTATGAAAAATACAAAAATTATCAAATTCAAAAAAAACCCCAAAATCTCATAAATTATCAAACAACGCAAGATTCAGATTTACTTTTGCAAGAAATCATGTTCTTTCTTAGAGTAACTTGAAAGGTATTTTAAGCTGAGATACAGTTTATGGAAGCTCTGAACAGGAACATGATACCGGATGAACTGGACAAAGCTGTCTTACAGAAGTCTATTACTGAAACTCATTAGCTTCCCAAAAATATGGGAAGCTAATGCTGATGCTATGGCTTCCTAGCTACACCTAGTTACAAGAGGTCTGGTAGGGATGGACCCACAGCCCATAGAGTTGATGTTCTTGTGTGGACAAATCTACTTGTTCCAGTTCTCAGCACTACAGCTTTGGCTAGTCGTGTTATCTGCACTGAGGTAGTAAACATAACAAAACATTATTTTCTGTAACTGGTTTTCAACTAAGAGTTATTGTCAGAAATGCTGTATGAGAATTAACTCTCCACCTAATGTCTACTATATTCCTGGTGGTTTTCTGGACCTGTAAAAACCTCATGTACTGGCTATATACTTTACTCAGACTTCTTTTTTGCAAACAGATCACTATCTTCCCACTGTGTAACACAGAGGTTTTGTGATCAAACAGTTCCACATATCAGCGTGGCCAAATTTCTTTTCCAAAACACAATCTGTGCAAACTGATAAATTAAATTGGGCTGAACATGGGAGCAATCTATGGATTGCCAGACAAATGTCACACTGTGTGTGACACAGAGACAAGTGTGTACGCAGAGACAAGTGTGTACACAGAGACAAGTGATAGCCAGGAGGTACCTTGCTCTGTTTGCTAGCTGCTCCGAACGCCGATTTGTCAAACAGAATTTCCTAACAGGGAAAAGGAAATTAACTGCCACATGAAGAACCCAATAAGAAGCACAGATTTAGTCAACTAACTTAATTTATGTTAAACAGAATTCTCTCATGTTCTTGAAGCTGAACTGCAAAAAATTCACTGTTCTGTAACTGAAGGAATGGAAAAATGTTGAGAAAGACAGGATTGGACAAGACTTGTGAGTCATGACAGAGCTATCCAAAGGGATACAGAGGTCATCCACTCACTAGAACGTGGGCTGAAACAGTCACTGATTTATTTTCCAAGAATCCAAATAAGAGGCACTCTCATGGGAGCACAAGACAAGAGACTTTGCCACGACTGCAGCTACAAAGAGATGACTACAGTTAAGAAATTCTGGCAAATGTTCGTGGTTACAGTAGTAAGAGCGTGCTGTACTCAGAAACCTTTGAGAATGTAAGCACTGATAGGGAAGCAAGACATTACAATAGCATAACTGGTTTGTGTTACTAGATTTATTAATTGATTTATTCATATACATTCTAATAAAAAATCCAGACTTAGTGCCTTGAGCTCATTTTATGACTGAGTGTTAGAAAGTAGCTTTGAACATCCACCTCAATTACAGAGTTAGTGGATATTCCTTGCTAGGAAGAAATATAGGTCATGTTACATTTACTGCTGTTTACCCCCTCTCATTCCATGGAATTGGTGAACTCCAATCACTGTTTTCAGACTAGTGGAAAAGACAAACATGTAGGACTACTTGATCAAATGAAAAATTAAGAATACAAAATTTGATGATATTATAAACCAACCTTTCTGGTTTAGGTTATGGATCAGCCTGAACAAGGTTAAATGCAAGAAGTTACAATTTTATTAAATATATTATTAATCTAAAATTAAACCAATAAAATCCCCAATTCTAGGGGTCCGGATTATTTAACTTAATTGTAGAATATACTAAAATACAGATAAGTTAAACCACAAAACTTTGGCTAGTTACTACTTTCTTCCTCCTTGATTTAAAATGGAAGCATTTAATCTGCCTGACAGAGGCACGTTTTCTTTACCAGTGTCCCTAGCAGTCACAAATTCAGACTGTTTCTGTGTAAGTCATGCAGAACTCCTGGCCTTTGAGCCTTTGTAAGATGACTTTGTGTGCAGCTCAACCACTTTAATAATAGGAAGACACAGCTCTGGCAGCTGTGCTAATTATCTCTGTAGCACATGGAACTGCACATTAAAGAAACTCAGATATCAACAGCTTAGAAGTAGCAGAAATTACCTGACATGACCTCAGAAAGCACTGGTCCCGTGTAAAATTAAGAAATACAGTTTTAAATGAGGAATTGATAAAGGCAACAGAAATGCATGACCTCAATATTATAGAATCATAGAATCATAGAATAGTTAGGGTTGGAAAGGACCTTAAGATCATCCAGTTCCAACCCCCCTGCCATGGGCAGGGACACCTCACACTAAACCATGGCACCCAAGGCTCTGTCCAACCTGGCCTTGAACACTGCCAGAGATGGAGCATTCACAGCATCCCCGGGCAACCCATTCCAGTGCTTCATCACCCTCTCAGTAAAGAATTTCTTCTTTATATCCAATCTAAACTTCCCCTGTTTGTTTTAACCCATTGCCCCTTGTCCTATCACTACAGTCCCTAATGAAGAGTCCATCCCCAGCATCCTTATAGGCAACCTTCAGATACTGGAAGGCTGCTATGAGGTCTCCACGCAGCTTCTCTTCTCCAGGCTGAACAGCCCCAACTTTCTCAGCCTCTCTTCATACGGGAGGTGCTCCAGTCCCCTGATCATCCTCGTGGCCTCCTCTGGACTTGTTCCAACAGTTCCATGTCCTTTTTATGTTGAGGACACCAGAACTGCACACAATGCTCCAAGTGAGGTCTCACGAGAGCAGAGTAGAGGGGCAGGATCACCTCCTTCGACCTGCTGGTCACGCTCCTTTTGATGCAGCCCAGGATACGGTTGCTTTCTGGGCTGCAAGTGCACACTGAAGCCGGCTCACGTTCATTTTGTCATGGACCAACACCCCCAAGTCCTTCTCTGCAGGGCTGCTCTGAATCTCTTCTCTGCCCAACCTGTAGCTGTGCCTGGGATTGCTCTGACCCAGGTGTAGGACCTTGCACTTGGCATGGTTAAACTTCATCAGGTTGGCATCAGCCCACCTCACAAGCATGTCGAGGTCCCTCTGGATGGCATCCCTTCCCTCCAGCGTATCAACCGAACCACACAGCTTGGTGTCATCGGCAAACTTGCTGAGGGCGCACTCAATCCCACTGTCCATGTCACCGACAAAGATGTTGAACAAGACCGGTCCCAACACCGATCCCTGAGGGACACCACTCGTTACCGGTCTCCAGCCGGACATCGAGCCATTGACCACAACTCTTTGCGTGCGGCCATCCAGCCAGTTCTTTATCCACCGAGTGGTCCAACCAAATTGGTCAGGCAGGATTTCCCCTTAGTGAAGCCATGCTGGCTGTCACCAACCACCTCCTTGTTTTTCATGTGCCTTAGCATGCCTTCCAGGAGAATCTGCTCCAAGAGTTTGCCAGGCACAGAGGTGAGACTGACTGGTCTGTAATTCCCTGGGTCATCCATTTTCCCCTTCTTGAAAATGGGGATTATATTTCCCTTTTTCCAGCCACTGGGAACATTTTCCCTAGTCTGTCTTTTATTCACTACGTACCTATAGAATCCCTTCCTGTTATCCTTCACATCCCTAGCCAAGTTTAATTCTAACTGGGCCTTAGCTTTCCTCACCTGGTCCCTAGCTTTCCAGACAACATCCCTGTATTCTTCCCAGGCTGCCTGTCCCTGCTTCCACCTTCTATAAGCCTCTTTTTCCTTTGAATTTTCCTGAGCAGCTCCTTATCCATCCAAGGAGGTCTCCTGGCCCTCCTGCTGCGCTTCCTTCTAGTTGGGATGCAACACTCCTGAGCCTGTAGCAGGTGATCCTTGAATAACAGCCAACAGTCTTGGGCCCCCCTGCCCTCTAGGGCTGTATTCCATGGAACCTTACCAAGCAGGTTCCTGAAGAGGCCAAAGTCTGCTCTCTTGAAGTCCAGGGCAGTGAGCTTGCTGCGTGCTTTTCTCACTGTCCTGAGGATCTTGAATTCGACCATCTCGTGGTCGCTGCAACCAAGGCTGCCCTGGAGCATCACATTTCCAACCATAAATCTATTTTGATTCATGTGTGATATAATGCTGAAAAAAAAAACCAAAGCCCCAAACATGCAGTTTGGGTGGTACAAGCTGATGACATACAAAAGTACAGTTAAAAAATGATTAAGTCTATAATTCCATGAAGTCACCTTCTGTCAGCTGATTTTGTCACAATCTTGTCTGCCCCAAACTCATCACGGACATTATTTTCATGCTCAAAACTCAGTTTTGTGCAACATATGGGTTATTTACCTGTTTTATCATCCGTAATTAGAAAGAACAAGCACCATGTTTTGCTTTTGCTTACTGCTCTGAAACCCTTCTGATCTCAGTAGCATTTTCCAGGTGTTGCTAAAGGAAGGGCTGGGCCACAGTAGCCATGCTAAATGTGACCATGCTTTGAGAGGTTTCTTGGTGCTTCCATTGCTTCATAGACTGCTCCCTCTCTACTTGCTTCAGATGCATGTCTTACCACTGATTATTGTTTGATGCAGGCTTTGACTCAAAAGTAAGGAAAAAAAAATAAAATCAAAGTTATGACTAGGCTCTCTAACCGCCCATGATTAAAACTTCATGTTGAACCATTAAAGCAGAGGTAGCATTTTGCAGCCGCAACCATTTTTCCTTTGGAAGATAACATATGTCACTACCTTTTAACATTTTTAATGGAGTATGTATTTTAAATAGGGAAACTAATCACAAAACCATGTAAAATCACTATGCCAGATGTCAATATAGTAGAAGAGGAATCCCAGAGATATAACAGACTGGAAGCCACAGTTCATCTAGGAAGCCAACCTGGAAAACATGACTAGTGCTGTGGGTAATGCTGGAGTTCAAGCATCTGTCTTTTCTCCCAGAAAAGAAAAAACCCACACTCTGGAATTTTTTAGAGCTACATATATCAATCCATGCTCTGAAGATGCTGAGAACTTTTATGTGCCATTTTCTGTCTGCATTTTAAGTAACCTCACTCTGAGTGTAGACATGGCCCTTCATTTTCTGTCTAGAAAAGATGACTAATATGATTTTAGATAGAAATGTGCAGTTTTGAAAATATTATCCTGTGTTTTGCCGTCAACTGTCCACACCAAGATGGGAAATATTAATATTTGCAGCAGTCTGCTGCACACAAATAGATTCATTAAACAGATGTGAGATTTAAGTATAACTCCACGCTCACGATGAATAATTTGGAGCAAATCTAGTACAAGGAAAATAAAGCACAAAATTTATTAAAGGAGGAAATGTGAGAAAGAGCAGCCTTCTCATTCTTGCCTTCTTAGAAGGACACCATGCTGGGCAACTTTGAGGAAGGACTCTGCACCCTGAGCCACAGATGGGCAAGAAGAGAGTCATCAGCCCTCACATTCGGAAAGCTGAGTCCTGCTCAGTCATTACTTGCAACACAAGAAAGTGTGTGTGTGAAAATCCTAGAAAACAGCACAATGCTTATAAAGGGACATTCTTCTGTCTGACTTACACCGGTGATTAGATTTATGATCTGAGAGACAAGTTGTTCACTTGCATGAAAGTCAAAAGGATATAGAAATAGCTAGAAATTTCTTAAGCTGCAATAGGATTTGGATTGGTGTCACTGAATTAGAGGATGACAAAATAAATTGTGCACTGCACTTTTTTCTCTGGACAAAGTGCACAAAAAAACCCTATGCAAATGAGAGGTCTTCGGGTTTTTTTATTAAAGCAAGACAATCCTTACTGAAAGACAATTCCTTTCAGTGATCAAAGTATAACCTCATCTCTGAAAGCATTATTAAAATACCATTCCCATAACATCAGTTGGTCTTACTGCCATCAACCAGGAAAATTTGAGTAAAGAGAGTATTTAATTTGCAGGCTTACTACACAGCTAGAAATACACTATCAGGTTGTAATTCTTCAAGGATAATAAGCTATAATGTGTGTTGTGGCTACTTCTTGGCTTCTACATATTTCTAAAATAGACCAGTATTTCCATTTTCTAACCAAGTTATTACTGCTTTAACATATGTTATGTTACTGCTGTAAGAATATACTTAAACAACTGATAACTTACTTTGTGGAAGGACTTGGAAGTACCAGTCAAAGATTTTGCCATAACAGCATTATGGTCAGAATAGGAAATAGTAATAGAGAGTGCGTGCAGCACGTGAGACAGCAAATCAGAGACAGGACTACAAGGTAATAAGCAGATAGGGTAAAAAGCAACGTAAAATCAGAGTTAATCCCCTGTCCAAATACTGCTGGGTATTTGGAGGTATCTCTGGGTTGACAAGAGCTACAAAATGGCCAGCAGGTGGGGCTTGGGGCTCAGGGTGCAGGTTTTTGTGTGTGTTTTTCTGTAGGTTGGGTTTAGGTATTTTAAACAGAAAACTTCCCTGACTGCCAGGCTTCAGGAAAAGCAGAGAGCTTGCTGCAAACGAAGATGTGATCAAGTTGTACATAACTGGTAGCAAAAAGATGTGGGTGAGCTAGAAATACATTAGTTAACAAATAAGTAAGGGATTGGCTCATCAGAAACATTTAAGATGTTATTAATAATCCTAAATGTAAAATTTAGAGCTTATTTTTTCTTTCATTAATAAAATTTAGTTGAGATAAAAATTCTGTTCAGGAGAAGCATCTGAACTACAAGTAAAATAGTGTCTGCTGGAAGCTAATCTACTGAAACCACAAGCCCTATATTGAATAATATTGAACAGGTTTGTAACTGTACTGGGGGCAAGAAGTATATAATGGTAAGAGTAGTTGGAGTGCTCTGAGTATTTAAAAAGAGCATTGACATTAAAGATGATTACAGGTAGAAACACATGAAAAGTCTTCTCTGTTAAACATATTTACTTTACATAATTGTATATAGTAGAATAAAAATCACAGAAAGGTTTGTGGTTGGAAGAGACCTTAAAGATCATCTAGTTCCAACCCAATAAACAATATCAACTTATTAATATGGCTTTTTCAAACAGCTGATCTAAATAAAACTACAGCTTCGTAGAACACGCCTTTAAATTTAATTACTAGAATCAAAAGAGTGAATAACTAAGGGGAAACCTGTAAGAAATTGAGGATAATCACGTTCAGAAGAGCATAAAAACCATCCCAGCTTCTCTTTGTGCTGTCAGTATTCTATACGGCCAGATATCACTTTCTAGTCCAAGTTTGGTTCATAAATTTATTGTAATGATTGCATTTCGATAGTGCTTCTTATCAATAGTTCACTAGCAGGTGATGTCAAGTCACAGGTAGGTTATCAGCATGTTGAGCTCCTCAGGCACTTGCTCAGCCTCTGGTGCAGAGGGGGACACACAGATGTGCCCTTCTAAGCTTGCTAGCAAAGGCCAACACTGACATCTGGTGCCAGCAGAGCCATTTTACACTGGGGCAAAGACAACTTTACATACACTGAAGAGTTGCTGGTTTGACACGAAGATAAATCAGCACCACCTACTCAGCACCAAACCACATCAAAGTTTGACTATAGGGTAAAGAAAGAAATGAGTGAAAATACAAAGGATATACTGAAAGCCAGGAGAAGAACGCAACAGTACATTCACAGTATTGTTTCTGCAATGCACTTTCCCAAAATGGTGGCATTGGTTGTCAGAGCCCAAAATAAGTTCAACTGCTGCTAAAATAGGGAGTTCACTATTTCTGTGAGAACAGCATTAGGATTATCTTTGCCAGGATGTGCAGAGCTTGCACACTAGAAAAGCACAGGAGTTGTTTGAATACAAGTGCTCAAATGGTGGCTGGCATGAGCTTACCTAGCTTGAACTGCTACAACCACTACCTGCTGCATTGTGTGGGGTGGGGAATCACCTTCTGCCAGGACTTTTGGCTACTTGCCCACAACAATCTGCCCCTAGGCAATGGGGCATTTAGCCCAATCCCTATCAATAGTTGAGCACAGGTTGGGTTTGGGATACTAGCTTTGTATAGTGACTATCTGAACTAATAAGGAACTAAACTTTTACACTGCACTTGGTTCTGCTAACAGCTGCGAGCTCATGTCTGTAAAAGATGCACAAACCTGCCACAACTACAAGCCAAACTCACTATTCTCTCATGCAACTAGCCAACAGAGAACTATATCCAACAGAGAACTATTTCCAAAGTATAGCTGTTCTGTGCATCGAAACACTTTGCAACATGTTCTCATTCCCATCAGGCACTCAGCAGCCAGCAGACTGTTGTAATAATATTATTTGCAAGAACAGACTTGGAAAAAAATGTCTTTTTATTATTCATCTTTGTGCCAGTGCAGACAGGATCCTAACGTACCAGATGTTTCTTATTTTTTTTTTTCTAAACTGCACTTGGGGTTTTGGTATTTCTAGAATATGAGGGTTTCAAACAAAGAGGTTTCTGTTACCTTAAGAAATCCAATTTAACACTGCCTCAACAAATCTGAGATTATACGAGTAAAGCTTGCTTGCAAGAAACACACCAAGCCTCCATCCAAAGTGAACACTTTGGGGAACTCTTGGAACCCCACCTTCCTAAAAACCATGAAAACAGTAATAAGCTCTGCAAGTTCCATGAATGGAAAAGCATTCATTACGTGAAGTTTTGTGGGTTTGGGAGGGAGAGTTGTGCTTGTGGGTTTTCTTGCCTTTTTTGTTTGGTTTTGTTTTGTTTAAACGGAGATGGTGAAAAATACTGAAATACCAGAACTATGTACAGCCCTGTATTTTGCAGGGAAAATATAGGAAAGTATTGAGGATTTTGAATGCATGCGCAGGGAAGGGGGTGAAATAGCATGTCGACTAATACAACGACGTATGGTTTGTGCAGTTAGGGCAAAGTGCGATAGATCAGTTTTCAGTTCTTCTTAACTAAGAACACAAGATCTTTTTTAAGTACCACAGCTACTCCAGCAGATGTGTGACTGAAGTTTTAGGTCTTCCTGCTTGAAAGAGATGCCAGTACATTTCAGTTCTCTAATCCCTAACAAGAAGTGGCTTCTGCTGTAACAAAATATGAGCGAGTATAGAAGGAATACAGTTTACAGCACCTTATTTTACTGACTGCGTTTGGAATTCAGCGTTTGGCCACTACCAGAATCACACTTGAATTATGAACGGTCTCTAAGCCCTACATTAGGAGGCTGTATTACTTTTGAAAAATAACTAACTCAAAGAATGTGGAAAACAAAATGTTACTGTCATTCTCTGGATAATAGATAAGACAGAAGGAATTCACTGGGGAGGGGAATTAAAGCAATTCAAGCACAGTAGCGGACAGTTGGGCTAGAAGCAACGGCAAAGTAAATCCCCACAGCTACTGCAAAAGATCACCATGCAGTTTACAATGTCAATTAACATTACACTGCAGTGAAGACTCAATCTGTCCTCTGATTTATTTTCTGTCTCACATCCTGATTTTCATCATCAGACCAACAGCTTATTGAACTAGGATGGGTCATTTTTCTCTCCTAATGACCTGCACTGAAATCAGGCAGACTCAGCTGGCTGCTTTACCACTAGTTTAACTACAGTGGTAGACTACAATGTTGCAGTTGCATGCTCAGTGCCAAAAAAAATCCCCTTTTTGAATTATGCCTTTACTAACAGCTTATTGACTTTTATATCTTTAAATCTACTACTAAGTATAAACAATGAGAAATCAACATGGGTAGCCAGGTTCCCTGTGATACGATCTGCCGGCATAGTGAAACAAAGCCTCCCTATGCTTTCAGAGCATTGCATGACAATGAGTAATGAAACACTGAACTACAAAATTACTTTTCTTTTAATATTCTTGCAATCTAACACATTTTTTTTTTCTCCTGCCAGTATGTGTGGAAATTCAGGCCCCATCATTACACAATTTTAGGTTTGGACACAGTCTCTCTGAACCAAATAGTATCATGTATGACTGTTAAGACTTCCATGTCTTATTTAAGGTCTCAGCTGTGTTGCCTTCTCTTTCTCCTTTTTCCCACCCTTCCCACACTTAGGACAAAGAGGATTCCTGGTAGGTCCTTATAAACCCAGGTCTGTGGAAAAAAACTGTAAGAAGTACGCAGGGGCTTGCATTTCCAAAACATGCTCAAGTTTTGGGGCCTGTCAGGGCCTAATACACAAATGTCTTCAGATTTCAAACAAACCAACTAGAAAAAAAGTACAGTCTCAACTACAAGAGCTAAAAACGTAATGAATACTAAGTTGATCCTCTGTGCAGGGTTAGCAAACATCAGTGTCTTTGAAGATTTTCCATTCACAGAAGCTGTCCAAGCTTGCTTCTACTCCAAGCCATTCCCACCTCGGTAACCGTCACACATGCTGAATTACCATCATAAACATTTGTTCAGTCATCTTCCCTCTTAAATCTGCTACAATACAAAATGCTTATTTCTTACCAACGGTTTTTGCACAAAACCTTCACTTCTGTGCAACCTTTCCTATTCAGCACAGCTTGGAACCACCAAGCATCCTTCGCAGGCTGTGCTGGCACTCTCTGATGCCCACCATAGGGCCACTCTCCCAGCCGGCACCCTCATCAACAGCTACAGCAAAGGCAGCAGGCATGGGGATAGCCCCAGGAAACCCCATGTTCACCAACATGGCTTTGTTCCCTGGGCAAAGGCAACAGGACAGAGTGAAACTTTCGCCCTTCCTATCAGTCAATGGCATGAAGGTCTCGCTAAGGCGAGGTTCAAGTTTCCACTAACATCAAACAGAACTCTTCACAGGCACTACGGAAGTGAGAAAGGCATTGCTGACCACTGCAGTCCCTGCAGAGGAATGGCTCACTTCTGAATAAGAAGTTATTAAACAAGATACTCAAGTAGTGTCTAAAAAAGTTTATAGGAACCATAATAATAATTATTAATAATTACCATAATTGGACTCTTCATTAGGGACTGTAGTGATAGTACAAGGGGTAATGGGTTCAAACTTAAACAGGGGAAGTTTAGGTTAGATATAAGCAAGAAGTTCTTTAGTGTGAGCATGGTGAGGCACTGGAATGCATTGCCCAAGGAAGCTGTGAATGCTCCATCCCTGGCAGTGTTCAAAGCCAGGCTGGATGGAGTCTTTGGTGACATGGTTTAGTGCAAAGCGCCCCTGCCCATGGCAGGGGGGCTGGAACTCAAGGATCTTAAGGTCTTTTCCAACCTTTACTGTTCTATGATGCTATGATTCTATGAATAAGCATCCTGAGACCAACTTTAGTATACTGTGCTTATTTTTAAAGCACAGTTTAACCAATTTCAGTTAAATCTCAATATAAACAATAAAATTGCTGGGTTTCATATAGATTTCACTGGGATATGATTTTAGCCTGAGATGTAACACTTCAGTATCAACTGTTCCACGCTTTGCAATATGTGAGAAACTGTTCCACACATAAACGTGTGAAAAGCCACAAATAGATTTCTCTGCATTGTAGATTAGTTTTAGAAGAACTGCTCCATTTCACTATAGAGGAGCTTTGCCACCTCTCAGCTTGCAAGAAGTGCTTGGAGTGCTTTTAAACCAACATTGTATGCATTTGTAGAAGCCTCAAGCTGGCTTATGACCCTGCCTGAAGTTTTTGCTCCGGGCACCTCAGAATCTGGGACCAGGCCTCCAAGTGTAACCATGGGGAACATAAACAATCCAACTCAAACCCAATTACAGTTACATTGCCTTCAGAAGTTGACTGTATGCAGAGAAATTGTTCCCTTACCTATACAATCTATATCACCTACCTTGCTCAGTCTTATTTAATAGCTAGGTTCTTAAAATTCATTTCTAGAGCTCTGCTGATGCCCTACTCAGCAGCCACATATCAACAGCTGTTTTCACTTTGGCTACTTACTCAGAACAGATCTTAAAAATGCAGAGATATACACCTCCAGAACCTTCTCTCAACAGACTTATGTGTTCCCTGATGCACGCTAGTTTGAGGGCAGTTTCTCGCAAGTGCATGTAAAATCTACAAGAGATTACCAGGGGAAGCCAAGAGTCTGCAGACCTTGCAGGCTTTGCACCCACGTCAGAAGCAAAGCATGCTCACTAATGTACACTTTATTTTCTTTTTTAGAAAAGCACCTTTATACTTGCAACAAAAAATGGGAGAAACAGATTTTGCTGTGAGACAGATATGTTGATTAGTAAGCTGCAGAGTGGGGCTGAAAATCTGGAGTGTACCCATGCCTGGAAAGCTTTATTACATCCATGTGACCATAGTGACATGCAGAGAATAGGTGGGACTGTCCTAGGTTTGACTTCCTAGATGGTCAGAGAAAGTATTACTTTCCTTGCCTCTTTAGAGCTGCCCTTTCTGAAAACAAACAGATTTCCAGCATACTTCAACAAATAAGCCATACAACACTGGATTTTCTGCCACTGCCATGCATGCATTCCTCTGGCTTTACTCCCTGACATTTGACGCAGAAGCCTGAAGAAAAGGACCGAGTTTCATGTGGTATCTGATGCACAATATAAAACTATAGTAAACAATGGATTTTTTTCCCTTTATTTGAACCATGTGTCTTCTGCTCCGTAATCTAACACAGATGGTACTTTTCTTGTTACATACATGTAGCATACACTACATTTAAGGAGTTATATGTGTGTGTTTTATGATGGAATGATATAATACCATGAATTCAAGCAAACATCTTTAAAATCAATTTGAAATGTAGTTTATACATTCTAGGGGAGCACAAAGCTACCCAGCACTGATGTACACGTAGAACAGCTGGTACGGCCAACAGAGTAACTATTTGAATACAGCAAGACAAAGACACATGAGTTCAGTTGCGGATTCTTTTTAAGCATGCTCAACAGCTGTCAGTGTTCAGAGGGACCGTTTCGCTTCTGGTTTCCACATTAGTTACCAGACTGTTGATTATTTCTTCAGTTTCAATTTAGAGCTTGAAAAAAAAAAAAAACAAAAGGAGGCAAAATAAAAGTCAAGCATACCATTTAACACCTGTACAAATACTGCTATTAATGGATACCTAGGAGGGGTCAGGAGAGAAAATCTGAACACAGACAAAAGACATTTCCTTTGGCCATAACAGACTTCTTTTTATCAGATACATATATGAGGTCCTTTATACAAATCCTGAAAAGAGTTTGAAAGAGGCTTTAGACTAAAAGCTGCTCAGCCAGTTGTTAGGAGATCTATGTGGTTCCTCTGATGTAGGATTAAATGAATTAAGGGTGTATAAATATTTCAGAGAGGTACTATTTAGAAGTGTGTTGTTGTTCAAAAATTGGTTTGATTATTAAATAGAAAAGAATTTTGAGAACTGGATTAAATTTATGTGGCCATCAGATAATAGAAAGCAACAAGAACCATAGACAACCCTGCCTATTACAACAGCAGTCACCAGTAACATGCGTTCTGAGGGAATTTTCTATGAGGAATTTGACATGGTGTCCTGGGTTCAGCAGTAGCAGTCATTTTTTCTCCTTCTTAGTAGCTGGTACAGCACTGTGTTTTTAAACTTTCAGCTTGGGAACAGAGCTGATAACACCAATGCTTTTAGTTACTGCTCAAATGTTTAGTCTCACCAAGGACTTTGTGAGTCTCATGCTCTGCCAGGGAGGAGGAGGGGCCGGGAGGAAGCAGGGACAGGACTCCTGACCCGAACTAGCCAAAGAGGTATTCCATACCACAGCACGTCATGCCCGGGATGTAACTGGGAGTTACCCAGAAGGGCTGGCTCACTGCTCGGTCGTGCTGGGTTTCAACGGGTGGTATTGTACTCTCTTCCCTTGTTATTTCCCTTATTGTTATTATTATTGGTGGTAGCAGTAGTGGTTTCTGCTATACCTTAGTTACTGGACTGTTCTTATCTCAACCCGTGGGAGTTACATTCTTTCCATTCTCCTCCCCGTTCCTCTGGGAGCAGGGAAGGGGGGTAAGAAAGGGCAGGGGGCGGGGAGTGGACTGCATGGTCGACTTGACAACAGGGTTTAAACCACGACAGTTTTTTCTGGCGCCCAATGTGGGGCACAAAGGGTTGAGATAACAACAGATATGACTGGAGTGTGTCTAATCATATTTGTGATAAGCATTCATTGTTTTGGATTAATAGTCACTCATCACAGTGCTGACTTATTGGCTTTCAAGGTTGTTTCTCTTGATCTCACAGTTTCAGCATATCGTACCTTACTTACAGCAGGTATTTGCTGTGTTAGTGTTTATCAAGTGGGGGACTTGGGTTAAGGTTCTTGTCTTGTTGTACTTTATGGTAATGACTTGTAATACAATCTGGCTTATGTTCCCAGTGTGGTCACCACCTATATACTTTGGGAGGTATATAATAGAAGTGCTTAGCAATTACACATCTTTTTTCTCCTTCTCGGGTGGTCAACCTGTGAAAGAGACATTCTCTTCCCCTCCCAGGCCCCCCGCAGACCATTTACAGCATCGCTTGGGAGTTTTGAAGTTTTTGAATGGCCTTTAAATACCCTTGAGACCCGTTCACTGATTGTGATGGGGATCACCATGTTGGCACGCATACAGAGTGTGTTTTGCCCACAACCATTTTGTCTGATTTCAAGAGTAAAGCAGAGTGCAGGCCACAGTTCGCTTTTACTTGGAGGGGCTTCTCATACACTTGGAACCAACTACCCCAGGGGTGGAAACACAGCCCTACCATCTGCCATGGACTGATCCAGAATGCACTGGAACAGGGGCAAGCTCCAGAACACATGCAAAACATTGGTAACATTATCGTGTGGGGCAATACAGAGGAAGAAGTCTTTGAGGAAGGGAGGAAAATAATCCAAATCCTGCTGAAAGCTGGTTTTGCCATAAAACACAGTAAGGTCAAGGGACCTGCACAGGAGATTCTATTTTTTGGGAATAAAATGGCAAGATGGACATTGCCAGATCCCCACAGATGTGATCAACAAAATAACAGCAATGTCTCCACCAACTAATAAGAAAGAAACACAAGCTTTCTTGGGTGCTGTGGGATTCTGGAGAATGCACATCCCAAATTACAGTTCGATTGTAAGCCCTCTCTATCATGTGACCCGGAAGAAGAATGATTTTAAATGGGGCCCTGAGCAACAACAAGCCTTTGAGCAAATTAAACGTGAGATAGTTCATGCAGTAGCCCTTGGACCAGTCCGGACTGGGCCAGATGTAAAAAATGCACTGTACACCGCAGCTGGGGAGAATGGTCCTACCTGGAGCCTCTGGCAGAAAGCTCCAGGGGAGACTTGAGGTCGACCCCTCAGCTTTTGGAGTGGGGGATACAGAGGATCTGAGGCCAGCTATACCCCAACTGAGAAAGACATACTGGCAGCCTATGAAGGGGCTCGAGCTGCTTCGGAAGTGATTGGCACTGAAGCACAGCTCCTCCTGGCACCCTGGTTGCCCGTGCTGGGCTGGATGTTCAAAGGAAGGATCTCCTCTACACATCATGCAACTGATGCTGCATGGAGTAAGTGGGCTGCATTAATTACACGAAGAGCTCAAATAGGAAATCTCAGTCGTCCAGGCATTCTAGAAGTCATCATGGACTGGCCAGAGGGCAAAGATTTTAGAATGTCACCAGAGGAGGAGGTGATGCGTGCTGAAGAGGCCCCACCATATAATAAACTGTCAGAAAGTGAAAAACAGTATGTCTTGTTTACTGATGGGTCCTGCCGTATCGTGGGAAAGCATCAGCTGTACGGAGTCCTCAATGACAAGTTGCAGAAACTGCTGAAGGAGAGGGTGAATCGAGTCAGTTTGCCGAGGTGAAAGCCATCCAGCTGGCCCTGGACATTGCTGAACGAGAAAAGTGGCCAGTACTTTCTCTCTATACTGACTCATGGATGGTGGCAAATGCCCTATGGGGGTGGTTGCAGCAATGGAAGCAGAGCAACTGGCAACGCAGAGGTAAACCTATCTGGGCTGCTGCACTGTGGCAAGATATCACTGCCTGCATGCAGAACCTGGTGGTGAAGGTACGCCATGTAAATGCACATGTACCAAAGAGTCAGGCCACTGAGGAACACCAGAACAACCAACAAGTGGATAAAGCTGCTAAGATTGAAGTGGCTCAGATGGACTTAGATTGGCAACATAAGGGTGAATTATTTTTGGCCCGATGGGCCCATGACACTTCAGGTCATCAGGGCAGAGATGCAACATACAGATGGGCCCGTGATCGAGGGGTGGACTTAACAATGGACACTATTGCCCAGGTTATTCATGAGTGTGAAACATGTGCTGCAATTAAACAAGCCAAACAGTTAAAGCCTCTTTGGTATGGAGGACGATGGCTGAAGTACAAATATGGGGAGGCCTGGCAGATTGATTATATCACACTCCCACCAACCCGCCACGGCAAGCACCATGTGCTTACCATGGTGGAAGCAACCACCGGATGGCTGGAAACATACGCTGTGCCCCACGCCACTGCCCGGAACACTATCCTGGGCCTTGAGAACCAGATTTTGTGGTGACACAGCCCCCCAGAGAGAATTGAGTCAGACAGTGGGACTCATTTCCGGAATAACCTTATAGACACTTGGGCCAAAGCGCATGGCATTGAGTGGGTATATCACATCCCCTACCATGCCCCAGCCTCTGGGAAAATCGAACGGTACAATGGGCTGTTAAAAACTACACTGAGAGCAATGGGTGGGGGAACTTTCAAGCATTGGGATACACACTTAGCAAAGGCCACCTGGTTGGTCAACACCAGAGGATCTGCCAACAGGGCTCGCCCAGCCCAGTTGGAACCTTTACATATTGTACAGGGGGACAAAGTTCTTGTGGTGCACATGAAGAATTTGCTGGGGAAGACAGTCTGGGTTATTCCTGCTTCAGGTAAAGGCAAACCCACTCGTGGGATTGCTTTTGCTCAGGGACCCAGATATACTTGGTGGGTAATGTGGGAAGATGGGGAAGTCCGATGTATACCTCAAGGGGATTTGATTTTAGGGGAAAACAGCCAATGAACTCAATTGTATGCTGTTGCCTGCTATGTAATACTTTTATAGCCCATCAACTAGATGTCTTCAGGTCACCAGCAACTGGCCCTGACCTCCCTCCAACCATCATCCCAACAGAGAATGAACTCTGATAGAACCAGGTGAGTTCTGCGGCAAAGGAACGATCAGCATCAGCAGGCAACAATCCAACACTGTACACAGCCTCTCCTGCCCCAAAAGACTGTTGCAAGAGATGGAACCTGACATCATGGACCAAATGGACTCAGCAGCTTTACAGGGATTGGTCCACGCACTAACGAATGATCTCTTTCTCTCTGTGTGTGTATGTGGATGTATATGTATAAGAGTGATGGTATATTGAAAATGTGGTATCTGCACATGACGTGAATGGTATGGAATAAGGGGTGGATAATGTCCTGGGTTCAGCAGTAGCAGTCATTTTTTCTCCTTCTTAGTAGCTGGTACAGCACTGTGTTTTTAAACTTTCGGCTTGGGAACAGAGCTGATAACACCAATGCTTTTAGTTACTGCTCAAATGTTTAGTCTCACCAAGGACTTTGTGAGTCTCATGCTCTGCCAGGGAGGAGGAGGGGCCGGAAGGAAGCAGGGACAGGACTCCTGACCCGAACTAGCCAAAGAGGTATTCCATACCACAGCACGTCATGCCCAGGATGTAACTGGGAGTTACCCGGAAGGGCTGGCTCACTGCTCAGTCGGGCTGGGTTTCGACGGGTGGTATTGTACTCTATTCCCTTGTTATTTCCTTTATCATTATTATTAGTGGTGGTAGCAGCAGTGATTTGTGTTATACCTTAGTTACTGGGCTGTTCTTATCTCAACCCGTGGGAGTTACATTCTTTCCATTCTCCTCCCCGTGCCTCCAGGAGCGAGGGAAGAAAGGGCGGGGGCGGGGAGTGGACTGCATGGTTGACTTGATGACAGGGTTTAAGCCACGACACACGGTTTAAGCTCAGCCAGTAACTCAGAACCATGCAGCCACTCACTCACTCCCCATCTTCTTCCTCCCCCAGCTCCTGGAGGGATGGAGAGAAGAATCGAAAGAATGTAACTCCCCACAGGTTGAGATAAGAGCAGTCCAGTAACTAAAGGTATAACACAAACCACTACTGCTACCACCAATAATAATAATGATAAGGGGAATAACAAGGGAAGAGAATACAATTGCTCACCATCCACCAACCGATACCCAGCCCGACCCCAGCAGTGATCTGGGCCTTCCGGGTAACTGACCCCGATTTATATACTGGGCATGATGTGCTGCGGTATGGAATACCCCTTTGGTTAGTTTGGGTCAGGTGTCCTGTCTCTGCTTCCTCCCAGGTTTCCCCTCCTCCTTGGCAGAGCATAAGACTCAGAAAGTCCATGGTCAGAGTAAACATCACATAGCAACAACTAAAAACATCGGTGTTATCAGCGTTGTACCCAGGCTGAAAGTCAAAAATACAACACTGCACCAGCTACTAAGAAGAAAAATGATTGCTATAGCTGAACCCAGGACAGTATCCACCCCTTATTCCATACCATTCACGTCATGCTCAGATCCCACATTTTTCAATATACTTCATCCAATCCATTGATGTCAGGCTCCATCTCCTGCAACAGTTTTTCAGAGCAGGACAGACGGTGTATAGTGCTGGACTGTTGCCTCCTGATGATACTGCCAAACTTGTCTGGTCACTGCTGAGCTCGTCTGGTTTCGTCGATGCTCATTCTTTGTTGGGGTGATGATCGCAGAGGAGTCAGGGTCAGTCGCTGGTGACCTGAAACATCTAGCTGAATTGAAAATCTAACATGCAACACAAGCACATATACATTTTGATAGTTTAAAAGAGAAAATATAATTAACAGTACATTTTCATGCACGCAAGTGACAATCTTATTTACTTAATTTTTAAAAATCTAAACATATCTCTGCATGTTTAACATTTTTACTTGCCAGTTCTCAGAGAAAGAATATTTTAGTTTTGGTGCTTGCAGACAGGTGAGAATTTTGAGACTTCTCTTGATGCTCCTCAATCTGTGTAGTTGGGTAAATGGTGATCAAAGTCCAATTAATGAACTACATCAGTCATTCTTTTCTCTGAATATAAAATTACTTCACTGGTCTCCTACAAACAATGGAGAGTTTCAAACATGTGGATGAACTCTGCCACCACAGGAAGTTAAAGAGTTAAGTTTGCTTTGACATTGCAGTCCAGGCTGTGAAAAATAGGCAAGTTCTACTACCTTACATTACAAATAGGGAAAACTACCTCTGTTTCCCATATCTTACATACACATGCGCTTTCCCAAATGCATATCAGAAGACTGTCACTTCGGAAGTGAACAATGAAGATTAGAACAAAATTTCACCACCACATCATTTTACGCTGCCTTGAAAAGCACCTGCAGAACAAGCTGAAATATATAAATGCCTTTTAACCAAAACAACAGAAGTGATTTGTCAGTCAGGTAAACAGATCCAGCATAAAGCTCTGATATAAGCAAAATACGTCTATAAAAATTCTCTCATTTTTTTCTCTCAATTTTCTCTCATTTTTCTCTCATATTGAGCTGCTTGTCAGATCAAAACTTACAAGAGACTCAGCATATGGTTTGCAGATCAGATAGTTTTCACAACTTCATAGTTAGGTTTTCTGGTTTGGTTTTAAGAAACAACTTGTACTTCATGTACCACATTTATTAATGAGTATACCATTTTCCTGTTGACAGTTTCTGCAGCTTTCATTAAAATGTCAATCCTTCACATAACTAACAAAGCCTGAGGCAGGAGGGGAATTCTACGAACTGAGGTCTTGAAAAAATCTGTAGTTATTGTAGTCATGGTAGTGACTGCTCTGGAACAAGTTAATCTTACTAAAAGATATTTCTTATTAAAATAAATTACAGAAGAAAGTCAAGTCCACAAAAGCCAATCAGTTATTTCCACTCTTTTCACACACGTGCAAATCCTGAGTTACAACTGAGAGGGAATGCTCTAGTGCTTGAAAACTCTGGGGTCTCACAAGAGTGGAGTAGAGGGGAAGAATCCACTCCCTCGACCTGCTGGTCATGCTGCTGGGGATGCAGTCCAGGACACGGTTGGTTTCTGGGCTGCAAGTGCTCACTGAAGCCGGCTCATGTTGAGCTTCTTGTCAACCAGCACCTCCAAGTCCTTCTCCTCATTGTCCAGTGCTGTCCAGCCTGTAGTTGTGCTTGGGATTGCCCCAACCCAGGCGCGGGACCTTGCACTTGGCCTTGTTGAACTTCATGGGGTTTGCACTGGTCCATCTCTCAAGAGTGTCCAGGTTCCTCTGAATAGCATCCCTTACCTCCAGGATGTCAAATGCACCACACAGCTTAATGTCATCAGCAAACTTGCTGAGGGTGCACTTAATCCCATAATAATATGATGCATACTTCTTCATATTTCTTCTTGGCTAAGACAAGAGCTAAGTGCTATTAACTACTGACTTTCTTGGACTACCTGTGGCAAGACTTCTCAAAACCAAACTCCTACTACATTTCAAAGCTCCGTACCTTCTCCAGAGGTGGCTTCTTAGTGCAATTCATATTTCAAAAATACATTTTCTCTGTCTGAAATTCCCCACTTAGTACCAGAAACACAGGCTTTGCCAGAAGGTTTTGTCATGGAAAATCCTATTATGAGAGTGCTATGTGTGGTTTCATTGTCCAAAAGGGCTGTAAGCATAACCAGATGGAAAGATCTACTAAAACCCCTTTATTTTTCTTTCTCAAAAAAGCATTTATTGCTGTGGTAGTTTAGCATTTAGTTAGCCAGTGATTCTGGTAATCAATGTATTTTTGTGGGGAAATGATCCTGCAATACACTTTTGTAAAGTGCCAGCACCAGCCATCACTGTAACTCCGAGCTCAGCTGCAGATCCACCATAAGCAAGTGTAAAATGTGTTAACACCAAGCACGCAATAAAACTACTTACTGAAGTCCTCAAACTCAGAATTACAGTCATAACATGGCAAAGAGAGAGAGTGCAGAAGGTGATATGTGAAGAAATATACGCACTTCTGTGAGCACAGCTTAGTGTTGGCATACCAGAGAAAGATTTAGAGGAGGACAAACATAAGCCCATCAAAATGGTTTCCCCATTGATTCGGATATGAACTTTAATAAATGCTTGAAATCAAGCAGGAAATAAAGTTCTTACTGATTTACAAAGCAGTGGCAGCTGCTATGCTACATACCTAGCCAATGCAACTCCAAGGATCATCAATTAAGTTCAATTTCAGGGTATTTTTGTTTTACAAGAGCTTTAGATGGTTCCTGAATTACTTTTTATGGCATCAAAACCAGTTTGACATAATCTCTGGAATATGTGATACTTTTTAACCAGTTTTATTCTCCTCCTGTAGTTTTATAGCCGCCATTAAGAGGAAAAAACAAAATCTCAACTTCCCATTCCTTCACAAAGCTATTCCAAATTTTGTCTTGCTCTGCTTCAAATCTATCTGAATGATTTGTGAAGCAACAGGGAGAAATTGTGCCTCACCACTAAGTCATTGCTACTTGCAGTAAGGTAAATGAACCCCAGCTCGAAGACAAACTCTCAGCAGAGCCAAGAGGCTGGGCCAAAGAACAGAAAGGAAAAACACTTTGTAGCACCCATTAAAGAGTTTCAAAAGCTTGTTTCAGTTTAATATCTGCTGGTATGTCTCCAACACAGCCACAGTCCAGGAGGTTCCTCCAGTGTATGGATGATAACTTCCTCATCCAAATGGTGGATCAGCCAACCAGGAGAGGAGCATTGCTGGATCTCATCCTCACTAACAAGGAGGGTCTGGTCGAAGCAGTAAAGGTTGAGGGCTGCCTTGGTTGCAGTGACCACGAGATGGTGGAATTCAGGATCTTGTGTGGTAGGACCAGTACAATAGCAAGTAGAATTGCAACCCTGGACTTTAGCAGGGCAAACTTTGGCCTTTTCAAGCAATTGCTAGGGGAAATCCCATGGGCAAGGCTGCTTGAAGGTAAAGGGGCCCAAGATAGTTGGTTGGCATTCAAGGATTGCTTATTCCAAGCTCAAGAGCTGAGCATCCCGACACGTAGGAAGTCAAGGAAGAGGGCCAGGAGACCTGCGTGGCTGAATAAGGAACTGCTGGGTATGCTCAAGTGGAAGAGCAGAGTTTATAGGTCATGGAAGGACGGGCTGGCCACTCGGGAGGAATATAAGGCTGCTGCTAGAGGATGTAGGAAGGCAGCTAGGATGGCTAAGGCCTCCTTAGAATTAAATCTGGCCAGAGGGGTCAAGGACAACAGAAAGAGCTTTTTCAAATACATAGCTGATAAAACTAACACCAGAGGCAAGGTTGGCCCACTGGTGAATGGGATGGGTGCCCTGGTGACAGAAGATACTGAGATGGCAGAGTTATTGAATGCCTTCTTTGTCTCAGTCTACTCTGCCGGAGGCAGTCCTGAAGAGCACTGTACTCCTGAGACCTCAGATGAAGTCAGGTCACTGGAGCAGTTTGCCTTAGTCCATGAGGAATGGGTTAGGGACCAGTTGAGCAATCTGGACATCCATAAATCCATGGGTCCAGATGGGATGCACCCGCGGGTGCTGAGGGAACTGTCGGAAGTCATTGCTAGACCACTCTCCATCATCTTTACCAAGTCTTGGGAAACGGGAGAGGTGCCTGAGGACTGGAGGAAAGCAAATGTCATTCCAGTCTTCAAAAAGGGCAAGAAGGAGGACCCGGGTAACTATAGACCGGTCAGCCTCACCTCCATCCCTGGAAAAGTGATGGAACACCTTATCCTTGATGCCATCTTAAGGCATGTCAAGGATAAGAGGGTTATGAGAGGCAGTCAACATGGCTTTACCAAGGGGAAGTCATGCTTGACCAACCTCCTAGCCTTTTATGAGGAAATAACATTGTGGATGGATGATGGCAGAGCGGTGGATGTGGTCTACCTTGACTTCAGCAAAGCATTTGACACAGTCTCCCACAGCATCCTCATAGCTAAATTGAGGAAGTGTGGCCTGGATGATCAGGTAGTGAGGTGGACTGCAAACTGGCTGAAGGACAGAAGCCAGAGAGTTGTAGTCTATGGGGCGGAGTCCAGTTGGAGGCCTGTATCTAGTGGAGTGCCTCAAGGGTCAGTATTGGGACCAGTATTATTTAATATATTCATCAATGATTTAGATGAGGGAATTGAGTGTACTGTCAGCAAGTTTGCTGATGACACTAAGCTGGGAGGAGTGGCTGACACGCCAGAAGGGTGTGCTGCCATCCAGCGGGACCTGGACAGGCTGGAGAGTTGGGCAGGGAGAAACTTGATGAAATATAACAAGGGAAAGTGTAGAGTCCTGCATCTGGGCAGGAACAACCCCAGGTTCCAGTATAGGTTGGGGAACGACCTGTTAGAGAGTAGTGTAGGGGAGAGGGACCTGGGGGTCCTAGTGGATGGCAGGATGACCATGAGCCAACACTGTGCCCTTGTGGCCAAGAAGGCCAATGGCATCCTGGGGTGTATTAGAAGGGGGGTGGTCAGTAGGTCGAGAGAGGTCCTCCTTCCCCTCTACTCTGCCCTGGTGAGACCGCATCTGGAATATTGTGTCCAGTTCTGGGCCCCTCCGTTCAAGAAGGACAGGGAACTGCTGGAGAGAGTCCAGCGCAGGGCGACAAAGATGATTAAGGGAGTGGAGCATCTCCCTTATGAGGAAAGGCTGAGGGAGCTGGGTCTCTATAGTTTGGAGAAGAGGAGACTGCGGGGGGACCTTATTAGTGTATATAAATATATAAAGGGGGAGTGTCATGAGGATGGAGCCAGGCTCTTCTCAATGGCTAACAATGATAAGACAAGGGGTAATGGGTATAAACTGGAACACAAGAGGTTCCACTTAAACTTGAGAAGAAACTTCTTCTCAGTGAGGGTGACGGAACACTGGAACAGGCTGCCCAGGGAGGTTGTGGAGTCTCCTTCTCTGGAGACATTCAAAACCCGCCTGGACACATTCCTGTGTAACCTTATCTAGGTGTTCCTGCTCTGGCAGGGGGATTGGACTAGATGATCTTTTGAGGTCCCTTCCAATCTCTAACATACTGTGATACTGTGATACCAAGCTTCTATGTATATGAAGCTGATGAAAGTTAAATCTACAGTCAATGAACACTTAAAACTGGTTCATTGTTTGGAAACAGGCTCTAAAAAACTGTATAATATGAGCAGACTTAACTAATTGTATTTCTGAATTAAAAAAAAAAAAACAAATCAACTGAATAATAAGAAAAGAAAGCCTGAAACTATGGTACATAGTTGAAACACAAATTTAACATGTTTGCTCAAAAAGGTATCACTAGTTCTATCATAAAACACATTTAAAGAAAAGCTAAGGATCAAAGGCTTCTATTAGTGACGTACAGGATGATCTGCAATTTCTCCTGCAAGATTGCTCCTGCAATTTTGCAACAAATGAATGTACTGATATTTAAGGGGCAGGGAGATTTCATAACATGCCCTAAGGGTCCCACCAGCCAGGGTCGCAAACATCAGTCAGTGACAAGAGCCAGCAAAGATGCCATCCAGGGAGGGTCAGTCTCCTCCAGTGATGAGATTTGCTGCTGCAAGTCAGAAACCCTTCCACAGCACTCGGGGCACTGCAGCATCCCTGCCAGAGCTGTTCCACAGCTTTTCATGGCCCTGCTCCCTGCAGTGCTTTGCTCTGCTCACTGCAAGTGCCTAGGAAGGGGCACACGAATCTCACAGCTTTGCTTCCCCGACAGCGAGATAGAGACCGAGCTCTGGCTCACACCAGAGGGGGGAGGACAAGAACAACCCAAAAGTGCCACAAGACCCCTTCCCATCACCACCACTGCAAAACAAGTGCACCCATCAGCATCGCTTGGACACAAAATTCACCACCCCAAGAAACACCATCGGGATGGGAAACCATCATGGGCATGAGAAACCATGATTCAGGACAGGGAATTGTCAGCAGGGGAGGAAATCATTGCAATGGGAAGCTGCTGGTGTCCAATGGCCGCCAGGCTGCTGGAGCAGTCAAGACTGGTGGAATGTTGGGTGGAACCTGTTGAAGAGAGGCAACTGGCCCAAGCCCAACCGACACCAACCAACGGTCACGGCAGGTACAGCAGCAGCTCCCGTTCCTCCCAATGCTCCTGCCCTCCAGGTAAGCCCCCAGCTGCCTCTGCCTGACAGTTTCTCACCCCATCACCTCTTTTTGCCTCTCCCAAAAGAGAGGTTTCCCCTCCACCTGTCAGCGCCACTGGAAGTGTCTGGTCTGAGCTCTGGCTACGCAGCCTCCCATGATGTCCTGTGTGTTACCCTCTGCCCCGGGGCTGCCGGTGTCCTTGGGGCCTGCCCAGGACCAGCCTTTCCCCTACCAATTGGCGCAGGGGGTGTCAGGGCTCCTCGGGACCCTGCGGTAGCTGCTGCAGCTCCCCTCTGTGGTGTCACTCCCACCCATGGCACAGCTCCCCTGCACCCATGGACAGGACGTGGCCTCCAGCAAACACAGGGCAGCTTTGGAGCACACCATCCCCACCGCCAGTCCCCACCAGCATGCCTTGACCCCCAGAACCACCGTGAAGCCCAGAGGTGAGGCTTGGCGGGTGGAGGAGCCTGAGAGCGGGCAGCCACGCTGAGCAAAGCTTGCATCGTCCCGTGCTTGGCTTGCCTTTGGTTGTTTTCTCAGCTGTGGTGACCACCCCAGCTGAGGTGTTGGAGCAGGGACGAGCCGCATTCGTTGAGGCCTTTCCTGAGCAGCCAGCGGACACCATCTTCAGCCATTGGCTTGCCTGGTTTGACACCGCAGAGATGACACCATCCCTCATGTCCCTGACTGGGCTGCCCTCCTCCAAGAGTTCCCTGAACTCTTCAAGTATGTTGTGCAGGGTGGCAGTGTGGTGATGCTGTGGCTAAGGGACACTGAGGACACTTGCATTGATGTCTTCCATTTCCCAACTTCCTCACCATCACCACTTTCTTCACCAAGTTCATCAGTTTCTTAGAGCACGTAGTGAGTGACGACTGCTCACCGGACCAGGCAGTGCTGGCACAGCCTCCCGACATTGATCACACCACAGTGACTGCCGATGTTCCCAACTGTTCTGACGAGGTCCTCCACGAGCTCCCCGAACTCTCCAAGTACACGACAGAGGGTGGCTACCCCAAAGAGCTGTTGCTGGTGGCTGGGTTGGGGGTTATCGAGGACACAGTCCCCGATGTCCCCAAAGTAACCATCCTAACCAGCACCCTCAAAAACTTCCACCTCCTCTTGGTGTACAGGGCAGAGTACAGCTGCACTATGGAGCTGCAGGAAGGCAATGACACCTTCTGGGATGGCCTCAACAGCCTTGCCAGCACCACCTCCTACAGCCAAGTCCCTGCTGCAGCACTGGGTGGAGCGCAGGAGAAGCAAGAGCTGCTTGGTGACACCAAGGGATGTCAACCCCTTCTGGGTCCCCACAGGGGAAGCAGGTCAGGGGGTCAGCAGACCTCCCACCCTGGCCAACACTGAACAACTCTGAGACTTCTTCTGAGGAGAGCTCTCTGGAGACCTCCGTGCAGAGCTACAAGAAGGCTTCAGAGGCTCCAAGGGATGGTGCTGGGGAGAGTCCCCGGAAGGATCCCGACAGCTCCTGAGGAGAATCTGCTGCTGAGGCGCCGGTGGCAGCCAAGGGTGGTTCTGACCCACTTGCCACTGGGGAGTCCCCCAGGCCAGCCCCCCGGCTGCCCTCCAGCACCATCTACCCTGCAGAACCACACTTGTGCAGAAGGCACTGCACAGGCAGCACAGGGTGGTTTTGAGCCACTTGCCACTGCCCCTGGGCCTTGTCTCCTGCCAGGGGGTGCCCAGATTGGCAGAGGTGGGCTGCAAGCAAGCCAAGTGCCCGGTGCCAGGTAGCATCAACAAGGAGCAAGAGTCCTCCCAGCAAGACTACATCCCACGAAAGAAAAGGAAGAAAACAGAGCCTGACCAAGCACTAGGCAAAGCTGTGTGAGGAGCAAATTGATGGGGACAGCATGACGATGGGCAGCAGAGGGCAGCGGGCAGGAAGCAGCAAGGGGAGAGCTGAGTTTGCCCTGCATGGACCGGCCCGCCAGAGCGGGTGGCACGGCCCGGCCACCATCTCACCATCCCCTGTGCTCCCAAGCAAAGATGATTCCATCCCCCTAACTGAGCACTCAAAATCGCAAGCCCGAAAACAAGGAACTGAAACCATTCCAATGGTGACTGCAAAGTCCCCTTGCCACCCAGGACTGGGACTGCTCAGCTCCTGCAGCACAGACTCTTGGAAAGCACCCTGTTGATGTGAGTCTGGGCAAAACTGGACTTGTGGCACCCACACCACCAGAATTTATGCTTCTATAAGCAACAGTGCAATTACAGCTGTAGCACTCTTCCCCCTTCCACACTGCAGCAAGCAACATCATTCACTTCTCTGCCCCACTGCACCCATGTGCATTAGTACCCTTATTTCAGAGTCACCTCTGCAGCTGAAATAATGCTCCACATTGTTCATCACTGTCCTGAAGAAGTGCAGAGCTGTGTCTGCTGTCATAAATAAAACCCTGCTCCACCACTGACCTGGTGGATAGGACCTCTGCACAGCCAAAGCTATTCCCACATTTAGGCACCTTCAGGACTCTCTTTGAGGAGTAGGCTGAACTCAAGCACGTGCTGTTCCACACATAGACGTCTTCAGCAGCTGAGCATCAATCTACACCAGCTTGAAACCCAGCTGGTGGCTATTCATGGAAGCGTCTGAGAATTTCAAAGAATTTAATATCCTTTGAACACCCCTGAAGCCAACCTGGTCCTTTTGCTGGGAACCAGCACTTTGCTGCATATGGTGCAGGCCTTGCTTCAGGTTAAACAGCTATCTAAGAATGCCACCAAGAGACACTCCTCGAGGCTGGACCGTCATGAGTGGCAGGGTGTAGGGGACAGCGTGGACAAGCACTGAGGCCACTGACACCTTCAGTGCTTTGGAACTTCACCCCTGAACAAGTGTAGAATCCAAACAAACTAGTAAAACACTTATAGACAAGGTGTGCTGTGGTCCTGGCACCATCAGAGAGGGACGTTTGTCCCTTCCACCGCAACGTGCTGGGGTCTGGCCCATGCCTACTGAGCCCTGCTCAACACCACCCCATACCCTCAAGGGGAAGATGTCTCTGGATCTGATGGCAAAGAAACAGACACAACAGCAACTCCAACCCCAACAATAGACACTGCAGCTTCTGATGGCAAAGAAAGGGACACAGCATCAGCTCCAACCCCAGCAACAGACACTGCAGCTTCTGATGGCAATGAAACAGACACAGCAGCAACTCCAACCCCAGTAACAGGCACTGCAGCTATTCAACCCCAGCGAGAGACACTGCACCTACTCCAATCGCAGCAACAGACACTGCAGTTACTCCAATCCTAGCGACAAACACTGCAGCAACACCAATGCCAGCAACAGATACTGCAGCAAATCCAACCCTGACAACAGGGGTTGGACTACTACTCCAACCCTGGTAGCAGGCACTGCAGCTGAAGCAAAGAACCGGTCCGTGTCGCTGTCAGTCACCCCTGTACAGAAGAAGAAATAGACACTGAAGTCACCTCATGTAGTGAAAGAGAATGAGGCAGGGCCAGCACAGCAGAGGAAGAGGCAGAACCAGAAGTAACCTCTCAATGATTGTCCCTGAGTGAGCTGAAGGACAGATGAAAGGATTTCACCTGCCATCCAGGCAAGCACATGATCACCTGGCTGCTCCAATGCTGGGACAATGGAGCTGGTGGCATAGACACATTGTCTACTGCATGATTCATGTGGCAGAAACTGGTATGAAGTACGCCATCGTCACATGTCAGCTCACTGGCAGTAATGAACTACATATACATAGAGGGACCAGTGGTCAATGAATTCACTTGCCAACTCCAGCAATATCAAGAAAAACTCTCTTCCTTCCAACGATCTTACAGCTTGGCAGTGGGAAAGCAGTTTGAATGACGGGAGAAACGGTTCCAGGAATTCCAGCAGCAAATAGAGAAGAGATTCCACTCCCCACCTGTACACACCAACATCTCAGGTACTGACAGTAAGAGGCCTTCGTCTCAAGAGGGACATAGAAGGTACACTCCACAGGCTTCCCTGTGGTTTAACCTGCGAGACCATGGAGAGGACATGAGGAAGTGTGATGAAAAACCTACCTCAGTCCTGCTTTTCCTAGATGGAAAATCTACCTACATGAACAACCTACCTACATGAACAACCATATATGGGGGTTCTTCCAGAAGAGACATTGCTCCAGTCTCTAGGGGACAGCTTCCCAGACAGAGTGGGATGGTTGACCTTACACCTCATCCTAAAGTCATGAATTCTAATCCATTTTTACAAGAAGTGGAGCATCCTAGGACCAGGCATAGAGGGGCCCTACCTCTAGCCAGGTGCAGGAGAGGGAAAACCACATTAATGTGGTATGTAGGATTAGATGGCCTGGCACGTCTGAGTCACAGAAGTATAAGGCCCTCGTAGACCCCTGTGCAGAATGTACCCTGATACCACTGAGGGTTAGACACATTTGTATTTCTGGAGTGATAGGGGCATCCCAGTAGCTGATTGTACTGAAGACTGAAATCAGCCTCAATGGGAAGGAGTAGGAAAAGCACCCACCCCAGTGTGACTGGCCCAGAGGTTCCATGCATCCATAGCATAGACTATCTCAGAAGAAAGTATTTCAAGGACCCAATAGTGTACCCATGGGCTGGTACTACCTTGCCTGGTCTCTCTGTTGTGGGGTTGCTGATGGTCAAACAACCACAAGTGCCAGTTGTAACCACAACAGTGCACTGGCGGCAATATCGCACCAACTGAGACTCTCTGATTCCCACCCATGAGCTGATCTACAGACTGGAGAGCAAAGGAGTGATCAGCAGAACCTGCTCACCCTTTAATAGCCCCATGAGGCCGGTGTGAAAGTCTAATGGAGACTAACAGTAGACTATTGTGGCCTGAATAGAATAATAGAATGGTTGGGGTTGGAAAAGACCTTAAGATCATCTAGTTCCAACCTCCCTGTCATGGGCAGGGACGCCTCACACTAGACCATGTTGCCCAAGGCTCTGTCCAACCTCGTCTTGAACAATGCCAGGGATGGAGCATTTACCACTTCTTTAGGCGACCTGTTCAGTGCCTCACCACTCTCACAGTAAAGAACTTCTTCCTTATTTCTAATCTGAACTTCCCATGTTTCATCTGAACCCATTACCCCTTGTCCTATTGCTACAGTCCCTGATCAAGATCTCCAGCATCCTTGTAGGCCCACTTCACATAGGCTCCTATGGGGTCTCCACACAGCTTCTCTTCTTCAGGCTGAACAGCCCCAACTTTCTCAGCCTGTCTTCATAAAGGAGGTGCTCCAGCCCCTTATCATCCGCGTGGGCCTCCCTTGATCCTCTTGGCTCTCCTCTGAAGTCACACCACCGAGTGCCGCCATACCAGACATGCTGAACTTCAATATGAACTGCAGTCAAAGGCAGCCAAGTGGCATGCCACAATTGGTATTGCCAATGCCTTTATCTCAATCCCTTTGGCAGCAGAGTGCAGGCCACAGTTCATTTTTACTTGGAGGGGCTTCTCATACACTTGGAATTGACTGTGCCAGGGGTGGAAACACAGCCCCACCATTTCCCATGGACTGATCCAGACTGCACTGGAACAGGGGCAAGCTCCAGAACACCTGCAATACATTGATGGTATTATCATGTGAGGAGATACAGTGGAAGAAGTCTTTGAAAAAGGGAAGAAAATAATTCAAATCGTGCTGAAAGCCGGTTTTGCCATTAAACAAAGCCCAAGGGACCTGCATAGGAAAAGCATTATAAAACGGCAAGGTGAACATCATCAGATCCCCACAGATGTGATCAACAACATAACAGCAATGTCCCCCAACTAATAAAAAAGAAGCACAAGCTTTCTTAAGTGTTGCGGGTTCTGGAGAATGCACATGCCAAATTACAGTCTGATTGTAAGCCCTCTCTATCACATGACCTGGAAGAAGAAAGATTTCAAATGGGGCCCTGAGCAACAACGAGCCTTTGAACAAATTAAATGAGAGATAGTTCATGCAGTAGCTCTTGGATCAGATCAGGGCAGATATGAAAAATGTGCTCTACACTGCAGCTGGGGAGAATGGTCCTGCCTGAAGCTCTGGCAGAAAGCTCCAGGGGAGACTCGAGGTCAACCCCTCGGCTTTTGGAGTCAGGGATACAGAGGATCTGAGGCCAGCTATACACCAACTGAAAAAGAGATACTGGCAGGCTATGAAGGGCTTCTAGCTACTTCAGAAGGGACAGGCATGAAGCACAGCTCCTCCTGCCACTCCGGTTGCCCATGCCGGGGTGGATGTTCAAAGGAAGGGTCTCCTCTATACATCATGCAACCGACGTGATGTGAATTAGCACACAACGAGCTCGAACAGGAAACCCAGTCGTCCAGGCATCCTAGAAGTCATCATGGACTGGCCAGAGGGCAAAGAGTTTGGAATGTCACCAGAGGAGGAGGTGACACGTGCTGAGGAGGCCCCACTGTACAACAAACTACCAAAGAATCTATCTGCTGGAGAAAACAGCCTGGGTTATTCCTGCCTTGGGCAAAGGCAAAGCCATTCATGGGACTGCTTTTGCTCAAAGACCTGGGTGCACTTGGTGGGTAATGTGGGAGGATGGGGAAGTCCGGTGTGTACCTCAGGGGGATTTAATCTTGGGTGAGAACAGCCACTGAACTGAACTGTATGATACTGTATACATGGGATATTATCGCTTCCATGGTGGACATACACCCATCAGCATGCAATAATCCAACACCACACACCATCCATCTTTCCTGCCTGGAGAGACTCACGACAGATGAAGCCCGAGTCATGGACTGAATGAACTCAATGAACATTTGCAGGGATGGTCCACAGACTAAGGGAATGATATCTCTGTGTGTGCATATATATAAATATATATATATACACATATATAAATACATATCTCTGAAAGGACAGGAAAGGTGATGGTGGAAAGTGTGCACTCAGTTCCCAAACACCACCATGGGGAGAAACAGAAAAGTATCCACCTGCCTTACACGTGATGATATCCAGCACGAGCAGCCTCTGAAACGACCCCAAAGCTGGGACCCAGAACATCAGAGTCGCACTTAAAAGACAAGGCCCCAGACAAGCCCCCACCTCCAGCCAGTAACTCCAACCCTTCTCCAATTCTAGTGTCTGGCAGCCTGGCCTTATTCTCCGTCATGAGCTGGCACCGTTGCTCACCTTTGCTGGCAGTAGCTAGTTCCCTCAATGAGATATACAGGCCATTCTGAAAACAGGCTGTGTCAGATCTCCAGCATGTGGCCCCAGATGGGATTCTGGGACAAGGGCATCAACCATAGGGCTGCCTGGACTCTTCTCATCTTTTAGACACAGAAGACCGAAGCAACTCCCAGACTGCTGCAGAGCCCCTTCGGAGCTGCCTATTGATGCAAACGCCGGGACTCCGGCAGCTGTTTGTGTTATATTGAGAATGGATGCGTTCAACAGCATTGTCAACACGCTGGGAGAGCTGGAACATGCCACATCTGGCAATGTATTTGTACTCCCTTGCTCCACAAACAAGAGGCCCAGAAGCAGCTTTGCCATTTAAGCTTCTTTTTCCTCTTGTGCTCATCCTCATTCCAGTGAGCTCACTGACAGCAGTGCCTTTGCTCAAGCATAGCCCACAACAGCCAGCATGGTGAGCCAGGGAGGAGGCAGGATGGCACTGACACCCAAAAAGCTCTCAGCAGTCAGAAGTTGGCAAATCAGAAGCCAGGTCTGCCCAGAAACAAGACACTGAAGGAAATGGGCAAGCTGAAAGCAGGCAAGGAACAGCAGAAGGTATTCAAACCAGTATTTGATCCGGTACCGTACAAATACATAGCTCTCAAAGGTCACATCTCACTGAAAACTGCTCAGAGGGTCAAAAACCCCATGAAGTGACATCTCAGAAGGATACACACACAGAGTTTAGTCCCCAACCTCACAAACTGCTTGAAAATGTCACTAGAAATCCTGCACCAAGACAAGAAGAACACTGTTTAAGGGACTATCTATCACAAGCATCTGGTGGCAAACACAGGACTGCTGCCAAGCTTACCGGATACTCTTTGCATTTCAGTTGCTTTAGAAAGCTAAAATCTACTAGGAAAGGAACCAGGGATGTGGCTCTAACTAAAATCTGCGTTCAGCCTTACTGAGGAAAGTTTACTCTTCTCTTTGTTTTTAAATACTGTACCAAGCAAATCAAGTCATTGACTGAAAAATAAACCACTACGGAACAGCTCATTTGCATCTAGGAAGGAGCAGACCAAATGATACAAGCGGAGTCTCCGCAAAGAAGAGGCTTCTGCAAGCAGAAGAGGTGAAGCAGGCCAGCAGAACACTTCAGAAACCATCTCCATTCCTCTACTTGCTACAGAGCCACGGCCACAAAAAGTAGAGGAGAGTAGGGCAGGAAGAGGCAGAACATGCCGTTAGCTCATCACTCTGTTCACAGTGTGTCAGCTCTGTCAGAAGCAGAGATTCCCATACAGGCACAGGAGGTGGTCAGACCTGCATCGGACTTCTCCATTTCCTTCTTCACCCTCATACTGGGGAATTGTCTCAGCTGGTGGGAGAAACAAAGCAGAAGTGCAGAATCACTCGTGGCCTACATGCTATCCCAAAAGTCACAGCAGGCATCCTGCCTGCACTCCTGATGCTGGTTATCCCAGACACCCAGCACTGGAGCAAGAGACACTCTGTGCTGGCAGCTCAAGGCTCCTCAGCCTGGCCACTGCCTGCACCAAACAGGAGTTAGTAAGGACATTCCTGAAGTTGAAAGTCAGAAAGGATACAAATTCAGTTCCTTTGGAAACCTCCAAATCCTGATCAAATCCAAACAGTTATGTCATGCTGCCAGGTTTTGATTCATGCTCAGGTAAGACTGCCCACAAAATGGAGACAAGGAGAGCATAGAGAGGGAGCACTGCAGCCCAGACCCAAGCAGCAAAGCTAGAGGGTCCTATGAACCTCAGCAGCCTTTCCCCAGGAGCAGCTACATGCAACAGGCACATGGCTCTACAGGCTGGATTCTCTCCATAGCAAAGAGTTAGAGGAAGGTCTGCCCCTGTGTGTGACAGGGACCACCATTTCCCTGGCTGTCTGCCAGCCGAAAACACAGGCAGGAAAAAACAACCCACCAATCTTGCTTTATCTGCCATGATGCTGCTCCAAAGTCTGTGGGAGCAAGCAAGGAGAAAGGGTTAAAGACAAGTCAGTGACAAAAAAGGCTTCAGACAGAAGAGGAGAAGGGGAATAAAGAAACAAGAGTCCCACATGAGACTTGGAAGTAACACAGAAAAGTGAAGATATAAGAGCTATCTTAAGGTTACATGATCCACAGAAGAGAGTCCTAAATCCTCTAATGCTGTAGTCCACATTTTTATGTTGAGGCTCTCAAATATTCCCAAATCCTATAATTAGAGAATTCTCTTTCTATGGATCAAAGACAGTGCAGAACTGCAGTTCTCATTTTACTGAAGTAACCTTCCTCCACGCTGCAAGAGGGCAGGCAAGAGGAGCAGAGTCCAGATGCATGGACTGCATATGTTTGCTCTTGACCCAGGCATGCTCATAGCAGTGCAGCCACCAAGCCATTAAAACGGAGCTGCTGAAACCTTCTGCATGTCACATCACAGCCAAAGCAAGGACAGAAAGCCTGCAAGCCCCTGCCCAGACACCCCAGATGTGGACTGAGGCCACATCTGTCAGAGGCACCAACCCTGCCATCAGCTTAGGAAAAACACCCCAGATCAGCCGTTGTCCTGCATTTGCAATTCCAGACACATGCAGGAAGCCGAGTCTTCAATACTTGGAAGTTTTATCTGCAACGTTAGGACTCTGTCACTCCCATTTTCATTACCTGATAGCATTGTCTGAGATGACACAGATTTTCCAACTCTCTTCAAGGAGGCTTAAAAAATAACTTCCCCAGCACCTGTCTCAAGGGCAGACTGACAATAAAGTGTGCCTCATGCTGCAGTTATAGCGATTCTAAAAACAATTACATATACATAAATTATAAATATATGAATAAAAACTCCATTAATGAGATAAAACTTGGATTGTGTATTGCTGTCTCTGCAGCAGTGCCTCTAAAGCAGACACTGTAACTAGAAGATTAGAGGAGTTATGGAAAACCTGACCTTTCAGCTGAAAAAAGTTCACAGTCTTATTTTAGGAATCATTTAAATGGCAGTTGCTGCACTTGGTCTTCCATCTTTTCCACAGCATAAAACTCTGACAGTCTAACATACTCTTTCTTTCCCTCACTGCTGGCCAGTTCAAAGTGTGCATTTTCCAGTGACTATGTAATTCGGGTTTGGGCTGATGTCATAGCTGCCACTCCAGCAGACTCACTGAAAACATAAAACAAACACATCCACAACTTCAGCTGCTCTCCAAACCAAAAATATGTCATTGCAGAAGGAAGCTACGACACCTTATAAATGGGGTTTGCCGTACAGCATCTGTTTTACTCAGAAATGCTGGAGATTCTTAACAACTAAAACTACACACAGTTTAAAACATTAAAACTCCAGAGCAACAACACTGTGCAGCATTACAAGAATACCAGATTCTCCCCCACAGACTTTCTCCAGTTGAAACTGGAGCCATAAAAACTAAATGGTGCAACTGTAGCACTCAGCAAAAGCACGATTCAACCGACATTCTCTCATGCAGCTCTGTTTCAATTCACTGTAACACAAGATTAAAGAGTGATGAGACTGCTGCTTGAAAAAAGGCTTATTTAAGGTATCAAACTAAGCCTAAAATACAGAAGAAAATTCAGTGTCCCTTCAAAATGAAATCTCTTACCAGAATGCTGAACAAACGGGGAAGGAAGATTAAAAACTTTTAAAACATGTAGTTGATGATGCTGGTCAGAAGACAAGCTGCCAAAGGTCCATTTTCATGCACAAACCACTCATTTCCCAGCACATACATATTTGAGAAGAGATGGACAGAAATAACTCAAAGGCATGCTTTGGCAAGTGCTTAATGAATGAGCTTACTTTCCTCTTAACTTAAAAAAAAATGCTATAGACACGAGGTTCTGCACTTTGTCATAGCCAGGCCAGGTAACAGATGCAGTAAAGTTTTAGTTTAGATTTATGAATCAGAAGATCAGTGGACTTTCTGGAAAAAAGGATTGCATAAGTGATACTAAAACTGTCAGCAAGAAGCAATTGATAAGGATTCTAGAAAAACCACTTATGAAGGCTATTTCTGCCAGTGGTCTTGCCCAAATATACACAGGTTGGAACTATTGCCATCAAGAGCATTAAACATTCCAACACCATAATGCAAACTACATAACGTGTTACTTCGTTTTCCTTCAGCCTCCCATCTCCTTTTCCTCCATCCTCTTCCTTCATAAAGGAAAGAGATGATCATCAAAGTGTGCTCTGAGTTACTTAGGGTTGAAGTATTTCATTTCCTCTGCTTTGGTCGCTTCCTGGAGAAAAAAACCACACCAATGTACAAAGCCTCTGGCCTGACAAAGGCAAAACACACAGATCGAAAAGTGATCTAATAATACTTTTAAAGCTACACATTTTCAGAGCAAGCAAATTCCTTGAACTGTGATGACTCCATTTATGCTGCTGTTGATTTCTTCATCCTAAAACTGGAATGATATCTTTCTTAGAAAAAGAAACCTTCACACAGCAATTCTTAATAAATGTTAAAATATCATTGTTGATTTTTCTTCTGCTTTTGCGGGTGGGGTTTTGTGTTTTGGCATGAATAATTTAACCATGCCATAGTATCTTGGAGTTAAAAAAGTTTACTGATTAGCCTTTAATAATAATCTTATTTCTGCATATCCTGAAAGAAAGTATCTGTAAAGAATCAATAAACCAGAGGAAGCTTCAGTTTCCTGGTTTACTACCTGGCTGCCAAATGCCAGTGACTAGCAGAGCATGACATTGACTTTTCCAGCTGTCTCTGCACAGATGCTGCTGGAAGACTTTCTTATTCATCAGCGATTTTCATAAATTAGCTGAAAGAACACCTCTGAAACAGAAATTCTGAGTAACTCAAAGCATAGTTTAAGCTGAAAACATCATGTGCGTCACATGACAAATTCCATCATTAATGCTATTAACCAGGGAATATCCAATATTTTGTGCAGTAGAAAGGAAAGTGACACACTTTTAGAAGAGTGCCAAATAAAAATGAAGGAAGATTTGGCCATCAGTTATGCCTATGTTGTCTTTCTGCTCCTGAAAAATGCTGTTGCTTCTTCTTCTCCAGAGCAGTAGATGACCTTCCAGCAGTTCCCATCAGCAAAGAATAAAGTGAAGTTACTGCTGGGCTGTTTTTTCTACTCAGGGGGTACGTGCTGACCAGGTACACTGGAGTTACAGTACGATAAATAAACACTTTACTGATTGCAAAGTTGCCCATTAAATGTCAGATGGGTAGAAACTGAGGAGAAACCAGGCTCTAACTGGATAATGCATCACAAAGATCTTAGTTGTCTCTGTTAACCTACCAGCTATTTATTAAATAAATATTAATATTTATTTAAATGTTATTTAATAATTATAAATAATTATTTAAGTATTATTAGATAATGGGCCTTAAAACACAAAGGTAGACCCTGCTGGTCCCATTAGGCAAAGGCACAGAGAAAAGCCAAGATAGCATAGATATTTTTAGATAGTAAGCTCAAATGATCACATAGATGTCTGGTTTTCAGTTTTGGTTTGGTTTGGTTGGTTTTTTTTTAGTAGTACTAGCTAAGTTTGCATGAAATGACAACAAAATAAATCAGAAAACTAAAAAGAATGTACTCTGAAGTCAAGGATGTGAATTCCATCAGCACATTCAGCATCTCCTGACTCCTTAGCTTGTAGTTAGAAGGAAGGCTTTCAATATAAAAATATTACTACCCATCTGAACACTGAAAATGTTAAAAAAAAAGTAAGAAAATGTGTTTAGTTTACTAAACCCAGACAAGAATGAAGAAACAAAAATTATTTTTAATCTCACATTTAAAAACCCAACCTGAAAATAGTGACATGCACATTCATATTTTGTACTGTGTTTGGAGAGCTTTAAAGCAAGAAGAATTTCTGTATTATTCTGTACAGGTCTAATGACCTGTAATGATCATTCTTAAATGCCAAATAAGACTGATGTATATTAATTCATGTTGAATGTCTCAAGAATACAAAACAAAGCCATTCTTTAAGTTAGCTACTACTTCAGCATCTTTTTTTAAAATGCCACATTTTCAGAAAGCAGCATAGGGGATTGAGAGAAAATAATCTCACTACTGAACAAAACCACATGGAAGCAAGAATGCAAAATATCTGTGTTAAGAGCATTTTGCTGGAAAATCCCAAACTTCTCTACAAAAAGTAAGACTTTTGGTGCTCACACATGGAGCCTGTGAACTGCAAAGTGAAGAGCAATAGTGAAGTAAATAGTGAAGAGAGAAGTACAGCATGAAAAACATCAAGGATGGCTGTGCAGTGTACTGCCTTGCTCCTCCTAAAATGTCTATACTTTTTCTGTGTGTTTGCTTGCAAGCATATCCCATAAAACTGCCTTACAACCATTTGTACGCTTGCAATGTACAAATTACTTTTATTTTCAGTTTGTCTCCTAAATCCATGTATTCCTGCATTGCTGCTGTTATTCTGCAGGTGTAAATCCAGATTAGAGAATTCCTGTTTCTCCCATCTCCACCTTTTATGGCATCATCTCTAGTATCAATGCCAGGCATAGATCACAATTTACATTGCTAACTGCTATATAGTGCAGTAAAGTCAAAAGAGCTATGTGGGGGATCAACAATACATATGAGTACTAAGCTCTCATACCAAAGTTGAACACAAAAGAACCAAAATGATCACCATTTAGATCATCAATTTTAATCTTAAATTTTAAAGCCTGGTTCTCAAAAGAGGTGGATCATGTGTATTTCTCAGTGAAGACAGGTAGTTGTGAACAAACTCAGAATGGGAAGAAAGGCGTCACTTGATATGGCATTACATTAAGTGTTTGGAAGATGCTGGCTTTGCCCTGGTCAATACAGGAAGGTATTCTATAGATGTCTGGATTATGCAAAATAAGCAGAAATCCTTTTTTTCTAAAAATATTCTAGTATTTGCACTGATTTTCAAATAAGACCTCAGGTAAAAAGAAAAAAAAGAAGAAAGCAACAATCAAATTCCCCCCCTACTGTTACAGTCACTAATACAAATGCCTATTTTGCAATATAGCCACAATACCAGGACCGCTCCTGCAGTAGGAATATGTCTTCTCTTTTCCTACTAAAAGCCATATATTATTTTGATGAATAACACATAAGAAGTTTGTTTGGCTGGTCTAACAACATGATGAAATACTTTTTCCGCTCTAACTAGAAAAGTTATTCCCATTCGGCAGATGAATTATGACTTTGCTTTCCTTTAAAGAACTGGCTTTGAAACAGGTTTAGGCAACACCTTAAAAATAACAAGACCTGGATTCTTCTACTCTCTGGGAGGGTCAATCCTACTGAACTTCAATCTGAGTAAATCCTGGAAACAGAACCAGGCTTTAAGATGCTGAAAATAACTAGAGCTGAAATATTAAAAAATAGTTTATATATCTGAGTAATCTATATGTAGAATATTGGTAAAACACTACTTCCACCACTCAGAGAAGGTGGGATATGTCATGACTGATGTAGGTAAAAAATGCCTTAGCAGAATACAGTTGTTAATTATCTACATTAGCCAGCGTAACTCTAGGCTCCTAACGTATTCTCACATCAAAAGTTTACCTGCAAGTTGAACAGAGCAGTCTCATGTTTCTTTTCTTTAATCCGCAAACAGTTCATTATCATTTGCAAAATAACAAAAGGAACAGAAGAGATTCACTCCTACCGAACTACCAACTACTGAATGCCATTCATGTTAACAACTGTATTTCTTTCACCTCAGAAGGACTTAATCTTTTTCCTACACAGAGTAATGCCCACCTAAAAGGAGCTAGTTTATTTAGGATGAGATACAAGCTTTGCTGTTCTCCCACCTAAGCACCATACACTTTAAAGTTCAAATATTTTGGCACTTATGTCTCGGTAGGGAACAAGAAGTTATATACTTCAAGCAAAATGTTTGGTCTGGGAGAAGTAACTTTTCCGAGTCTCGGCTGTACTCCTAAAGGCTGAATGGAAACATGCACAATTCAGGCTTCTTCACAGATTTTGGCCAGTGCTTCAGGTTTTAGGGTACTTTTTACTTTCTCAAAATTAAATTCATAGTCTCATGACTCTTAACTACACAATGTCTGTAGACTCCCCTCAAATTTGCTGGAGAGGACTAAAAGGAATTTATTCAGGAAGACTGTCTTGAAGACCTCTTGCTTGAGCATTAGTAATTATTACTTTATTTCTTCTAAAAAATATGAGGTCACATTCTGGAAAGCAAATCCCATGTTTGCCAGGGTACAGGCTTAAAGGAAAAGTTAAGCCTTTAGGCAAAGGGCAAGTTATTCACAACATTCTCCTTATTTATGGTAAGGTCTCCTGGAACTAAAGAACACAGCTGAAATGAGCTGAAGGACACTTATTTTCATGAAAGTGAAGTAGAAGCCTCTAGTTCATTCAAAACAAAAATGTCACTATTTTGTTTTCAGTTAACTGATCAACAAAAAACTTGCTTACCAGCTGGGTAATGACTCATTAGGCTACAGCCACTACTCTATGCCAAAGCATCTTCCAAGGTGTGGGGAGAATGACTTAAAGGCTGACTTCAGGTAAACTAATTCAATCAGGGCTGTCCTTTGAATCAAAAAAATAGGAATTTTGGCACAAAGAAAGTACAGCAACAGATTTTGAAATGGTGTAAATAGATAAAGGTGAACTAACAAACAAGAGGGAACATTATGACCTGATGCAGGTTCTCTAATATGTATCACAGGTGTACTCTTCCTAAAGCTCATGCAAAGGGGGATATCATTTAGTACTTGCTATGATGACTGTTTATTAAGCAGCTACCAGTATCTACCCAGTGTATATTTAAATATATACCCTATTGCTGTATATGAATTACGACTTGCTCACACTCATGCTCCGAGACCTAATTTATTAAACACCAGTGTGTAACATAAGGTGCTTAATAGTTAGCTCAGTGGAAAACATGACCAAACTGTTCCTCTGCCTGCTTCTCACTCAGCCCGCTGCCAGAACACTGTGCAGCTGCCAAGAGGAAAGATACAGCAGTCATATAAGTTGATCATATACTACAGTTCCTTCAGGGATCACAGGAGACTGTTTCAAAGAAAGCCATAAATAAGCAAAAACAAAGCTGCATGCTCTTGACATTGCAGAGGGGTTAAATTATCATCTAGCCCATCAAGGTTCCCTGTTTTAGCAACTCCGTATCTTCAACAGTTTAAACAGGAACTAGGATTTCTAAGGCTAAACAAGACAAAAATAACCCCCAAAACTGTGTAGAAGTTATTCTTATACACCCTTTCTGTCATGACAGTCACCTGGTGATCCATCACTTTCAGCTCCTACAGACAATCACCACTTCCCCAGACTATTCTCATATGCCTCTGCTAACAATAATTTTCTGTCTGTGACAGAAATATGCATTATTTGACTTTACCCTTTTGACGCAGAGAGCCAGAGTTGCACATGAAATAATTTAAACTGAGTAAGAAAAATGCTCATGACATGATATTTTTACATCATAATTGAAGATGCAACTATCAAGTTCACTTATAGCTTGATCTTCATACTTTAAAACTTGTTTCACATACTTAGTAGCCCACATTTTATGTAAATTTCTCTGTTTGAATTACAAGGACCTATTACAGATAAAATACAACTGCATTCTTTTTTCAGTGCATAATTCCCAGTCAAAACATCCAGCGCTTCCGTTTCTAATGGAATGATCTAATGAAAGTGTCTGAAAACAGATGCTTTCCGTATTATCCTCAGATAAAAGCGGCTGGTATCCTCCCAGACTGCATGACACTGCCAGTGGCAAGGTCTTTTCCTTCAAAGGATTATCACCAAGCTCTCCCTCAGGTACTTTCACTATACATAAATTGCATCATCCACAGGCAATACAGAAATAAATCTCTATAAACCTCCTTCTATTCTCCTATTGAGGGTAAACAGTGCCCACATTATAAGTGATTTTTCCATTGTGGTGGAATTGCAGCATGGCTGCAAACTGAAAAGCTGGATGCTCACACTTCATGCTGTAGTAGGCTTGCTAGTGAAAAACCTTTGGGAGGGATACAAAAAGCATGATAAAAGAAGCCTGTCTTTGTTGCCAGAAACACGTTCATTTTATCATCTGTGAAAGATTAGGCTGCAGTTTCCACTGTTTAATTTAGAAGTTCTCTTTTTTTTCCACCTATATGTAACTTAATGGTTAATGAAGTGAGAGACAATGGTGAAAACCAGAAACTCTGATTTCACCTGCACAGCACAGACAGCTGGCAGTACAGTATCTCTTTACCTTCCTCAACAGACTCTCAAAACTCTAGATTAGTTACCATACCTAGAAAAAAGCCAAATGAAAGTAATTCAACTTCATGCCCTTCTAGTCCTTTCTACTTCTGCTGATCCTCTGCTCCAAGTATAAACTGGTTCTTGGTGTGCTGATCACATTCCATAAACACCATCTCTGATCTTAACCTTCTCAGATCCTTTCACAAGTAACACAAAGGGAAAGCCATTCCTCACTGTTAAGTTTCAAAAGTTTCAGCCTAGGGCCTGCCTTTTTAGACTATAATAACAGTTTACAACATTCAGCTCTGAATATTGCCTCTCCCACTTTTCCAAAAGCCTCACCTTTTCCCCCCCAAATGTGCTGTTCTGTTCAGCATCTTTTAAGAATTCCTGGTGTGCTTAATGAGTCAGAAAGCTAGACGACCACATTGAGTCTTGTTCCCTCATTTATTATATGTTCTGTTCAATACTGTCAAAAGAAAAGACTGTTCATATTTCTATCTTCAACACTGTCTTGCTTTGCTGTCTTGACTCCTCTCTCCTTTTTCATACACTTCCTCTTTCACTGCTGGAAAACTCAGCTGTCCTCTAGCTTTCAAAGTCACAATGAGAAAAAAAACCTACTCTATTCACACAAAAGATTTTCCTCTTGTCCTTGAAGGAAGGGAATTTTCATCCCTCTGTAGCTAACATTAACATGCATCTTTGGAATCTAGCATAGAATATGAAACATATTTGAAAGAAATGCCTGACAGATACCAAAAGCTATTTTTCAGCTTGAAGTTTTGAAGCAAAATTATTATAACAAATGCATCCACAAATAGGAAATTGAAGCTTTAGGTTTGGTTTTGTTTGTTTTATTTTGTGTTTTGATTTGGTTGTTTGGCATTTTTTTCCAAGATTATTTCATTTTAGTTTCAGGTGACTGTGTTTTTGACATCTGGACATTGTGGGTCACAGCAGGCTCTGTACTGGAAACCTGTGTAATCCAAAGCATGGCAAGTATAGGACTTTTTCCTTTTGGGCTTACAAGGCAGCAAACAGACTGGTTTGCAACTGAAGTATAGGTAGTATGTTTCAAAAAAAGAAAACATTTGTATTTATTTCAGTCCATATCAGAGGGGCTTGTTACAGAACTTTCATATTTATTCCATTTTACTTCGGCTTATGTTTTAGTTTCTTCCACACACCTATAAATCAAACACTCCTCCTGCACACACCCAGAACAGACTTACCACCACGATTCTTCTTATGACATGGAGACACATAGCCAAAACAGAGAAAAACAAGGAGAGTTACCCAACTAACCAGTTTGTGCCAGATACCTGCCTACCAGACACAAATAGCAAGGTCTGCTAGTGTGATGGAAACAAAAATGCTTCTATGACCACAGTATACAAGAGTGACACTGAGAAACAACCTTTCATCAGTTAATGCTCAGGTTCAAGTAGCGAAGAATTGGGAAAACCTGCAGCACTGCCCATGGAAATAGTTTAGAATACAAAAGTGTTACAGTTCTTTTGCTTGTAGGCTCTTAGTAATGAAGACCAGCATCCAAGTAAAAGTGCATGAAATTCCACTCAAATCATTTAACATGGCACTCTCATATACCAGTCATCTTTCTTTTTTACCTCTACTGAAAACTTGTAATCCACAAAGTCAGCAGGTGGTCACTTCCACGGGTAAAGCAGGGGTGCAACATACCCATTGAAACAAAGTGCAGATGCAAGCACACGTCGGCATTTGCCATGTGGCTGAGGTCTGGCTCTCCAGCTTTGCACAGGAAAGCTTTGCTGTATTTGGCAGTCGCTCTCTTGCGGAGCTCTCGGGATCTTTCTTTCGTCTACAGACATAATTGCTCAATAGAGGAAGAAAATGTAGCCAAAAAAGTCAGTTGCAGATACCTTTGCTATTTTACTTTGACAACCTAGATTATTTTGGATATTTAACAAGCTACACATCCCCTAGGACAAGATTATTTAACCTTTGTCCTGCTCCTCAGACCTGACAGTTACTTAAGAGCACAGATTCCACAACAGTCATCATGTGGCTAACAAACAATATATTTTATACAGAAACTGAGCACTTATCAAACTCTCTCCCTTGCCAGCCAGGTACTTCAGTTCTTCTTATACTGTCACGGGAGAGACTAAACATTGCTGATTCCTTTTCCTGGTCCACACAGAAGTGTCTGGAAGCACTGCAGTGACAATATACTTAAGTCTCTGGAGTAAGGGAGGGCCTCACATTGCTCAACAGCTCGTCTGCTGGCTGACCAAATTGGAGATTTTGATGGCTCTGGCAGGGGCTATGTCTGGCCTTTCACAGCCAGTAACCATGAGTTCTCCTAAAGGATGACAGCTGCAAGTTTTGGGGAAGAGTGGAGGCAAAAATATTTATCCACAAATGTCACATATAATCTTATTTAATCATCTTTAGAAATAGGAAATACCTGCATGCTATGTCAATATAACTGATAGAAGTAGGCACATGGCAGATTCTTACTGTAGTTAAAGGACATTAGCTACCTAGACACCTATTGAGGCAGCAAAACAGCAGGATACACCACCCACTAGTCTATGGAATATGTTGGGGACATTTTTCCTCAGAAACAGAGGAAGTTGATGGGGAGTGTCAGGTTCTTTACCACTGATATTCTCCAAAAAGCTATTCAAAATTTTCTTGCATTACTTCAATGGTGTGTGAGGAAAAAACCAGGTAAACGCTACCAGTTGTCATATGCAGTGGGTCACAACCTTACCCATTACATTACCTGTGACACGATACCCATGAGTTCTGAAGTGTCACTCCCATTGATCAGACCTATGAACATTTGAGGCCCCTCTGAGACTTCTCTCCCATTAAAGATAACCACCTCCCTTCAGGAATATTTATAAAGTAGTTAATGAAAATAATGAAAAAATAAGAGTCTGTGCTTGCTTTCCAAACTGCTTCTCGAAATGTTGTGCAGACAGTTAATCATAATGAAGTCATGCGAGAGAAGTGCCATTTTGTCTCCATGAATTTCTAGTTTTACAATGAGGCTTTTCCCAAGGACACTAAAAGCTGCACCAAGAGCCCAGTCTCTTTGGCCTGCTTCCTCCCAGCCCCTACGTACACCATCCACTGCTAGGCCCTATTCTTGCTGGTTTCAACAGGGATAGCATTTAAAATCTCAGTGATTCTCAGTAGTAGGGAAATAACACAGGTCAAATGAAAACAGAACGGTAAAGTCTACAATCTGTTGCTCTGTGGTTGGGAATGGTAAGAGCAGAAAACTGTTTACACATGCAGTAATGCACAGTTACAGCTGGGCTGTATCAGAGGAAAGGAAGTGAAAATTTGATAGGCTACAAGAAGAGAGTTTCTAAAGAACTAAGAGTCTCTCCTTTTTAATCCAGGACCTTTCTGTAAACATTACAGTACTTGCTTCCCCAGCAGGGACAAAGCTTGGCCTCCTTTGCTAGTGGTAAGCATATAAACCAATAGAAATCTTCAAAGATATTATGGAACAAGAAACACCAGAGATTCAGTAGCTGCTTGAGGTAAATAAGCTCACAAGGCTCATTTAATCTGCACTCCTCTCACACCGTATCCTCACTTGCTGTCACTATTCAAAGAGAACAAAACCTGGAAGCAAGATCTTGACACAAAATAATATATGCTTCAAGTATGTCTCTCTCCTTACAGCAGATTCCCTGCAAAGAACAGTTTCAGTTCAAAAAGAAGTTGAAGATGCAAGAAGAAGCTGAAGATGCACTGTTCTACTTACCTGGATATTTTTAGAATACTCAGCATCTGTTTAGGAAGTTCTGAGCTGTTCTGTTTCCATTTTTGTGGAAAGGAAAAAATGCCCAGCAGAGTCAATGCCTTATCAATAAAGTAACTTATAGTCATTTAGGGTCGTGGCTGATTATAAAGGTCTTACTCTCATTTATACCAGAACTTCTTTTTATTACTGGATTAGTGGAGAAAGACCAGAATCTAAAGGCAGCACTGCACTTCTACATCCAGCTGGTAGGAATAAGCATTTAATAGCGATGGCATTTGACTGGCATTGCCATCACAGAAGTGTATCATACATAGCATCTATTTTTCAATGAGCAAAACCCAAGATGTAAAATGCATGTGCATTAACACTCTGGCTCCACTCTCTCTATTGAGTCAATCTAGAAGATACTTTATCTACCAGGCGCTCGCTTGCCCAGCTGAAGCCCTGACTCTTCTATGATTGCACTGGTACAAGGCACATACACATGCATAAAATACACACGCATAAAAGCAGATGCACAGCTTTTAAAAATTGCCTTATGGAACAGCATATACACAGGATTATATACAGGTGGCATACGTGGGCTAAAAGACTATTCACAACCTGCGGACAAAAGCACAGCTGTACTTATATGGAGTTCAGTTGGCACCACATCTTCCACAGAACATCCTTTCCAAAGGGAAAGGCACAATCCAGTGCATGAAAAAAAGGCCAAGCACATCTGCAGCACCATAATGTGAGCTTCTGCTTGCCTTTTATATTACAGTTCGCTCTATTTCCATAAAGGGAAGAGATGATTAACTACTAGAAATTGCCAGGAAACAAAGCCTATTCCCTTGTTTCTCACTAAGAAAAAAAAAGCAGAAATTCATAAAATAGGAAGAAACTTCAATGAAATCCATGTTGCATTTAACATGAATTCTCCATTTTGTTTATCTGCAAAGCTTCTCACCATGTCATTGCCTCCCTCCCACGTAACTGACATCTACTTATCATGAAATATTATCATAAAATATTACCATAAAATACTTATCATAAAATATTTCTGTTGGCAACAGAAATTCCAAACAGCTCTATTGACAAACTAAATATACTTCAAAAATGTGAGTACTTCCTTGCCAATATTTCCAAGATACTTAACTTCTAAATCAAACTATTATGGGGTGACTTTATAATAAAACCCCATAATATTATACAGTCTTATAACTTCCAAGAGAACAGTGCATTCAAAATTAATCATTTAAAATTAAACTGAAAGTATACTGATTACTCTGTTTCACAATTTACCAGAGACAGAAGCATACAAAGAGATTAAACTATTTAAAAGATATAAGGAAGAAATTCTTTACTGTGAGGGTGGTGAGGGTTGCCCAGAGAAGCTGCGGCTGCCCCATCCCTGGCAGTGTTCAAGGCCAGGCTGGAGAGAGCTTTGAGCAACCTGGTCTAGTGGAAGGTGTCCCTGCCCATGGCAGACAGTTGGAACTAGATGATCTTTAAGGTTCTTTCCAACCCAAACCATTCTTTGTTTCTTAAATGCCAGGCTAGCCCTAAGGGGAGCTGCCTGCAGGCTCCTCCATTAAACGACACTAGTCAGGTTTATCCTGCAGCCATGGGGCTCGTGTGGCACACACAGTCTGTGGGCCCAGCAGCACAGCACAGGCCTGGACATGCTCAAGGTAGTCCCACCAACCATGGGTCATGAACTCCTCCGGGTACAAATGATCTTCCCATCAAGACCACTACTACGCATGATAACAGCTATTAGGATGAGCATTTACAGTTTAATTCTTCTCATGCTTTTGCCTTTGGATGACATGTTTCTATGGTGTCAGATGAGACAGTACCATCTGTTCAGCACCACAAAGGAAAGAACAGGTCATACACATCGGAGTCACCCTGGATCACTGCCTTTCCCTCAACTGTAGCAGATACAGAAGCAGAACACAGGCCTGAAGTTCACAGCAAGGCTAGGCTGGAGAGATATCTAAGGGACATCTTGGCTTAAGCAACCTCTGCTTTTCCAGCATCCGAGGCTCTAAATACCGACTTTTCCATGGTGCAACCATTCTTCTAGCACCCTCTGGTGTTCATAGCAGCTATGGATCATCCTCGTAACGGGGACATGGCTGCATTACAAACCAACCTTCCTCTTCGGGAAGAACTGCTTTCCCAACTGGAAAAAGAAAAGTACTAAAGTGCTCCACTGTAGACGCTCCCCAAACAACATATGTTCCTCTTATATACTCAACTGTAACCTCTGTCATGTTAAACTTGCTTTCAGTAAATAAATGAAATGCTAGTTTTGTTTACCACAGAAAGGAAAATCTTGCAATTTCCCTTCAAATGAATACATTTCCCAAACTGGAAATTAACATGTGAATTCACTACTTTTGCGTTAAGCAAGTTTATACAGGCAAATCAGCAACTGATCATTTGAGCCAGTCACATCACCTCCTAAATGACTCAGTTATTAAACGAGCAGCCTTTCTGATCTCTTATTAGACAAGACTACAAGGCATAAATTTCAGAACCCTCTTCTACCCTTTGCAATCTACAAGCTGGTTAAGAAAAGGAAAAGAAAAATCCCACCATAAAATGGATGACCTGTCACTACAGCAATTTTTTCAATTACTTTGATTTATGATGACAAAAAAAAACATTCAAGGCCAACACTGGAGTTTACAAACAGATTGAAATTTGAAAAGCACCAGACACGCTTGCTGAAACCTCAGCCAACAGGGATTTGAATGTCAGAGCAGGGTGCAGGGGACAGCATGGGAGCTGACTGTAGCTCGCTTTCAGTGGTCTTCAGAACAATGACACATAGCTGGGGGGTACTCTGTTAAGGTGTAAGGTTGAGATGAAATAAGGTCCATGAAAGTAAGAAATCTACTGAAAAGAAAGTCAAATGTAAAACAGAATTATCATTTCAAAATAGTTTGTGTCCTCAATCGTATTCCTAACTTTATGAATTACAATGGCATAGCAGCATGTCACACCCTGCCTTATGGGACTGTCATTCCGCTCCCTTGAAGCGAGAGCTGAGGTTTTCTCCTGATCACTCTTGCATTCTCTCATTCATATAGACTTTCACAAGGGTTTGAACAGGAAAGAAATTTACAATCTAGACACTGTATATAAATCCAACTAGTAACACTTGTTTAGAAAGAACTCTTTTAGACTATTTTTTACAGAGTTTTGAAACTCTGGGAAAACAGTAACATGAGGTGAGACCTGACCATAAGTTGTATACATAATCTCACATTCATTGAATATGAGACAAGGTTTTTAGGATCAAATTCAAATAAGCCATACGCCAGCAGTAGCAATGCAGAACACTGTTCCCCCACAGCACGGTCACAGCTTTCAGCACTGGTTTCTCTGCTTCCAGCAGCACAGTTAATTTGTATTTCCCTTCCTTAAGCATTAGAACCCAGTAATGCAGATACAATTAGCGTGATTTCAGTAGCAAAAAACATTTGGTAGTTATGATATAGAGGGGTTTTTTTTCTAACTGAAGGTGTACTGAGTATTTGTTCTAAGTAATGCTGTTCAAAGACATTAATCATGCTATTCCAAATGGAATTGGATTGTGTCACTACAGTAGGCTTGGTGTTTGCCCTCCTAGTTTGGGGGTAGTTTTGAGTTCTAGATGGCTTACTACCACCAAAGCTTATGACAGACTTCTTAAAATTACAAAATTAAATGTGTATTACAACAGTACAATAAAAACCATAATAAAAACACACAAGGTATTTGCCTTTCTCCATCAAGGAAAGTTGAACAGGCCAAGTTTCTGGGTTTTAACTAGATTTAGCATAGACTCAGACTACAGAGACAATTACACTTTAATTAATGTGGATTAAATTAAAGGGGTTGCCTTTTCCTAGAGATTTTGCTTCTTCCCCCATGACAGAACTCTGGCTTTACTCAGGCTCTGTGGCTCAGAACTCAATCACATCCTACTGTCCCACACAGGAAGAGCATTAGAGTGTCTCTGCCTTCACATCCCGAAATATTCACCAGAATGAGAGTGATATAGCTGTAAAACCCAACAACTGCTGTTAGTCAGAAATTGTAAAAACCAGTCTCAGCTCCAGAAAACACACAGTGTTTAACTGTGAATCCCTTGGAGATTAGGAGCCATGTTTCTGGCTGCATTATGCTATCAGCCATACCCAGTTCCCTATAACCACAATACTCCAATATGTGCACTACTTTCCCTGTAGGATTCTCATTTAACCTCTAAGTGGCCTACAGCAGATAATCACAAGTAGCCCCCCTGAATGCACCTGTTATTGTTATTTGTGTTCATATATATATATATGAAGTAGGACTGTTTAACAAACAATTACAAACATACCAGAGATTGTTTCAATAGCATCAACAGCAGCCCAAAATACACACCTGCACAAGAACCCCAACTACTATCCTAGAGCTGAAGTGAATGGCCCAGACACCCTATATCATGAGTTATCCCTGACATTCTGACAGGAGCTCTCCTCCAGACATAAGAACAGTCATGCTCTGACTCAGCAAACTCACACTTTGTCCAAGTCAATGAACAGAATAACAGAACCCTTAGTTAGGGTTGAAGGGACCCCTGGAGATCATCCAATCCAACCACTGCCAAGGCACGGCCACCCACAGCAGGTCACACAGGAACATATCCAGGCAGATTTGGAAGGTCTCCAGCAAATCCCACAACAAACCCCTGGGCAGCCTGTTCAGTGCTCTGCACCCTCAATGTAAAAAGGCTCTTCCTCATGTTGAGGTGAAGCTTGTTATGCTTTAGTTTATGGCCACTGCTGGGCACCACTGAAGAGTCTGGCACTATCCTCCTGGCACCTGCCTTTGTGATATTTACATGCATGAATGAGATCCCCTCTCAGTCTGCTCTAGGCTAAACGGGCCCAGCTCCCTCAGTCTCTCCTCATAAGAGTTGCTCCAGACCCCTCACTGTGGACAGGCTTTCAGCAAAAAATAAAAAAATAAAAAAAAAAAAAAAGAAATATCTATTTTTCAGCTCAGCCTTTCCGCCTGCTCAAACAAGGAGTTCCACACTCCTCTCCTCAGATCACCGTGCTTGCGCCATTCCCGATGCGGGCAGAGGGCTTTCCCCCGCAGAGGCACTGGTCCAGCCGCCACCGTGAAGACCACGCAGGAGCGCTGTCCTTGGCACACGGGCGGGTTCTCCCCCCGGGCAGCGACAGCACCGGGCGGGCTCTCCCCGGCCCTTAAAGGCCGCCCGGCGGTGGCACGGCAGACTCCAGATGGAGGACATGCCTGTGGAGACACGCGGCCGCACGAGCAGCCCGCCCCGTATACAGTATCACAGTATCACAGTATGTTAGAGATCGGAAGGGACCTCAAAAGACCATCTAGTCCAATCCCCCTGCCGGAGCAGGAACACCTAGATAAGGTTACACAGGAATGTGTCCAGGCGGGTTTTGAATGTCTCCAGAGAAGGAGACTCCACAACCTCCCTGGGCAGCCTGTTCCAGTGTTCTGTCACCCTCACTGAGAAGAAGTTTCTTCTCAAGTTTAAGTGGAACCTCTTGTGTTCCAGTTTGTACCCATTACCCCTTGTCCTGTCATTGTTTGCCACCGAGAAGAGCCTGGCTCCATCCTCGTGACGCTCCCCCTTTATATATTTATATACACTAATAAGGTCCCCCCTCAGTCTCCTCTTCTCCAAACTACAGAGACCCAGCTCCTTCAGCCTTTCCTCATAAGGGAGATGCTCCACTCCCTTCATCATCTTAGTTGCCCTGCGCTGGACTCTCTCCAGCAGGTCCCTGTCCTTCTTGAACTGAGGGGCCCAGAACTGGACACAATATTCCAGATGCGGTCTCACCAGGGCAGAGTAGAGGGGAAGGAGGACCTCTCTCGACCTACTGACCACCCCCCTTCTAATACACCCCAGGATGCCATTGGCCTTCTTGGCCACAAGGGCACAGTGTTGGCTCATGGTCATCCTGCCATCCACTAGGACCCCCAGGTCCCTCTCCCCTACACTACTCTCTAACAGGTCGTTCCCCAACCTATACTGGAACCTGGGGTTGTTCCTGCCCAGATGCAGGACTCTACACTTCCCCTTGTTATATTTCATCAAGTTTCTCCCTGCCCAACTCTCCAGCCTGTCCAGGTCTCGCTGGATGGCAGCACAGCCTTCTGGCGTGTCAGCCACTCCTCCCAGCTTAGTGTCATCAGCAAACTTGCTGACAGTACACTCAATTCCCTCATCTAAATCGTTGATGAATATATTAAATAATACTGGTCCCAGTACTGACCCTTGAGGCACTCCACTAGATACAGGCCTCCAACTAGATACGTCACAGCCAAGAAGCCAATCGGAGGCGGTGTGGCACCACCCCGGTCGCCATGCCGGTGTCGGGCGGAACTCGGTGTCGCTGCTGGGCACCGGAGGGGGACGGGGCGGGGCGGGGAAAAAGGTCGGAACTCTGCCTGGCCAAGATGGTGGCGCCGGCGGAGCTCCGCGTGGTGCGCTGTGGCGGCGGCACCATCCACGGCGCCAGGGCCGTTTTCTCCTCCGATTCCAAGTAAGTGGGGCTGGGACCTGGGCTTCTACCCTTGGGGGCGGGGGACGTGCTCCTGAGCTCTGCCGCGGGGACGGCTGCCCGCTGGTGTCACTGAGGCCTGGCCGCTCCCGGGGGTGCGGGTTAACGGCGTTGCTTCCACACACACCCCCTCCACACTCCCCCCACGCTTCAGGTACCTGCTATGTGCCTCCGGCGACTTCGTGAAGATGTACAGCGTGGCTACCGAGGAGACGCTGCGGCTGATGGGCGGCCATGCCGACCTGGTGACGGGCATCCAGCTCAACCCGCACAACCACATGCAGGTCTGCGGGGGGAGGAGGGTTTGGCTAGGGGATGCTTGGGGTGCTCCTGCCACTTGGCCGAACTTAAGCGCCGCTACGGGGTGCCTGGGGGCTGGCTGGAGTTTGAGAAGGGGTTGGGAGCGATTAGAGCGTTGTTCAGCTAATGTTTATGGGTGGAAGGGCAAGCCTTACGGCTGTTTTCTACAAACAGAAAAGTGAAACATCGTGTGGGTTACATTGGTTGAAGGGAGCCATGGCAAAATGGAAATATCCGCAAATATTTACGGGTTTTCATTTTGTTGATTGAAGGGGGAAAAGAAGCATGCAAGAAAATCAGTAACATTTTCTGTGGTTGGTGTTTGACCCTCTCCGTCTGCCGATACAGATGCAGATTGGACTTAATCTCTTTAATTTGCCCAGTGGTGTCTACTGGCAGCCTGCCTTCCTTGTGTACTGCTGCTGCCCCCTGTGCACTGCTGCTCCTGCCCTGGCTGGCTCTCAGTGTGCTTGGGGTTTTTTGGTGTTACACACACCAAAAAAAATACAGCTGCCCAGATGGATTGCATCTGCATATTATGTATGTAAAATCTGATGGAAAGATTAGTACATGTTCACATAATGGATATCTGTGTGTACACTGTTAATCTCAAGTGTTTAAGCACAAGTATCTGTTGGTTCATTCACACTTGGTGGTTTTTTTTTACTCACCCTCCACAGAATAAGCTAGATCCATGACAATATCATGATGCCAGTGCAGTGTGGAAAATGTTTCAAACTGATATAATAGTGTTGTATTTGCATTGTGCTTTCTTTGAAGACAGCACAGAGCTGGTCTGTGTCCTGTATTCCTGTATTTTTGGTGATTCAGTCACTTGGAATCAGTTCCATTGATCAACTTTTAAGCTGTGATTTTATGTAAAAGCTGGCTTTGCTATAATTAACTTTTTTTTTTCTTTTTTTCCCCCCTCAGCTATATTCTTCTTCTCTTGATGGCAGCATTAAGCTGTGGGACTTCATGGATGGCATTCCCATTAAAGTATGTTCAGTCATTCTTGTGGAGGACATGTCAGACCCAGAATAAGGATTTCTGCAGCTGTTACTACAAATGGGCACAAATCAGTCTGAGGTGTGCCGTTCTGCCATTAAAACAGCCTGAAAACTGTCTGTCTGTAGCATGATAGAATGTGGCAATTGTGTGTGTCACTGCAGAAATTCATGATGATGAAGAATCTTTTTTGGAAGAAAAGGTGGGATGCGTACTGACATGTAACTTTACTCCTTGCTGCAGTTCAGAGTCCAGTGTAGCTCCTGGGGAGTGTGCTGCAGCTTGTGATATTCCAATAGGAATTGATACGATGACTTGAAAATGTGAGCTTATGACTGTCCCTTTGCTCACGTTTTCTGGTAAAGAGAGGCGCTTTCCTATAGGTGGACCTTCTGCCTCGTAGTAGACGTAAGGTACCTTCAGGTTTTTCAGTAAATCTGATGTCTTGTAATTTTAGTACTGTTTTAATATTTGTATTAGTCCTTCTTAGAATAAAGGTCTTCTCATTTATTGTAGAATTGAGAATTTTAATACATCAGTTTCATTAAAGAACACGTGTTTTCAGTATTGAAAACAGTACAGAAGTGTAGTAATTGTTGATCTCCTCTTGTTGATCTTCTTTTTCTTCAGACTTTCAGTGTAGGATCCAAACTTCTGGCACTGTATGCACTTGCTAGTTCCGAGAATTCAGTATTTGTAGTAATTCCAAAGAGTGGTGAAAGAGGTACAGTATGATTACCATCATCCTTGTCATTCTGTGTCTAAGCTACAGTCATGTCAGTGAATGGTACGCTGCAAGAACATGCTTTAATGTCTTAGTTTTGAAAATGCTTCTTAAATCCTGTGCCAGATATCTGCAGCCCTGCATTTTGTACCTTTTTTTCTGTGTTCATTCTGTGATACCTGTGTTCTAATATTTGTCTAGGAGAGTGTTTATCTTCACTTTTGACACACATACTGCATGCATATGTTGTAGGTGCAGTAAATCCTTAAGCAATATTTACCATGATACAGGGTATGCTGCAGTGCTTGTGACTGCTCACCCACCTTAAGCAGCATTAACATAGATAACCTGTCATATTTAACAGCATGCCTAGATAATTTATTCCTTAAGTTTTGTCCAACATAAATATGAATATAGCATGACTTTACTCTTAACTGTATTGCTACAAATGTTACTTCAAACCAAGAGCAAGTTCTATGTAACTTTGCTTGGATTTTGCTTACGGTGGTTGCACTGGTATCCACTAGCTAGTCCTCAATCTTTGATATTATTGTTTCAACCAAAATACCTGAAAGTTATTTTTTGAAAGGTATTAAAAACTTTTTCACACTTACAAAAAATGTTGGAAGGTACTATCATAGAATCATAGAATGGTTTGAGTTGGAAAGGACCTTAAGCTCATCCAGTTCCAGCACCCTGCTGTGGGCAGGAGCTCCTCACCCTAGATGAGGTCGCCCAAGGCTCTGTACAACCTGGCTTTGAACACTGCCAGGGATGGAGCATTTACCACTTCATGTTAGTTTTAAGATAGAAAGGGTGTAAAGCTCCTTTGCAAGGGACATACATAAACTTGTTCATAAAAGCCTTTTGATAACAGATTTTATTTTGCTCAGATGCATTCCAGCTGGTCTCTGTTAAGCTGACAAAAACAGCAGGCCAAGATGTGGAAGCCAAGGAACTGTCAGTGGTTTTGGATGGTGTGGGTGCGTCACCGAAGCATATTGCATTTGGAAGAGAAGTATATTCACCTTCTGGGGTTTTTTTCTTCTCTTGGGTGTTGGTTGGGTTTGGGGTTTTTTGCCTCTCAAATGAGCTATATGCCGTTATGCTTTGATACACAGAAACAAAACTGAAGTTAAATTAATCTGTCAGACCGATGCTTTCTACTATTAAAATAAAAGAACAACACTTAAAATAGGAAAATATTTACTTAACATCAGCTTAATATATTATCTTCAATTATAAATATTTTGTAATGAAATATGATCTTTATCTTTCATGTGTAAGAACATAAGCTATGTCCTAAGTTGTTGTTTTACTCTAACAGGGTCAATATGTGGCATCAGTGAAGGAGGCTAATCTCCAAGTTTATTTTTTTAAACAGAAGCAGTTGAACAGGTAAGAATGAAAGCATCAGGTATTGATTCAGTCAGATATATCATAAATGTCTCTTAACTGGTGATGTGTGCACACATTAGTTTACATTTGTCAGCAGCCATTTGATTTTATGCTGAAGGGGGTGTAGTCACTGTGTAAGAAGCCTCCTGTAGAGGCAGACAGTGAGGTGCTACAATAGCAGCTTAGCTTTTTAGCTCAGGCATGTATTTTTTTCAGATAAATGCTTAGGCTGATGCTGGACTGAAACAAGTGACATAGTTTGGTCAGGGAGAAAGGAGGGGGCGGGGATGGACAAGTAGAGAAAAGGAAGGACAAATCTTTCAGCTTGATTGAAAGCAAAAAAGTAACAAAATAAAGAGAAAAACATGTCACTTTTTTTGAGAGTGTACGTGATGATAACAACCTGGAGATGTATGATTTTGTTAGTCAGAATTGTTTGTATGTGCATTAGGTAATCCTTTTGAAGCTTTGTTTACCTTAATATAATTAAAGTTACTTTCTAAACTCTTGAAGGTTTTCTGTAAATACAACGAAGACAAAAAATCGAAACAGCCAGTTCAGTTGCATAACATGTCATCCTACAGAGGATTGTATCGCAACGGGTCATGCTGATGGAAAGATTCGCCTCTGGTATGCATGTTTTGGTTCAACTATGTACCCCATAAACTGATGTGATCATAGGAATTAAGTGAAACCTGAGCAAAGCAGTCTGATTCATACATAGCATTGCCATTTTCAGAAGCCATAATGAGCACTGAATGGCAAAGCCCTGTGAAGCTGCAGTACTGACACGCTTGACTTCAAGGGACAGCTTCAGTTTAATATCATATGGGAAAATACCCTGTGCTCCACGAATCTAAACTGTATTTGAAAAAAGTAACGCAGAAACAGCTGAAATAACTCTTTATGGGCACATAGAGACCTAGGGACAGCACACTAGCAGAATTGCACGGATAAGAACAATATGCTTGCCAAGTTCCTCCCCACTGCTGAATTGTTGAGTATGTCTAAGGTGTGCAGTGTGTACCAGGAAGGTGCTGAAAACCTGCTAGCACAGTTCTTTCCCTCTCTTTGCATCACTTGAGCATACAAGAAACCCTAGTCTAGAAGTTAGAGGAGAGGGTGGTATACTTAAGTATTTCCTTTCATTTGCTCTGTTGATGTTGTGCTTAAAGAGCTGTTCTGTTCCTCCCCACATAGGAGGAATTTCTACCACAAGAAAGAGTACACATTTTCCACACTGCACTGGCATCATGATATTGTCATGGATCTAGCTTATTCTGTGGAGGGTGAGTAAAAAAAAAACCAAACAAACAAACAAACAAATGCTCTGGAAGTCAGAGTTGCAGCAGGAAGGGAAAAATCAATAGAAGTTCAAGTTTGTCTATTAACAAAGTAGTATCTAGAACTTCAAATATGTCCAGGAAGGATCTGAAATAAAAAAGGAGGCAGTTGTTGTTATATATTTTGATTGGCATTCATAATATCAAATATCTGCCTTCTGTGGTAGAATGTAAAATCCAACCCCTCCTCTTATATCTTTTACCACCACGACCACCACTTCCTTTACCTCACTTCCATCAGTAATACTAATGAGATTTTGCCAGTCTTATTTGCCTCCAAATAAAACAAGACAGTCTTGTCTGAGCTCAGACCTAGTGGCAAAGATACAGTTAACTTTTATCTGAATTGTGTGACCCGAGCTGTTCTCCTTAGAGCATTTCTTACTGCTAAGTACTTCTGTTAGAAGAAGGACAATTCAGCTATGTTCTAATGCAAATAGTTCAGCTGATTGAGACATTAAGGGGTCTACTACTCCCAAAACAGTTTAAATTTTACTGTTAGCGCAAATTCTTGTTACTTCTTCCAAGTTTCTGTAGCAGTTTAACATGGAATGATGAGAAACATATCTTTGTGCCCAGGCTCAATGTGAGGAATAATTGCTTTGTTCATGACAGTTTAGGAAAGGTTTTTTAGGAACTTGTTTGTCATTGTAAACATGTATGCTGATGATACTTTTTTTAACCAAAACCTGTAACTGTATTTTTATTTCTGGAAAAGGAACCAGCTTGCTGAGCGGTGGAGTTGAATCTGTTCTAGTTCTGTGGCACAATGAATCAGACTGTCGGAAGGATTTCCTTCCTCGTTTGGGATCACCTATTGAGTACATCTCCATGTCCTGTGATGGCTCACTCTGTTGCACCTTGCATAAAGACAACAGTAAGCCAAAACATATTTTATGTATTGCTTAATGCAAAATGGAATGCAAATCTTTGAGCTTTATTTTGTTAATTTCAGATGAATTAACTAGATACTACATAAAAATTCAGTATTGATCTGAAAGAACAAGTGCTTTAAGTGATCTTTTGCTCTTTCATTAGTCTTGTGAATGTGCCTAGTGACTGCTGTAACTTGGCTGTCCGCCTTGCTGTAGGGTTGTCATAGAGAAAAGACACAATTATAGGATTAAGTACAGCTGATTAAGGTCCCTGCCCTGCCATGAGATGCATTTATATTGCGGAAGCCTATCACAACACCTTATCTGCTTTTTCTTTCAGGAATTACAATTATCAACAGCAACCTCAGATTTTCCAAAAGTATTCAAGGGCTAATCAAAAGTAAGTGCAATAAAATTTGTCTTCCACTTTGGGGGCAGAATGTTTCACTTTCCATCTTGGGTAACTTGCCATCTTGTTTTTTTGTTTCTAGGTATAGATGTGAAGACTGGTCTAGTGGTTGATCCTAGAACCAAAGCTTTGGTGCTGAATGGAGAGCCTGGCCACTTGCAGTTCTATTCTCTCCAAAGTGATCAGCAGCTGTTCAGTGTAAGTTGGATGGGCTTATACTAAAACTTTAACTTAAGTAAGTCATGCATCAGAACTTATTTGGAGACTTAATATGGCAAACGGGACAAAAGCCAGCAGCTATACTGTGAGACTGGATTCCAAGCTGAGATGTTTTCAGCTTTATCACAAAATTCTTTTACTTGTGAAGCATAGCTAAATGTTGATAGTTGAATAAATACAGTGTGTTAAATCGAGAAATTGTAGGTTAAATCCTCCCAATTACTTTTTTTTTTTCATCCTTTCATACAAGGAAATTCCACAAGAATCCATAGTATTTTTGTGGAATGTTACATGCCCTAATTATACTTTCCCCACATTATTTTTGTATGCCAGAGCCAGTCAGTTCTAATTGGTGCTTTCAGAACGTCCTTTTTCCATGGTTTTATAAATGATATCTTTAAATCTATACTTGAATTTTGAAATCTAATTCTTGCCTTTTTCTTTTGCAGTTGGATATTGTGCAGCGGCAATACATTCACCAGGCAGGTTTAAAGCAAGCTGACTTGGTCAAGGTTGCGTTTAGTGCCCGAGGCAAGTGGCTGGCAACAGTGGAAGAGAGAGAAGAAGCAGCTGACCCCGAGTTACAGTTGAAGCTGTGGTTCTATGATGAAGAAACACAAAGGTAATGATAATAGAACTGGCCTTCTAGGTGTCAAAATCTTAAGTATCGCACAAATTCTGCCCAGGCTTTATCTTGTAAAGGCAATTTTTCCAGATAAAAACCAGGTTTTTTACCATGCATGCTACATGCATCTGAAACAACACAGAGTTGACATGAGTACAGATCAAAAATTATTGCTCTCAATCTGATTGATTTACAATAATCAGACAAGCTGTTTTGACCATGGGACTTAAATTCACATATTTTCTTGGTATTAAAAATCATGGTCGTGAAGGAGAGGTTTCTATAGCTTGTTCAGTTTTCCAGCCTCTGTCTAATCCATCACGAATTGATTAGTCCTTCTAGGGTACAGATGATTATGATTTTATAGTTGATTTTTTTCTTTAGCTAACATATGCATCTGGCTCATACACTTTCCCTTATTTTCTTATTAAAAAAATATATATATTTTTACTATAAGTCGTTATTTTCTTAAAAAGGAAACAAAGCAAAACAAAGTTGATTTGTGTAGTAGCTGCGTGACTGATTTTCTAAGTACTGGAAAGACTGCCCAGAGCTCAGGCTGAATATTTGAGAACTATACTTGCTTAGTGATAATCCCTTCTTAGTGCTGGGCCACAACCTCCCTCGCTCTATGGAGGTGATTAGGGAAATGTGATCTGTAGATGCAATACCATTTAGCTACCTAATTAGACAGAAGTTGCTTTGATTCCTTTTTTCCCTGCCCCTTTCAGAATCACCTTAACCTGAAATCTTTCCCAAGTTCCAAAATGAAATAAAATGGCAGCTTCTGTTTTGTTTTCCTATAGCTTTAAGCTGAATACTAGGGTAAATACGCCCCATGAGGACCACATAACAGACATGTGCTTTCGTGACATGGATGAATTGGAAGATGGCTCTCCGATACTGGTAACAGCTGGCAGAGACTGTGTGTTTAAAGTCTGGGTGATGGTAGAAGACACTGATCCAGAAGGTAAGTATGGTCACATGCTTGTCATCTTGTAACCTGCTATAGAAACTCTTACCCTAACTTCATCCTGTCAGAACTAGGCCCTTGAGTCCCATGTTTTTACCTATTTCTGCGGTTGCATGAAGTATTGTGTTCTCCTAGCATCCTATGTGACAAGAGTTCTGTCATAGTTTTGCAGTTCTATGGATTGATGTGGAGGTTCCTGAAATAGCAAAGGCCTTGCTGAACTTGCTGCAGAAGGGAAAGGCAGCCTCTGTTGATTGTTTAAAAGTGTAAAAGTAGAAATTAATGCTGACTTCTGTGGTGTATTTGCCCAGCAGGGACAGAGCAGGGAATGCTCAGGTAGAAAGATTCAATGTGCTGCAGCTTCTGTTAATAAACTCATCACTTCATAAGTAGAACACACTAGAATGTTCTTAACTGCAGCAGATATCTCAGTCGGCCTCTAGATGGTGCCATGCAGTTTAAAGTAGTGAATTGTTTTTGGCTCTTTTTACAGGCAGGTCTTTTAATCATCAACTCGTAGCCATTATATAAGGGGTATCTTAGTATAGGGTGAACATATTTTCCTTTCTTTCCTCATCCTACTCATGTATGAAAAGCATGCTGTATGAATTTATTTATACTCAGAAGTGTTGTTATGTGGTAAGTACGTCACTTTGCTGCTTATTTGATGGTTATTATCAGCATTGAGGCAGGTATCCCAGTGGAGTACACTGGTAGGTTAACCAACACAAAGTTGACCATGCTCATGGGCCACTGTGATCCTCAGACTTCATGTAAATGGGCTGTGAGCTTTGCTGGACTCAAATGCATCCTGTATTGAGATTTTTAGTAATGCTTGTGTTCTTGCTACAGTTTAAAAGAGCAGTATGTTTCAGAACAGTAAATGTTGAATCTCCTTCAGTATCTTTTTTTCCTTTTATCTAACATCTGCCTGTTTGAGAGCACAGTTAATGTAGCTGGCAAAGTAAACATGAATATTGTACCATGTCAGTCTCGGGATTCATTGTTTGAATGCAAAACTGAGGACAAATGAAAAACCCACTAGATGTTTCATGTACTAGAACAATACAGAATCTCTGTGCTCTTCAAAAATGCAGACTTCTGAAACAAATCTGTCTTCTTCTTGAGCTTATTTTGCAGCTGTAATACTTGAATTCTTCTTTCTTCATGTATAATCTCAAATTAACTACCTTGTTTGCTCAATGCAGCACAGCAGAGTGTGAGCTGGAGCTGTGACTTTGTAGGTAGCTACCACAACTACCAAGCCGCAAACTGCTGTTTCTCAGAAGATGGCTCTTTGCTTGCCGTTAGCTTTGAAGAAATTGTCACTGTATGGGATTCAGTTACTTGGGAACTTAAGTGTACGTTTTGCCATCCGCCTGGAAAAATAAGGTATGTTTATCATCTGTTTTTTTATTTCTTGAACTCTCAGAACAGAAAGAGTCAATTCGTAGCAGCCCAAGACGACCTATATGTTCATCTAAACATTGACTTTAACAGTCTTAAGTTCATACATAGAAAAGACTAAAATGGCTTCTAGGTGGCGGGTAACATACCGTCAAAAATAGTAAGACCAAGTTTGCGGTTTCATCTTCTTACATTCTTGTGACTTTTGTACCTCCCGTACTCAAATACGTGTCACTGCGCATATAACAGGAGTGTGTTAATAGCCCTTTTCTTTTTTCCTATTAATCTAGGGATGAATCAAAGTACTGAATAAGTATAAGAAATTTGTTCTTTATTCATGCATGCATGCATAAAAACAGCAGTTACATCAATAAACCATAAAGGTAAATTGACCTGGTTATCTATATTATAAAATAGATTTCTTGATCGTTTCTAACCTCTGTGGGAAAAGCCATGTTTGCCTGGCAGACTATCTCAGCATGCTCCATTGTGTGCTGTCATGATAAAAGACATCCTGAAGGTCTAGGTGCTGTTCTATTGTGTAAGGATAATGAGGAATGGCATAGGTTGATGGTAGAGATAAAAGACAGACTTGAAGAATAGGATAACCTTAATATTGAGCTTCCTGGACTATACTAAAATACAGCAGTTTCTTATCCAGGTAAAGTACCATTTTTCTTAAAATAACCTTGAAATAATAGGGCAGTAGGTGACCTCACAGGTTCATCTACTTAATCTCTCTGCTAGATCTCTGTATCTAAACAATTCCTGGAACAGGAAGATGCTACAAAAACCTCCTGTAGCATTCTGTTTTAGTGCCGAGGTTTTTTCTAACTGCTTCGCAAACTTGCTTCTCATAATCATTTCCGCAGTAATGTCAGAGGTATTTTATATACCAGCTTCCAGGAACCACTTAAAATGGAAAGCAAAACGTTGTGTGGTCACAGTGTTTTAAAGACTGTGACACAAAGAATCATAGAAAGATATATAGAGATTTCTCACTTCCATGTTTGTGTGTGTATGCTTGTAATCTTTTCTTTTGCGTGATCAAGTGTGTTTTGTTTCTGCTGGCCCTGTAAGATTTGAAATTGGGAAACATGATTCTGAAACTGGTGTGCAGGAAAATTGTGGGAGGCAAGTAAGTCACACCTTTACTGCATCTATGATGAAAACTTCTCTTGACAGCTTGGTACAGTGGCAAGCTTTTCCCAGGCCAGCTGCTTATTTTGTTGTAGCCTTTACTATATGCTGTATTAAAAGGAAATAAATTACTCTAGGACTATATTAATTGCATAACTTCAAAGGGTTATGTTTAATACAGAAATTACAAACCTTAATCAGTGTTTTTGAAAACTTTCTATAGCATTAGAAATTAGAAGGCTGTTGTATTGCTCTCAAACAAGAGAATGAGAAATTAAAATAAGTGAAAACAAATCACACACTTTCTTCAATTTGAGCAGCCTGTAAGAATAACTTTTCTTTTACTGCTGCTCTTCTCTAGTCCTTAGAGCAATAGTAGGAATTCTTTAAACATGGAATTTATTTTCCAGTCCCAGTGTGAACACTTACTATTACTTAAGGGTTTGAAACTTATCTAAGAGCTTAAAATCACTCGAGTTTGGAATGTTGTAGGAATATATAATTGTTGTAGATTTATGCATATTTTTAAATCTTCCAGACCTATCTGGTGGCTCTGTGTGAAGTGTTATGCCACTAGAGATGAAAGCAAAAAGCAAACTTCTAAATTAAATATCAGAACTAAATCTGAATGGAATGTTTGTGACTTGTGAATCATCACTACATAGAGAAACAGGTGAAGTGTGAAGGTCACTAACCTGTTGTGACTTTTTACTTCTGTAGGAACATCTGCTTTGGGAGACTAACATGTTCCAAGTACCTTATTGGTGCCACTGATCATGGCTTTCTGTGTTGCTGGAACCTGCTCACTTGTGCATGTAAGATCAGCTTAAATGTTTGCTAGTGTGGTAACATTTAATACCTGAATTTACTATGAAACCTTAAAACAATTCTAGTTTGATTCTAGATTGACCCCCTACAAAATGTCTTATGGAAATATAGTAATTTTCATACTTCAGGCAAGATGGTATCCTGTCCAGCATATGTGCGCCTTGTGCGATGTGCAGTGTAAATTCTAAGTTAGATGATAACACAACAATAGGTAGTATTTCATGGTAGTGTAGATGTTGATAGTATTTGTGTAATTTAATCCACTTGGGAATAAATGAAGTTGCATGCCTTTTCCAGAGGTAATGACCCTGCTTTTCATTCCTTTTTGACCTTTGTGTGGCAAAGTAGTGGGATAAAACTGAATGCCGCCTCTTCATTTCTGGCTGTTGCTGTGTTTGCTTTTCAGTGGAATGGAGTGCCCACCTCAACGTCTTAGTTCTGCAACCTGATCCCCTGTCAGAACATATTGCTGCTGTCTCATGGCTCTCCAAAGAATCCAGCTGTAAGTACAAGGGCTTCTTTGACAAGTAAGAGTCAGTGGAATTTAAAGCTGTAAAAGCATAATTTCTGGAAAAGGTTTTCCTGGAATTCAGCCCCATGAAAGCCATAAGACAAACTTGAGTCTGTGTTTGCACCTGGGGGAAGCTGAGCCATGTCTGACAGCAGGAGTCAAGTCAAGCATGTTGGCTTTCCATCTCTTCTTCTAACAGTTAGTTCCTGGTGCAGGATACAGCACATGATGAACTCTGTGGATGAGGATCTGGAATGTTCTTGACCCTCTCCTATAAATAGAAAACTGGTTGAATTTTAGAAAACAGCTACATTTTAGAGCTTTAACTCTAAATTATGATTACGCTTCCTCGAGCTACTGTTCTACAAGAACATTAATTTCCAAATATGTTCTCTGGATTGAAATACTGTGAAAGGCACCTTCTATTATGCAGTAAGGTTATCCAATTATAATTCCTGCAAACTAGTGCTTAAAGACAATCCTGCCCAGCCCGTACTGGCAGTGGTACACAGGGCTTTCACAGCTATTCAGGAATGCAAAATGTCATGATTTAAAGAGAAGATGTTCTTGGTATTTTACAGTGTTTGTGTTTAAACCAAATGAGCCACGGCCTGTCTATATCCAGAGGAACCTTTGTAAAGAGAAGATCCTGCTTGCTGCCTTTGTTCCAAGAGATGAACCTGAAATGACTGGCTCAGAAAAATACCTTTGGCTAAGAAGTTCCCAACTATTTTTCCTTACGGATACGCAAGTAAGAAATAGTGATGGGCGGTTGGTTCTTAGGGAAGAGGAATTTTCCTGAATGTGGATTGATACAGATTCAGAGTTCTGCTCTGTTGAGCGTGAGAATTTCTTTTTGTGATTTCAGGGCAGTGTAAGCCATGCTTTGTTCGTTATTGAAAGCTTTCAACTGTTTTCTACTATGTCATTCATCCAAGAAACTAGATATTTTGGGAACATTGCCTATGCTGTTTAACTTCAACAGCCACCTAGAAGCTGTATTGCTGATTATCCAAATGTTTCATATGATACTCAATTTTTCCTGTATTTTTTGGATGTGTGGGGAATTTTTTTTTTCGTAAAAAATGAATACAGAGCCTCTATGTGCATTCCTGCTTCCTTTCCATTTCTTTATAAAATAAAGAAGAAGAGACCTGTTGCCCTCTTCCACTTGACTGACAAAAGCTTTTGAACCAGTTGGAAGCTTCCATAGGCAAGGTATGGGAATATGAAAAACCATTTCACATACTATAACTCTGCTACTTTGTTGTGTATTTTAGGAGCTTTTGACGCTTAGCACAAGGTCTCTAGAAGAAAGGCTCACACCATCCAGCAAACAGGTACCTCTTACAGAAGCTCTGACAGAAATGTACAGAGCAGTTCAGAATTCTGCTGGTTTGTCTGTCAGATTCAAATTCCCTTCTGTCATCAAAATGCACACCAGATCCTTAGATGGGGTCATAGGCACTTAGCTGAAGGGGCAGTCATCTGTATTTGCTTATTTTTTGACAGAATTGCTGTTCTTTAAAAAGGTAAAAATCTTTTTAAAAGCTGAAAGAAGTATTAGTGAGCTGCTTTCACCTTCCCTTGTTTTCCCGGAACAAAAAAGATATACTTTCCTAAAGGGATTCACAGAAATGAAGCAAAACCACTTGATATTTGAATAAGCTCTTCACTTATCTTGGTTTCTTTAACACTTGGAACCTTGAGTGTAGCCTGAGCTGCGCAGTGTGATGAGGCTGAACAGTTGTCAGTATCAGCGAGAAGGAATTACAAAGTTACATTCCAGTTTGTACTTCTGTGGAGAAGTATCATGGGAAACCCAGTCCTTTAAATTCACGTTGAAGAAAAGTGTTTCATATCCATTGAACAGAATAAAACAGCAGCACTTGATTGATTTGCTTGGTTAGATAAAATAGATCAACGTATAAGTTAATACCTTTCTAATATAAAATCCAGAGGGGATGTGGGTACAAGCAATGGCTTTCTTTGGAGGGTGGGGAAGTAACTCAGTACTCAAGGTTTATTGAGCTAGAAAAATGCTTCCAGTTACGTAATTAAGTTGCTCAGCAGATGATGGTGGGGTGTAAATGATCTTTTAGTCATAAGTGGAATCTGAAAGCCATACTTAGTGTTTCTGGCACATGCACCAGTTTCTGTATTTGGAAGTTAATTGGTACATCAACCAACTAAATCTGGTGTTCTTGAACCCCAAATCCTGGACAGTTTTACTACCTCTGTGTAGGATTCTTTTAGGATGTCTGCCAGAGAATGAGTACAAAGAGCCATATGGCTCAGTTGAGTCAAATTTTGTCACCTCAGTTGATTCTGAATTTTGATAACTCAAAATGAGATAGATTTGTGACACTAAAAGTCTAATTAAAACTTTCACCTTTTTCAAGCTGGCAACAGAAGAAAGTCTTCCTGTGACCCCGTTTAGTTTGCTACTGGGAAAGCACAGACGTCAGCAGTCACAAGAGGATACAGACCTTGGAAAACTAGTTGTTCATAACAAGCATGAGCAAGATTCACCTGCTGTCAAAGAGGTAAGAGTAATCACAGTAAGTGTACAAGCAAAATCATGACAAAAGCTTTCATAAAGCTTCTGTTTTATTTTTCAGCTTTTGCACACTCCAGCACACGTTCTGCCATCTGCTTCCTTCCTGTGTCCTATATTTATTAATTCATTGCTCATCTCCAAAGAGAGCAAAAGGTAAGAAAAATGGAAGAACTCTCCTTAGTTATTGAAGTTATTTTAAATTATGTACACCTTTGTTTAAAGCGTAAAAGCAGTTTTCCAACACTCTTCATTCTTCTGTTGACATAAGTTAGTGTAGCACTTGATTGTGGCAAGATGTTTTTGAAAACAACTTAGATCTGGGGAGAGATGCAGAGTGGCTGTTTAGTCTATTGCCTTTTTTGCTGTTATTTTTGCTGTTCTTTGGCATAATGTGCTTGTATGCAAAATGTTGCCTTTGATACTCAAATGTTCTGTATGAATTTAACAGTATTCCAGGGACTTAATGTTTTTAGTGCTATTTTGGGATAAATGTCAGATTCTCCACTTTGATATGATAACTTCCTGCATGATTCTTCGTTTTGGTTTCTAGATACAGCAAGAGGTTAGTCCTTAAATTTAATCTTAACAGTTTGTTTAGAACTCAAATTTCGTTCCTAATTAAAATCATAGCATCAACTCAGTTGGAAAAACCTTTACATCATCAAGTCCAACCATTACCCCAGGAATGCCAAGGCCACCACTAAACCATATCACTAAGGGCCTCATCTATGCTGTTTTTGAACACTTCCAGAGATGGTGATTACACCGCTGCCCTGGGCAGCCTGTTCCAATGCCTCATCACTACAAAATCAACAAACACCACAATCCGAGTGTGTACTGTGTAGTGTACACTCCACTCGATAGTGTATACTGTGAATACAGCTAAGATTGTCTTACAGTGCATTAATCCCAATTGAATTAATAAATTTGATAGATACTTAGAATGTATTGTAGCTTGCTCCTCTGAGATTTATGCATGCTGCTAAAAAATGAATGCAGGCACAAGGGTTATGACTGTAGTCTTTATTAGGATTAATATCTTGTCACTTACACTGAAGCCAATTAAATGCTTGCATTCTTTGTGCAATCTATTAAAGACCTTAAAGAAACTCTACTGAGTCAGAGATGAAAATGTGTCAGTGCGTTAGCAGCCATCCTGAATTTGGAGAGACCAGAGAGAAGATGGATTACACTGCCAGGGCTTACCCAGAAAAAAACCTTGTTTGCATCGGTTTTGATGCACATTATGTTCTGTCATAACAACAGTGTAGTCAATTCTGCTGTGTTGTGTCGGCCAGTATTGCTAGCTTTCTTACTGGGTGACACAAGTAGAAGTCTTTTTGCCACATCAGCAAAACACTGGCAAAAGTCTAATACAAGGAATATATGGAAACTTGCATGTAGTTTCAGTACTGAAGAATTTGGGAGTTCAGGGGCCTGTGTAAATATTTGCACATGTAGATCTTGTACTTTGACATGGGTAAATAGCATGAGAGCACATTTAAATTACTTATAAGGGTTATAGGATTGGGCTCTTGAAGAATGACAAGAATATGTCACTGTATAGATATAAGACAGTATAATATCAGTGTTTGACCATTTACACTTTTTGAGTGATAAATAGTTTGTATTAGAACAGATGATTTTGGGAGTACTGTTCTGCCATGCAACTCATTCCTAATGAGATTAAAAATATATACACATATTTGAATTAATAGTGTTAACATTGATGTTCTAAATGATAACTGTTCTATATAATTCTTTGCAAGTGTACTTTCTAGTTCATCCCAAGTCTAACTCTTGAAGTCAGAAGGAAGCAGTCACTGCAAGCACCTCCCTGTGTTTAAAAAACAACTTTTTTCTTTTCTAGTAACACTAGATATTGTAGCAATTTTTAAGACCAAGTAACCCTTTTCTGATTTGAAAGAGAAGAATAGCCTTCTTGAATATTATCTCCTCTACCAGTGTATCCAGTGTTTCTGATCCTGTGAGATTATAACTTCTTACATAATGATCTGCTTGTTCTGACATTATACATAATATTTGGAGAAAGAAAAATAGTTTCTTTAAGTTTACTTAAAACAAAGGACAGCTGTTTGAAAAATGGCTTGTAACTGAGATGGCAAGAGAAGTATAGCAGTTTGCAAGTAGCCTGAGATTAAATACTTAAATCTAATGTTTTACTTAGTTATTTGCATGATAATGTGCCTCTCCTATAGTATGTGAGAGTATCCATTAATTGGGTTGTTCCCAATCATCTTCTTCTAGTGCTGAGGAAGTTGCCGAAGAAGTGGACATGGAAAGTGAAAAAACAGATGATGATTCGGATGAGGAAGGAGATGTGACTGAAATGGAACAAGAAGATACAAATCCTATGGAATTATTAGGAGAGATGCAATGTAAACTGTCTAAATCTCAGGAAAGAGAGCTACGGAAATTAAGAAAAATGGACTACAGCTGGATATCAGCTTTCTGAATGGACATCTTTAGAGTTTTATACTGTAAACTGAAGCTTTTGTGGATTAAATATTCATTAAAAAAAAAAAATCAAGTCCTTTGGCCATAAATCTTAGCAGCCTCTACTTCCATAAGCAAGGAGAACTGGGGGAAGGGGTTAAAGTTCAAAAAAGCTGGTCCTGCTCCTAGATTGTTACTGGTTCTTTGTGACCTTAGAAAACATTTAACCTGTGGGGCTTTTTTCCCCTTACAAGTGTATTTAAAAGGCAAAACAGTTCATTATCTGACTTGTGATCTGTTAGCAAAGTGACAGCTAAGCTCCCGAAAATCTCCCCCACTGAGGCTGGCCTACTGCTGCCAAAGCAACAGGAGCAAAGAGCTTCAGTTAAAAGATTGCTTAATTCAAGATCTGGTAGGGGAAATCAGGAGAGTTTTAGTAGTGTTGTATACAGGTAAGTAACAAATCTCCTTCTCCTAGAAAGTTCCTTTCTAGCTGTTGATACTGATAACAGACGGTTTAATATGCCTGACTGTAGAAAGTAGTTACCTACGTATTTCCTAGTAGTCATAGAGTATGGAGATTCTTGGCCAATAGGGTACTTATGTAAGCACAATCTCTCAAATTTACAGGAAGAAAAGGAAAACATCAACAGTCATAACTACAGCAGTTTTCTGCTTTTGGATTTTTCCCCCTGTTCAGATAACCTTCTGGTATATGTAGCTGAAAAAATCACAGCTCCCCAGATATTATGCAATTTATATTTCCATCCCTCTTATCTACAGATCTAGAACTGATAAAGCCTTTTCAGAACCTTGGACCCAATGGATTTTTCTCTAAATGAGAAGTTTCAATAGAACAAATAGGGAAAATGTGTTAAGACTGTAACTGACAATTGACAGCTTTTGGAAACTCAGAGGTTTATAAAACAAAGTAGAGGGGGGGAAAAAAGGCTTAGTAAAGAGATCCCCCCTAACATGAACTAATCTAGAAAAGACCGAAAAGTTTGTCTTTTTGCTTAAGTAACATCAGACTTCAGTTCTGTGGAAAAACAAGTGCAAGTTGAATAGAGATCCAGGCGCGTGTATCAGAAACACTGGCTGCATCGAAGCCTGGTATTGTGTTATTGTATCAGCAACACTGAAGTGTGGCTTTAAAGGTCAGAAGGAAATCTCGCTATTTGTTAACGTGGGGTTTTTTAAACTCAACATGTTGTGAAAGTAAAGTGCTTTGCTGGAAAACAAGCAAGTATGAACAAGAGACAATTTAGGTACAATTCAGCTCCTAAAGATGCAATTTCATTTTATGTTCAGGTAGTAAAGCTACATTTAGGAATCTTCATCAAGAAAAAATAGAGTTGTTACAGTTATGTTTTCTAACCTTTGCCTTCACTAAATTCATTTTGCTTTGCAGAGTCAATTAAATGTACTAGGTTAACAGAGTCCTCACTTTTGTAGTTCTGTGTGTATGTTTTTTCTGCTCAAGCAGGAAGTACAGTTGTGGTCAGTTTTGCTGCATTTAGTAGGCAACCTTTTTGAAAAGGCCTTCTGAGAGATACTGCAATTACAACAATGAATTCAGAGGGCTGCAACTCCTCTGTCTGTGCCTGCTTTGGAATGCTTTATTTTTAAAACTTTTTTTTTCCTGTTGTTCCTCAATATTTCTTTTTTAAAAAACAGGATTTTTTTTTTTCCTATCTCAGTGGCCATGAAAGCCCTCTACATTTACTGCAATGCACTAAGTCAAATCTTAATTTGATTTATTGGCTTCTGCTTCTTCCTTCTAAAGGCTACTTTGATAAAGAATAATAAAATCCTTAGAGAAAGATTTGACACAAAAAAGCATAGGGAAATGCATTGAACTTAATCTCATTATTCCAGTTACATGATAAAAGTCAATAGGTATTAAATACCTCTGCAACAGTTAGATGTCAGTGTTCAATAATTGGGGGTGCCTTCTGCATCATCCCAGGACAGTGATTTTTCACAGAAGCAGTTCACCTTTCTGTAGGTCTGTCCTAGGCAGGAGCCTAGAAAGGGAATTGCTTACTTCCCAAATCCTCCACTTGAACAAGTGGTCAGATAAGCAAGAGGACCTGAAACGTCAGCAGCTATGGAAGGCATTATAAAAACCACATAGATAAGGCCTTATGGAAATGGATCATGGCAATGAGGTTTGACTGAGATGCTGCTTCTCTGTGACATTGCTCTAAAAGTATTGGAGAGGTGACCAGTAACTTTAACCTACTGGTTCCAGCTAAGCTTAGTTCCACAGAGACTGAAAATCACTGCTGTACATTGGCATTTTGCAGCCCTGGACTGGTTCTTAGTAAACAGCAGTTCCAACACAGGGTCTGGTCTTTGGTGGGCAGACTTGACAGGAAAACCATTGGAAAGGCTGATACTACTACAGCCAATGGCTTTATTTCTGCTGTTCCTTAAGAACAAGGAAACCATAAGAACTCCAGATTATAGAGTGTGCTTTAGGATCACCTCGGGTTTTGTATTTCACGTGTATTTCTGTCTAACAGTCATTTGGATGTCTAACCTTGGGGGAACCTCTTTTAGGTACCTCAATCTGCCAAATCCCAGTCTGCAATGCATCTTTCAAAGCATGCAGTAACAGCCAGAATTAGAATCAGCAGAGAACAGGACAGATGTAAACAACTTGAAATACAATTCAGGGAGACTTCAACAGACATTCTAGTCCAGGTATACTTAATCCTGACAGATACCTGTCTGATTTTGCAAACCTCTAATAAAAGTCATGCTGTTAAACTATGTGATCTGTTCAAAGCTTACCTATTCTGACAGTCACAGTTTTCCTTATAAAAGTAACCTTTCTTTCTAGCAAAACTCCTCTTCCATGTTTGTCGTAAACAAATACTACTTCAGATGCAGAATCTTTGCAGGGCATCGTTCTGTCTGGATACACCAGCTGGATCAAATGGCATGGGCATTAGTTTTGGCCTCCTCACAGCATTTCTTTGGGAAGTTAAGTAGTAGATTATAATTACGTAAACTGGAATTTAGCCGGTGCAGCAGGGTCACTCACCTCTGAGGTTGCAAAAGACATTTAAATAATACTCTGAACAGCTCAGGATTTTAACTGCTTTCCTAACTTAGTGTGTAAAGGGGAGAACTTGTCACAAAGGTACCTTCACAAGAAGAAGTCATTACTGGATGGCAGAAATCGTGACTGAAATTTGTGTTACTGTAAAGCAACTCAGCATGAAATCCTGACTTTTCAAAAATCATTGACAAAGCACCCTTTGACTTTATAGTGTGGGGACAGAAAGACATATACCAACAAGATAAAGTACTAAATCTTAAAATACTGCTATAAATAGTGGGTTTAGTGTTATGTTCGGTTTGAAAGTAAGTGTAGTCCAAGCTACGTAAAGAACAACTTAATATCATTCATACTACACCCAGTGAAGCCCTTTAGGTAAATAACACGATGTGGCTGTAAGGAAGAGTTACCACACAGCTCTGGGAATGTGTGTATCAGCAGTTTCAGAGGTTGCAGGTTTCCCAAATGCTTTGAACGCATAAGCAGCCACCATGGAATGAAGCATTGCCACCTTCCAGGTAACATCAGCTGCTTACTTCTGCATCCCCGGTGCCAACACAAGCTGTCATTGCCTTCACTGGAAACTGAGGAAAGAATTCTGCTCATAATGAAACCAGAACATACACAAACATAGTTTAAGATGCTCACAGAACAACAGCCAAATTCCACCAAAAGAGGGAAGGACTTTTCTTCAAGAAGTTTGTGTATGCTCAGGAGATGAGGTTTTAACATTACACACCCAAAATCCCACTCTTTTGCCCCAGAGCCTGCCCCTTGCGCTAGGAGAGCTGCAGCCACACCTAGAGCCTTCCTGAGAGGCGTTTGTTTGATGTGAGACAGGAGACACCTCAGCTCCAACACAGCAGTTCCTGGTTTCCCCTTACATCCTCTTCCTCCTCTCCCAAGCTAATGGGCTAAACAAACGAACTTCAGATAAAAGCAGTGGCTTGCAGCTTAAACAGAATGAGACCAGCATGGCATTAAACTGTTGAGGGGGGATCTTTTCTTAGCTTCTAAAGTGAAATCAGTTGAAGAATTATGAAGTTTTTAACTTGTAATGAAGTACCATTATTGGAGCCATGACCTTTATCCTCTGTTGACCTCCACAGATACAGCTGTGTTGTTAAGAATGAGGCTTATCTTTCAGGAACAGACGCTGCAGCCATAAACTCATCAAACTTTTTCATGAAGGCAGGAACAAAAGGATAGGGTTTGAGATAGAAGGGATTGTCCAGAAACCCAAGGGGGTTTTTTTGCCAATTTTTCAAAATGGCTTTTTCATATTTCTAATCCCTTTATTTTAAAATAGCACAGAATTTAAATTACCTCAGCCATAAAACTGATTATGAGTTTCTATTATGGATGCCTCAACTTATGTTTGTTTGCAGTGCTACTTAGTTTATTATATTTTTAGATTTGAGACTGTGATCAAAGCTTGGCTATTTAATTTCCTTTAGTGACAAAAGGAGTTTTCGTTTCTTCCTCAAAATGGTAAAATAAGCCAAAAACACATTCTCAAACATTATCCAGGATGTCATCTCTTTCATTTTTTAGCCACCTACTTTACAAACAACGAAGAAAAAGTACCTCATCACTCTTGTAAATCAAAGGCAATATGCAATTTTCATCAAAGTTGGATGCTTCTGCAATAAAAGGTTTTGTATAGGTTAAATTTCTGCTGTGCTTTGAGCTTCCCCCAGCCCTGCTCCTCTCTTGCTTTCAGTCCTAGCTCATCGACAAAAGAAATACAAGGGAAAGCAGAGAGATCTTCCACAGTCCTCTTTCTTTTCCACTTTGAAAATTGAACTTAATGTAGCAAAGGGTTCAGGGGATTCATTAACATGCCATTAAAGATGACCTTTCAGTATAAAAGACAACTAAAAACAAATCAAAGGTCTGTCTGGGAAGAAGAATCGGAGTGGGTTTGTCCCCATCTGCAATGTGCACTGTGCCCTATGAGGAGCACACACGCTCTGTTGTGCTCACGCCTGCAAAGACAAGGAAGTGCAAGTCCCAAAGTGCATCGCTTGAGCCTCCTTATTTGTCACATGAACCAGCAGAGGCTGCAGATTCCTCTATTTCCCATGTCCCTGCAAAATCATGGAAGGAAAAGCACTAAAACTATAAACAAAAGTAAAAAGCAGTGCATATACTCTTAGCACAAAGAGACTATTTAAGCCCTGAAATATCCTATAAATGAAAGGAGCCCTTTTTCACTTGGCATAGTGCGGATGAAAGCTGGATTTCTGAGAACTATCACACATGCTAGGAAAGGAAAACATTCATAGTGCTTGCTTCATCAGTCAGTACACTGCTATTTCTGGACTGCATCTTCTGTGAGTAGACTCAGGATACACTGACAGTTTATCTTTCCTTTTCTTTCTGAAACCCACTACCTGATCTCAAGCATTACACGGAAAGAAAAACTCACATCACTTGCAAAATGTAAAACCACTTCTAAATTAACTGGTTTAGATGAAGCCAGAAAACTACCCAAAATGTCTATCGGTGCAAATCACCTGGAAGCAATAAAATCTAGCTTTCCAGTTGACCAGCAAAGAATGTTCCAGAAACATTTCCACTTTCAATAATGCATTGTCAGTAGAACTACTTGCAAAACAAAGATGGGCTGGGATATAAAAATGGTGGAGGTTTCCTGCTGCCCTTCTCAGCTCAATAATAAATCAAGCCACTTACGTAGTTGAGGCAAAACAGTCCGGTAGACCCCACAGCAATACTGCAAAGACGTATACTACATAGATACATATATACCACAACCACCCTTGAGATCTCAACTTAAGGATGTGTGCCAGTTCAAACAGGGTCATTTCAGTAAAAAAGTAAATGTAAAAACCCAAAGGGAGCTGCCTATTTACAATAAAAAAAGTATTCAGAGGTTCTCAAGCAGTGTTTCAGACTAAATACAATCATGTGATGAAAAACATGGAAATCCTACATCCAGAGAAATACATTTTAAGCATACTTAGCTCTTGGTTACCCAAGAATGAATGACTCTGCAGAGACTCACAGGTATCTGCTCAGTTTGCAAGAGCTGTCTCAGCAGGAGAAGGAACAGCAAAGGGGAGCTCACAAAATGAGAGAAATATGCTTTAAGGCTTTAGGAAAAATAAAACCAAAAAGTTTCCATGCACAGCATGCTGTTGCTGGTTTCCCCATCATTTTGTGGCTTTTCCTTGATCTCCAACTGCTACTTTTCATTTACCTGGAGCATTCACATCCCTTCCACAGGAATTCACTAGTGCCAAGTCACAGACTCCTCTTCAGCAGGATGCTCCTCTTACCTCAATTAGCTTTCTGCAGCATAACCCCTCGATCCAACAGGATTAAAACTGACCAAAGGGTTCAAAAGTGATTTAGAAGGGGAGGGGGCAGGAGGCAGACGCACACACAGAAATTACAGGAGGTTTCATTTTTTTGATGGAACCACCCTAGAAATCAATTCTCTTCCTTCGTGTAACTCTCGTGGTCATTCATGCCAAGCTGAGAGGCAGCTGCTGTGCCTGTCCCCTGTACCCACGTACTTGGCCACCAGTGGTACTAGGCAATGGGAAATTATCATCCTGATCATGCACTGATGCACAGGGACCAAAATCTCACATCTAGACCCCTATGATGTGTGGACTTGAAAATACGTTCAACAAGAAGAAGTGTAACAAATTCAGATCATAGTTTCTAAATAAGAATAATCTGGAAAAGTAGAAAGAAGGCTTCCTGCAGTCATTGCCAAACAGACTTGCAAAGTTGCTACATTTTTGTAATTATTTTCTTACAGTACTTGAGATTACCATCAAGATGTTCAGAGACAACCCAAAAAAGTTAACAAATGTGACGCGGAAGATCACGCAATATCAAACAACGCTATAGAAATGAGTAAGTTTGACTCTGAGCAGCAACTTCTTCTTTTTCTTTATTTTTTTAAGGGAAGTTTCTATTGGTGTAAGGCTCTAGGTTCTGTGAACTTGGAGCAAGCTATTAAGAAGATAGGTAAAACAACAGCAACAGAGATCAAGACAGATTAAAGTAACCAGGTAGCAGATGCTAAAGAGCATATCTACAGAAGAAACTGATGAGACTTCAGTGAACCTGCAGGAAATAACTCTCAGGTCCATAATGCCCCAATTGATAGTCACAGGAATGCAAATTAAAATTGACACAAACAGCATCTTCAGAAAAAACAAAGAGCACTACAGAGAAGTAAAGTGTCTCCAAGGAAGATACAGATATCATCTGGTAATTGTTGGGGTTTTTTCTGGTTTAATATCCACATATAATTAAAGCTCTGGCTATCGTATCTGTGGTACTCTTACATGAAGTGCAGTTTTGCTTTTGCAAAAGCAAAGCCCTGGCAGGAATAGTGAACTCCGTTGTTTTCAAAGCACGCACATTTTTCCCATTCACAAGTACTTGCTGATCAAACAAAATGCTATAGACATGAAACATTCTCATCTACTTGGTACTGGATATCATCACGAAACATGGAACAAGCCATTGTGCTCTGTTTGATGTGCTAAAGAAAACAGAATTGAGCTGTGGAAGTAGGCTACTTTCATTGAGGAATCTAAACCATACAATTGATTTAGACATGGTTTTAAAAAAGTTTCGAGGGTTACTAAGAAAACACATCTAGACTAATGCAAACACTGCTCTGACCTAAATGAAGTTTAAAATATGAATTGCTTGACAAACCTCAGAGAATTAAGTAATTTGTTGCATTTTTTTTCCTTCATAGGAAAAAAGAAACCAAAGATGTCCTCTTAATGACAGGGATTAGGTTAATTTTCTTAACATCTACTGAAATAATCACTTTAATTGCCATTTTCTTTTAAGTTTCATAATAGCTGTTGCTCAGACCTATAGAATTTAGTAAGAATGACATCAGCAGGGTTCCACAGAAATGACCTCAGAACCTTTAGTTGTTGTTATTTCTGAAGAAATTTGGAGAATAAGGTATGTCATAGTGTCCTGAACCAAGGACACATGGTAAAAATTCAATTTAAAATGATAGATTAAAAAGTCTACTTTTTTATTAGATCCAGTCAGCTTGAATTACTTCTGAAGTGGAATCTGAGAAGTACAAAGCAGCTTTTTTTTTACCCTGTGTTCATTTCCGAAATTCAATTTGACTATTCATTAGTGAGATCACACTGCAAAGAAAGAAATGTGAACCAACCCATTGTGCAAGTTTGCTAATCCTGTGTTTACGACTTGGCCAAACTATCAAGAAGGTTAGGAGTTTCATTTCCATAAAGAAAAAATAGCATAAAATGAAGTAAAAATAAATATTTAAAGAAAGAGAAACTAGAATATTAGAAATCCTTGGGAAAACCTGAATAATTGGGAAACACTAAATAAAACCTGTAAGGAGGTAGTTTTGAGAGAGATCTGAAAGAAGCAGGTATTTGCGGTGCTATTTTCTGTAAAGTAATAGTGAAATAGGACTACACTGTTTGTATTTTGGATCAGAGGGATTGAAAGGCACAGAAAAATACTACCTTTGTCCAGGTTTTTTGAGGGGAAAAAGGTTACTATTGCTTCTTCTGATCCTGCCTCATGCTAGGGGAGGTGGCTGCTGCTTAAATACAGCCCAAACATCACCCAGGGCAAAAGGGGGCTTGTGTGTGGTCACTGATACAAGTAGAGATGAGAGTCAAAAGCAAACGTGTTGGGTTTTATATTCAGGGCCTGTAAGGCCAAATACATATTCCAGATATGGCACAGAGGGACACCTGAGGACATACTTGTCTGCACATTTTGCTGTCACACTGACAGAGACAAGAACCATCTTAAAAGCAATTACTGGAAGCTCAGTTTTATTCATTTTATGGCTTTGAGGGTGAGTTGCAAACCAGAATAAGTTTTGTCAACCCAATGTGTTTTGTTTGCTCACTTTGTGAGTCTCTCATGAGAGGATTAAAAACCAAACAAACATATGTAAAACAGCTATGTTTGCATTTAAAGAAACATTAATTGATTGAACTAATGAGTAACCTCAAAAATAGTTTAGGAAGTTCATAGCATCCTTCAAACATTTGTGGATTATAAGAATTCAACTAATTTAATTGTGTATGTAGTCTTTTATCACAATAGCATCTGGAAATGAGGGGAAGGCACGCTGCAGTTGTACATCTAAGTGTAATGGGCAGAAATAAAATGTGACATGTGAGTTAAATACTTGAGAAAGTTTTCTTGATGGTAAATCTGCCTTCAGCTTCAAGCTTCCAGAGGACACAGTTCAGTTAGGCTTCGGCTCTTTCAAGAGGAAATTGAGGAAACCTGAGAGCTGTGTCTCCGGCTTCCTCCAGCACTCCACCTCCAGCAAATCAACTGGTACATCCAATAGATATACGAGCAGATGTTAGTATTTACAGTGTATTCTTTTCAGAGAAACATGACCAATAGGTTAGAGAAGGTATAGGAGCCCCAAGAAACACAGCACCTATATACCATCCCATGGCTGTGTTCAACTGGGGAAAATGAAAAGATGAAAGATAGGAAGAACACATTATGGACATGCATGGTACATCTTTAAAGGAATTTGACATACAGTATATTCCGTAGAACAAGACAAGAATTTCTCACCATATTCTTTATCAAGTGTGATTCCTAGGTTGTCAGAAATCACTGCTTAGACAGATTTTACTAGCAACTTGTTCCATTAAACTCTTTCAATAGTATATATTGTTGCAGTCTGAAAACGGTCATTTTGAAAGAAGAAATGCAACTTTCAGGACTACTTTGTTTTTAATTAATCTACTTTTCTGAACACCTTAGCCAAAAAAGTTACTAGAAAACTGTCTTCTCTGTATTTACCTTTAATTTCATGCCTAGAATTGATTTATATTCCTGATACATTTGACCCGCTTATTTCTGGCTTTCTTCTGTGGAAATTAAAATCAACGCAAAAGGATCCATTAAGCACTCTGTAACTACAATATTCCATAGCAAAGAATCTATTTGCTTTCAGTTTTTTGCCTTGCCTGTAGGTTAAGCCACATCAGCTCAGAGCTGTGTGCTAACAATAGAAATCAGGGAACATTCTGCAATGCGCCAATATGCCTGGAAACCAATGAGCTATACAGCAGGCAAGTCCAAAACATGTATCTCACTAATCAATACCAGGTTTCTGGACAGTACCCTTGCTTGCTGAATAAGTCCCACTGCTATTTAGACAATAAAGCTGGTAATCAGAACCAGATGATAGACACAGAACATTTATGATTTGGTTCATTTTTCTGAAACTCTGGAGCAGACACTGGCTTAAAGGAAAAAAAGAAAAGAAAGGAAGTCTAATCGAATTTAGATTGCCATGATGGTAGTTCAGCAAACTAAATGAAAAATTCCCCCTAAATCAAGCCTTCACAGCGGATACATGAAGCTGTATGTGCAGGGAATGCGCAGCAATAGGCCAAGGGGCAGTTCTAAGTAATTAAATCTAGTCAGGGAAACTGTTCAATTCACCAGACATTTAAAGTTGTTCAATACTAGATGCAGTTCTAGTGTTTGATTTTTACCAATCCAAATAAGATCGAAGTTTCTCAGTCTTTCTCTGTTCAGAATTTAATATCATTAAAGTTACAAAGCGACCCAGTCCTTCCACATGAGTTAGAGCACATGAAGTTAGACTATTGTATTGGGACAATTAAGATGTATTAGAAATTAGTTACATAAAATTTAGCAAAAATTAAAGACTTCTAGAGCCCTTCAGAGAGTGGGAAATGAGGATAGAAGAGGAGGCAGAAATTTCATGTCAGGGAGGTAGGCACCACATATTCTTAATTAGCTTCTGTCAGTCTTGCCTGAATGCTCAGCAAGATCATGGAGCAGATCCACCTGGAAACTAAGCTAAGGCACATGGAAAACAAGGAGGTGACTAATGACAACCAATATGGCTTCATTAAGGGCAAATCGTGCCTGACATTTGGTAGCTTTCTATGATGGGATTACAGCATTAATGGATATGGGAAGAGCAAGTAACACCATCTACTGGGTCTTCTGCAAGGCATTTGACACTGTCCCACATGACATCCTTGTCTCTAAACTTGAGACGCATGGATTTGACGGATGGACAACTCAACGGATAAGGAATGGCCTGGATGGTCACACTCAAAGCGTTGCTTTCAACTGGTTTACATTCAAGTGGAGACCAGTGACAAGTGGTGTTTCTCATGGGTCAGTATTGGGACTGGCACTGTAGATTTAGATTAGATATTAGGAAGAAGTTCTTTACCATGGGGGTGATAAGGCCCTGGCACAGAGTGCCCAGAGAAGCTGTGGCTGCCCCATCCCTGGCAGTGTTCAAGGCCAGGCTGGACATGGCCTGGGAGCAACCTGCTCTAGTGGAAGGTGTCCCTCCCTGTGGGAGGGGGTTGGACCTGGATAAGCTTAAAGGTCCCTTTCAACTCAAACCATTCTGTGATTCTGGTTTTCCAGCACCACGTAAGTTCAAGACGTTCCAAAAGGTTAAGCATGTCTTACAAGTCCATTAAGGTTAATGACATTCTCTATCTCCCCAAAGACCCAAGTTCCTAGATCTACCAAAACAAAAAAAGCAAGCTTACTTGAACAGCAACTCAGGTATTTGTACATACACACATGTTTAAGAGCACAAAGAAACCCCACTGAAGCCTACCTATGAAGTCAATCAGATCAAAAAGTTGGACAGAAAGCAAAAGTCTCAACTGAACAACCACATACATGATCTCTCTCAGTTCCTGCTTGTAATATGTAATAAAGATTCTAGGTAATCAGGCATGTAATTATATTTGTACTTTGTGTCTTTGTTTTCCTAAGGTTGCGTGGCCTAAAAGAATTTACAACTTTGAAATAGCAGTGCATATCTATAGATGCTTTTTCACATTTTCCATTACAAGTGTACCTCTCTATCTCTATGCATATGGAATGAATCCCAGTGTGGTGACATCTCAGAGTCATGAAAAATATAGATTACTTCATGTCCTTAAGCTGCATTGTCTCCAAGTAACACGCATTATCTAACACACTCAGCATAAGCATTTAGCTACTGTAGTAGTTCCTAAACAGAAGCTAAGACCTGTAAATGCAGTGGGGAAACCCAAACCATTTAATTCTAATAGAAGGCTCTTGCTCCGTGGCACTGAAATTGTGTATTTTGATATTAACTTTCTGCATTCTTAGGGAAACTAGAAAAAGATGTCACTAGACTATATTTCAGTAGTCAAGAGACTTCTGAAATCTGTACTTGTGAATGATGAGGAGGAAAACCCCCAACCGAACAACCAAACACACACCAAAAAATCCCCCAACAAAAACCCTATCTGAAAAGCCTCTGGGTCAGGGACTTACTAAAGGCTCATTTCTTGGGATCATTTGGGAAACTATTGGCATTACTGCAGATTTGAGGCTTTTCTGCTAGAGAAGTTAAGGATCCTGCTGAGGAACTTGTTTCATGTGTCATACTGTTGAAAACCTTTTAAAAGTACAGCCTTTTAAGAAAACTGGGGAAAAATTTATAAGGTATTTATGTAAAGGATTAGGGAAATGTGTAATGAAAAAGGCATCTTGTACTGGGTAACAAAGGCCTCCTAGTGCATATCCAATTGGAGGTAACTGTGCTGAAAAGAGCAGCAATGCCTCCAAGTACACTGGTAATATTTCAGTATCTGTAATATAGTGGCAACCTATGCCAGTGTCTCATCACCCTCACAGGGAAGAATTTCTTCCTAATGTCTAACCTAAATCTACCCTTTTTCAGTTTAAAGCCATTCCCCGTTGTCCTGTCACTACATGCCCTGGTAAAAATTCCCTCTCCAGATTTCTTGTAGGCCCCCTTTAGGTATTTGAAGACTGTTTTAAGACCTCCCCTGAGCCTTCTCTTCTCTAGGCTGAACAACCCCAGTATTCTCAGCCTGTGTTCATAGGAGAGGTTTTGAGGCCACAGACCCCCAAGACTAAAGCGAAAAGCATGAATCACAACCATTTAGGCTACCAAGAATGCTGATCTCACATGGGAACAATATTACTGCTGTGGACAGTATACCAAAGCAGTTTAGAGTCTACTTTAATATTCTGTAGTTTTTAATTTCTCACACATGGTTTTTAAATTTGTATTTTGCCATATTTAATATTTTTTCTTTTAGTAAACCAAAGCTGAGAACCATGCCTAGCTTCTCCTTAATCCCAATCTTTTTTTCTCCAGATCAAAATCATATGATGTAAGGGTCATTTTTATTCCTTAAGCATTACTTCAAACATGTCTGGTCATTGAACCAGTCAGAAGTCACAGCACTTCTCTCCAGCTACAAGCACCTAAACCGATGAGAAACCTGACACAGCAAATATGCTGCGGCTTGGATCATTTACAAAAGAGGATCTTTTGTGCTTAGCAATCTTCACAGTGGTGCAGAGAAAGGACAGTTTGACTAACCGCAGAAAACAAAACAACTATTGAGCAATGCGCTGTCTTCATTTTACTGCTCTCATGTCCGGTTTTTAGCGTGTTTTTCCAGGTTTTCCTTTGAGTTTTCCTACACCATTTGCTTTTTTTAATTATTCTGCTGAAAAAAACAAACCGCCCACTAGATTGGTTTTGTAGTTTCATTGGAATATATTCCCACAAAGACCTCCAGGGCCACAGAAAGGACCAAAAGAAGAAACAGAAACAATCCTTAATCATTTACTTCCCACAAAGCACACCTTGTGCTGTGTGGCCTCTTTCTGCTGAAGTGTCTTTCAGACTGTCTCAAAGTGCACTTTTTTTCCTAGAAGAAAAAACCTGTCTAATAGGTAAGATGGAGAAAGCATGAAGTTTGGCCCTCACCGAGTGCTTTTATCTCCAGTTTGTGATCTATGGCCAACTATAGAACTGAAAGAAAAATATACTGGTTTTCCTGTTAAAAAAAGTGCCTATACCAAGGATTTTATATCATGTTTGAATTCCAAAAAGGAAAGATATTCAGAAATTAGCAACATACACATCTCTTTTCGTACCAACAAACTGCAACTTGGTTAGATTAATCACAAAAGTGGCTTTAGAGCCTTCCGGGCTACTATGAAACAGAAAAAGTGTTTCCTTCCTCTAGTTCCTGAGAGCTGACTTCCTTCATGAGACTATATGTATTTCATATGGCCAAGCATGGAAGCAGCTTTCCTGCCCTCAGCTGCACCACATCACCATCCTGACAGAAAATACACTGTGGAGCAATAGAATAACAGAAGCAAAGCAGAGCATGCAAATTGACCCTGTCCACTGCTGAAGGACGAAAAGGGCACAATGACTTCCATTAGGCTCTGTGTTACTCAAAACAGTTTTAATTTTCAAGTTTTTCTGACCCCTATGATGCAAATCAGCCTTTAGACAGGTACAGCCACTAAGGAGTTGGACACGTGGGAGAATCGGACTATGCCTCGGGGTTAATGGAGTTCATGTTATTCCCCTTGGTTTTGACTCCAGCAAGTCTGGCAGTCTGAACAAATAGGCAGCCTGAAGGCAGGCAGGAGATGTCTAAGGGCAACTGTAGAGGTAAGAAGAAAGCACAATGTCTAAATTGGACTCTTTAGACACTTCACTTTTATTTCTTTTCCTAAGACTCCTCTCTTGGGCTGGCCTGGAAGAGAAAAAAACAAACTCTGTCTGAAGAATTTAGGGTCTGTAAGCAGGAAAAGAAAACATGGAGGTTTAGATTAAAAATTATAAAACAGCTCTGCATAACAAGTAGTTGGACACTAAGAAGAGACATTTAGTTGTTACTCCTGACCAGGACTCTACCTGAGAGAGAGGTTTGGGACTGAGGAGTGAGATTTCCCTGTTCCAAGAGGAGTGTTTGCCCATCTAAGTCACACAGTCAGGAAGACAAAGTTATTTATCTGCAGTAACACACGTCTCTGCTGTTACCAGTGTAACGGCTCATGTTCCCAGTGTAATGTACAGACATAATGGCTCGAATGGATAGTTTAGTATGAATGCATTACCAAACTGAAGCCATTTGAACCTTTTCAGGAAACACAAACAACAGTCAGTCCACACAAGTTTTGTCCTCAGTGTGAATTTCAAAAGTAAAACATTCAGAACTGGCTTTCTGCAAGTAACCTGCAGACCAGCAGAAGAAGAACCCCGCAGTACAGGCTGGTCACATAACCACAGTGGCAAATGCTGTACAGTTACACCAAGTGATCACAGACAAGGCTTTGAGTTATTCTTCAATTCAGTCAGCACAAAGGTATTAACATTACTGTCTGGATTTTTTATCAGTGAACGCTGAACTTTGATTTTGAGGATGAAATAAATTCTCTGCTACTTGGATAAAGCAAAAAAAATGGGGTTATCATGGAACTGTGTTCCATGGTTGTCAATATCGATAGATACTTACAGTACAATACGCAGAACATGTAGATTTTTATAGTAAGAGTAATCCCATTCCTGTTTTAAATTGATTTTTCCCCAAGTACTTTAGTTGTATCAAGTGATGTTAAGCAACCTGTTTAGGCAGCAGTTTGATCCATTAATCATAAGACAAGAGGCCTGTTTTGGGATTTTTTTAAACTCTTACCCATAGGAACAATACAAGCAGCAAAAAGGTTATGATGCCAAGAGGGAAATTATACTATACAGGACTAGACCATCCAGATACTTAAACCTGAAACACTTTGAGATGTATCATCTGTAATCACACTACAATCACACAGCAGCTAAGGTGTGGAGATGACTACTTTTACAATTATTTCCAAAAAGCAGAAAGAATTAGCAAGAATTAGCAGTGGTCCTTATTAAAAAAAAAGCAAACCATATTTTCTTTCAGGCAAGCAACTGAATTATTAGTGTTTGTAACGTATAACAAGATCAATAGAAAACATGCTAGGAGTGACAAACACATCACCACCCGTGTGTTACAGAGACCCACATTAATTTTACCCCTTTGAAACCTGGTTTGAATTAAGAACTACATAAAACTTTGATGTAAAGCAAATAATTGTTCTGCTCAAAACACAAGCTGGTTTTGTGCTTTGAAGATGTGTGGCAGTAAAGAGAGGGAAGTCACAAATTATTTCCATGGGAAACACACGACTCCACAGTGCTCCTATCATTGCTCAGACATCTACTCCTGAGTCTCCTGCTTACATTGTGGAAGGATGTGAAACCTCAGAAGTATTATTTCTTGTATATTTTCATATGGCATGAGCACAATGAATGTGACTGCTCCCAGGAGCAAATCACAGAGCATGCTTGTTACTAGAATCAGAATGCACTAAACTCAGGGTTTGATCTATTTAAATAGACTATTTACAGCTAAGATTTCCTTTATGAAGGAACTTCCTCTTCTGAAATTTCCAATTATTTTTTTTTTGGCACATTTACAATTTGACAGTACATGTATGCTTACATGAGGATGCGCCATTATGCATGGTGCACATATTATGAGTTTGGTACTAAACAGCAAAAGCTGATATAGCATAACTCGTTTTCCTTTCAACGTGTATTTCTCCACCAGGGAGAACCACCAAAACTTAGCAGAGAAATCCACCTTCCCTGTTTGTTGAGGCCTGAGTATTTTCAGGACTTTAAAAGAAATTAATTGCATTTCTGATGCCATAGTTAATAAATGGAATGAAAAATAACGTTCATCAACAGGCAGAAACACCCAACTGGCTAACTTTAGCAGATGACATGTAAGAAACTGTATTCTTATAGCTTTATAGGCAGACAGATTATATGATTTTACATACCCTACTAGATTTTATCCTGCTCTAAACAAGTTTCCAATATGTACCTCTCAAAGTGTCCAAATATTGTCACAATTTCTTCCTGCCCAGTGCCTCTTAGCAATGCGCAGCCATTCTGCACTTGCTACCTGTCATCCCTGTGTTTCTGGCAAGTGTCTCTACAATGTGACAAATGACTTTTGGCCCATGATACCAATTCTACAAAACCACTTTTAAGTTACACTGTCATTTGAGAATCCCTTCTTATCCTATCTCCTGAAGTGACTTGAAACTAATATTATAAATGTATTTATAACTCATAAAATATTTATCTTCAGTTGTAAGCCTGTCTTTTTTATTATTATTGTTATTCTTTTTATTTCTAGCTTGTGTTAGAAAAAAATAAGTAACTTCTCTGAAAAAGTGCAAACAGGGTTTAGGGGTTCATGGGTTCATTGGAGAGCATATGCAAGGTAAAAGAGGACGTTAGCTCTTTTCAAGGCAAAAATAAATATCATGTGAGAAATGTGCCAACTCTTCACACATAACCAATAGACAGCAATTTGACTTCCTAATTGCATTTCTGTTTTTCCAAGGGCAGAGGAAAGAGAAGAGATTCAAGGAAATGAAACTCCCCAATTACAAGTATCAGCATAATTACATTTGCTATATCTGTGCTGAGAAACATGAAATTTTCCTTATAAGTAAAGAAATAACTGCAAATATTCTAACAAGTGATCCTAAGGCAAAGGGTACCACATGAATTTTCTGATTCACATAGACATAATGTTTTGGAGTTCACAGATCCTTGTATTAAAAGCCATAGTAAGCCCTCTTGATGTTGAATAGGCACTGGAGCAGGCTTTTCAAGAGTTAGCGCATCCTTGTTATTCACAGCCTCTGAACAAGCAGAAGAATCTGCTCTCCAGCACAACCTTTCTTCCATTTCAATGGCTGCATGGAAGACATATTTCATGGCTGAAGTGAAGTTCATTGTATTAAATTAACCATAAACTTGGTACACTGCAGATGATGTTTTATACATCACTGACCTCATAACCACATCTTTTTGATTTGCATAGAAATGTTTTACTGTATCCTGCATCTCTCTTAATACTTCCTTAAAAGGAAGTATTTCCACTATTTTATTCATAAATTTGTATTTGAACCCTAACAACGTATAATGATGCCTACTAATGCTCCATCAAAAGTAGCTTAAAAATTTCCAGTAATAGATGCACTATGACAGGACTGTAGCATAAGAACTGAGCCCTGCCTCATACTGTGCTTAGCGATGCAGCACTCCAGGGAGGATGAAGGGGAAAATGGTGAAGGTGCAGGCAGGAGCTCTGAGCCATTTCTTAATGAATCCTTTTAAAGTGCTACCACTTATTTGGAAGCTTAGGAGAAGAGCAAGTTAAGGCTAGGATACCAAGCTAAAGATGATCACCAGGTGTGAATGTTGAAGGAATGTTTAGAGTTGGCTAACTGCTAGTTCATAAAGAACTTTTGTGTCCTCTCTGTTAGAGAGCAGGACAGCTGAAATTTCTGCCTTGTTGGGAGTTGTTAAGCAGAAGTCCTCCAGAATCTAACAATTCTTCATTGCTTTTCTGCAATGGGCGACTAATAACAATCTGTTCTCAAAACACGAGAGCTTCTTTTAGATTGCTGGTTACTGCTGATAATTTTTCTTGTGTCCTCAGCCAGTCAACAGAACCCAGGCTGTTTTGGAAAACCTCTATTTTTCAGTTGCAGCCTCTCCACATTAACTGTGTAGTTTTCCTGGCTTCTGGTTAACTCAGGAAACAGAACCAATAATGAGCACTATTACAGGCAAAAGGAAAAATAATTGAGTCGAAGCATCATTAGGTTCCTAAAGCTTAAATCATTCTCATGATTGTTCCCCATCATTCCTTTTCTGTGAAGTCTAACTTCAATTTGCAAAAACTTTAAAAATCCCAACGACCCAATGATTATTACTTTGCCTCAAAGCAATAAATTGTTTCCTATTCAAGGAGATACAAAACAGCTGTTGCAGAACACAGTAATGTGACTTGATAGTTGGAATTCAGGTTTGTGTTTTAATGCAATTCAAGATATGTATTAGTAGTAATAAACCTCTCTTATAGCAGGCAACACACATTTCCTCACCCTGTGAGTAGGACTTCTACTTGTGTCAATAAAGAATCAAAGTCTGTGGAAGGAAAAGTGGGCTGTTACTCTGTGATCAGATGCAATTGTTATTCTAATAATGCTTTAGTAGTAAGACAGGCAATGCTTTTAATTTATTCTCATTCCTCAAGGCAATAGTACATGAAGGGAATTTGTGTGAAGTGCTTGTTGCAATAGTTTAAAATTAAAGTTTACATGATAAATGTTTAGGCCTCAAACCAATAGCCTTATCAGATTTGTGGCATTTAATCTTTATGCTTATAATTCCTCTCATTCTAATAATAAACATTTTCAGAATCTGAAATGAAATATGAGTGGTAAAAGCAGTATTGTTTTATCTTTTAAATGGTGGAAGGTCCTGTACAGACTTCCCTCTGTTTCCATTAAACAATGTTATGCAGGTAAAGGGATTTCAGAGCCTACTTTGAAAGGGTGTTTTCAGTTTTCCAAAATGACTGGCATGTACAGTTTGAATAGCATGATGGTTTACATAGAAGAATAAAGTTAAAGCAGGTAAAAGTCACATCTCCATCCAGAAGCACAATGTGAGCTGCTAAGGGACTTTCTTACATGGAGATAAAAAACCACAAACCAAAAAAACACTGGAAGAGAAGGCTGTTACCACCTAGGAATTTCACAAGAACCTTTGCTACAAGGATCTAAACTAAATGCAAGATACTGTAAAATTGTTACCTTTACCAGTGCTCTGGATTGCCACAGATTTATGTTTAATAGAAGGACCTGTTTGAAGTGTTTGGAACTTTCAAGACTTTCAAGACTTTTTAGCCATTTCTCTAGGAATTAACACAGCAGTTTCAAGAGCCAATTTAAGTTTTCACAAAGAAGATACAGGTATAACGTTAAATGTTCTCTGTCAGCTTCCCAGGGACTGAAATAGGGAGACATTCAAAACAGCCGTGGCAAGGCTCCAGCAGTGGTAGGAGGAAAGCTTTGTCGCGCCTGCCAAGAATCCCAGCGATGGAGAGCAGAGAGCTGAACTTTGCCTCACATAGTGGCTGACAAGCCCTGAGGCCTGTACAGCTTTCATTTGGGGTTACTTGCTTACAAAAATGTAAACACTGTGGGAATCCAGGGAGGAAAATAGCTTTAATTGTAAATTACTAATTCATACTGCATTAAGCCAGTAGTCACAGGTCAGCTACTAGACTTCTTTTAACATACCTTCTCATAAACTCTTTCCTCCCAGTCATATTGACTGACAGGGTGGCTTTACTCATCTCTTGACCTAAAGAGCCCTTCTTTGCCAGAAATAGCCGAGAGAAAACCTCACGTGACATACCTCACATTTGCATTTCACTGTCAAAGTGCTTAATCTTGCCCATGAACAGCTGAGTGAACACAGGAGCCACGAAACTTTCAACAGGCATTTTCTCAAGTTGCCTTCGCCAAAGGACAAGTGATTTATTCTTGGAGGGTTTCATTTCTTAAATCTTTGGTTGCTGTGCTGTGATGTGGCATAACATTCATTCTCACCATTTCATTCTCATACATCTTGTACCCCCCCCCCCCCAAGAAATACAAATCAGCAGTCTGGGACTACAGTGTTAACGAAGTTTTGTTTGAATTTGATTTAAATCACAGAACAGCTACAACCAAAATAAGCAGGTTTTCCTTATCACTTGAGTAAAATGTCAAATAAATTGTTTGGGGGGTTGACATTAGAAGCATTTCAACATTCTACTTTGCAGAGTTACTTTTGTGTAGAGAATGATGCTTTTTAAGTCTTCTTTGGATAAGGCTTAATATTCTGGCTTTCTCAAAATATTTTTTGGAGTGTGGGTTCTTTTGTTGTTAATTTTTTTGTTGGTTTTGCCAAGAACAGTCAAGCGTTTGAGGCTTAGTGAGACCCTTTCCCTCCCTCCTCCCACTTCAGTCACTGAACCAACATCTAGTTTTATAGCCTAGGTGGAAGCCTTACTTTAGCTCTAGATCATGGACTGAATCTGCAAAGGCATTAAGGTGCCTAACTCCCATGTGAAGAGCAGGAATCACTAACCTCCACTGAGAGCTGTGATTATTCTTCATTTTCTCAGTGAGCACTGTGCTATCACACCAGATTCTTTCCACCTCTCATTCTCTGCCCCTCCCTGCAAAGGAAATACCATGAAATCTTTCTCTGGAGGAACATGTTTGATTTCAAGGATACTGGAAGTTGCCCTTTACAATCCCACTAATCTTAATGCCCCACAGAAGACAAATAGTCTGGGCAGTCCCTGGCATGGTCACTTCGGCGGGGAGCTGGCAGGTAATTTGTTGGGCTCAGGCCATCTCACAACGCTGTAGGTTGTAGAGGCTCCCAGGGTCAGCACCCTGCACACAGGCTTTTCCTCTCCGTGCAAGGAATGGGGTGGATGTGCCAAGGGGCATCAGATGTGCTGCATCCTATTTTCTGGCAGAAAATTGAAGGGGAGCTCTGAAAGCTCGAAGTTTATGAGACAAGCGGGCTATTGTAGCAAGGAGGCCAAAGTGCTTTCCCATAGGAAAGCTCCATGTCAGGATTCTTCCCTGGGAAACTGAAAGAGAAGGTGCTCCTGCACATGCTATTAACCAGCTACACAGTGAGATGGCAGGGCAGTGGGGAGAGGAGATCTGTGCAAAGCATTCCTGTGTGAATAAAGAAAGGGGACTTACAAACTGCTGAAGTGTCCATCACATGAGTTTTGTTTCCTTTTCAGCTCCACTAAGATTTTTATGGCAAAGGCATTGTTTGCTGGTAATGATGCTGTATTTCTACCATACAGCATGAGCCCTCAACACGTGACGGTAGTGCACACTGCACTGCAGATTAAAGAGCAACTCACTCACACATCCCACATTTTAAGGCAGTTGAATTCTATCTTTCTCATTACGTTCTGATTTCCTGTCAGTTCAGATTTCCAGCCTTACAGCTGACCTCTCTGATCATTGCATTTTTCTTTCATCAATGTTAAAGGAGTAAAAGCAACAAGAACCCCAATCCAGGAAATACGTAAACGTTGCTTCCTTTCTATTTGTATCCTTAAGAATATTACTAATCCTCCTACCTGCATACAATGTGATATAAGAGTAGTATAGTACAATACAAAAGAGTTGACCTAGCCATGGTTATATTTCATTGCAGGTCTCTTTAGGTCAAACTTAATTTTCTCACAAGAATTAAAGTATCTTAAAGAGTGCCATAAATAGTTTTATTCAATGGGAATACCTTTAATGTTCACTGTATCCATTTGACTGGGCCCTCTCACTATACTGTGTAACTCAGGGTGCTCCCATACTTATTAATGAGTGATACATTAAGAGATTTACCATATAATCACAGATAAAGTAGGATAGGAAAACTAACCAGGAAACACGTGATAGTGAGTCTTAAAATACTCTGGGTTTGAACTACTTGCTGCCTAGGAAACTGCTGAATCATGCCCTTAACCTCATACCAAAAATAGTGTTTCATTTGGCAAAGCACATACAAGGTACTAATGTTCCCTATTGTTGAAAGCCTGCTGAAACTGCTGCTGATCACAAAGGATGAACAAGCATTCTCCTAACCTCTATGCCTTCTTGATAGGAAGAGAATAGCAAGTATGTTTTCTCCTACAGTAGTTCCCCCTTTCTCAACATTAGCTTTTAACAGAACAAGAAAGTGCCCCAAACATTTTCAAAGCATTCTACAAGCTTTCTAAGCTTGAGACACCTTAGAAGAAACTTTAGTTGCCTTTTTACACACACACATCAATGATGAGTAGTACCTATCTCATCTCTCAGTTGTAGTCCTCTCTGGTGAGACTGTGATAAGTTGCATGGCCTGTAAGGTTTTTTTTAGAGCCAAGAGGAGAAAAGAGCCTTTCTTGATCATTTAAATAAGGTTGACTTAATAAGAGGAGAGTGGTTCTCTCTGAGGCTTTAGAAAAGGTGACTGCTTAATGCCTGTAACAAGCAGGAAGACATTTTAAGAAGCTGAGTTCAAAAGCTCTAGCTGGAGTTAATTACATTCTCTAATAGGCTTTGTAATGACTATGTTTCCTGGCCTTTGGCATCCCATAGGTAGAAGAAGAGACAAGAGCTGCTCTCTTGTTACCTTCTCCCTTATTCCTTCTGCCCTGGTGTGACAGAGCCCTAGACTGAAGTCCTGGGTTTATCAGCAGAAAGGGTGCCATGCAGGCTGCTGGTATGAACTTGGCAAAGCCTCAGGTGGCCAAGCACTTGGCACAGCTCAAGTTTCATTCTCTTTCTGGCCTGTTCTTGTTAAAAGCCTGCTGAAAGAGCTGCTGATCACAAAGGATGAACAAGCATTCTAACCTCTCTGCCTGCTTGAGAGACAGAGAGCAACAATTATGGTTTCTCCTACAGTAGTTCTCCCTTACACAACATTAGCTTGCCAGTGTGCTGGGCCTCTTGCATTGGCTCAGACATACCATGGCTGCTGCTGGACTCACCCAGTGAGTGTCAGCTCTGCTGGAGGGATGTCATGCCAAGAAGCCCCTTCGTCAGAGCTGCCAAGGAAAAGGCACTGAGGAATTGTTAAGAGAAGACTAAGAAGGGAAGAAAGATCTTGGCAGTTTTCTCTGCTCGGACTGAGTGTTACTTCCCACCCCTCTGCTTGACTTGACCTCTCCACAAGTGACTGACAGGGATGGAAGTCATTATAAGTCATTTAAATCTGACCATTTAAAAGAACAAAAAGTATATTACCCTTTAACCATCTGCTCTGTAACCTTTATACAAGAGTTTGGGTGTCACAGAATGAAACATTCTCAAGCACTTTTTATTACAGGAGTGGTAAAAAAAAGCCTGCGGTGACGCAGCCACTTGAAGTTGCAGCTCTTGCATTTTGTCTGTAGCTTACATATAATCATGTAATTTTTCTTGCAAATAAAACCTGTCTTTGAAAAGACAAATGATCTCTAGGCAGGAAGCGTGGGCAGCGTGGCTCTCCAGTCTCCATGGAGGGCAGTTTACTCAGAAAGCAGAGGATGATATTTCCAGTTTCCTTTATGGAACTAAGCTGCGGTAGGTTGGACACATGAGGTCTGTTGAAGGGATGTGCTGAGTTAATTTACTGTTTTAGCAAAGCTGCCTGGCACAGGCCATCTGTATCCATACTATATAGGGGTTATAGGTACTTTGTGCTATATATTTCTGCTATACAGAATGAACCCTTAACACATGGTAATTACAGTTACCTTTGTGTTACGTATTTCTCACAAGTTCATGAGTAATTCACTGAACTCTTTAGCACAGCTATAATTAGGTAATTCCTCTTGGTCTCTGCCCAGTAATGTACTCATTTTTTTCCTGAAATCCACAAACACATTTTGCTTCTTGTCCTACTTCTTTAAGATTTCAACTGCAGATGACTGAGACTATCAGAGTCCAGAAATCTGGATGCATTCATCAAGCCCAAGACACAGAGAACCTGTATTAACGAACCTTCAGTCAGTATCCTTAGGATGGCACGAAACTGTTTCACTCCATATGGCTTCAGAGGTAGGGGTAAGCTCTAGATATGGTTTACTGCAGTGTGACAAGTGATGCTTCAGGATAAGAGAGCAGGGAAAGATGGGAAGATCCGCTAAATAAATGAAGCATCTGAAGTTTGCAGGAATTTAAACAATGACTAGGAGAGAGGTTATCACATGGAAACCAATGAATTTCGTTCTGCAGTGTCTGTGTCCTCTGTCACATGCTCCTGGAGGGCTGCCATACCTCCCACTTCATTAACGTTTTATACACTTTCATCATTCCAGTCTGAGCTCTCCAATACGCTCTTCTACAGCCACTGGGCAAATACTCCTTTACAGAAACTGCCTTGTCCCAATCCTCTCTTGCTATCAGCCGTATTTTGCTGCTCTGTAAAACCCACTCAGAACTGCCTTTTCCATTTCTAGCCAATGTTTGTACTTAAGGCCCCCAAGAATTGGTTTACTATTGTTTTGTGAGCATAGCCAAACTCCTTATATAATTTATTTAGCATGATGCAACATAAGAATTGCTGACTTATCCTCAAGCACATCTAATAATGCCTTGTATCACTTCCTCAGGATGGTCTTGTGAAACTGGTCTTTCCCTTTCGTTGAACTGTCTTGTTTGTAGCTGTAAGCAAAGTTAACTGAATACAAATGCACTCTAGATATTGCAGCCAGTACTACTGAGGTGAGCTATTCCTATTTTATTGTTTAAATTTTACTCAGTGACAGTTTTCACAAGCAGCAATATATAATAACTACATTGTTTTTAATGTGTCTAACACCCTTCTATTCTGAAGTGTTAACAAGGAATATTAGAACTGTACTTTTTCATTTGTGATTTTGTCTTTTAATGAAGAGAATTAGAAGACCAAAATGGTAATAGAAAAATCATTCCCTAAATATGTATTTTTATTAATTCATAGAATCATAGAATAGTTAGGGTTGGAAAGGACCTTAAGATCATCCAGTTCCAACCCCCCTGCCATGGGCAGGGACACCCCACACTAAACCATGCCACCCAAGGCTCTGTCCAACCTGGCCTTGAACACTGCCAAAGATGGAGCATTCACAACCTCCCTGGGCAACCCATTCCAGTGCCTCACCACCCTCTCAGTAAAGAATTTCTTCCTTAGATCGAATCTAAACTTCCCCTGTTTAAGTTTGAACCCGTTACCCCTTGTCCTGTCACTACAGTCCCTGATGAAGAGTCCCTCCCCAGCACCCCTATAGCCCCCCTTCAGATACTGGAAGGCTGCTATGAGGTCTCCACGCAGCCTTCTCTTCTCCAGGCTGAACAGCCCCAACTTTCTCAGCCTCTCTTCATACAGGAGGTGCTCCAGTCCCCTGATCATCCTCGTGGCCTCCTCTGGACTTGTTCCAACAGTTCCATGTCCATTTTACGTTGAGGACACCAGAACTGCACACAATGCTCCAAGCAAGGTCTCACAAGAGCAGAGTAGAGGGGCAGGATCACCTCCTTTGACCTGCTGGTCACGCTCCTCTTGATGCAGCCCAGGATACGGTTGGTTTCTGGGCTGCGAGCGCACACTGCAGCCGGCTCATGTTCATTTTCTCATTGACCAACACCCCCAAGTCCTTCTCTGCAGGGCTGCTCTGAATCTCTTCTCTGCCCAACCTGTAGCTGTGCCTGGGATTGCTCTGACCCAGGTGTAGGACCTTGCACTTGGCATGGTTAAACTTCATCAGGTTGGCATCAGCCCACCTCACAAGTGTGTCAAGGTCCCTCTGGATGGCATCCCTTTCCTCTGGCGTATCAACCGAACCACACAGCTTGGTGTCATCGGCAAACTTGCTGAGGGCACACTCTATTCCACTGTCCATGTCACCGACAAAGATGTTGAACAAGACCGGTCCCAACACCGATCCCTGAGGGACACCACTCGTTACCGGTCTCCAGCTGAACATCGAGCCATTGACCACAACTCTTTGCATGCGGCCACCCAGCCAGTTCTTTATCCACCGAGTGGTCCACCCGTCAAATTGATGTCTCTCCAATTTAGAGACAAGGATGTCGTGTGGGACAGTGTTGAACGCTTTGCACAAGTGCAAGTAGATGACGTCAACTGCTCTGCCCCTGTCCATCAGTTCTGCAGCCCCATCATAGAAAGCCACCAAATTGGTCAGGCAGGATTTCCCCTTAGTGAAGCCATGCTGGCTGTCACCAACCACCTCCTTGTTTTTCATGTGCCTTAGCATGCCTTGCAGGAGATTCTGCTCCAAGAGTTTGCCAGGCACAGAGGTGAGACTGACTGGTCTGTAATTCCCTGGGTCATCCATTTTCGCCTTCTTGAAAATGGGGGTTATATTTCCCTTCTTCCAGTCATCGGGAACATCACCTGACTGCCATGATTTTTCAAATATGATGGCCAGTGGCTCAGCAACTTCATTCGCCAGCTCCTTCAGGACCCACGGGTGGATTTCATCAGGTCCCATGGACTTGTGTACGTTCAGGTTCTTAAGATGGTCTCAAACCAGATCCTCTCCTACAGTGGGCCTCGAGTGTTCATTCTCACATTCCCTGTGTCCGCCTTCCAAGACTTGGGTGGTACGGTCAGAGCTTTTGCCAGTGAAGACTGATGCAAAGAAGTCATTCAGAACCTCAGCCTTCTCCAAATCCCTGGTAGCCAGTTCTCCCGATATCTTCCGGAGGGGGCCTACATTTTCCCTAGTCTGTCTTTTATTCACTACGTACCTATAGAATCCCTTCCTGTTATCCTTAACATCCCTAGCCACGTTCATTTCTAACTGGGCCTTCGCTTTCCTAACCTGGTCCCTACCTTCCTGGACAACATCCCTGTATTCTTCCCAGGCTGCCTGTCCCTGCTTCCACCTTCTATAAGCCTCTTTTTCCTTTGAATTTTCCTGAGCAGCTCCTTATCCATCCAAGGAGGTCTCCTGGCCCTCCTGCTGCACTTCCTTCTAGTTGGGATGCAACACTCCTGAGCTTGTAGCAGGTGATCCTTGAATAACAGCCAACAGTCTTGGGCCCCCCTGCCCTCTGGATCTGTATCCCATGGAACCTTACTCAGCAGGTTCCTGAAGAGGCCAAAGTCTGCTCTCTTGAAGTCCAGGGCAGTGAGCTTGCTGCACGCTCTTCTCACTGTCCCGAGGATCTCAAATTCGACCATCTCGTGGTCGCTGCAACCAAGGCTGCCCTGGAGCATCACATTTCCAACCAGCCCTTCCCTGTTGGTGAGCACGAGGTCAAGCATGGCACCTCTCCTTGTCGGCTCCTCTATTACTTGCAGAAGGAAGTTGTCTTCCACACAGTTGAGGAACCTCCTGGATTGCTTGTGCTGGGCCGTACCTTCACTCCAACACAACATTGTCTTGATGTCCTTTCCAAAGGTGAAGGTTCTTGGAATTTACAATAGCAGTGCATGGATGTCTGCATAGGGTGACTTCAAATAACACTGAAGTGTGAACCCAATGCTGCACACATTCAGTAAGCTACAACACTGAAAGTTGTTGCTGCCTTGGTCATCCTGTTCGGGTCCAGGCTACAAGTAAGGCCTGCACCTTGAAGCTTAGTGCATGAAAACCACTAATAACCTGCTAAAGTGACACTGATTGGGTGGCTCCTTTACATGCTCCTTTTCTGATGTCAAATTTGTCAATGAATACAAAATTACCTTCAGCAAATAGGTAATGCACAGGAAATGTACAAACCCAGAAATCAGCACCTATCCTGAAGACACCAGTGCGGCTTCCACGGCTTGGAGCTCTGCGTATGTGGCTAGGATTGAGAACGCCGATGTGTACTTCAATTCCTTTATCACATTTAAGAGGACTTATTATTGCCAGAAAGCACTGAGGTTATTAATATGGTCTTCTGTTTCCATGCTCTGACCTGTGTCCTCTGTGGCCAAGTGGGGAATGCCAACCAGACAGCAGATGCAACATGGGAAAGAAGTACAAAATCAGTCTTAAGCTACAGCTTTCTGCTCAACATTCAGCTATCATCAGCCTTGTTCTCTTCTGTTTGCTCTGTTCTATTTAGATAAGCCAACATTTAGAGTTTAACACAGCTTAGCAGATAAAATGAAACCGTATGTTTCTCTATAGCCCTGAACTTGAACTGGTTCCTATGTTCATAACCCAAGTCAAGTTACCATTTTGTTACTGAAAATCTAGTCTTAGTTAGCAAGGCAGCACTGGATAAGAATTCACTTCTTAGTTAGCAAGGCAGTGCTGCATAAGAATTCATTATCTATCTGTGGAGGGAGGACATTCCTAAGCATTCATCTTAAGAAAAACGTATCTCTGCTATTGTCTAATCAGGCTGTCTTTGCTGTAAATCCAAAGATCAGACATACTCAGGTCTGATTCCCCTATTCAGAAAATCTGTTCCTCCTTGTGTCCAGTCATACAAAATTAAAGAACCAGAGGAAACAACCAGCGGTAGAACAGTTTCTTTTCTCTCTTTTGGCTAAGCATAGGCCAAATGACACAGATTCAGGGGCAGGAATTAAAGGGGGATTAAAGGTATTTTATTTTTTTCTGGAGTTTGTGGATTTTGCACTGAGGTGATATGTGGCAGATTCAGGCACTAAATAGGGCAAGCAAAACAGCAGAAAACAAAAGAACCAAAGCATGACTCTACTTCTTTGACACCTGAAAATCCCGGGAAAGGCTATCCTGGGATACTAAAGGCAGTAAAAAGGATGTAAAGTTAAAGGTCCTTGAACTGTGCATGACAAAAATGGCTGTCGCTTTATAATAAGACATATAATAAGGAAAACACTCTGTCTTGAAAATAATTAAATAAAGGCTTCCTGACACATATAAAGCTTCTTGGTATTTCAGAGGGTGAAGAAACTTCTCAAAGGCATTCAGGGGACTTTCATGTAGAAAACAGTTCTCCTGGGAGAAATATTTAGCTGTTTTTACATGCCTTCCATGGACATATACTACTCCTAGTGATATTTTGTGTGTTTCTCTCCAGGAATTGGTTGTACTCCAACTGCCCCACCGTGTGCAGCGGTTGCGGGACAGTGTGCTCCTGATTCCATCCACTCAATCCACTGGTACCTTGAGATTGTGCTACCGAAATCTGCAGGGGGTTACTGCAAAGCAGCTCTGGCTGTGCTCAGATATCCACCAAGGAAGCGCTGCAGCCCAGATGGGCTGTTCAGTGTTCTTTGGTCCCCAGCTGTGTCAGTTTGCCCTTCCGGGCATGGCTGAACAATGCCAAGGTCAGTACAGGATGACAGTGAACAGTGTATTTATCTCAGCCAAGCAAGTAAATAAAAAAAAAAGCTCATAACATTTCAAGTAATTTTTATCCCTCTGAAACTTATGTCAAAACTGTCCCAAAAGAACGGATCCTTTATCTTGTGTTGTTATCTTTAGCAGATAAATGGACTGCAGCACACTTCACACTGTAAACAGTAACTGGCCTTACTCCAGTAGCAGCTGAACAAACATTTCTAACATGGACAATTCCTCCTCCCTCTTTCTCAGCTGGACAGACCACATATTTTTATAACTCCCTGTCAGTTCTTATGCCTAATGTAGTCGGCCAAGGGAAAGAAGCTCCAAGAAATAAAGAAATTCAAACATTGTGCTTACCTTTTCAGCAGTCTTAGAACCAAAATGTGCCTTTCTAGGAGCAGCCCCAGGAAACACACTGTCCGGGTTAAGGCCTGCAGCTCTTAAATGAGCAGGCTCCAGACAGCTAAAACAGCTCAAAGCAGCAGACTCTGTAGGACATGTATACATACAGTGCAGGTAGGCTCTGCATAGGAGTATTACATATGAGTGTTTTGGAAAGTAGCTTTGGCAAGTCTGCTGAATGAAAACAGGAACTCTTTGTACTGTTGTACCAAAACCCTAATATTCCTCACTGTCATGCTAAATAATTCAGAAGACCGTGTGCAGTTATAGAAGATTCCCTGCTGAAATTATATGAATGTTAATCAAGAAGCATCAGTTTCAGTCCTTTAGGTCAAGATAAAATATCTGAAATGGTTTGAACTGTATTGAAAATGGTAATGTGAAGAATGTGTTTTCTTTACTTTAGGTGTCCTACTCACAAACGTGCTTCATGATGAAAAGGTGCTTCATGAAGCTGTTTACATTTATGGTCTAAGCAAAAGAGGATTTTCACACTGTTTTGCTCTTTCAACCACGTATTTCAGCTCTGCCTTCAGCAGCACCCCTTTGAAGATCTGCTGTATCACTGCTCTACGAAATCTGACTGTGGTAATTGCAGAGTTTTGACAGTACTCAGGAAGAAAAGCTTTCATTCTTACAAAAGATGCCTGAAGTCTTTAATAATCCTGCATAACAGCTTGCAATGGTGAATTCAGAGATTGCTTACAAACTGAAAGCAAACATTAAGACATGAAATTAAAAGATGTATTTATTGATGGACAAACTATCCATTTGACAGATCTCTGGAGGGCAATTAACTGGTTGTAACCTAGTGTGAAAAGTCAGTGTGAAATAGGGTTCTCAGTTCTAGAGGAAATACTGAACTGAAAGAACTGTAGGAACATATTACATAAAACTGGATGAAAAGAGAGCTGGAAAAATGGTAACTGCCCTTCAAGATATTCAGGATGAGAAATTTCACAACTTCCAGAGTTTCAAGCATGCTGTAATCTGAGCAGCCAGCTTGTCCTGCCTAAATGTAGTGCCTTGCACTTCTCTACACTGGATTTCATCTTACATTTTTTTCTGGAACACTTTATCAGTTTGTTAAGAAATTCGTGCTGGCAACAGACATACAGCCATAACACACATCACACTCCAGGCACAACGCGGGTTTACCCATTTTTAATAAGGACACAGGACTCAGGCAATTACACTGCTCTCTGTCACCTCCTTTCTTCCTGACAAACAGCTTTTGAACCACTTGGTTAATTCCATCTAAATATGATGGTATTGGAGCAAGTCCAGAAAAGGGCCATGAAGATGATCAGAGGGCTGGAGCACCTCTGCTATGAAGACAGAGGCTTGTTCAGCCTGGAGAAGGCTCTGGAGAGACCTTAGAGCAGCTTCTGGTGCCTAAACGGGCTACAAGAAATATGGAAAGGGACTTCTTCCAAGAGCATGCAGTGACAGGACAAGGGGGAATGACTTTAAACTGACAGAGGGTAGAATTAGATTAGACATTAGAGGAGAATTCTTCCCTATGTGAGTGCTGAGGCGCTGGCACAGGGTGCCCAGAGAAGCTGTGGCTGCCCCATCCCTGACAGTGTTCAAGGCCAGGCTGGACGGGGCTTGGAGCAACTTGGTCTAGTGAAACATGTCCCTGTCTATGGCAGGGGGTTGGAACCAAATGGGGTTGTTTAGTCTGGAGAAGAAAAGGCTCAGGGGGAACCTTATCACTCTGTACTAATACCTGAAAGGAGGATGGATTAAGGATGTGGCTGGTCTCATTTCTCTAGTAATCAGCGACAGGACAAGAGGAAACAGGGGAGGTTTAGACTGTATATTTGGAAAAGATTCTCCACTGAGAGGGTGGTCAGGCATTGGAACATGCTGCCCAGGGCAGTGGTGGAATCACCTTCCGTGTAAGTGTTCACAAACTGTATAAACAAGGTCCTTAGTGACATGATTTGAAGGTGGTCTTGGCAGTCCTGGGGCTATAGTTGGACTTGATCTTAAAGGTCTTTTTCACCTAGTTGATTCTATGGTTCTGTGATCTTTAAGGTCCCTTCCAACCCCAACCATTCTGTTATATGGTTCTGTGACATGACGAAAGAGAGAGTCTCAAAGATTGCCTTTAACAACTTTATTAGAATCAGTAGCTGAGTAGAAGAGAATTCTGAAGTTGTTTCCGTTCTCTAAGGGAAAAGCCATAAGCATAAGACCCCATATGTGCTGTTTGTCCTGTGAGCTGGCTAATCAGTCCCTGAGCACTCATGGGCCCGTTGCATACACATCTATCTTGAGGATTAGTCAGAGCACATGCTCTACTTTGCTCTGCTGATAAAACAGGGGAGAGGGGAGCACTGTGAGGAGACTTCATGGAGGAGTTAGGATTACACAAGACAGGGGAAGGAGCCACAGTTGTTGCAGCTGTGGGCGTGTAGGGACTGAGGATACAGATAGAGTAACCCGTGTTTCATTAGTTCTGCTGCTCAAGGTAAAACTTACTTTCAGGCTCTGGTATGCTGTCATTGGGATGCAGAAATCTTCTATACTGTCCTTCCCCTGACCGAAGTGGACAATGGGTTACTATGAACAAAGTGGGTGTGTTTTCTGAGCCAATCTGTACAGCTTTAACAAGTGTTTTGCTGACTTGCAGGTTTGCTTTTGGTCTGACTGAGTTATGCTTTGACACCCACTGAAGTTCTAACAGCAGTGTCTACTGTATATTCTTTTTCCCTTATCTGCCAAAGGAGGAGAATCAGATTTTCTAAACATAAGTCAAGTAACTTCCCATGCATTTACATAGGATTAAGAACTCTTAATTCTGCACGTGTGAAAACAGATTGCTCCATCACTCTACGTCTAGAATAAGAGTGGAAAGCACATGTTTGCATGCTTCTCTTGTGACCAAATGCAATAAAGTTTAACTAGAAGGGAATATTGACCCACACAAGGACAGGCTGAAGTATTTGAAAAAGCATTATTGAATAGTGTGCACTTTGTCCATGCACTTTGCAGGCATTTAAGCAAACATCCTTGTTCAGGTTTTTCTGCCCTTCAAAGTTGCAAAATACAGTCTGTTATTTAAACCAGAAGTTACAGACATAGTCTAACTCCAGGAATAAAACTACAATGATTTTTACTCCATGCAGTTAACAGTACTCACAAGCAGGAAAAAGAATGTGTGAGAGGGCAAAACATTAAGGACTATTACTCTAATACTTATTACTAGCTTCTCTAGTACTAAGCACTTGAAAAAGACATGAATGCAGAGTACAGAACAAAATACTCCTTGAGGACTTGAAAACAGGTCAGTCTTGAGGCAGATAAAAAATATTTATCACCCTCACAGTGCTAGATTTAGAAAGGCTAGATCTATTAGTTGTACTCATCTCTAGCAGACACAATCCATATTCTGAATTACTTCAGGTTTGCTTGTAATCTTGTATTGTTTCAGAGTTACAAAGAGCTTATGACTTGTTATTGACACGGAATCATCTGCTAGGTTTTAATACTAAAAAGCATAGAAATTATTATTTTAAATGACTCTGGAATTGCCTCTTCATTTCTATCATAGAATGTTTGATTTCTTTTCTCTGGTGTCCCTGCCCATAGCACGAGGGGTGCAGCTACATGATCTTTAAGGTCCTTTCTAAACCAAACCAGTCTGTGATTTATGAAGCTTTACCTGCAAATTGTGATCCTTTGTAGCCTGTGAGTTTAAATAAATGCTTCGCTAAACTAGTTGTGTAGGAGGCTGTGAAAGAAGCCTCTGTCCAGTGGGAAAGAAGCGTTAACACTGTGACATGAAAAGATGTGATCTTTATCACTGATCACTGAGCAAACACAGCCAACTTAGGCAATGACCTAGCTCTGCTAATGTGGGACATACACACCATGCACTCTGTAGAAGCAAAGGCAACAGTAACTGTAGCATTTTTGAACTACTAGACACGAACTTACTTACCCTTTAGGAATTTCTAAGAGATAGTTTTCTTATTAAAGAAACAGAAGATAGTTTAAATTGAAGGCACCGAGTTCACTATATCTTTTTTCCTTTAACAAGATTCAATTTTCTGTCCCAGTATGATCAGTGCTCAGTTTAAGAAACTCCATTTGAAAATAGAAGCAGTTAAATACTCCAGAACAAAGTAATAAAACATGTAATATGCAATACACATTGCTTTCCATAGGAAGGGTTGGTATCTCAACTACCCAGCGAGTGACCCAGTGCAACAAGCAAGTAATCAGAGCGATAGGTATCTTCAATCATTCTACCTTTGGTTGCTGAGCACTGAATTCCACAGGGTGTTAGAAAACTCAGAACTTTCCATAACGTGAACACCTGAGTACAGGAAAACAGTGAAACCACTGAATAGTAAATTGAAAAGGGCCTTCTTCAGTCAGAAAAAGTGCTCTTTATCCATTAAGTATATTACACAATACTATTGACAAATCTTTTTTGTACCTACAGGGGTGGATCCATGCAACATTTTCAAGTCCGTATTCTAATACTGCTCTTATTTTGTAAGTGACAGTGAAGGAAATTACTGATTCCAAATTTTCAGAACGTTTATCTGTCTTTAACACTAACATTTTGGTAGCTCCTATTAAAGAGGTATACCACTTACCCTAATGCTACTAGGTCTGATACATGCAACAAAGCCCATAGTTTCAACTCACCACATTCCAATTCCCACATGGGAATAAGTAATTATTATTAATAATAATCCTAATTCCCATAGGGGAATATCATGGTAATAATGTAACTGGGCACAACTGATAGAGGTATTTTTCTAGGAAGACCTCTAGTTCAAAAAAGAATCGGTGAAATCCTTGTGAATGAGCACAGCACCCTTCCAAAGATGGATTTATCACACAAGCATATCCTAAATACATATAACAAGAAGCAATGTTGTATAAAATACTCAACTGAAGTACTTTTCAAGACTAAAACCAGATTATTATGCCTGATGGTTTCACTTAAAGGTTGCTGCTACAGAAGGCAGTCATCTCAAATTCAGTATGGCAAAAGATGACTGGGAAGGTAAAATCATTTGTTTTCTGTTGCTCAGCAAGTCAATACACAAAACTGCTGCATCACCAGGGGTGGTCCTGGGTTGTAAGAGCACAACTTCACTTTCAGCTGTTGTGTCTTAAGTTACATCTGTGAGCAGTAAACTAAAAATCAGTTCAATAAAGACAGAGCTATAGGGTCACAGAAAGGCTTTACTATACTTGTTGCTTGATTTCTCCTCAATATTATTTGTGCTTCATGACTGTTTCCATCCCATCACCATGGAAAACCTTCATCTACTGATCCACGCTAAATACTGCAATGCAAGGTACCCACAAACTCAGTAAACAGGACAAATAATTTTTTATGTAAATTTATTCATCAGCTTTAATAATAGTAATACATAAATCAATGCTATGTCCAGCATAAGGTTGTATAATAAAATATGCTATTTTGAAAGATTGATTTCTAGTGCGTACATTTTAAGGGCAGTTTTCATCCAAATTGGACACATTATTTTTTTAAAAAAAATAAATAAATACAAGGCCAAAAATGCTTCCTTAATGAAAGTCCTGCTAAGTAAGACTTCAGGCTCCACATTGCTTCAAAGTACTGATCAGTACAGGTGTCTGTGTACATCAGACTTACACAAATGAGGTGGGCTCAAGCAGCATACATTTTTTGACATCTGACTCAGACCAACAGATTCAAGATTTCAATTTAGACCTTATTATTCCTCTAAAAGTTAGCATTCACCTTTCTTCTTTCTCTTTTAGGATTGTCTTGCCTTCCAGGTGTGTATCTGCTTATATGAATCCTAGCAACATCATGTGTGCAAAACACAAAGGTCCAGTCCCCTCCCAATACTACTTTTCTTGGCTTGAGATCCAGACTGCACTATCTAGTGGAACTGTTTATGAAACAAACTGCTACACAACTCAAATAAGACTACATTGCTCTTGGTGGAAAGAAAAAGACAAACTTTGGAAACAGATGGGAACATAGTGCGCTCCCAGCTCTATTTGTTATGGTTTTGGAGCTCTACAGACTTCAGAAATACAACCTCTCTGGGAGGTCTGGTGCTCAGTCACTGCTACAGCATAAAGCTTTAGGCACACTGGGTTCTGTAGGCTACAAACAGCCCACAAGAAGCTGCATTTTCAGCTTTGTTTACATGATGGCCAGTGAGTCTAACAAGTACAATGGCATTCAGATGCTCAAAGTGCAGTATGGAGGCATTCACTGACATTTGGGCTACCTTTATTTATATTCAGCAATACTAAAATCTGGTCCCAGTTCAGATTAGATACATGTGAGAAAACATATTTGGCAAATCAGAGGTATTTTATTTACTTGTGTACTTATCACATACTGTACAGTCTATTCTTTGGGCATATTTATTCTATAAATCTAGAAAAGTTTGTTTTATTTGTTTTCTGAGTTTTAAATCCTGCTGATGGAGAAATTCCCTTTTCCTTAAGAACTTACACTCAGAACTGAGTCACAAATTTTTAAAACTACTCTAATTTACATATTTTACTTTATTAAAAACCTGAAGCTTGGCCAAAGTATAAACACTTATAAACCTAGTGAAAACATCCCTGAGACACTTTCAGTAACATAGCGGTAACAGCTAGTTTTGGTCCATTATTGTTACATCCAGTTATTGAATACTGAGGGCCACAAGTACATTGGCTGTACATTCACTTCCACTCCTCTTACAAACTACTGTATCCAAGAGAAAAGCCACATTCTATTTAGTTTGATACATAATGTAATCATTAAAAATTTTATGATGAATGGCCTAGATTCAGCCCTGGTGTAATGCCTTTAATCTCAATGGAGCTCACACACTTACATTCCAGGGTTGAAGTCTGGCGACACAGATGACTGTGAAGGACAGTACCTAAAATACAAAATGGCTTAAAAGTTGCAGAGCACACCCTTCACAAGTGGCTGACATATGTTTTTGCATACCAATTATTTTGCAAACAAATGTTTTTACAAAGATTTAAGTTTAGAAGTCATACTCTCATGCCATAGGAAAATTCAGATCACCACCAGGTTCAACTCTACTGCAAGAGCAAAGTGTGCAGTTTCCACAAAAGTGCACATACAGTTACTGACTATGGAAGTACTGTGTTAGTAGACATGCAGGGTAAAAAAAAGAAAATCAATGCAAGAACTTCCTGAAAATCAGAGGGATATATCACTCTTCATTGCTCCGAAGTTGCTTTAGAGGGCCACACGGTCCAACATCTCACCGCCTTAGCGGCATTTGAGAACAAAATGAGTCAAAATTCACATACATGTAAAACAGATACATGCAAGTAATCCACCTTTTGGCTTCTTTTGCCTGGAACACTAATAATATACCAATACATCAGGCTTTAGTAGGGTTTCTGAAAACAACAGCAAAAGTAACTAAAGCTGCTTGCACTCCGAGGCAAAAACTAAGTTAGCCCTAGACTTTACCTTCCTGTACCAGTACTCCTGACCTTAGCACTTTCTTCTACATTAAATCTGAGCAGACCTGTCATTTGCAATTAAAAAAAGCCATGCTTTATAATATTACATCAACAGCTTCTGCTAAGATGAGGCTATGTTTTACTTTATCAAGTGCAACAAAAGTGTAATACAATATCTTGTACCTAGCACTCGTCTAATTTGTAATGAAACATGCAAAAAAACCCTACAAAGGTGTTTCTGTAAAGTTAAACCAAAACAGCACACTAAAAATATATTTTGGGAAAACATCAGAACTTAAGAGTCCACTTCAGGAATCCAAGAATGATGCTTATACCATTGTACATGGTAAGGGGGGAAACAGAGTAAAAACTCCACAAAAATCAAATACTATATACCAAGTTATTCTGAAGCGACTAAATAAACTACCTTGTTTTGCTCAATAGACACAAGAATTGTTCAGAATTCATGAACAAATTGAGCTAGTATAACCACTAAAAGGTATCACTGTAGGGGTCAGCAACAGAAAGTCAACACAACTTTTGAGATCAAACACTAGATGTAGGGATCCTCTGAAACACCAGCTGTCAAGATCCAATTAGGTTGTCCTCTACCAAACATGAAACACTTTCAAAGGGTCACTATAAGATGAATTTTAGCTCTCTTTGAACAGCTTCCTCAAATAGCTAAGTTATGCGTTCGACTCTAGAGAAACACCTTAGGGTCACGAAAAGCAGTATATGTGTTTAACCACTATATTTGTGTAGCAAGTTAGTAAGAGAAGTGGATCCTCTCAGACAGTAGATGTATTACCAGTTGGTGAACTGTCAGACACTTTGGGATCAGGAGTGCGGCATGAAAAAAGTTGTTTTCCCAAGGTTTTCTGTGCAAATCTGAAGTACATTATGTGGCCCATGGCAACAAAAGACACAGAAATAAGCACCAATAAGCCAAAAGCTTCAGGATTTGGGGCCAAGATAACCATGATGAAGTGCAGCAAATCAAGAAGATAATTCATGGAGTTTTGGACACCATTTATGATGCCTCTTTCAGATTCTACCACATTTTCTTGGAGCAACTGTGTGACAGTCAAATCAAAGGACCAAAGGCCTATGGAGAGAAAACACAGTTATCAGTACAACTGGACTTCTTACAGTGAACTTTCATTGCTGGCAAAATTCAATTCATGCTTTCAAACTTTCCACTTTTGCCAAAAAAGCACAGGACAAGGCTAGCTTCCTGTCAGCCTGGAACGGATTTCACACTGACAGTCAAGGGATTTACTTTCCCCTTACTAATATATCCTGAAATAATACATACAGCTTGACACATGAACTTGCCTGTAACATCTTGCTTCAATGTATCTATCAAGTTAACAATGTTTTGTTCATCTACTCCCTATTTAAGCAGCTGGTTTACAGCTATTTACAGTGTATTCATGCTAGCTATAACTGCTAGGTTTTGCGTTAGATGTTTGCAATGGAAAAAAAAAATCTAGCACATTTTAAACTAAGCAGAATACGTAATTTACCCCTAGTCTCTGTTAACACTATCTTCTATACTATTTTAGTCCATTAATGGTTCAGTTTTAAAAGCTTATCTTGCAAGCAAACTTAATACATGTGAATCTATTATTTTATTCCTCAGAATTCTACAGATGAGAACTGCTGTTCATTACATTCATGCGTTGGATTGCCTCTTCTTTCAGGAGATACTAATACAACACTAACCAGCAATGCCTCAAGAAATTAAGCATCACGCAAATAAAAGTTTCTGTTCTAAAACTCCTTCGCTAGTCAAAAGTTTAAAGTTTAGACAATTTATTTAATGAATGGATTAATTTACTGAACTCTTAAGTTTGAAGGTTTTTTTAGCAGATGTGTTTCGTACGGTTTCCAATTAATGGATGGTTTTATATGGTAGTGAAGGAAGATATCTAGAAATGAGCAAAGAAACAAGTTACATTCACCTCCAAATGTTGTAGCTTCTCTGCTATTAGTGATATATGATACGCAAAAAAATCAGTATTGCAGTCTCTGCTGTGGCAATAGTATTGAAAGATCATTTCATTTTTAGGCAAAGTGTAATGTAAAGCCTTAGAAATGTGACACAATGCTTCAACTGTAGCCTACAGGTATAAACTCAAATTTGTACTTAGTTGATAGGCACTGTACTTTTATAATTAAAAGCAGTCCATAGACCACATTTTAATAGAAACATAATACTTACCAACTCTAGCAGCAATGACTCCTGCAAACAGGAGACTAACAGAGAGCAAAGGCACAGGCTCAGGACTCATCTCTGGGTTGCTGTTAGCCGGAGTAGTAGACCCGTTTAACAAGTCGGGCATTTCAGTTGCAAAAAACACTCCAGGCTTATCTTCGGGAGATGCTATAGCAGGTAATGGCTCACTTTCAAACAGCCTAGCACTGATGTCAGCAAATGGGGAGACAGTCAAATCCATAGGACTTCCAGGCATGAACACAGAGACAGCACATAAGACCAGGCAAGCAAATTGAGCACCTCCAGAAATGAGGCCCGTGCGAACCAGGCCACATTTGCGACGAAGCCAAGTGAAAGCTACTGTGCCCATGATTCCAGTGACTGCTGAGGCACCCATCAGGAGACTTAGCACTGAGCCACTCAAACCCTGAGTGTAGGCATAGCCTGTAGTAATACAATCAAAGCCCAGAACGGTCATATATAGAAAGGCAAGACCCATGCCTGCAAGAAACACTGGCTGGTTGTAGTACGCAACCCATCCATCACGGAATGTGATGAAAGGCTCAGCAATCCGGGCACCGCAGCTCATCTCCTTCTCCTGTTCGGGCTCAAAGCCAGTTACATCTTTTTCAACAATTAACTGCACTCCTTCAGCAGGTTTCACGTCACTCTCTGTAAACAGAAATGTAACTGTTAAATACATTCTTGCCTGCAAAGTGCAGAGTGCAAACTAAGACAATTGTTTGTAGTTTGGAAGTTCACTGCTGCAGAAGTGCATCAGTTAAATTTTGCAATCAACCTCTGATTATTTAAATGTTTTAAAGTGTGCTTAAATCCCATCTGTCTAGTAAGATCAAGTAAAGTTTATCCCCATCAACTTAAACTCCTACTTAATTAATTAAACTGTGGTAGGAGAAAGCACGGCTTGCGCCTTCTCAATAGACTTGAGACTGTATGCTCTATCTCCATAAAGAAATTATTTGCTTAATGAATGCTAATGTTAGTTGGCATTTTAGCATAGCTTTCTATTTAAATGCACTGACCACAGAGAGAAGGAAATACTTAAACATCTGTCAATATCTCATGTAATGGTAAAAGACTAAGGCAGAAATCCTTGCTGAAGCCTACCAAAGCCAAAAGCTTTCAAAACTTGTCTTAAAAAAAAAAGTAAATCTCAGATCATGTTTTTCCACAATTCCATTTTCGCTCCAATACAGAAGAATGGCACTTACACTGATGACAAACAATAATCAAAAAACCCCACAGCAGTTTTTAGATTAGCAGAGTAGATAAAAACAATACAAATGTTTGGATGCCTGAGCAGTGATTTTACACTGTCAAGTTTGAAACAAACGCCACATACAGCAAGTGAGACATGAAGCTTTTTGGCAGCTTTTAAAAATGCAAGTCCTCTGCTGAAATCAGAATCCTGCAATGGCAGACTTTCTGTTACATACTGACATTAGCTAAATGCTTCATTTTTCAGGAGCACTCAAGAGCCAGCTCCAAATCTATAGGGCCTTCTATGCTCTTTATCTCGCTTCCCTATCCCAGGCTGAGATCAGCCTAGTCCAATAGCTCACTGGACCAGCTATTACCACAATGGAACTGCTGGTTATACTGGGCAAAGAACAGATTGCTTACTAGCTTTTAAAGAAAAAAAAAAGCCAGCAATTCTTCATAATATTTCTTTCAAAAAAAAAAATAAAACCCACAGCATGCTGTAGCTGGGAGCCCATAGCATGAGCTTTCAGCAGCATTCATGTACTGCTACCTTAAAAATGGGAAAATGCTTGTTTTGTATTCCAGTATCTGATGTTTCCAATTCTTCACAATAAACAGTCTGCTTCTAAAGCGATTTTAATTTCTGACATGAAAACTATTTAAAGAAATGTTAATACCAATTTTAAGATTGCTTATAGCCATAGCTATATAAATTGCAAATCACAGTTGCTCATCTTGGCCAAGGAAGCATAGTGAAAGGCTCAAGTAGATTATTTTTTTTCTCCACCATCTCCTGCAGCATGTGGAACTCACTGAAGCATGCAGGACTAGAAATACTACCTACTCTACAACCTCCTGAAAGCCTGTTACTGCTAAGTAATGAGTTAGCAAGAAAGAGCCCTGCCTACACAGGCTGTTTTGCTTATAGACACTACAGAGCAAAAGGTCCAGTTTATTAGTTATGGTATAGATGGATAAAAGCATTTCTTGCAATCAGCCCTAAGAAATAGGGCAAACTTACTCTAAAAAAATAATTTAAAAAGGACAGAATTCATTCTTTGGCTGCATTTTAAGGGATTCCTCAAATGGTTGTAAATGTTCTGTTACTTAAGAGTCTCTGTATCCACAACCTGAAACCTCCAAGCTACGAGTAAAAAGCTATACAGGCCTCAAAGCAGTGTCTGCAGAAGACAAGAGTCAACACTTTAAGTTTGACTGATTCGGTGAGTATACCGTGAATTTGAACAGTTACTTTTGTGTTTTCAGTACCTTTCTTCACATTCAGCTGTTTCAGTTCTGATTCTTCAACTTTTGCAGATTTGAGAGCCAGAGTAGGGGTTTTCTGATAAACCTTCCAGAGCAGCAGATATTCCACACACATCGACATCAGGTTCCAACCAGAAATGAATCCACAGCCAATCATTGGGGAGCCAAAGGTCATTATCTGACCAACTGCCACTGGGGCCAAGATATTGGTCAACTGATCAATTCTTCTTATTGTGGCATTCATATCTGTCAAAAATCAGTTGATGATATGAAGCAATTGCTGAACACTTACAGTGAAATACTGACAAATGTAATTGAGGATTGCACATGTATACACATCACACTAAGAAGTCTTACTCCAACTGTAAGTGCTTCCAGCAGGAGTTAGACTGCTGACCAGAGATACCTTTAAAGCATCTTAATGCTTAAGTTTACTGTGACCAACCAATATGTTTGTAAGTCAAAACCCTACTCCCACCAGTTCTGCCTGTGTGAGGTCTACCAGGTTTAGCATGCTGGATTCACAGTGGAAGTATGCTAAAGCAGGTAAAACAGTTAGTGATGGGATAAGATCACTCTTACATCCTAGTGACATTATGGACACTTAAGCCCATTTCTGTAACATTCAAACCCTGCAGGTACAACTCCAGACATTAAAAGGTACCTCATATGGCAGAATTCTTTCCTATAAAGATTATTTTAGGAACTACTATCTCCCAATATTTGACCATGTATTTCTTAATCTCCTCCATTTACTTCTAATAAATGGTGACCACAGTTCCCACCACGATAGCAGCAGACCTTTGAAATGGCTTTAAATTTCCTTATCGAGTCACACTGGCTGATGGCGGCTGTAGGCATTTTCAGAACTTAGTGAGCAAAGTCCTCACTCCTTTCTGTTCCACACTTTGATGTTTACAGTCAAAACAAGCAGTCCATTCTTAGCATGAATGCATCTTCCATTTGCTGGTAGGGGATGTCTCACCCTCCCCAGTCTTATCCACTGGAGTGGCATTACACCCTCTGGGCTCCTGTAAGCTTTCAATTAGTGGTGCCATCGTTCTATGCCTAGAAGTTGCCAGATGCTCAATGGTTCTGCATATCAGGGCTTCAGGTTGCTTAAAAGTACATCTCAAACACATTTTAGAATCCTATTATGAAATTGGAGATTTTGAAAGGCAAGTGAAATTGTCTATAAGTATGAAGCTGCTTTTCTGAATCTACAGAGAATTACTCCTTGCTATTCAAAGAAATGTTTAGGTTACTCTATTTAGAATTCAAAGTCAATTCAATGTTAATTATTTGACCAATGGTTAACTAAGACGAGTAAGTTAGATACTTGCATAACATTTGGCTTTAAAAATTCCAAGAACTAAGCTTTTGGGTTCTAAGTTATTTAAGGAAAGCTAATATTTCCACAAAGGAAAGAAACAAAGTATGAGTCAATGGAAAAATCAAATCAAGGACAATGAAGGAGGACAACTTTTTATTTCCCTATTATTTTAGTTACCTTTCCTCAAAGAGCAGCCTTAGTTAACAGTGCCAAAAGGTACAACAGTATTTGCAAACATGTCAATACTGGTGTTTGGTTTTTTACGTTAAGAAATTTCAACAGTCTCCAAATTACATTATGATTAAACACATAACAACCCTATTCAGCCTGGAAAAGATCCTTTAGATTTGTTGAACTAAGGTGCTAGGTTCAAGGGATTTTCTTGTTTTTAAATGAAGTTGCATGAGCATTCAGAGAAACCTCTTGCCTGATTTTTCAGTACAGAGTGTAAGTGGTCATACAATTCTGACATGAAGTAGCACAGAGGCAGGACTGCCTCCCATGCAGGTGTGGTCTGTACCTTATCTCATGTGTAGTAAGTAGTACAGGAACTGAGGAGACAATTTGCTGAGTAAGATCTGACACAAGAAGAAAGGTTAATGAGAACCACTAGAACTTTAAGGCTTTTATGGAGAGATAACTTTTCTACTCATGATTCACACGCATAAAGAAGTTAACCTGCACTGCTGCTCTACAGAAGGCATAACCTAGAAAGGCACTGCAGGGTCAAAAATAAAAAGCTGTGGCCGAATATGTGTATACTGGGAAACAAAAGCAAGACACTTAATGCATCTAATTAAAAACTAGCCTCTCCTGGATGAGATGGGCAAGTAAGATTCCTTCACTGGAGATAAACATCAAGAATAAATCTACAATATAGGATTCAAAACCCTAAAAGGATTCTGGCATGTAAACCGAACTCTGGGCAACTTAGGCAACTTCAAACGAACTTAAGAGTCCAGAAACTGAAATGCTGTCTAGCCCTGGAGGTATCTAAACTCTGCTTAAAGTTTTAAGTCAGGCTTAAAACTTTAGTCACAGAGTTACTTTAGTGAGCTATTAATGACTTGGCAATGTTAGGCTGTTCTGTGCCTTGTCTGCACTTCAGTATCAGTTCCTCTTTCTGAGGAGGCTTAAGTTCCCATATAGGAATGATTCAGAGCCCATATAACCTGTCCAAGTTCACTGCAAAAAAATGCTGCTTCTCATACACTGTTACAATGAAAGCAGCACAGCTAAGATCAATCATACATCCTTGGTTTGAATGGCCTTGGGACCAGCAAAAGTGAGTCAGGTTTAACATGGCCTTGGAGAGGACCCCAAACAGTATCTCGCATTCAAATAGTGTCATAATGCCAAGCTGCAGTAAAATTTGAATGGAAACTCACTCTCTCTCCCAAAAAGAGAAAAGAAAGGGGGGAAAGGAGGAAAAATATTTGCTAGGCAAAAAATAAGATGAAGTCTGTAGTCTAATACCAAAGGTATCAGATGTCAGAGGAACACAGAGCTTTCAGCTCCAACTGAAGAGTGTTCTCAGGTCTGAGTTAAGACATCTAGTGCTACAGAAGTGCAAGATTTTAAATAGATCTGCATGAACAGCATTTCCTCCTGACAGTTTCCCGATCTGCCTCCTTTACAGTTCTGGACTTCATTCTCGTGTACCTCTTTCTTTGATCCCTATGTGAGGAGCCCAGTTACGCAACAGTTTTCTGTTTCATTCCACAGACCTAAAAATAAAGTGTTGCAACACTTGGCTTTAAATGCCTGAAGTTAAATAGCTTTTCTATTAAACACTGGTTATTTGATTTAAGTGTGGTGCATGTTTATTTGTCTGGCAAGAATAAATTTCTCCTGACAAAGCTGCAGCAGGACTAAAAGGAGGACAAAACAAGTTTAGGGATGCCTAACTGAATTATGGTCACAACAGTAATTTCTAATCTCAGCAAGTGTAATCCAAAGCAGGAAAGAGGAAAATAAATGCTGCCCTTTTTATCTGCTGTTTTCTCATAATACATGGAACTCAAAGATGTGCTGACCTCTGTAAAACTCTAATCTAAAGAACAAGCTTGGAAAGTAACACACTGAAGGCATTAAAAAGGCAACGTATTTCACCTGCCAGTTTGCTTCTGTCTTCCCCAGCAATCACAACAATCCAGTCCCTCTGAATTGTGATGGCTGTGGCAGTGCTGGCCAAATTGGCAATATTTGCTATTGTGATAACCAGGATATAGCACATCGTCTAGAGAAACGGGGGGGAAAGAGTTACAATGTGAGAAAATTGATGAAGGGAGATCTCCACTCGTACCCTGTAAAACCAGAAAAGACACTTTTGCATTTGAATTCATACATTTCAGTGTTATTCTTCAGACAAAATAAGACCAAGTCTACTTTACAATTCTTGAAAGGAAACAACCACCTCTGTTTATCCAACTAGCTCAAAGTTCCCTTTTCCAGCTTTAGCTCCCAGGGATGTCTGAACAGACTAGAGGCAAAAAAAATTCATGTCTCCCATGCTCCCCAAAATTTCTTTGTAAGTTAATTCCTTATTAACAAGTTCAAGCACTCACAAGAAGCCATCCATGGTATAAGGTCAAAAGCTGTGTCTTAAACAAGAAGATAATCATCAGGATAATACCACACAGGATGACGGATGCATTCTGTACAACCAGGGATGTCTGGGCCACTGTTTTAAATCAAAACAGAGAGCAATAGTTATGATCATAAGAATGAGCTAACTATAAGCTTAAGGAGGTTATAAGTAAGGAACACGCAAATATTCTTTAAAACTTTTTATTTTCCCATTTCCCCCCTAAAATATAAGTGGTAAAACTACATTTCAGATGTTGAATCTTCCATTGTCTTAGAGAAACAAATACCTGTTGTAACTTCACAGCTCTGAACAATTCTTTGCTCTTAATTTCAGTCCAAGTAGTTCTTTTCTCAATCAAAATCCAAACTGTACCTGTTTAAATGCTGACACTATTTTTAAGCAGGTAAAACCAAGACTTGATGCTCTAAAATTCTTCTTCAGCATACCATGGAATGATATTACAAACTTTTGGAAAACAAAAATGTGTAAGAAGAACTTGATGCCTTGTTATTAATAAATGACTGCAGACTACAGCAACAAGTAATTTGAGTGTATGTTAGTATTAGACGATAAAGGATTTGGTCTGTAGCCCTTCAAGTTTTGTGCTTTTTACCTTTTGCATTTCTATGCATCTCTATATATCATACAGGTTTAGCCTGAGTAGCAGACATAGCATGATGTAAACTGCTTTGCTCCTGTCCTTAACACTACCTCTGTATAATCATTACTACTCTGAAAAACTACCTTTCTGAAAAAAACCCTGTGCAAGCCCCATTCTCGTATTTGACTTGAAGAGTTAACTCTATTAGCCTTATCTTTTGCCATTAATTTGATCCATCCTTAAATAAATAACCTGCTCTGGGCATCTAACCTTTGAGCCTGGAGTTCTTGTCCACCCAGTCTCCAATAATGGCTCCCAGGAGAAGAACTGATCCCGCCACAACCAGTCCATAGACTGCAGTCAGGAGTAAGCTGTTTCCATAGAGTTCAACCAGGAATACAGACACAGCAAAATGCCACATACGATCTCCCTTTAAGAGTAACAGAGAGTACATACACAGCATTACAATTTGTACTTTCCAAGCACATGGGTTGACTACTTCATTAATGCCCTGATGAAAATCTGTATGAAAATAAAGGTTCGTTACACATCCAGTGGTGTGCAGGGGGTTTTGTTTGTTAGGGGAGTTGGGTTTTTGTTGTTGGTTTTTTTTGATGACTGCATCCCACCACCATCGGTTTTATCCCACTATCATCTGCTCTAATCAACTGCAACATAATTGCTTGCAACACCACATTAAAAACCCCAGCTATTTTTCATTATAATATTAAAGGACAAAGCCTGTTAGCAGCCACATGCAACAAATCCCAGAAAGCTTACATAGATTCTTCAGCACAGATCAAGTATTACCAATAGATTTATTGATTACTGTTATTATTTATATAACTTTTCAAGATGAAAGTTTTCTCTTAGATGATCGAAACTTAAATGCTGCTTTAAAACGTAAGAGCAGCACAAGCCAAAGCTTGCTATAATACAATTCAGGATAGCCACGGTAAATCAGGAAAGGTGTTGTACTAAATGTTAGCTAAAGTTTCTAAAGTCAATGACTTAAGCTCTTTTTAATAATGTTAATAGGATATTACTAAGAGAATATCAGAACTCATTTAATCTACTGCAAACTCATGGCTAGTTCAACCTACTTAGCCTATTGCGAGTTAACCTAGTGCTTAGAATGCAAGATTTTCATGTTGTGAGACCACTTACTACAGATAAAAAAGAAGCCCAAAATGCTGAACATATCCAAGCGATTTTCATACTATACACAGTATTTTTAGGTTTGCTACTAAAAGTCCTGTATCTTGCTAATGTAGACACCAAGGTTTTTCTGTTATTACATGATGGGAGTCACATCTCATTTTGCTTTTAAACATATTGCAAGAAATGCCCTACAGAAAATGCTTTATGTATCAATAACAAAAGCAGATTAATAGAAACAACTCATACTATTCTAGGGCACCTATATGTTTACTAAGGGTCCCTAATGTTAGTCTTTTATAAACCAGTCTTTCTTCTGCTGCCTTAAATAAGCAATTGCTATGTGATACAGCAACAGTAAAGATTTCTAAGGACCTCCAGTATTTTACAGGATTGGGGGAGGTGTAACATAAAAGCACTTCTAAAAAGCAAAGTCTGCCAAATCTAACATACCATGTAACACAGCAATCAAGAGATACATAAAAAGCATGCTATTTGGAGGGTCAAAGTAATTGTGAAGTTTGATTAAAGTCTTCAGTGTAGCATAGAAAAAGAGAATTTGGCTTTTAATGTTACTGAAGTTGTCTAAATGAGGTTTCTTCAAACATTGTAATGTGTAAACATTCATATTTGCTTCCTTAACCACTGGCAGAAAAAAACCCTACAACCTAATCATGTGGGGAATAAAAAAATTTACCTGTTCAAGGAAAAACTCTGGGGCTTTTCTGTATTTATTTTTTTTTATTTAAACTGATTAAATAAAAGAAAAAAAAGGAAAATATAAGCATACCCAGAATATTTTGAACAGGCCAATCCACACAGATAACTCTGAAGCTGTACCAAACTGGGAGAATGCGCTTCTTTCAAGAATTCAAAAAGAGGCAAACAAAACCAACGCATAAAGAGCGAGCAGAGATAAATTAGTGTTACAGAAGAATAATATTAGTGAATTGTAGGAGTTTGAAGCAGTATGTAATTTCAAGCTAGGATCTACTGAAATTTAAATAGTAAATACTGCCTTCAGAAATCAGCAAACCGTTGATTATATATCCTTAATCCCACTTTAAGATGTCTCAAATGTGGATATTTCAACACTTCAAAATAAATAACTACAGCTGTTTAGCCTCACCAGCCTTTTAAAGATGGTTCTTGCTCTTCTGTCATTATAATTACCCTTATAATCATCTCGGACTGAATGTAAACACTGTACACTGAGTAGCCAACATGTGAAGCAGCACAGGCTACTACCTACCTACCAACAGGCCTCCCAAGGCCCGAGTAGCACAGATAAGGCTGGGAAGTTGCAGCTGACTTCCTGGAAATCATTAGGCCTGGTACCAACAAGGCAAAACCAGTTTCATTGTTCTTTCTTTACTGACGAGTGATAGACAGCAGTGAACTAAAAAAATATAGGCAACAGCGTAAGGTCTGAGACTGCAGTTCAGCAGTACAGTGCAGCCTATTAAGATCAAGACCAAGGACATATTCAAATGCTTTACTGAACAAGAGCCTAAGACATAGTCTAGACTTTGTCAAAGTCCAAACATATGTGGAGGTGTGACATGTGTAATGATTTACAGCTCTTGGTATTTGGGAATGGCTTAGTAACACAGAAGCCAAATTAGCTCTCAATTCCAGCATAACCACATTTCTAGCAGGTTTTGTGTTGCAGATACAGCCATTTTAGAACAAGATGATCCATTTCTTAGAGTTCTGAAGATTAAGGTGCTTGTTTATTACTCCTGTTAGCAAAACCACTCAGACTACAGGACCACTAGAGCTTAGGAAGTACAAAAAGGTGCAGTCCTGTGCCCAGTTTTGTGAAAGTAAGTTGTATTTCTGTTGCTTCAGCAGGTTTGGTTGATTTGAGTCAAGATATTCAGCACAAAAGAAAGCACACTGAAACAAGGAGTACACTATTAGTACAGCTAAGCAGCTGAACTGACATCTTGCAGCCTAATGTTCATTATGGTGTGTGACATTGTTTTCAAACTCTGCTTTGTCACCTTTACTCATGTGCTCAGAGAGCAGCCCCGCTCCGGAGCTCTGAGGTGCTCATCAGAGAGGAGTAAGCAGGGCTGGCCAAATTGCCAGGTACAGGCACTGTGGGCATGGCTGACAAACTGCTGCAGGGAACAAGCTGGCCTCCAAACAGCAGTGAGACAAACACCACTTCTCAGCTACCATTAATAACAGCTAAAACATTGCACTTGTTTAAACAAGTTTGATGCCACTCTGAGCCTCCTTCCATTAACAGAAACATCAATATGACCTTTCAGGTTAGTGAAAGTGAGGAGCTGCCAGAGTTCGCAGTGCAATGTTGTAACAACTGTACCAGCCATTTGTTCAGTGCTATACAAAGCACACATTAAACCAGTCCAGATCCAGGACTACACATAAAATAGGGAGCATCAGGGAGAAAACTTTCCACTTCTTTTGAATCAAGCCATTGGATGGAGACTTGAGATTGTATTACGAGATACCAATATTCTTCATTGTACTAGATGGAATAGAAGCATGTAATCTATTTTTAGTGAACATTTTCAAGATTTTTAGTATCTTTCAAGTGATTAAAAACTGGTGTAGCAAGTTACTTTAGTAGAGAAGGAAAACATTTCAGAAGGCAAGCATTTTGACAGAAAAAGAGATGACAACTGGCACTCTCAACAGATTTGCTAATGACTAGCTAATGGGTCCATTCAAAACACTGTATTTCCCACGAGTAAGTGCACTTAAGCACACAAGTGCTTCAGATACATGTTGCAATGGACCATCTTTCATTCTGCTATGGACTATGCTTAATCTCTTTCACTTGGAACTTACTTTATAAAGAATCTCACTGGTTCTGTAGTTACATAAACCCATAAAAAGGTACTGAACCAGGCCTTCAGGAAACCTGAATACTGCACTACTGAAAACTGGATCTAGTGCAGCACCATACAATGTAAAGATTACGAAGGTCTTTAACAGCTAGGTGTTGTAACAAGAACTCTGCCTTCGTGGTGGTATCCTACTTCATGAGTATTTTTTTGGAAAGTACCAATAATGTGCATTGGTAGATTAATAAAACCCTACTTCCACCAGGCCAGTGTTTTACTTACCCAAGTGGACAGCGCATGCCCAAGGTAAAGGAGAAACTTTGCCGAGGTAAAATAGGCAACCACAGATCCTAAACGAGAAACAACAAACAAATGCTAAAGGCGACCCGGGCACACGCACCGAACCGCTGGAGGAACCCAACGCCGCTTTCAGCGCCAAGCCGCCCGCGTCGGAGCCCCCCGTGCCGGCCCCACCACCGTCGCCCGACGAGCGGCCCCGGCCGCCGCCTCCCCGGCCGCGCACTGACCGCAGCGCCGCCGCTCGCCCGCCGGCTCCGCTCCCCGCGCCATGCTGGCCCGCTCAGCCGACAGGAGGCGGGGGGACGCGCGGCTTCGCTCCGTGTTGCCTTCCCCGACTTAGCTAGCACTGTAGCTGAAGTCGGAAAGCCTTTGCCTTATGCGGCGCGGGCGGCCGGGGACGCTCCGCCGCGGAGGGGCCGAGCGCCGTGCGACGCTCGGCGCGGTGCGAAAACCCGCAGCCGCCCGATGCGCGGACGCTTTGGCCTCGGGAGAGCGCCGCGCACCGCCCTTTGTAGGCCGTGGAAGGACCGCCCCACACGGACCGCCCCAGGGGCGGCCCCGGCCCGCCGGAGCAGCGCTCGGCAGGGTACGGCCACCGGGCACCACCGGGGATAGCCGGGCCGGATTTGCGTGCCCGGCGGCTTGCTCGGCGATGGACCCCGAGACTAGCTCCGAAAGTGTCACAGTGTGCTTTCTGAAAGCACGGAAGGTCGCCAGTGTTCTTGGCTTGGGTTTGCTCTTTCTTGTTGCCTTTCTCTTTTCTGACGTTTTAAAAGCTGAGAAATTCTTGACTGTTCAAATACACCTAGAAGCTGGGTTGTAAGACAGGCTGCATTTTTATCACAAGGCTGCAGCTGAAATACCTGGAAATGACAGCTCTCCCAATTCATACCTTTCAAAAAGAACCCCCAACAAACTAACAAGCTACCAAAATTTAAGCTGTTTAACTGAAATAACCTGTCCTCAGGAAGATGATGCAGAATTCACTCATTTGATGCTGGCTCAGAGCCTGCTTCAGATGAACTATCCTGGTTCCTACCATAAACACTGGTTTTTGCACCCTATGTGACCTACTTTTAGTCCTGACCACCAGCAAAACCTGCATCTCCACAGAATGTACAAAATCAAAATGTTCAGCAGGCTAGGGTTTTTTCCAGATACTATGAAAACGACTAAGAACTATGTCCTCATGCTTCAGAAAACATGATTGCTCCTGACTGCCAGAGCTAATTTTTTCACTGTGTAAGACTGCAAAGATCCCTCCTATATGTGTAAACTTGCTTTTGGTTTGTTTTGTTTTCTGGTGGATTGTTTTTTTTCCCCCAAGAATATAGGCCATCCCAGAAGCAAATGTCTGATGTAACAGACCAATAAGCTGTTCCGGTTTTGCCACTCCTGTGATCTTGTTCAAAGTATTTCTTGTATTAATTAGATGACTTTCTATGCATGAATCACAGTTTACCCTTTGCGTAAAGAGAACTGGGGAGAAATAATACAGAAATAAAAATCCATATAAACATAGGAAGCCTGAAATTACTATTTGGTTATCCTTAGAAAATGCACAAAATCTTTTCCCAGATTGGCATCAAAAGTAGGGGAAATTTTCTTGATGGCTCATCTTATAAAGCCTCACTGCTTAAACTGTGTTCTTCTTTCCTAACGGACTAAAAGAGAACGATTTTTCCTAAAGCTGAACATTTTTAGTATTATTAGCCCATATTAAATAAATGACCTACAGTTTAGGTTTGGATGGACAAGGAGCTGCTGAGCAAACTCAGAATGAAAAAAGATGCTTCCAAAAGGTGGAAGTGAGGGCAGATGGCCTGGGAGGAATACAAGGACATTGTCTGGGAAGCTAGGGACCAGGTGGGAAAAGCTAAGGCCTAGCTAGAATTGAGTCTGGCCAGAGATGTCAAGGATAACAGGAAGGGCTTATGTTGCCGCCAAAAGAAGCACCAGGGATGTGAGCCCTCTCCAAAAGGAAACAGAAAAACTGGCTACCTCGGATTTGGAGAAGGCTGAGGTTCTCAATGACTTCTTTGCCTCAGTCTTCACTGGCAAAGGCTCTGACCATGCCACTCAAGTCACGAAAGACATATGCAGGGACTGGAAGAATGAAAACCTTTTAAGCCCACTGTAGGAGAGGATCAGGTTCAAGATCATCTTAGGAACCTGAATGTGCACAAGACTATGAAACCCGATGAAATCCATCCGCGGGTCCTGAAGGAGCTGGCGAATGAAGTTGCTGAGCCACTGGCCATCATATTTGAAAAATCGTGGCAGTCAGGTGAAGTCCCCGATGACTGGCAAAAGGGAAATATAACCCCCATTTTCAAGAAGGGAAAAATGCATGACCCGGGGAATTACAGACCAGTCAGTCTCACCTCTGTGCCTGGCAAACTCTTGGAGCAGATTCTCCTGGAAGGCATGCTAAGGCACATGAAAAACAAGGAGGTGGTTGGTGACAGCCAGCATGGCTTCACTAAGGGGAAATCCTGCCTGACCAATTTGGCGGCCTTCTGTGATGGGGCTGCAGAACTGATGGACAGGGGCAGAGCAGTTGACGTCATCTACCTGGACTTGTGCAAAGCGTTCGACACTGTCCCACACGACATCCTTGTCTCTAAATTGGAGAGACATCAATTTGATGGGTGGACCACTCGGTGGATACAGAACTGGCTGGGTGGCCGCACGCAAAGAGTTGTGGTCAATGGCTCGATGTCCGGCTGGAGACCGGTAACGAGTGGTGTCCCTCAGGGATCGGTGTTGGGACCGGTCTTGTTCAACATCTTTGTCGGTGACATGGACAGTGGGATTGAGTGCGCCCTCAGCAAGTTTGCCGATGACACCAAGCGGTGTGGTTCGGTTGATACGCTGGAGGGAAGGGATGCCATCCAGAGGGACCTCGACACGCTTGTGAGGTGGCCAATGCCAACCTCATGAAGTGCATGGTCCTACACCTGGGTCAGGGCAATGCCAGGCACAACTATAGGCTGGGCAGTGAAGTGATTCAGAGCACCCTTGTGGAGAAGGACTTAGGGGTGTTAGTCAATGAGAAACTGAATATGGGCCGGCTTCAGTGCACACTCGCAGCGCAGAAAGCCAACTGTATCCTGGGCTGCATCAAGAGGAGCATGACCAGCAGGTCGAAGGAGGTGATCCTGCCCCTCTACTCTGCTCTCATGAGACCTCACTTGGAGCATTGTGTGCAGTTCTGGTGTCCTCAACATAAAAATGACATGGAACTGTTGGAACAAGTCCAGAGGAGGGCCACGAGGATGATCAGGGGACTGGAGCACCTCCTGTATGGAGACAGGCTGAGAAAGTTGGGGCTGTTCAGCCTGGAGAAGAGAAGGCTGCGTGGAGACCTAATTAATATCTGAAGGGGGCCTACAAGGATGCCGGAGAGCGACTTTTCATCAGGGAATGTAGTGACAGGACAAGGAGAAATTTAGGCTGGATACAAGGAAGAAGTTCTTTATTGTGAGGGTGGTGAAGCACTGGAACAAGTTGCCCAAAGAAGTTGTGAACGTTCCATCCCTGGCAGCGTGCAAGGCCAGGATGCACAAAGCCTTAGGTGACATGGTCCAGTGTGAGGTGTCCCTGCCCGTGGCGGGGGGTGGAACTAGATGATCTTAAGGTCCTTTCCAACCTTAACTATTCTATGATTCTGTATCACAGTCAACTCATGCTTAATTGGTTTAAAATTTATTAACTGTCAGTGCTTTCACCTTCGCTGACAATCTTGCTGTAGTCCACAAATAGATGCACTAAATTAACCCAGGTTTCTTCTGAAATAGGGCCCTCATTGGTGTCTGAGTTACCAGTACCTTAGGCACAAAGGCAACGCACAACCTGGAGGAGCACTGCGGGATACCTGTGGTGGACCCTACAGTCCAACACGTTTGACTTATCTTTTCAAACCCTGTTGCTGCTGGCACTTTGGGCCACTGGCACATTTGTTTACTGGACTAGATGGATCCAGTGCCTGATCTGGTCTGTCAGGTACCATGTGCAATATAGCAGCAGCAGAACTGGATCCTAAAGGGATAGATTCTCCAAACAGTAAGACTAGGTAGGAACACTTGCCAGAAAAGCACTGCTGTTTGGACTGTTTTTGTTACTAGAAAACAATTTGGATGAATTAAGAGTTTAAATAAACATTTCTGGTCGGATGCTCACTGTACTTTATACATGTTCATTGGATTTTATAGGTGAAATTATAGAATAATAGAATAGTTCGGGTTGGAAAGGACCTTAAGATCATCTAGTTCCAACCCCTCTGCCATGGACAGGACACCTCACACTAAACCATGTCACCCAAGGCCTCATCCAACCTGGCCTCGAGCACTGCCAAGGACGGAGCGTTCACAACTTCCTTGGGGAACCCATTCCAGTGCCTCACCACCCTTACAGTAGAGAATGTCCTCCTTATATCCAATCTAAACTTCCCTGTTTAAGTTTTAACCCGTTACCCCTTGTCTTATTATCATCTTCATTATTTTTTCCTACTGGGTAAGGAATCCTTTTTGGTTGGTTGGTTGGTTGGTTGGTTTTTTCCTGATACTTAATGCATGAGAAAAGGCCAAGAAAACATGCCTACCATCCTTTTATGCCTCATCCCTGGCAGTGTTAAAAGCCAGGCTGGATGGAGCCTTGAGCAACCTGGTCTGGTGGAAGGTGTCCCTGCCCATGGCATGGGGGTTGGAGCTAGATGAGCTTTAGGGTCCTTTCCAACCAAAACCATTCTGTGATTCTATAATCCTTTGCAATTTAAAAAGCAATGGCTCCTATACCTCTCTGTGATTTCTCATGCAGAAGTATGTATAGTCTGTTCAGTATGTACCTGGTGAATCCACTGTGCCTATGAAATACTGACTGTACTGGATGTTGGTGAAAGTTTGTATTGTTCCTTGCATACAAGCAACCTAGACTTGATCTGCACACAATGAAGTCAGCCTGTCCACAGTGCACAATGTGTGATGCATAGATTTGCATAGTGCAAATAAACAGTGCAGTTCACACACCAGAGGTCATGCATGTCCCAGACACATCAGAGTCACTGCACATGGGACACAGGGTACCTACCACCAATAGGTCTTGTAGGTATCATCCAGAATTTGTTGAAGCTGAAGGCAGTAACAGCACCTTTTCTAACAATTTGCCTGTCCAGAGGTCCTAGACACATAATACAGCTAAAAGGCCATAGCTGCTTTATGAAGCATGTATCTACTTTCAAAAGCAGTGGATCTGGCAGGTAGGGGAAATCCATAGTTTTTCTCCTGAATTTGCCACCACTTTGCTGCATGATTTTTCCCCAGATGCTTACTGAAAGAAGTCTGTGATCAGGTTTCTTTTCCTGTCAAACAGGGAATAACAGAACATTCCTTACAAGACTGATGTTAATCCTAACACAGTAGCTTGAGCACTTTGATTTTTAAATCTAAGATGCTGCTAGGAAACTCCCAAATGTTTTTATTAATACTCCAGTAAATCCAGATTTTATGAGATTGCTTTGTGAAGCCCTTGTGAATATTTTTAAAGCTGAAGCTCTTGTTTCAGGTTGGCTGCTCACTGGAGTCTTTTCATCACAATATGTACAGATTCCTGATGTACTTAGGGAGGTGTTTAATAGCTGGAAGCTGTATGAGAGGAGTTACCAGTTTTACTTGGTATAGACCTGACCCAGCAGTCTTACGGCAATTATTTACCTAATGAGACAACATGCCAGCTGGGGATTTGAGCCCAGGTCTGACTAATTGTTACTGGCAGAGTGGAAGTGGAGAGAAAAAAGTGGGATTTTGGAGACACAAGGTACTTCTTTTGTCTGAACACAGGTGCAAGAAGATGTCTTTAGACATTCCTTTACAATAAGGGCAATCAGTGTGTGCAGAAGCCTTGGATTATGGTAGCAAGAGTTGAGCAAAGCAGTAAGACAACCTTGCTATGCAGATAATCCTGGCTTTCCACCACTCTTTGGAATATACATGGTTGAGGGCAGTCCTATGGCCTCTTCTATCGCAAGGCAAGACTGGTGATGTTTCCTGCTTTTACCTACATCTCTGCTGTTCCTATAGAAAGGCTTAATAATTTCTTTCATTACTACTTTTCCAGATTATTAGATAGCACAATTTATCTTTGTTTTGTTTTGTTTTGTTTTTTTTTCATGTGAGGAAAACCTTTTCAGACTGTATATTTACTGCTTTTTGTAGCTGTCACAACAGCATTTTCCTCTCAATAATCTTTTAATCCTTTACAGCACATCACTGGAGACGCACACGAATTAACAAAACATGTATTTATGTTACCATCTTCCTAGATTACCAACTTCCTAAAGTTTTTCAGTGGATTAATTCCTTATGCTTTAAGAAAAATGTATGACTGATGTAATTTCTCTAGTTACTGAGTGAAGAGATGTAACTGCTAGATTAATCTTTAGTACTTGTTTCAGATTAATACATAAAAATAATTTCACTCAAAAGCCAGAAACATTCTTCAAACTGTTTCTAATGAGACAGCAGATGAGAACGGAGAAAAGTTACAGTGTATTTAACTTGTCTGGCAACAATACAACTAAAAGATGTAAACACTTTAAAATGTTTTCGTTATTGGTAAGCACGTAACTATGATGCCAAAAATATTCAAAGATACACTTTCAGGAAAGACATGTCTTGAAAAATAAGAGAGGATACATTTTGGCTTTAAACAGCTTCCCACATCAGTGGCAGCCTCTTTATGCACTGTGCTTGTAATAGAGCTCCTGAATCTAGAGCAGGAGCAATTTTACAAAATAATACCCACAAATGTCATCATGGTTTCACCAAAGAGGCATGAATAATAGTGAGAGACCTCATGTACGCTCAGATCTTACCCTTAGCTGAGAGGTTGCATGATGTTTAATTATCATGACCTTACCATCCTTCATTAAGGTGCCCCTCTTGGTGTGCAAAGTGGTTTTTTACTCATTTAGCTTACACAAGGCCCAGCAAAACTTGAAAATATATATACAAGCTGTGTCTTTTGAAGGTGAAGTGCAGAAGCCTTTACTGAAGGCTTTACTGCTGTGATTTAGGCATGGAAAGCTATGGCTCTTTTGCTCATAATCCCACATATTCAACCTCAAACAACTGTTTTTCACTGAGCTTGTAATGCACTTGCAGAAGGAAACACAGGTTTTTCAGGATTCCAGCTTCCTTTCAAAAGAGATACTTTTTACTCCAAAACTGTGAGTTTCACTTACATGTAAAGTAATCTGAATATCTATACTTATTAATCTTTATTAAGTAAATGTCCACTCCCTTCCAATTCCCCTGAGATCCAGAATATGATGCTTCTCTTGGATTTGTTATTCTCAGACTTCGAAGTGGTAGCTGCTGCCTCTCAGGGCTAGGTGACAGACTACCTTCATTTTAACCCAAAACAATCATCATTTCTATGACCAGAGCTAGACTCCTGTGACAGACTCTTGTGGGAAAACCATCCAGAAGCTCTAGCAAATTCAGGATTCAGAAGTTGGTTTGGAGGGGCTAGAATTAATCTAGCTTATAGAAAACTCCAGCTCACAGACTTGAACCATCTCAGTGCTCACATGCTCAAACTAAGATGTTTGTGACTGAAAAGTGATAATCTAACTTGTGATCAAAAGAACTTGCTTAAAATCCTACACTATATGTAATAACTTGTTTCAGTAAGAGGCTTCTTTTGCCCAATCCTTCAGTCATGAGAAAACACTCTACACAAAACACAAAAACGGAGCACAGCTTGTACCAAATGAGAAAAAAGTAATTAAAAGAAAGGAAGACACCACATCTATGAGGAATAAGTGGATGTTTCACATCTAAATGTCAGTAGCAGTATTTTTGCAAGCTCCCAATATCATACTCAACATCCACTGTCAAAGGTGGGAATTAGTGACTCAAATTGGAACACTGTGTCCAGGAAGAGGCTGAAATGAGTCTGGAGGGGAAGATAACAACCTGTCAGTGAGTTAAGCTCATTTTGTTTGTTTTCTTCATTAGAACTTACTGCAGTTTGTCTCCTACAGGGTGTCATTGTTCTGTTAGTAGACAATACAACAACACTTCATAAACACTATTTTATTTCCTGTTTGTGTTTTAGAATGCAGTATGAAAATATTGGGATTTGTTATTTTCCCCACGGCCTTCTAATACCTATAATTTTTGCCTTTATTTATTAATTCAGTGTTCCGGAGTTTTGATACATACAATAAAATCAAATGTGAAAGCAAGTCAGACAGGATTTATATTCCTTATAAAATGAAGCCCTGTTATAAGTAGAGAGCATACTTCTCTTGAACAACTCCCATTGAAGATTATGGTTGACCTCTTTAAGACAGTCAGATTTTTACATCCCTGCTCAGCTTTCTGCAATATTTTATTCTGATTCTATGCCAAGAAAATACTTTAAGACACATTTTTAGCTTCAGGCACATGTTTAGTTTCCATGGATTTCAATAAAATTGAAAAAAAAAGGATCATAAATTTAAGACTTTTAGGAAAAGAAACGAACCAGGAAACTTTCTTGTGACCTGCCATTAGTCAGAGCTGAACAATCTGTAGTATCAGTGATCTCACAGCAGGAGAAAGGAGATCCCTCAGGAGTGCTTCAGTTGCATTATCAACTGGGTGTTCTCCCAGAACAGCCTTTATGAAAACGTTTGTCTTTGGAGACCAATATTACCTTATGTTCAAATTAGCCACAATTTCAAAGTAAATTTCTGGAAGGCAAAGCATGAAGTAGAAGTGCTTAGAATTACATGACAAAGTAACCATATATCAGCAAATAAAATCATTAATTTAACTGTTCTGCAGTTACACAAATAACATCCTCCTCACATCAGTTTTGCAGGTGAGTGAATATGCGTGGAGCCTTTAGCCCATATACGGCACCTTATGTGACCAGGGCTTTGCACTGGGGCATAAGACTGCCAGATAAATCTTTAGCAAAATCCACACAGATCAGTCTAGCATGCATTTATAGGAATGAGAAGAACCTCATACTACCATCTGACTGTACCTGATGCTAGACAGTGATTAACTAAGTTGCCATACCTTACTAAGAATTAATAAGACAGTCTTTTCCCCTTTTGCAACACCATTAATACAATTCTTTGGTGTTCACGCTGTATTGATTATTTATAATAACCCATGTAGTAATTAGCCATCATTCTACAATTACTTAGCCTTCAATTCTCATAAATTCTAGCCTTAGCTTTCAAAGAGTAGTTTACTCATCAGACTCAACCTGATACCTTCTTGTCACTGATGTATGACTTCACTAACACTAGTAAACATCAACTAACTATTGGTTCAGCCAGCTAAAGCTGTTCCCATGGAAAGCTTTGTCCACCTTCAGGCTTTTTTCCTAAAAGGTCTTCAGCATTAATAAACGATTGAAATATCAAAAAGAAAACCTGAAAAAATAAGTTTGCTCTAAAATTTCTTTAAAGTAGCTTTAACAAGACTATTCATATTATTACTTTCATTTTCTCATTTGTCTGAAGTGAAAGTTAACATAATACCAAGGGAAGGACTCCTCTCTGTTCCATTAATGATGCCTGTGTCCCGACTCATACTGCTGAGGTACTGCTGGGTAGACCCCCACCCCAATATCCAATATGGTATGTCCAATCTGCTGGCATCAGTATATTTATGTAGCTGCGCTCAGGGACAAGATACTAACCCCTCTCCCTCAGAGTGTTTTTGAAAGAGATAGTCTTTGGCCACAGTGGTGGTCTTAGTGCTCGCTTTCAGCTTTGTGCACGCACTGCTCAATCAGAGCTGAAAATATGGCTTACAGTATCTGCAGAGCTCTTTTTTTGTTTGTTTGTTTCAATATCTTAAGCACAAATCTACTCCTTAGCTTAAATGAAGCTAACAAGAAAAAACAAATATGACTGATAGCTTGCTGTTATCTTGCTATAATACTTCTCCACCCTATTATTATGGCTAGCACTCCCAAGTGGATGGAATGACCTGTTATTCTATCCCAGGTAATTGGCTAAAGTACAATTTTTCATGGAACATTTATGCCCAATGGCCCAAATTTGATACATTTAATTAAGGGAAATAAAATCTCTATATAAGTGCCCATTGAAAATTTGAAAAACAAGTGTGGTCAACATTTCAATAGAAGGTTCACCAGAAGCAAATGCAAGGTCTTATACATAGGATGGAATAACTCCATTCAACAGTACAGGCCAGGGAACAACTGTATAAGAAGCAGCTTTGAAGAAATGGATGGGGGAGGCCTGGTGGACAAGTGGAACATGAATTGGCTGAACATGAAGCAGAGTGTCTTTTCAGCAAAGAAAGAAGACCAACTGTGTTTTGAGCTGGTTTAACAACAGCGTAGTCAGCAGGAGCAGGGAATTCATCCTTTCCCCTGTTTGGCACTTGTCAGGCTGCATCTGGAGCACTGCAATCAGGTTTTGGTTCCTCTGGACAAGAAAGACATCGACATATTGGAGTGAGTTCAGCAAGAACTGGAGCACGCCACATAAGAGCAGAGGCTGAGGGAGTAGAGTCTGTCACAGTAGAGAAGACTGAAGGCACATCTATTGTCAGAAGATACAGAGAAGATGGAGCGGGACTCTTCTCCAAGGTGCACAGTAATAGTACAAAAGGCAACAGATACAAGTTGGAACATGAGGAATTTCAATAGCTACAATAGTAATTTTTTACCACAGAAGTGGTCAGATACTGGAATGGAGTCCCCAGAAAGGCTAGGGAATTCCCATCCTGGGGGCGTCCAGAACACAAGCGGACAAGTCCTTGAGTAATATGCTCTGGGACCTACTATGAACAGGGTATTGGCTTAGACCTCCAGAGGTCGCTTCCAACCTAAATGATTCTATGACGATGGCAACTTTAGCACCTTTAGGACTCAACTTCTCAAACTGTGGACTGTGGAACTCTCTTTTGGAGGAACTGTAAATAAAGTCCATTACAGATCCACCAAGTAGTCACTGTACGTGAAGAAGAAATAATCAAAATCTGATCCTGCTTGTTTGAAAAGGCAATGCTGATTTGAATTTGGGGGTTATATATAACTAGATATTACAGAAGAACTGATTATGAAAAGAAGTCTGTATTCAATGCTCCTGAGTCAATTCAACTTAAATCAATGTTAAATTAATATAATAAACACAATCAGATCTTTGAGATTTTGCACATCTAACAAACATTATCAAACATTAATAAATGGAAAGTTAGCAATATCATGGGGGTACTGATCATATGAAGCCTAGCATGTAAGTCAAACATGAGTTAGCAAGAATCCTTTCCTGCCATATCAGTGTCAGGAAAAAGAGCAAATATTTTCAAACAACTGTGAGAGAAGAAAAAAAATCTCACCAAGTATATTACTGGTACTGCAAAGAACAGCTGTGTGTTAGCTATATTCTTAAACTACATTGCATGGGTTCACACATGGAAAAAGTAAAGATTTTGGATTGTCTCTCAATACAGTATATTGGTATTTTTTTTCTGACCTCAACCTGGGCTGAGGCAGGGCTCTTGCCTCACTGCAAAGGAGATTGGCTTTAAGTTGCTTTTCAAGGTAAGTTTCAAATAAGTAGGCTTTTAAATCTATGAGCTGCTCACTAATTATGTCTTCAGTCCTATAAAAACACATAATTGCTCATTAAAATATTTAGTAGAAATGGTCAGGTATTTATTATGCACATGCTTCCAGGTGTTTTCAGGATGAGAGTCCATGCCAAAGTCAATTAAGTATAGGGTTCCAAAGTGGCTGGGAAATTATGTAGGATAAACAGGCAGAAGATGTTTCTTAAGTGAAGGTGCAATTGGATGTCTGGATGTCAGACATGGTCAGTGTCCTGCATTGTTGTGATGCATTTAACCTTGCAAACAAACAGAAGAATTGTTGTAACATACAATTATTAAAGAAAACATTGACACGATTAAACCTCTAACTAATGCCTATTTACACAGTACTCCATCCTGAGAAGCACGAGGTTTTCATTTGTGAATTCCTTTATTCTGTAGTCTTTCTGTTTTGACCACATCCTTATTGTCAGCAGTCGATTTTGTACTTCCCATTGCAAAACAGGTATTTTGTTTATGTTGTTGTGCATAACAAGTTTCAAAGTAGTCATTAATTTAGCTGAAAAACTGCACTGTGACCACATGCTACGTAGGGCCAAAATAATCTGCCTAAACATGTGCATCTCGTTTGAGAGACCCCTGTGTATTGGAAACACCCAAACAGCAAATACAATATAGGTCCTGCAAGATTGCTGTGCCCTCCTGGTGTATTAACTGAGTGACAGACAGGATAGACTCTGTCATCTCAGATGATAATAGGTGCCTAAATTTAGAAAACTAGATCAAACTCTTACTCTTTAAAAACCTTACTGAGGCTGCTGGAGAAACACCGTATCTTTAGGACAGCATGTGTTTATTAATATGGCAAGTTTTAGTTTTCTATGTTACACTCGGAGTACTTTGCCAATATTTCTACGTTGTGACACAGCCAGCAGTTCTGCACTAGGTATTACAACTACACTGCAGAAGAACTGAGGTTCAGGGAGATGAAGAGCCACATTCAGTTTTCTCAAATCCTACTTCAGTCTGTGTCCAGCATTTTCCACTGGAAAAGCCTACAGCCAACCATCTGAAACACCATCACTTAGCTGCAATTTGGATGGCATGAGTTGGGCGTTACATAACTTCCTCTGGAATGATCTCTTGGAGCCATCAGAACCCTTGAATGGAATCTTAAGGGGGGACTTGTTCTGACTGATTTTTAGAACACAGCCTGAGAGGAGAAAATGAGGACTGTACATGAGCTTCTGCTGTTGGGTGGAACAGTAGGTTGTAGTAACTGAAGAAGGTAGTCACTAAGAATGTGGGAATCATTCCATATTGTCCGGGGAACATGTCTGTCTTCACATTTATTATTTCTTAGATAACTAAATACCTGGAAATTGTCTGTGAGCATCACTGTTTGGAATAAAATGGTTCACTTCCTTAACATTTTGTATAGGTGTCTAGACTTGGAGATTTAAAGGAAGCTCTCAAAAGAATAATGGAATTGTAGGATAGTAAGGAAGTATTTCATTAACTAATTCAAGACATGAGATTTATTCTTGTGATTCAGCTTTGTTACATACAGCCATTTAATTAGTAAAAATAATTAATAATGCACTGATACATCAAATTAACAATGCAAGATACATTCAATTCAAGGTTTATTACTTTCTCTAAAATGCACAGGCCATAGATGGGACCTAAGAGAACAAAAAGGCTGAACATTTACTTAAACAGGAAGGAGTAGGGGAAGAAAGAAAATTCAGAACTACCTGCCAGTGTGGACATGATCTGATCTCCAATGGGACCTATGGGAAGTAGAAGGCAAATGGGAAGAAAGCAAGGAAATTAAAAAAACCAGCTTTGGCACACAGGAAAAGACACGACTGAGAAAAAGACTAAATCCAGTAACTGACCAACGGGCACTTCTGGGTTCTGATCTTAGATTCATTGCTGACTCACCATGTGGTCGCAAACAAATTACTTCACCTTTCAGTTTCTCATAAGCAGGGTGATATTTACCTATTAGTCTCATGGAATGTTGTAAAGATAATTAATAAATGTTTGGAAAGTACTTTGAAGATGAAAGGCCAAATTAATAGTAATGGAGTAACGGCTAGGAGGGCATAAAACTGACTTGTTCATTTCTTTTCCACAAAAACTGTCTATATGTACAGAAAGCATGCAAAAAGTCACCAACATGATTTGTCACTGCTGTCTACTCTCTTCCCTACATATTTTCACCTCTGCTTGCACTCAGTATTTAGCTAATCTTTGATTCAAGCAAATCATATAGATTGTAGAACTATTCATCAGCTCATCATGTCCCTGATAGTCAGATTAGATTCCAGGACTAAATGGTGTGTAGAGGGCTGTCTTATCGTATATCTACAGAAACAGCTGATAAACACTTTTTCAAATACAACTAATCATAGCTGGTAAGTTATAAAAGGGTGACAAATACATTTAGGATTGGTCATCAGCTCTATGAAGTCAGGACCATTTTTTGTGCACTAGCATTGAAGTATACTATTGATGGCAGGTGTTGATTAGAATTTTGTTATTAAAATAGATTTAAAAAAATCACCACACACTTTAGGGTACATTTATTATTTCATGTAATGTGAAAAGCCTACTACATCTTAGGCAGCACTGTGTTTGGTTCGTTACAATCAGACCAGAAGCAGACTGGCATTCTGGACTGGTAAAATTCTGGTTACTTAATGATTCCTTGGCTCAAGGCTGAGGTCTTTCAGGGAGGCAAAACAGTCTTAGCTGTTAGGCCATTAGTGTCTTATGGGTGCCTTAAGTCAACTGTAATTTCTACCCAACTTAATATGCCTGACCTTACTATGAATCTATTTAAGGTTTTGTGTGTCAGGCTTTATATATGCAACTATCTACGAAATCACAGCGACTTGACCTAATTTGGTAACGTTGAGAAAGTTTGCTAGCCAGGCCTAAATAAAGTTTGTTTATAAACTATTCAAATAAGTATAATTAAATATTTTTAAACTAGATATTTAGGGTTTTGCCAATTATGATTTGCTGTGCTTGGGTCAGGTACTACTGCTGACTTAAGTAAATTATCATGATCTAATATGGCAATAGAAAAGACTGCTATTCAGTGTGAATTAGTACATGAAATACCAGACATGATATAGAATCAAGTGGTTAGTCCACTTCCGCTTCTCCTGTACCTAACCAGTGAGTAAACCCTTTGTTCAATCCAAGGAGAACAAGAAAACCTGCTGGAAGATTGAAGTATTATTAAATGCTGAGGCAAAACTTGCTTTTATTGCCTAATGCATTTTTAGTTTTGGGCAACCCAATGAAAAATAATGTATCTTGGCTGCAACGTAGGAGGCAGGGGTCTGTATTTTATTTGTCAAACAAAAAGGAAACTGGGTTGTTCAGCCCATTTTTAAATGCGAACACAACCAAGCACAAACATAGGTTTTGTAAAAAAAGATAGCAAGTTGTAATTATTTAGCAAACAAATTAGTTTAAAAAACCCCACAGGCTGTATCTCCAAACCATAGCACACAATCACTAGTTTTCAAGAATACCACATAAAACATCACTTGAGAAGTTGCAGAAAGAGACATTACACCTAAATAGTCACATCTGAATATGAAAGAAAAACAGTATTTTTGTGGCTTAAGTGACTTAACTGACAATTGGGTGGAACTTCTGATAACTCACTGCTTGCTTTTTCCCTACTGATACAAAAACAAAACTGTATAGCAGCTTGCTAATCAGTAATCTTGGGTTCATCCCGTCTTGGGCTTTGTCACTGATGCAGGGTGCAGTCTCTAATACCAGTCCAGTTATGGCAGCACTGAGCTGAGCAGAGGCTACTTGGTCTGTCTAGGATATGGGGTATGTGCTCGGACAGTCCATGTCAAGCTTTATGCTGCATACCTATTGGTGCTGATACTGAACTAATACCACACATGTTACTAACTCCAGGAAAAACATATCAATAGTGCGTCACAATTTCCTTTACGCTTTATTAGCAGCTTGATAGCAGTAGAGTGACAATCCACTGGTCAGAGTCTTGATTTGGTTCTGTCACAGCTCCTTTGTGTGTTCCTAAACAAGCGCATAATTTGTTCTAGTTTCCTGTTCTTAAAAAGAGAGATTTTCTAAAGTCTTTCTTTCAAAATTTGTGGATGAATAGTGTCCTGCAGAGTAAATTCAGAGTGCTGTCACATGCAGTCATATCTAGTTTTATATCCTTCAATTCTCTTATCTATAGAATGAGGATTATTTTGTGTGTTAGAATTACTAAGAGGTTAAATTCATGTATGTCAGTCAAGCATTGTGAAAACCTGAAAATGGAAGCAGCATTCAAAGAATATTATTATTAGTTTCACCACATGCATATTACATAAAGCTCTGCAGAGAGGCCAGGGAGCGGGAGACAGGGAACAGTGATGTTATTGTGCCCAGAGTGATATAAGAACAATGACCACTATAAACTGAGGATACTTTGTCAACCAAACAGAACAATGGCCAAGGCTTAGCACCTAGTACTCTATTAGTTGTGACATTATAAATCAGAGAGATCACAAAAATGAGCTCAGTGCTCTGGTCTAATTGTGTCTGGCTATTTGTTGAGAATTGTTTGTATAGAAAAAAATGTGTACTCAAATTTACACACCTACTGTACTAAAAAACCAGGAAATTCCAAAGAGCTAAAATTCAGCTGAGCTCCTTCCCTGGTGGCACCAGTCAGGCTCCTGTGTGGCAAAGATGCCAGTCACTTTTAAAAATCCCAGTGGAAAGTGTACAGTTTGCAGGACTCATAGGTCTTGATTTGTTCTTTTTGAGGAAAAGTCACACTGTTAACACCTAAAACATATGTTTATACACTGTCTACAGTACTGGTGTTCCTCAGGGAACTAAGCAGTTCGAAAAAGCTAAGTGTTGGGGCTACCACTATATTTTTCCTCACCCAGTTGGTTACTAGATACATATATATTTAATACACTAGATGTTTGGTTAATTAAGGTTGGACCAGATGATCCTTGAGAGACAGATGATCCAACCTGTATCCTATGATTCTATGAATTTGACCACTGCTATTTGTATAAATATAGCTAACAACACTGGACTTGTTACACTGAAAACTACTGACCAGCTAATACCAAGTATGTCTAACCATATAGTTCTCCCAAGGAAAGAAAATCCTTATGTAGTCAGTGAAAAGGTATCGAAGTTCAGACAGACATCACCTTCCTTGAAGGTCTTCAGAGCACTCTTAACCATTGCATACCTTCCCACTGTTTGCCATGTGCTTTCTGATATGAAACAGCTTTTTGGTGATCAACCTGCACAGGAATTGTGGGATAAAGTACAGCCATTACAACAGTAACTGTACAGCAGTACAGCAAGGAATGTAGCTGCGGGAGGAAAGGATACTTATCTGTTGAACAGAGGGGACAAGAGGGGATGTGGAATTAGTAAAAGTCAAATCCGAAATGCAAGATGGGGTTCATTTTTCTAGGTGTTACAAAAACCATGGGAATTAAAGAACAGCTGGAAAAAAAGGATGAAAGTGGCTTGACTTGTCAGGTCAAAACATTTATCTTAATGCAAACAATGTGATAAAAGCATGAAAGGTAGGAAACCCAGGGTAATTGTTCATATACAGTACTATTATCAGCATGAAAGCTGTAAGGAATTAACCTCAGTAATTGAGTACTCAAAAGAAAACAAGACTTCCTGCAAATATATTTAATTCGGTACATACTGTCCTTGTCCTCTTCTCTCTCCAGTATAATTTCATGGAAGTTAAACTGAAATTTTGTTGCAGCCTTGGGAACAACTGATTAGTACAATCTTTGCACAGGAGTCTGAGACAGATCAGCGGATACGGGAAATGGGGCATAGGGAGCAGCAGGAGAAGCGAACAGCCTCACTGGAAAGAAGGGGAATCAATTAAAGCAGGATGTTGCAGGTAAACATCAAGCCAGATTGTGGCAGGTTTTGTGGTCCTTGTGAGATGCTGGACATTTTCAAGATTTTCTGGATCTCAAATACTTGAATAATAAGATAGTTCAGGGTGGAAAGGACCTCAGAAGGTCTCTTATCTGATCTCCGGTTCCAAGAAAGATCAGATACGAGATCAGGTTACTCAAAGCTTTACCTAGTTTGGTCTTGAAAACCTCCAAGGTTGGAGACTGAAAAACCTCTTGGGACAACCTGTTCCACTGCTTCACTGTCCTCATCTGCATCTCTTATCTCATCTGAGAAATTAATTAATGCTTCCAGTTGCCAAATATCTCCTGTATCTCTTCCTGCTTCATCCTCATTGGCATTGGCACCCTGGAACTGCTTTTATTCTGCTAAGGGGGCCTAACTACCTGAATTTATGTTTTTATTTTTTACAGAGTTCATGTTGTATGAGCTGTGGCTATGTGATGAGAATAAAATACAAGGGAGATGGTGCTGTGCTACAAACTTAAAACCTTTGTTCAGGCTATTTTAAAGCATTAACAGAGTGCACTGCCATGTTATGAACAGTCTCACAGCTGGTCTAGTTAAATTCTATAAGCTAAAATGCTCTAGTGTAGAGATTTTAGGAGCTCAGTATGAGCTGAAAACATTCTCAACTGTCATGAGAACAAGCATTTCAGTCCCCAGGGATGTCTTATGAAAGAAGAGAAGCAGCTGTGCAATCATTCTGGCCAAAATTATCAACAAAACAGTAACTAACAGTAATTGGAGTAAGTGGCTGTATATTTTGCACCCCGAGAACTGCAGGGAGTAAAAGTGAGAGCAACAGCTGTGGAAGTAATAGTTAAGGAAATAGAAAAAGACAGCAAGATATTCCAAAATACAGGGTTTTATTCATTCCGAGGTATGCATTTGTGCCTTCTGAGATAGGGACCAGGGTGCTCACCACCTCAGAAAATTAAAAAGCAGCAATGTCGTTTGTGTCCCGGACAATGCAATGATAAATGTTTTTCCCACACCTATGCACAGAGGTGTGGCACTCTGGTCTTTCATCAGATCTCTGTTTGCAGGAAAGCAGCTTGCTAGATAAAGTTCCTGCATAGTAAGAGCCTTTCACAATGCACACGCTAAACATGGCTGGTTTCCCCAGGAGATTTCCTCCAATTAATAATCCTTCCTGTTTGAAGATGGCTTTTCTGGATAAATCTGTAGAGACCACAGTGTGCTCAAGGGCAGAGTACTGGCCCAATCACATCACACATCCCCCCCTCAGACATAATGCAGGACTTTGAGCCAGGATGTTGCAGCTGTTTCAGCACAGAGGTGCTATGCAATGATTTCGGCCAGGAAACGGAGATTGCTTCATCGTAATGCAGAGCTCGGGATGATTTTTAAAAATACTCAGAGGTGAAGTTTTATTTCACAATAAAACAATAAGTAAATAAATAGATGAAGCAATGGCACCAAAGTCAAGCAGGAAGCCTGTTTAATAACTTTCGAATATCAAGGACTAAAAGTACAGTAACATAAAATGACAGTAACACATGGAATGAATAAAAATATCCTCAATCTTATCACCTCAGCTGCTGAGTTTACCAAAAATATTGAGCCTGCTATTGGATCATACAGAAGGAAGCTGCTCCATAGGCAGTAAGAACTATTTGATCCAAGCACACACTACTCTGATGAGAAACAAATTATTAAGAATTAAATAATTAAATGCTGCTAAATCATTTTTCTATGCATGAGGTCATTATTACTTGAAAACAACTGCCATCTAGTCTGCTAACCAGAAACTGACAGAGAATGTGATAAACCCTTAGAAAAAGACCTGCTTACTACCTAAAGCTATATTATAGTCTTACTTTTAAAAATGAATTAGAAAAATCATTAAAAGTTAATCATTTTAATGCCTAAGCAGATTCCCCAAAATCTCTCAGTAAAAGCCATAGCAGAAGCAGACTTAAGAGCTTAAACCGATTCCTTTCTGACACCTGCTTAAATACACTGAAGCATGAGATTTGGTTCTCCTTGCTCTAACATACACTATGACTAAAAATACCATTAGTTCCAATAAAATTAATCTACTTAAAACAAAAAGCATTTTAAACTAGGAATTTCTGTGGCATTACCTTTTACTGACAAACTGTGTGCAACAGGAGCATTTTCAGTTCTAAATATAGTAGAACCCCACCACCTATCAGTGCTTGTCTGTTATAAAATTAAATTAAAAAGAGGCAACAATCCCTACTATTTGGATACATAATTCAACCATTTTTCCAGTTCTACCTAATACAATTATAAATAAATTCTCCCACATGTCAACCATATAGTACCAGTGAAATGTCAGATCATAAAGAGAGTTAATGTCACCACTGTTAGCAATCATGCTGCCAATCATCTAGCAAGTATTTCCTGCAGGGCCAGATACAGAGGCAGAATAGATGGCACAACCTCTCTTTGGACGCTCTGATGGGAAGAGGGTGAATACTACAACACTTCTCTTTCCCCACACCCCCAAATCACTTCCTCATCTACACATTAGAACAGAAAATCTTTACCATCAATATCCTCAGCTTTGACCTCAGCATCAGAATGAGACACACTCACAATTTTGCAATGGCTAGAAACTGAATTGTCTGGTAACTACAGTCAAATCTTCAGCTTTCTTCATCAGCCCTGTGCTTGATGCAGCCTTGTCAAGCAAAAATACCTTCAGTTTTGAAAATGTAAAAGCAGCTTGAATAAGATTAAATATATTATCAAGATAAGGTGTTGCGTTATATATTGAAACCCAGATATGTTTATCAAAATAAATACTAAAACATTCTGTATAGTTTTGGAAGAGAGCAGGGTCTGAAACAAAACACTAAACTGCAGTGGTCTTAGATACATATTAGGTCTGATTCATTACATGGTTTTTATGTCTGATTCATTACATGCTCCCTTTGCTGCATTTTAATTCACTCGAGTTTAGGTTTTAATGACTTCTCTAAACTTGAAAAATATTAGTTTAGTTACCCATGGTGATTTATGAATTCTTTTCAAAACAGCATCTGGCACTCTTCATCAGGGACTGTAGCGATAGGACAAGGGGCAATGGATTTAAACTTACACAGGGAAAGTTCAGTTTAGGTAGAAGGAAGAAGTCCTTTACTGTGAGAGTGGTGAGGCACTGGAAAAGGTTACCCAGAGAAGCAGTAAACATTGCATCCCTGGCAATGTTCAAGGCCAGATTGGACAGAGCTTTGGGCAACATGGTCTAGTGTGAAACTCCCTGCCCATGGCAGGGAGTTGGAACCAGGTGGTCTTAAGCCCCTTTCCAATGCAAACCATTCTATGATTCTATGATTCTCAGAGGTCATCAAACCTACAAAAAGTTTTATTGGTAGACTGCTATTCTTGTCCTTTAGGGCGAGTTTATGCTCTAGGATAAGTCTGGCCTTGCCCACTACACAGAGCACCAATGGTTCTCATATATTCCAGTACCCATAAAACATTTTCCAAATAGTTTACAGTAGTCTGGCTTTTTATACATAATGTAGCAACAGAATCTGATCAAATCCAAACTTAATTCAGAAACTAGCATGGGTTTCAAAACAAGAGCTTGCTGAAACTTGTGGGCACTTTTCTACAGATTCCTTGTGATTTATATCTGGACCTAATAGAAAATTCACAAAAGCCTAGAACTATTTAAGTAGGGAAGCTGGTTTACAAACCAAATCAGCGTCTTATTGCATCATCATCTCTGCTTTGCTATCTAAAGAGTCTCATCATCTCTTCTTAGTGTATTAATTTTAATACACAGTTCTCAACTTCCAAACTCTTTACTCTAAGATACTTTAGCCCTTGCTAATTTTTCCACATCCTTATTTTCTGACTTTCACTAACAATTTCTTAAGCTTCTCAGTCTACACTTCCAATGACACTAACTTGGAAATTTATTTTTTTTTAGAGTTTATCTACAAACTCCTTGTTTCATACCATGCATACATATGAACTATAGATTTCTGCAATTTAAAGAAATGCTACTAACAATAATTATATTGGAAGAATATTTAATACAGCATGCTTATGTACATATACATACATTTTCATTTCTGTACTCACACATAAACTTGCACACACTTAAATTTATACAAATGAGACACGAAGTTCCATTAAAGCTAATTAATGGAATAGCAGCATTTTCAAGACTGTATTGCGTACTTTCCCTACAGAAAGAATGCAGTCACTTAAATAGTTCTTTATCAGCTAAATCTTGCTCATCTTGCTTTGTAATCAACATTCATTCAATTCAAACTACCTAAAAGAGGAAGGCAGCAGAATTTGGCTTTGCAGACTGCTATTCATTCAAACAAGTAAGATGAAGATCCTATGTTCATGTTCTTATATAATGAGATAATGGCTTTTACTTCAGCTAAAAATACTAAATGTGATTGCAAACTAAAAACAAATCAATTTTCTAATTATTACTTAGAACAAGAGACGCTTTTTATTTCCCAATATCATGTATGAACAAAATTTTCCAATTTTTCAGTCATACAAACATGTATTTTATTCTCCAAGTTGTTAGCTGTTAGCTCTTTCATGAAAAAAATATGGGTACAGCACTAAAGGAGGAAGATTACAGTCTGCAGAAGTCTATTTTAGTGCATGATTGAAAATAAGCATGGCAAAGTCTCCTGGCAACACTTTATGTAAAGACACAGTAAGCAACCAAGTCTAAGTTACATGCACAGTAACTGAATGCTCAGGCTTTCATTTCTTATCCAACAATATTTTCCATGGTGCTATGTACTCTTAAGGAGCTGTTGCACTCCTTTCAGTAGCAGACAATCCATGTAAGACTGTAATTAGTGAACTTATTTAATAGAAGATTAGAAGTAAATTAAATACTTCAGATAAAAAGTAAAATGCAAAAAGAAGGACTAATAATCATCTTCCAGTCATCTTCCTCTGATCTTTGACAAGATCATGACCTCCTAGTTAATATAATTTTTAATCAGAGATCTTAATGTAATTTCTGCAGTAGCTGTTTAACTACTAGAGTAAATCTGATAGTTGCAAGGGCTGGTCACGAGCAAGTATTTGCCAAATCTGTCTCTACGGCTTTAATTGTGCTGAATATTGTATAAATACTCCAACAGTTGTGACAAAGTTATCACAAACTCTGCTCACTCTGCCAGGCACAGCCTGTGACGCTACTGTTCAAGGGCTTGGGAGTGGGTTTATCTTTCCCCACTGTGACAGATACCTCAAGAAGCCTTGCAGTCCAACTGACAGCATCTTAACTATACTCTTTATGCCTAAGGATTGCTTTAAATTTTGAATTGCCTTTTGAGTTTTGAACACCATTCACAAGAGGATTTTGACCACAGTTACAGACCACAAAATACGAAGTCTGAACACTTTCTCAAGAAGAAGCAGCAGTCTTGTGCATTCTACATAGCAATAAACCAGGGACTAAATTATAATCCTGACATTGACATAAACAGCAAGAACTGAGCAGATCAATTTACCACCGTCCCCTATTTAACCTACGTATGGTTCCAACAGCCAGTTTGGGGATTAATTACTTATGATTTACTACCTTCTGCATACTATAACCACACATTATTACTGTAATGAAACTTCTTTTGCAGATTGTTACTGTAAGAAAATGTGGCTTGCTTTTCCTTCTTAACCATGCAGTAGTGCTAGAAAACTCTAGTTCTCCTAGTCTAGAAAGTGAAAAAGCAAAGAAACACTTACTCCACCTGTAACAACTAAGAAACAAGTTCCAAAGAGATATTGTTACACACTGCACTTTCTCTACTCTGAAGGAGTACACACCCAACTCCTTTACCAGCAAACAGCAGGAGACCAATCCACCTCATTGTGTTACATACAAGAGCACGATTTCATAAGAACAAAAGAAGTTCTTCCACATACTCACCTTTCTTAATGTAACAAGCATTTGAAATAAATTGTTTTTTCTTGTGTCTACTTCTTTGCATGTTCTTTCCTGGGCTTATACAGATGGAGACAGCTCACAGAGCTAGAGGGACCTTTGATCTGACTTCATGCAGCCACTTCTGTTATCTTATATTCTAACCTACTTTTTACATACACACACAGAGTGCCACGTATCAGAACAGAATATTCATTGTACCAATTTGGTCCTGTAATTCAGATATAAGTATACTGACATAGTTTTGCGACTGAGATAACATTATTGACCCATTTTTGGTGCATTACAAGGAAGAGCCATATCCATATAACATACGCATAGACCACACTAGAAAAATCTACCATATTCCTCAAGTACCTATTCTCAGCTTCCATATCAATGGCTGAAATTCATCATCTCCCTGATAATCACTTTTCAACATTTCCTTGAGGATGGAAATCAGCTAAGAAGGCTAAGATGACACAAAAAGTGGAAAAACAGTTGCCAGAGAGAACTTTCGTCCTTTTGTACTAGAACAATTCTAGATACGTATGTTCCTTCATTACAATTCATTGCCATGCCTCTTTTTTTCATTCTGCTCTGGATACAATCAAATGTAGTCACATCTTGCTCACATTACTTGCAATTCTACCGAGAAAGGGTAGCTCCACAGTTTAATTTCCTATGCTACTACTGCTAGGCCACTCTAAATTTTCCTCCTTTATGCCCATGTAAACTGATACTGACATCACTGTCACCTTCCACCTATTGAGACTGTAAGCAAAATTTGGCAAAGATATACTCTAAATTCACTCTTCTTATTTCTGACTCCCACTGCTAACCAAGATTACTACTACTTCCATCTGCCAAGTTCCGCTGATACTTTCTTATACTTTTTACAAGGTTTTAAAAGTTTGGTGTACCAGCATTAACTGAAATTAAAATGTGTGTATGCTGACATTTTAACTTACAGGTATCAGGTTTTGGATACAGGTATACAGGTTTTGGATTGTGGGTTTTTCTCTAGACAGCTACCTTACTGTCTTGATTTCAGAAATGCTAAATACCAGTATCTTTCATTAAGGAAATGCTGGAATATTTATAAAAATGATATGTTACTCAAATGTTCAATGTTGCAAAATGATATGATTTAGCTACGCTACCTCTGACACATATGTCAATGTATGTCACTGGCACTAAGACCTCTTTTAAGCTTTCGATTTCCTTCACTACTGTTAAATTCTGAGCCATGGCCAATATTTTGCTAAATATCCATCACCTGAAATCCAGGAATTATGTAATGATGCCTCTCCCTTGTGATTATTCTTGCTCCAAATGGTGAGCTATTATATTAAAAAATCAGTACTGTGAATACTAGGAAGTCAGTCAATATTATTGCATTTCAAGTAACTGTATCAGCTACAAATAATGCTATTATCATTCGAAGCTTACAAACATTTAAATTGCTGTTTTCTTAGCTTCTAGTGGTTCTACCTTGGAAGAGAAAACCTGTATTTTCTCTCCTCACTGTCCCAGCAGCTAAATTTGCCCACTAGCAAGCAGTAAGCCCAAATGTCTGTAACAATGAGAAAGAAGGGACAAAAAAGCACTTGAGAGCAACACACTTAGAAAGCAATTTAGGTAAGATCCTAATCCACTTGGGCATCTTAGGACAAACAGCCTTACCTTCACTATTGCCTCAGAATGCTCCAAAGGCTTCAGACATTTCCCCCTTTCTCCAGCCTACTCAGACATGTTCTGGTCTGCACAAGCTCACACTTGGGCAGGTCCATTTTGTGCCGATGGGAACATGCTTTATGGGACTGTAACCTATCTCAGCTGAAATGACCAAGTCTCTGATTCTAGGAGACTTGTATTAGAGTAACACAAGCAGGCTACTACTTCCATATCTGCAGCCCATCCTGCTCAGGCCTGCCTAATCCTTCAAAGCAATCTGATCTCTGTGTTTTATCTTCAAGAAAATATCAGTTGTATATAATCTTAAACACAGTACTTACTGTCAGAGGCACTCCCAACAAGAAATAGAAGCAAGCACCTAATTATCCCTCTTCTCCAGGTTTCCCAGCTCAGCTCTCAAAAAGCAGCCTTGCTGGGTAGGCTGACTCTGAGTGTATTTGGTGCAGTTCTCTTCTACTTTTCTCATCAGACAGAAATATTAGCAGTGATTTTGCATCAAGGTGCCCTGATCCAAGGTAACACAAATAAGGCATAGGTCCATATGTGTTCACAAGCAGTTCTAAGCCACGCATAGTTCAGCTCCTTAGCGGCATCAACAGAACAGCTTCCAGTATCTGGCCACCAGGTTTCCAGCTTCATACTACAAACAAAACATTTGTGGCTGTACGACAAAGCACTTGATTTTTAAGATCCCTGAATGTTCACTGCTGAAAATGTATATCTGGAAATCCGACTCCCTATTCAAACTAGACTGTTACTATAGTAAACCTGTGTGTTGGTTATTCAAAGCATATAAGGAACTGTTGTGCCTGGTTATGAACTCTCTATAAAAAAGAAACTACATAAACAAGAGACAAAACCAAATCTTTTAGTTCTAGCTTTCTAAGTCAAACTGCCATTCGCATGAACTTCTCAACTCTCTTTAAACTCCAGCAAAGTGCATAACAAGGTATTCTGCATGAAGAAGGAAAGATTATGAGAATTAAAGGTCAGACTGTGTAACAGTCTGGAGAAACAGACTGTAGCAACAGAACACCTGGAGAAAGGCCCTTGTATTCATTGGAGTTACTTTAGTTTTACACTAAAGAGCACAGGTTGGACTTGTAAAAGTCAATTTTTAAATCCTTTTTTATTTAAATCATCAGACTTAAGAGTACACTGGGTGTATTTTACAAACAAGCTGCTTGGTTCAGCACTTTTAGAGGCTTTAAGGAAAGAAATCAAAATGTAAAAACTAATGACAGAGTGATGCGATGCACATTCTCAGCTATTTATTTTCACAACAGCCTTAAAATCTGAAAGTAATAAAATTGTTTTTAATTAGAAAATTAAGGGGTTTTTTATGCATCTGACCTATGCAAAAGTTTTGTGTAAAGGAGTTCTCAGATTGCTTTAACAGTGTATCAAAAGTAAATACTGAAAAAACTGACTGTCCTTCAAGCCCATAAAGGCACTCACAGACTTCTTGTTTTGTTTGTAGTAATGGGACTTTTAAAGTAGAATGATTAGAGGGTTTTCAAGGTTTCTTGTGCAATTGATAATCTAGATACTTAACCTAAGAAAACAAACCATTACTTTACCTAGATTCTGGTACATAGATCCAGATCCCTGGTTGTGTAAACTTGCTTTACTTTGTTCAAATCCTAATGTCTCAATCAAATTAGCAGAAGAATTACCATAAAAACCCCAACTAAAACCAACAAAAAACCAACTAACTTCAACAACTCAAATTTTCTTAGACCAGTATAAGTTACTAAAATAAAGGTTCAACTGAGAAGTTCATGTAGAGATCAATGTTACACCTCAGAATTTACTCACATGGATTCTGATGTTATATCTGAATACAAAATAACTCAGAATCAGAATTGAGATGTTCCAAAAAAACCCCACCAAAACCAAAAAGCTTTTGACCATGTTCTGCCCTTCTAGAGACCTCATCTACCTGTCTTATACCCCAGGCTCCATTCTTCTTTAACTGTCTCTGGATTCACCTAACAGCCAGCACAGTTTCAGCTCGCTCTCTTGTGGCCAACATGAGAGCTACAATTCTCCCAGCACTGATGTTCCACGGACCATCACGAGTGGTTCTTCTAAAGCATTACAAGCTTCCTCAGCTAACAGACACTTACAGCTGAACCTAGTAAATGACTCAAGTTTGAACTCATAATCAAGTTATCGTGGCTTACCAACCACGATGTTACCAAGCATCAGCTTAGCTACAGAACTGAGGACATGCAGATTTCTAGCCTCCAGCAAAGCATGGTAATTTGGCACAGTTGAGCCATAAACACATTATCAATGTACTTCTCACATCTGTAAAATGACACATTCTACAAATGTAAAATGTATTGCCAACATCTTGAAAAGAGGTTTTCAGAAGGACGGCCTAACACTTCCAGCATGCTTTCAACAATAGTCTGTCAGATCTTGGGCTTGGTTATTGAGGATACTGGCTTGGTCTTGTGTCTGCAAACAGCTGATGGCAACTTCAAATATTTTCCAGCATCAGTATCTACTTGCCTGATTTGTAACTGTTTACATTGTTTGTTGGATATTGTGTTATTTTGTATATTTTTAAAGATCACAGATGCTGAAAAGGTGAGGACTTCAAAAAATGCTGAAATATTCCTTGCTACTTTATTAACATTGTGTCAGGCATTATAAACCTCCTATAGTGTTACCCTAGAAGCAGTTCAGGTTGACCAGAGATGTACCACTAAACTACATCGCCTACTCAGTTGTCAGCCAGATCAGCTCCTGAGTCACCTCACCACCTCTCATGAAGAACAGTGCAAGCACATGGCAAATGACAGAACTACAGAAGCCCTGAAATAAGGTTGAATTAAGATGTCACAGCTCTGCCCAGGGAGATAAAAGGTGCCAACCTTTTCCTTTGTAGAGTTTTAAACACAGGAATGAAGATAATTTCAGCAATAATCACATTCCAGGAATTCATTTAATTTTAAAAACAACTTATCAAAAAGCACATTCTGTACCAGTAGAATCGGCAATTTGTGGTAAGACCAGAAGTTGAACACATTCCGCATTTGCTATTATGCCTCAAGATCATTATCATAACTCTTATGAATCAACAGATGAAACATTCTCAGGAGCAGACTGATGAATTAAACATTAACTGCATTTATTACTGAACATTGAAAGGATCATCAGTACAGAAATTATACTTTGACTACTGGGTTACTCAGTCGGCAACCTTTGTAACACAGCGGCAGCAGATAAAACACTCAGGCAGCAGAAAGTTGGGAGGTACTCAGATTAAACAAATTACTCTGCAGAACAAGAGTGTGAAACTAGAAAGCACCCTGAGCTATCAGAACTGTTGTATGTGACCCTGGCATGTCTATTTCTGACAGAATTGGAAGGACAATTTCCAGAGCCTTTCCAGCCCTTACAGTTGATCAACTTCAGTTCATCTGCTTTGGGACTGCCAGAAGCACATCTGGAAGTGAAGCACATTGGTATACTGGAAAAAGCTGGGTCAACCACCTAACCAGTCCCACCACACAATTCCACAGGCAGCCATGGTGATGCAAGGGTACAAGTAGCAGTGTGTGGTCAAAGGTGAAGGGAAGAACAAGACTGACCTTTTATGAAACTGGAGCCTCAGTTTCTCTTTGTTTTATCTTCTAAAGGCAAATAAGCATAATATCTGCAGGTTATCTGTATTGTTAAATATCCTTATAGCCAAATTGTCTTTTTTTTTTAATGTTTCTACTAAGAGCCAAATCCCTCATTCTCCCTATACCCTATGCCAAAAATTCCCATCAACATCATGGAGATTCCAAGCAAGCTCACAAATACCACAAAAATAAGGTGCAATCTTACAAGCTCTGTGTACATAACACGTATGATGATGCGAGCCACAAATCACAAAGCATCAAAGGACAACACACCCACCTCACTTATTAAAGCAGAAATACTTGAAACAATTCATGAAGATTTGCACAATATTTGCAGTGCAGTCAGTAGCACATGGACCTGTAGGATTTTGAGATTTCTATCCCAACTGAGCTACTGGTAGCAGCCTATAAGTTTGGAATGACTCTCGAGTCTTTAAAGTATTATACAATATTTAAAGACCTCACTTGGGAGTATTGTGTGCAGTTCTGGTGTCCTCAACATAAAAAGGACATGGAACTGTTGGAACAAGTCCAGAGGAGGCCACGAGGATGATCAGGAGACTGGAGCACCTCCTGTATGAAGACAGGCTGAGAAAGTTGGGGCTGTTCAGCCTGGAGAAGAGAAGGCTGCGTGGAGACCTCATAGCAGCCTTCCAGTATCTGAAGGGGGCCTATAAGGATGCTGGGGAGGGACTATTCATTAAGGACTGTAGTGACAGGACAAGGGGTAACGGGTTCAAACTGAAACAGGGGAAGTTTAGCTTGGATATAAGGAAGAAATTCTTTACTGAGAGGGTGGTGAGGCACTGGAATGGGTTGCCCAGGGAGGTTGTGAATGCTCCATCCTTGGTGGTGTTCAAGGCCAGGTTGGATGAGGCCTTGGGTGCCATGGTTTAGTGTGGGGTGTCCCTGCCCATGGCAGGGGGGTTGGAACCTGATGAACTTAAGGTCCTTTCCAACCCTATTTTATGATTCTAAAAGAGGGACTCCTACATCAATCTTACTCAAACTCCCCACTCATACTCACTAATAAATATCTGATATCTTATCCATGAATATCGGCAAGCTTCCATAGATACACAATCCATTCACCCATTAACTCAGTGAACAGAGAATGCAACTCCTTTCATGAGTAAACTAAACTCTTAATATTTTGTTCTTCATTGGTGCTACTGGGAAACATCTTCAAAACCTTCTTGTCACAGTAACTGGCTCTACCATTTATCAGCCTAAATTCATATATGATACCAAATGAGGGTAATGTCATTTGTCCTTGCGCTATCATCATCCCCCTGACACTTAGCCAACTTCTCCCCTTATGTATTTATGAAGGCAGGCGCATTGCTGCAATTACTTATAGTAGAATGAAAGACATGGCAATATTAAGACCATCCTACCAAAGAGGAAAACCTATCACCTGTAAATATTATATAACTCATATCTCCTCCAGATTACCACTAAGGAAACTGCTTCGACCTATTTCAGAACAAGCTGACTCTAGCCCATGGCCTCCCCCACACCAAGCAGCTGCAAAGTAAAACCCTTTCTTTTTTCTTTAGACTTTTTTTCCCTTCACGCCCCACAAGGCCCAGTTTCCAGCCCTCATTCCGAACAGCTTTTTCACCTTGGCCTTGCCAAGGCCCCCTCACAGGCCATACGACAGCTCGCTGTGCGCGTTGGACTTCCCAAGAACCCTTTGATAGGACCAGTTCAGCGGCTACCACCCGTGCGGACGCCAGCCCGGAGCCGGCACCAGAGATCGCTTCCACCCCTTACCGCCAAGATATGCACTGAGGCACCGGCCCCGCCCCGCCAGCGCATGCGTGCTCAGTGGCTCCCGCTGATTGGAGCTCCGCCTGGGCAGGCCGCACGCATGCGCGCCGCTGTCTGCGCATGCTCTGTGGCTGCTGGAGGGTGGCTCGGGAGGTGCTCTGTGTGTGTGAGGGGTATGGCGGGCCGCGAGCTGCGGCATGAGGAGAGGGAGGAGGGGGCGAGGCTGCGCCACAAGGAGGAGCTGAGCCGGAAGGTGAGCCGGGGCGGGGGGGAGTGAGCCGGGCGGGCTGAGCCACGGCTAACATCGGCGCCTCTTAGGCCGCGGCCCCTCGTCCTCCCCGCGGTGCTGTGGGCAGCGTGTGGCGAGCTGAGGCACGTCCAGGGCTGTGCTGCCGAGCGGAGAGAGAAGGGAGCGGCGGCCCAGTGAAGCCTGTAACTTCAGGCGTGATCAGTGAAGATGAGGGCGAGTGCTGAGAGGAATCTGGGGTCCTGTGGCGCTGAGTTTTCATTGTAGGGCTCATTGTTCTTGTCGGCGTCGGTGTTGGCTCTTTGGTCAGATTTGGAGGTTTTTTGTTTGTTACCGCTCCAAGTGGAGCTTGAGATGTCAGTGAGGCTTTTCTTTGCAGTATCTAATTGAGCTGTATTTATTCAAAAATTGCCAAGGGTTTTGAGATACAGAGGGTGGCACTCCTCATAAATCTGCTCTATTTCCCGTGGTTCCAATAGGTTTGTTTAGTATGAAATCTGTCAAGTCCTATGGAACTGCTTTCCCACAGAAAAATACTTCCTTTCCATGTGGCCATGTTTTATAAAGTCAATGGTAGCTTTGATTGCCTGGGAGGCTGTAAAGCTACAGCATGTATTTCTTCTTGTCATTCGTGCTATGCTTAAATGGCTGGTTTAGGCTGTAGCCAAAGATGACACTGCTGTTCTGTCTGTTGGAATTATAAGATATTGATACAGCTGCTGGAAAATTTGTCTTTTCTGTATGCCATGGTCAGTTTGGCTAACCTAGCAACTTTCCGTGGTTGCACCCATTCCAGGAGACACAAAGGAAGAACAAATTAAAACTTGTTGCTTGTTTCTGGCGGGGGAAAAAAAAAAGGCATTAAGTGCCCTTGTAATTTTAATGGCTTTTATGACAGTCCTCCTGATTGCTCTTTACCTTTCACAGCTGTCATTGTAAAAGAAAATGGGAATACCTGCCACCTCTGCCAGTGCGGTTGAACAGTGGTAAATCCTTCTAACGAAGTTTGTGCAAAACTCCAGAGCAATAGAAAGGCTTCTGTTGCTATTAATACCATTTTAAGAGTTTTGACTGTTTGCTGGTTGCATTTTGAGTCTGGAGGATACCTGTGATTATAGAGCAATTGTAGATATTATGCTAAATTTTGGGTTAAAATTATTTGATGTTTAATTAGTTTTTTGCATGTTTTCTTTACTTCTGGGGGAAAACTGTGATCTGTGATTATAAATAGCTAGAGGTACTCTAGCTTCTCAATAGTGATTGCTTTTGAGGATAGGAGAAATATTAATCCCTGCAAGATAACCCGTTTCTACACTTTTTGAATCTACTTCTACTTTGTCTTCAGTGGTCCATTTGAAGAGCAGCAATTATATATGCATGTAGCTGTCTTAAAAGAAATCAGTAAGTGTGTTTACCAGCAGTAATAATACAGTAATAATATAGTGATTTACTTTTAATAATTACATTGAAGTGCATCTTTTGCCTTTCAGATTAAAGAGCAGAAGGTTGTAGTTGATGAGCTGTCGAATTTGAAGAAGAACCGGGTAAGTATTTACAAATTTGCTTTTGACTGTTTCATTTTAGCATCAGAGAAATAAATAAAGAGACAAGAGGGGAAACAAAATTGGAGCACACTGCCTTTAAAATTGTTTTAATACAGATGTGGTCTGATGTTGTCAGAATAATTTGTCCTTCGCTTGTACCATAACACAGTATGTTGTTGGATTTTTTTGCCTGTCTTATCTGAGTTCTTTAATTCAGATGTTTGAGTTGATCAAAAGAACTCATGAAGTATTTTTACTTTTCATGTGCATGTGTTTTAAAATAGAATGGTAGCCCTCATGTATGAGGAAAAGCAAAATGCAGACTAGTCATGGGTTGATCATGAAATGTTTTTGATGATATAACATTAGAACGCTGGTGTTCTCAAGGCAGAAATTGTCCTTCTGGAATAAAAATGAAGGGGTATATCAGTGGATCTGCATCAGTTTCTCTTACAGGATGGTTGCCAGAGTTTCTTGCTCTGATCTAATGCAGTGTTGGTTTTGTTTTACAGAAAGTTTATAAGCAGCAACCCAATAGCAACATATTCTTCCTTGTAGACCGAACAGAAACGCTATCTCAATGCAAAAGTAAGTTTGCAGTCTAAACGTTGCTCAAATAGTTAACTATTTAAAAGCTGTATTTATAGCTGTTAATGATTGCAAAAGTGTGTTACAATGAAAAGATGGCAACTGTGTATCAAATACAAAGTAGACTTCGGACATGCTTGTTTTTCTGGAGTGGATAAATGTGGAAGTGTTGTTATATGGATGCAAAAAAAAGAGCAAGTGCTGCAGATGTAGGAAGAGGGAGAATGTGTATCCCACAGAGCAGCTGCTATTCTCAGTGCCCTTTGGGAAGCTGTATACTGGCTTGTCCCGTAAATAAAAAAGCCTAAAAATTGCATGGGATGAGTAGGAAGAAAATAATATTAGTTTAACTGGAGATTAAGTTAGAAATCTTTAAGTATTTGAAAGAATGGATCTGTGAAATTACGAAGATAGTAGAATGGATGATAAAGAGAGTTGATGGTTGAACAAATATTAGAAATGTGTAACTTTAGATGTATGAGTTTGTTTTCTGGAATGCGCAATTTCTACTTTCATTTTCTTTCCCTGTCAACTCACTACTCATCAGTTTATGAAACTGATTATTCATGTATTTCTTACACAGATACATTAGATGAATTAAAGAAGGCACATCAGGAGATGGAAAATTCAGAAAAGACTAAAATCAAGAAATAGTTCATCTGAATTCGAAGTCACCATGTGTGGTATTTGTTGCGTTGTTACCTTGTGTAGGCAGCATGCTATTCATGATTTCTTTAACAAAGACATACTCTGCCATCTTAGAAGAAGAGGACCAGACAGTAGCCAGCAGTTGATAAAAACTGTGCCTGATCTCCCTTACAAGTGTCTGTTTTCTGGCCACGTACTTCACTTGAGAGGACTGGTGACTCCTCAGCCTCTGCAAAATGCCAATAGCAATATTTTTCTTTGGAATGGAGAAATTTTCAGTGGAGTGCGTGTAGGAGATCTAGAGAATGACACTGAAGTTATGTTTCATCATCTTGCATTATGCAGTAGTGAAGAGGACATATTATCACTATTTTCATCAGTTCGGGGTCCATGGTCTTTTATTTATTATCAAGCATCTAAACACAGTTTATGGTTTGGTAGAGATTATTTTGGTCGCCGTAGTTTGCTTTGGCAATGCAGTAATGAGGTCAACAGTGCTTTCTGTCTTACATCTGTAAGTGCTTATTCTGAATCAGGTCACCAATGGCAAGAAGTCCCAGCATCTGGAATTTTCAAAATCGATCTCAAAGCCTGCACAGCAACTAAATCTTGGTCTTTAACATTGTTTCCATGGAAGTACAGCTGCACAGAGAAAGCAGTAGAAGAAATATTCATTAATGTTCTGGACCAAGTTTCAAAAGACTTACCAACCCACATGCGTGTTGTGATGAATGAATCAAAACTATGTCTCAGAGCACCAGTTATCCCTTTAAATAAAACAATTTCTGAAGCTTCAGGTCAATGTCCAGGCACTAATATTAGCAACATTACTCATACGGTTTCTGTAGAAACCCTTCAAGGATTTCTTGCAGAGGAGCACAAGAAAAAGTTAATTTGTCAGTTTATTGATGTTTTAAATGAAGCAGTAAAGAGACGGGTTTTATCTCTCTTTAGAGCTGAAGATCAGGAAACAAGAGAAGTTCCAAGCATGTCTAACAGGAAAGCACATATTGCAGTGCTCTTTTCTGGTGGCATTGATTCCATGGTTATTGCAGCCCTTGCTGATAAACATGTACCTTTGGAGGAACCAATAGATCTTCTTAATGTAGCTTTCATGCTGAAAGAACAACCTAAGCAAAAGGGTACCTCTAAAAACCATACCAGCAGGAAAGTACAGCTTGATCTGCTTTGTCCTCAAAGAAGTTGTCAAGATCTTGATGCTAAAACTCGTGCTTGTTTCTCTTGCTTTGATGTACCTGACAGAATTACTGGTAGGGCAGGAGTGAAAGAATTAGAGGCCATTAACCCTTCAAGAACCTGGAACTTTGTGGAGATCAATGTTACACCAGAAGAGTTGGAAAAAATGCGACAACAACGCATTAATCACTTAATTTATCCACTGAATACAGTCTTGGATGACAGCATTGGCTGTGCAATTTGGTTTGCTTCCAGAGGGGAGGGTTTTGTTAGTAACCAAGGAGAACTGAAACCATATAGAAGTCCTGCAAAGGTACTGATTTTGTTATTGTTTTCTGCCTTGTGCTTGATCTGTGAATGTAAAACCAGTTCTGTTGTTTCAGAAGTCAGCAAGGGTCTTTAATATTCATAAGGCTTCTGAAATTCAGTGGCAGAATGTACAGTAGTTCAGTAATGACAATATTTGTGTAATTCTGGAGTTAAAAACTGCATGCAGTTATTTTATGATGTAATGTGAATGGCTTTTAATTGAGCTTGAATAAATAGCAATGTGATTAGGAAAAAATAATAACTATCATCTTTGGCGTTTCAGCCCCAGTAGTGGGTAAGAGTTGTTCAGTCCAAATCAAGCAGCTTAACAAATTTAGTTATATGTTAATGGATTATTAAATAATTTTTTTTGTGCCAGCATTCTAGCCCTTGTAAAAATTATTACCTTCTTTAGACATGCTATTTACGTGACAAAATAGCAAAGAGTAATGGCAGAGAAGATGACTATTTGGAAGTGTTTGTAATTAGTGTCTGATTGAATGACAGAACTACAAAAAAGTAGCTCTTTCCCATTGTAACTTATTTTCATGTGTTTAGTATTAAGTAAAATCTTTTTAGCTACTAGATGATTTTATTGGGAATTTGACTCCTGTTTCTCACTTCCTAATTTCCTGATGTTTGCATAGGGAAGAATAAAGTGATTAATTTCAGGAATTTGCGGTCCACTGCTGAGACTCCTGTTACTTTCCTACTAATTGCTAGATTCTAAAACCACAAAAAACCCCACAACCAACAGCAGTAAGTCCCCCAACAAATGCAGTAGTTTGCTTAAAAACTGCTATAGAACACAGTTGATTTAGTTCACTGATCTACTTCAGGATGTGTGTTCATCTCAGATTTGCAAAACATACAAATTCTTGTTAGGTTCAGGATATGTTGAAATAGGTCATGAGTTAATAAAACATAAAGCAAAAATGTCATTTTCCCCATCAGGTACCTACTGCTACATACAGGTAAAAAAGCAGTTGACCACTGGCTGGTGTCAGATGAGTAAAACACACTTGGCGTCCACTGTTATAGTTAAGTGCTACTGAAAGCATAGCAGTGGACCAGCTATAGTAGTGTTTTTTCTCTTTGTAACATTTTATGTACGTGCTGAGTAGACAACGATTATAAGACATTTTTACATTGTGTAATGCAGTTACTAACCCAGTATTGTAAATTAGTAATCCGAGTGTAACTATTTAGAACATATGATATACTACATAATCTTCAGCAGCATTTTTTTATAAAGGCTGGTGTTTAGCAAATGCTCTTCATTGTAATAGAAACTAACAAAGACATTCTTCAAAGATAACTGGTGTATTGTGATGCATAGAACATTATTTTGTGGGTTTTTCCTTGCATCAGTAGAAATATGTTTGTGTACTTTTAGGCCTGATTGTAAACCTATTTCAAGTTCCAGTGACTTTGTTTGGAACTTTTTCAGGCTCTGTAAATGTGTAAGGCACGTCCCATCAGGATAGGTGATATTTAGATGAAGTGTATTGAAGTTACTCTCTTTAAGATATAGTTAAACATTTAAGATGCTACATATTATTTGCTTGCATAGATCCTAAGAAATACTTCTTTTATTCTGGTTACTTAGGTTGTGCTTACAGGCATTGGAGCAGATGAACAGCTTGCTGGCTATTCTCGACACCGTGTTTGCTTCAAAAAATATGGCTTCAAGGGTCTGAATGAAGAACTTGAAATGGAGTTAGATCGCATTTCTTCCAGAAATCTTGGTAGAGATGATAGGATTATTGGTGACCATGGAAAAGAAGCCAGGTATTACTGTTGTAACTTGAAGCAAAACTGGTTTTGCTGGTTAGATTCTGCTTTTAACACTAGCAACAGAGAGCTTAATTGAAACTTCTCTACATTTTGTCGTCTCAAATTATGTTGCAGTTTTGTTAATGTATTGTGTTGTGGGTGTTTGGTTTTGGTTTTTAAAAGAAGTGGTCTCCAGTACTATGGAAGAGTTACCTAAGGAAATGCAGCAATGTGGGTTTCCAACTAGAACTTTTAAAAAGCACCAACACACGCTGAAATAGGCAAAATGAAGTTGATTTTATTATTTTAGGTGGAACAGTCTTTCTGCACACCTTTGAAGTGTCCTGGAGTGGTCATTTGGGGAGTGACTCTGGAGACTGACAACATAATGTGGAAGCCACATATTCCTGTCCATGCAGTAAAGGCATCATCAGTATCTACTGTATTTCCTGGTTGCTAAGTCAGAATAGTTAAAGCAGTATTTTTTTTTTTGTGGTTACTTACTTCACTTGCTACTTGCAAAAAATTCCTTAGGTGTTGTCCAGTAGCATAGGCCACTTAGGTGCATGAAAGGTCTTTTTGCGTGATCCTTGTGCCAGTGTTTTTCCAAATCTGTTCTTGGTTGCACATTTTCAGTTTAGCAAAACAAAACCTGGTGGAGTGGAGAACAGGCAGTGCTGGTAATCATATACGTGGTTAGATCTGAATGCCTGGATTTCAGGATGTTGTCAGAATTTGTTGTGTAAATATTTTTGTGTCAAAGTTACAGTGTAGCTTCCTACAATATATGGTAATACTTAGAAATGACCTTGAAGTGTTACACTAATATTTGTCTTGCTCTTCCATTGGTTTTTTTTCTGATTTTTTCCCATAGTTTTTGTTTTGTATACACCCGGTATTTCTGATGCTTGTTCTTACTCTTTTCTTTGCTTCACTTTTGAAAACTTCCAGACTTCTGAATTTAAACATGATATATATTACATTTTCTTTCTCTAAGACAGTCTAACTGCTTTGGAGATGTGCCTCATTACTGGGACACTAACATTAATAGTACATCTATAGTTAAGAATTGACACAGATTCTGAAGTCTTTGCATGTGGTAAAGGGGAAAACCGAAACTGTTAGACATATTTAAAAGGTCTTTCCCCATGTGTATCTTTCCTTCAGGTTTCCCTTTCTTGATGAAGATGTTGTTTCATTCCTCAATTCTCTGCCCATCTTGGAAAAAGCTGACTTGACTTTACCTCGAGGAATTGGTGAGAAGTTGCTTCTGCGTCTTGCAGCCAAGGAGTTTGGCCTCACAGCCTCAGCCATTTTGCCAAAAAGAGCTGTACAGTTTGGATCTCGGATTGCAAAGCTAGAAAGCAACAGTGAGAAAGCATCTGACACATGCAGCAGACTGAAGTCATTTTCAGTAGATGAACTATAAAGCTGCATATTGAGATGTTGCATTTATTCTGTATGCAATTTCAGTAAATCTTTTGGAGTTTTCTTAAAATGTTTGGTCTATTTTTTTACACACTTAGGCATTATTAATAAGCATCAAAGAAATGCACATAGATGTGAACTTGTACTAGAGACTTACTTTGAACGCATTCATGGAGGGGAAGAGAGTATAGCCAGAGGCTGGCTTTCCCACCCTTCCCGACTGATGTCAGTGGTGCAAAAAGCATGGATCTGTCCAGTCTGTCATGTATATTGAATTCAGTAAAGGACATCTTCTGTTGTAGAACAGGGCTGGTCCTGCAGCTGTGCTTTAGGAGAGGGTTTAGGCTGTGGTTTTAGAAGGGAAGGTGCAGTAAGGAGCTGGCCTGGGATGCCAGAGCCAAAAAGAGCTGAGTGTCTTAAGCCTTGTTGCCTCTTAGGAGATCTGCGCTTTAAGCATCACGCTTGGCCACATACACCCTGGGTGCTTTGGTTGCATCCTGTACAGCTTTGCAATCCTTGGCCAGTTCTGCAGGGCTGCCTTGGTTGGTGGTCCACAGCAGAGGGCTCCCTCTGCTCCTGAAGAAACTGGAAGTTCCCTCCAAACTGTTCTTTGTCCCTCCTTGGCTCCCTAGCTTGCTACGTCTTCTTTGAACTTTAGCTTGGCTACTTTTACTTCTAAAGTTGCAAAGCATCCATTGTGTACTTCAATTGATATATGAATGGACTTCCTCTGACGAAAAGCATGAGTCAGCTTGTCTTCTTAAATGTGTATGGAAGGATTGCGAAGTTAATGTAAGGAAGACTGGATATGAGCTCTCCAGTGTTTTTCGTAAGTTTGGAGTTTAGTACTCTACATGCTACCTTACAGTTCTAGTTTTTGTGTTTGTGCAATCAAATAGAGAAAGGAAAAATACCAGGGGGAAAAAAAAAAAAAGCCTAGGATCATTACTTGTAAAACATACAGATCATTGGATCTCATGCAAAATTGTAAGATGACAGGAAATACTGTAGATGAACACATTTCCAAAAGAGCTCATCTTCCACTGTGGTATTGAAGTGATGGGTCAGATTCTCAAAAGTCCACTGTACTTGTAAGCTCCCTCTAAAGATAACAAGAGCTGCATCGTTTTAGCCAACCTCTTCCTGCAGCAAAGAAAGCCAACCCCTTTTTTCTTACGTGTTATGCCTATAATAAAGACCAAATGTAGGCCTCTCTTAGCACTACGTTATTGATTCATACTAGATTTGATTCCATTACAGTTCTACAAATCTATCTCATTGAGTAAAATTTTCAGGCAACTGTGTGATCTGTTTCATGTGATGTAGTGCGATAGGCCAGGAAACTGGCATGACAGCATTTCTAAATCCTCGCTACAAGACATCTCCACTTCAATATTTAAAGTCGTCTTTAATTACTTGGGGCATTGTTCCCATGTATGCGTTTTGGAACAGCTTTAAGTATTTTTTTAATTCAAAAAATTTTTGCTGTGTAAACTCTGAGTTGAGATACACGTAACAGTGATCTAGTAACTGTATTTACAGTATCACACAAGAAAGTGTGGTGTTAGAATCAAGCTCTCTGGTTCCAACAACAGTAGTTTTGGTAGGTTTGAGACACACTGGAATCACTCCACCTCTGGAAGGCTGTGTCCTTCATGGGAAACCTGAATTGCATTTTATCAGTATTTATTGTCTCACAAAACAGCTTTCTAGGGATTTCTTCCTCCTCATTGTTCAGAAAATCTGGAAGCAGTGAGACTTCTGAGCAGCAAGACTGAATGGCTTGTTGAGCCGAAGGAAGGTACAACCAGCACTAAAAGCTGAGCTAACAGAGATTATGTGTAATATGGAGGGGAAAAGGGTTTGCTCACTGGTTGTTTCACAAATTCCTGTCTGTCATCTATGTTGAAATCAGTGAGCCACATGTATAAACATACTGCTGGAGAGGGCCTATGGAATGTGGCAGCGTTGAAGGGCAGGTTGGACGGAGTCTTGGGTAGCATGGTTTAGTGTGTGGTGTCCCTGCTCATGGCAGGGGATTGGAACTACATGATCTTAAGGTCCTTTCCAACTCTAACTATTCTATGAGTCTATGATTAAATGATATATTGCTGTGCCAAGAAGATAAACTACTTAACACTACAGATAAAATACTTTACCAAAAGCTAAATTACTTATATTGGAATCCCATGAAAACACCACTCCAGAAATGCTACATAACAAAATGTGGATACTACATACTCTTCCAATGCTTTTTTTCTCCCAAAAATTAAGTATTGGAGGAAAAATAATGCATGTTCTTGATTTGTTACATCTTGCCCTCAAATTAAAAATAATTAAAAAAAAAGAAATAAAAATACAAAAACTAGGCAAGTCTGGCTGTTCATAACTCTCCCACAAATCCCAGTTACTTGTCTGTATTTAAATGAAGGCAGTTTTCAACAAATGCATTATTAGAAAACTCTTAATGAAGAGGTACTTACTTGAAGTATTTATTCCAGTAAATACCACTGCCATGAATAAATCTCCTGATTATCAAAAGGCAAGGTCAAATAACCCGTTACTCACATCAAAACTGAGAACTTGCATCTTAACAGCTGACCTACACTGTGATTGGCTTTACTGAGCAATTTATAAAAAAAGGAGAAAATTAAAAGGCACAGATCCCATACCCCAAAATGATTATTTTGTATAAAGAAAAATAGTCTTCTGAGAAGACCAACAGAAAATGAGGTACTGTTGAAATTCAGTTGTACTGGCACAGCTAATACAGACTGAGATCTTGAAAATCTGTGCTCTCTCATGTTGACTTTCTGTAACTTTTCAGTTGTGGGAGGTATGATTTTTTAATATGTAGTGTAAATTACAAACCTTACATAAACTATATATTATATTGTTAAATTACAAACCTCACGTGAATTATATATTACATTATTAAATTAGACTATAGTAGGTATTCTAAATATATAAAGCTTATTAATCAGTTACAAAGTGTAAACAATGGAGATTTTTTCATTTGTGTTAAGTTTATATTTATTAGAAAGTACACTTAATTTTTAGTTGTGTTAATCCCTAGAACTCTTAGACATCTATGGAACAGTAACTGGAATCATTCTGGTGATACCACACAGCATTTATTTCTCTGATAGGTGATTTTCAACACTTGTAAACCAAGTGCTGTCAATAAATGTAACATCATTGAAAAAGATTTTAGTGAACAATTTATAGTTGCATTTACTTTACCAAGCTACTTTTTAAGATGCCAACCGCAGTATCTTTTCTAGTCTTGGCACCTTGATGGAATCTTCTGCAACTCTTTTTGAAATATCAATTCCAAGGGGAGCTCTGGAAAACAACAGAATTACTTGCTAAAAATAAATAACATTATTGCTGCATCCCACAGATGTGCACAGACACAGACTTTTATACAATGAGCATGGGAATCACAGTATTTTTGCAGACTGCCTGCACTGTAAGACTGTGTGACCATTACAATGGTCAATCTGAAGCTGCACCTAGAAACATCTTTACATTGAGGACACGTTTGCATCTGTAGTCATTCCAAACTCAGGAGAAGAGACAGTTGTGATTTCAAAGCTATTTTTGGGGAATGATTTTTTTAGACTCTGATTTTAGTTGATAATTCAGTTTGCATCTCACTGATGAATGCAAGATACACTAGACATTCACAAGTATCTTCTGTTATAATCTTAAACAATGTACATAGCAAATAAAACTTAGTATTTTATTCACCGAGGTAGATAAAAGCGAGTTACTTTTCAGGAAGAGTATTTTATCAATTTTTCATCTGAAAATTATAAAACAAGCGATTTTTTAAAAACAGATCCGAGGCTGTTTTCTTGGAAATGAAAAGGAGGGGAAAAAGTGTCAAATTTAAGACCAGCCGGTACTTTGAAATGCTAGTGTTTTGTTTGGCCTTAAGCCTAGGATCTACTTCAATCCATAGAACAAGCCTTAACTAACAAGTTATCAAAATAATCAGTATTATCGGTAAAAAAAAAAAAGTATGACCAGATGCTATATGTTAATTTTATTTTTTTTAATTGATTCCTCATTATGAATACACAGTTTGACTTGGAGCACCTTGATTTATGTCTACAGTGACTGAAAAGCTTAACTTTCTCCAGTTTTCCCAGCCCACAATAGTAATGGGAAGATACATGGAACTGATACAATGGTAACTGATATTTTTGAGCCAAACCACACAAATGACAGACACCATCATTTGCATTTCATACATTGAAGAGGGAGTGCTGGTAACTTTTAAAGCTTACCTGCACTGCAAAGATACTCCTCATCAACTTCTGCACCTCCTTCCACTTTCATTGGCCATAGTAAGCAAACAAACAACTGCTGAACAAATTGAGTCACTTACTTTGGTTCATAGCGGATGCCTTCAGTACTGTGTAAAACACCAATTCCTGCACGTAACCTTTCAATGCCATTCCTAAGCAAGAAAACAATTATGTAAAAATGTTATGTCATAAATACGCATACATTGTTCAGTCACCATGAACACAAGTTCTTGCCTCTGTCAGCTTTTAAAGAGCACTAGAGAAATATACATAAACAAATCTTACCATGCAATCATAACACCGTTATCAGTGCACAGCCTTGGAGGAGGACATAGAAAAGCAAAATCATTTACATCTGCCAAAGTCTGTAGACCTTTTCGGATATACTGGTTACTTGCAACTCCTCCTGATACAACCTGAGAGCAGTTGCAAAAAGAAAGAAGCCATTAACTCTAAAGTACTGACTGGTCACTCTCAACATCCTATTTAAAAAAAAGGTTATCAGATGAAGTTCTGAAGACAGCAATAAATAACACGTTTGAAGATTAAAACATATCTTTGGAGATGAAAACATATCAGAAAAGGGTATGATAACTGAGCTTTACTAAGATTAATAGAATCATAGAATAGTCAGGGTTTTAAAGGGCCTTAACATCATCTAGTTCCAACCCCCCTGGCTTGGGCAGGGACACCTCACACTAGACCATGTTGCCCAAGACTCTGTCCAGCCTGGCCTTGAATACTGCCAGGGATGGAGCATTTATCACTTCTTTGGGCAACCTGTGCCAGTGCCTCACCACCCTCACATTAAAGAACTTCTTGCTTATATCTAACTTGAACTTTCCCCTGTCTAAGTTTGAAACCATTACCTCTTGTCCTATCACTACAATAATATGAATAAAAAGAATAAATGAATAAAAACATAACTAGAACAGCTATCAAGTACTGGAGGGGACTAGGTCAAATTACATAGCCTGAATTATTATGAAAGGTTAAATTAGAGATTTTTTTTACCATCTATCTCAAAACCAAACCATGAAAGACTTTAAATATTTATATGACTATTACTTTAACCCTGGTATTTTGTCAATACATACTGACACCTTCCCCACTTGTCAAGGGAGAAAGTACACAAGGCATCTCCATCTTCAAATGATGTTATAGAGCCAACTATAAAAAAGGGGAAAAAAAAAAATGTATACCCACCAAAGTTGCATTTTTTGATGACAATATGCTATTTTTCATGCAGAACAGCATGGCTCGGTACGTCCGCTGCATAATATGCACAGTCACTGTGTGCTGCACAGCAGCAGCAATATCCTTAACACAGGAAAGGATCTCACCTTCTTGAATACCTATGGAAATGCATGATCAAATGGGTTTTCCTGAGTATGTATCATTGAAAACATGGTTTACATCCGACTGTTTAAAAATACCTTCTTCTTTTTCTTTTTGTGTAATGGTGTTATTGACAATGTTCTGAAGTCCAGAGAAAGAAAAGTCACAGTTACGATACTGTTGCATGGGAAGTCTTAACATGATCTGCTGTCGGTTTCCAGTCTGAGCCAAGTGCTCTATCGCCTTACCCCCAGCCATGCTGTGGCACTCGGGGTGCTTTCTTAAGGAGAGTCTTCTCGCTACCTAGGGAGATAATAAACAACAGACTTGGAACAGAGCACTGCATTAACTCCTCCTGTAACTGCATCACTGTACTGTAGTCCATGGAGTAAAATTCGAAACCACAAAACCCAATCAACATGCAATTACAAACAGGGCGTGATAAGAATGAGGCATACACCAGCTGGATTTTAATCAGAAATGCAATTCTAGAACAATTTGGGCAGACATAAGGTCAATAAATTTTACATTAATTACCTAATTCTCATGCTACAGGAAACACACACGGACTGTAATACTGTGTTACCAGATAAACAGGAACAAAGTTGCTTTCAGCCTTCAACAACCCCCTCTCTGATCTACTCGCTCCCCCACTTTTTCAATTAATACAGACAACTACTGTTTAACAACTCTGCTTCTGTTGGGTCCCTTGCAGTTTTGTTCTCAGTTTTACAGATCATACCCAAGACCCAGAAACCTTTGATTCTGAAAGCCAAAACAGGCTTTTCAAACTGTACAAGAAACCTGGTAAGAATTATTTAATATGTATTGTTTTCCACCTGACAGCATCCTTTAAAACACCTCTATCCATCTTCTCAAATTCATACTAATCCTTCGTATAATGGGTATCCATGAAACCTCCAACACCAGTTTTGATTACATTGTCTATTTGCTAAAAATCAATTTGCATATGTTACAACTGATGTTGTATGTAGATTTTTAAGAGCTTGTTGTGTATTAAATGTATGGCATTTCAAAATACAAAAAAGAAAACCCAAAAAAACGGTAAAGCAAAGCTTATACTGCACTGTATTCCTATGCATGCGCTGATGACAATACTACTATATTCTAGTGTAAAGGCAATAAAAAAGAAAAAGCTAGATTTGCTTACATAAATAAGTACTACCTTATCCAGCATGTCCCCTGGTGCTATATCTATGGACTGTCCAAGCAGAAGGAAATCTGAAACTCCCTGTGCTACTGCCAAGAGACAGTGGCCTCCGGAGAGCAAAAGCACCAGGAAGGGAAACTCCAGACGACAGGTCAGCCTGACGGTCAGGGCATGAGCCTCCATGTGATGGATGGGTATGAACGGCTTCTGGTACTTGTTCACTAAGCCCAGGCTGTACTGCAGCCCCACACCAAGGCTCAGTGCAAGTCCTGGCTTGACTGTGGTGGCGACAGCGGTGAGGTCAGGTATGGAAATGCCACTGGTAAGAAGTGCCTCTTTTACCACTCGCTCAATGTTTTCTCTGTGAAGCTGCTGTGCCACCACAGGAATTATTCCACCTGCTCTGGTAAAAACAGAACTACCATATATTAGTATTTCGTAACAGACAGAATGGCACAAAACCAGATTTCAAACACCTCTAAACCTCGCCAAACCTTGCCTGTCTCCTCAGTACATTCTCAATTGCCTTGTTTAGTGTCAAGGGCATCTCTGCACTGAAGAGAGCGTAGTTATCTCTGGGAGATCAGAAAAGGCTGTAACTTGCCCTTTTTGGGCACACAGAACTCTTAAGCGGATCTCAATACTGTTTTAAAACAATGTCTGCTTAATATTCACAACCCCTCACTTGTCAGTCCAAGTACTTAGCCACCAAAGCCTACACTGGATTCATTTTCCCTTTAGAAAATTGAGACATTTGGTGGTTCTACCAGTAATAATGATTTTGCCTTTAATTCAAGCTACATCAGCCTCTTCGTGAAAGAAAATACTGGAGCAAACTTGTAAATGCACTGCATTTCTTTCCTTACCCACAGCAGTATCTCTGGCAGGATGCGTTTTGGCCCAAGACAGTCTTTACACCTACTCATGTACTGGTTTTACTGGAGGAGACTTTTACATGGAAGATACTACAAGTAAGAATGACAACAAAATCATCAATAAGGCAAAAGCCCAATGAGAAGTACGTTCTTACTGTAAATGGACTTCCTTCTGACAGTGCAGCGCCTCCCCCAGGACGCAGCCGGCATCGTCCACCACGGCAGCGCCGGTGTCATCGCAGCTCGTCTCGACTCCCAAAACCAGCTTCCGAGGATGCCGTTTCCCAGAGGAATCAGATCTGCTTCTCAACCACGCAGCTCGGCCGTGTTTAGCTGACTTCAGAAGGCCTTTGGCAATGCTGTTCATTGGTGGTGGTTATGTCTAAAAAAGAACTGAACAGTTTATTATCGCTGGAGGGTTTTCAAGCATGCGCTCCAATTTCCTGAAGAGGTGGTACTGCTTTTCAAGTTGTGAATGATCGCACATGATATTTAAGACCGCACAAAAAGTTACGCGCTACCGTCTTTGTTTTATCTCAACCATGCTTCTGGAGGAGCTTTTCGCCCACATCTGCTGTGCACGGTGCTTCTGCAGCCCTGGGGCACGGCACCAACCACAGCGTTAACCCCAGCCCCGCGGTCCTCGCTGCCCAGCTCTCTGCAGATTTACCTCCAGGGCCCCTCTTTCCTTCCCCGCCTTCAAGCGCTCATTTCCACCCGCAGCGGGCCGGAGCACAGGTAGCGGGTACAGGCGGAAGGTGCGGCACGGCTCGGACCCCGTTCCGCCAGGACAGCGCAAACCTCGTACCCTTGTGTCGCGATAAATCGCCACCTCGCGCCCTCCCCTCTTCCCAGAGGCACGTTTCCGGTGCACCGGCGGGTCACGCGGCGCTGCACCTCCCCGCGGGGCCGAGCGGCACGGCAGCCTGCGCGGCCGGGCGCGTCATCTCCGCACGTCGAGAGCTTCCGACAGCCGTCAAATGGCAGGGCCCTGCCCCATAGCCGGGGCCCCGGCGCTGCTCAACGCCCGTCATCACCGCCCGCTGGCGGCAAACCTCCGTCAGTGCCTCAGAGCCCTGGCACTGGTACACTGCACAGGGACTGTCAACGGGCTGGCACTGCCTCGCCAGGGTCAGTATGCAAAAATCAAGACAGGTATCACTGTACATACAAACACCACACAGAATTAATTACTTCCAACTTATCACCTTTTTTTTCCAACAGCATCTTTATCAAGAAAATAAACAGCCAGCAAATTATCCTTGCAAGAACAGAAGTATGCCACTGTGGGCTTTATTTTTATTTTAACTTTTTTCCAGCTCACTGGCTGTCACTGCAACCCAAATGCAAATGAAGTCTTAAATAGAGCCCTCTGTCAAACCTGAGCTGGTTTTGGTCGGCAGATTTCAATATTCATCTTTTTCCAAGACAGAGAAATTAACTGCTCAGAGCTCTACACGTACCTCCTTTCATTCTAATTCCAGAGTTGATTAAACACAAGATTACTCCATACCCTAACACAGCATACCCCACATTTCCAAGACATGCAAATCACCTATAACTTTTCCTGCAAAATCATAGTTAGTCCATGTGATTTGCCTGTTCACCTACTTCTAGTTTGGCTTCTATTCTAACTAAGGACCTACACAGAGTTTCTCTTCTGTGTTCCTATTTGGTTGCTCTATAATGGAGCCGCTTCTCCTCCACCAGCAGCAGCAACCCTTTCCCCCACCATCACACATCTCTCAGCTACTGAAAAATAACCAATCAGTCAGAAAAGAGTCAAAAACCCACACCATGAAAGAAATTTCGGTCTCAGAATGTGCCACTTAAGTCAGTATCCTGGCAAGCAAATGAGATCAACACAACAGTGGCAACTTCTAAAAGCATACATAAACTGAGCTATTGAGTTGATGTAGAAATCCCCTGAGCTGACATTTAAGGACTTCGGTCATTGTGACAAAAGAATAATCACAAGAACAGGTAAGGCATGACTGATCCCATCAGCTTATGCTGGCTGCCACAGTATGCACTGCAAGACAAACCTTTACAATGCAGGAACAAGTACAACCACCTACAATCCACACAGCAGAAACTAGGTACTCTCACTCAAAGACTACAGCCTCACCAGTCCTTGTGTGGAGGATCCTGGATTTACATGTAAAGTTACCATTTGCATTATGGTTGACTGGGTGTTTGCGAAACACTGCTCTCTATTTCCAGCTGATACTCGTTGTTACTTCCTTACAGGTCACTTGCATCATGCGCCATACATACAGTCTCAGTGGGGATTTCACTTTAGAGCTGGGCCTGCCCAGCTCTTCATGGAAATCTTTCTTCTACAGGTTTCCGATTCATGTTTAGGTGTTTGAAGGCATCTTCTTACAAACTCAACTTTCATCCCAGACAAAGCTGCAGGACATAGGAACTGTATCTCAGCTGTAAAAGCATCTTTCATTGAATACAATTAGACACTAGGCACAGGAGATTACTCCATTCCTTCCCCCAGGGAGCAGCAGCAGCTGTGTCACAGGCGATCAGTATCAAACCTTCTGCTTAGTATTTATTGATGCCAAAGATTCGAACGCCATGCAACTGTGGCAGCTTGGGGATGAGCACGGTCAGGAGGGAAGTCGTGTTGAGAATAAAGTGTGTTGAATCATACTTTGTGTAGAAACTTGCCAGGAAGTACCTGTAGCAGAAAAGGGAGCAAACTTAGCTGATGACACCCTTGTCTGAAAAACAAACAAACAAAGCTACGTAGAAGAAAGTGCTTTAGTAATCAGTACTAATTTACTAGTTAATTGCCTTTCTATTCCTATATTCAGTATCTCACCTGGGGCTCTAGAGTATCTACAGCACAATTATGGACCTCTGCTTCCCACCATTCTCACAGCAGTGAAAAGCAACTCCCAGGTAGTGTCTTCCTCCAGTACTTCTTCCCACCACTCAAGCTGGAGTCTGACTTCTGCAGCTACAAGCCTCATTTATGATATGGGTTTTAAGCACTTACACCAAAATCATTGCAGTTCTGCTACCCTAGCAAGCCGAGTGAGGAAACATTTGACATTTTCCAGTGCAAAAATCTCTTACGCTGAGCACATCTGTGATAGGTACAACTTTAAAAGGCTTCTGATCTGGCGGATGTTTCCAGAACTATTTTTAAGCTAGTCCACAGCCTGTTCAACTGCAAGAATAAGAAAATGTGCCTCAGAAAGTCAAACTCGCTACCAACTTCTTTACACTTTGAGATAATAATTCCATCTCGCTCTTTGCAAAAGCTAGTCACAGAAATGAGGCTATCACATTGTTGGGGTTTTGGTTTTTCCCCAGCAAAACGGAGATGTTGATTCAGCTACTTATGCATTATTAGTGCATGAAGAGAACCATACACAAGTGTTACGAATACAAAACCAACTTCCTAAGCACGATGCAGGATCTTCCCCCCCGCCTCCCTGCCATGCAAGTGGACAACTTCCTTCAGGGAAAAATAGAAAGACTTTTTAAAGTTGGATATTAAATAGGTGGTGTTACACACCACGCCTTTGTCAACAGAGATAGGGTAGGACTTCTCATCTATTTACACAACTAATTTAAACAGAAGGCAATCTGTACAAAGCAGAATGGACATGCAAAATCCTGGACCCCATTCACTGAAGGCTGCCACACTCCTTAGCACTCACAAGTCACTAAAGTGTTAATAAATGCTGTCACGTGCCAAAGACACAGTTTGGATTTTCAATATTTATGACTTCATGATCTCTTAACTTCAAGAGTTAACAGTAAGTTTTCCTCATTTCTTATCTTTAAAACCTGCCCCACTAATGACTGTACAAACTCTGACTTCAGTATGTGAACTGGAGTGTCAAAAGCTGCAGGCAGAAAGATTGTTGATAACCTGTAAACATGTGCTCCCTACCCCGTGATGCAGAAACACACAAACAACTAAAAAAAAAAAAACAAAATGCTTTTACAATGTAAATTGCGACCCATTTGCAGCTTTTGAAATCATAATTTTATGATTCAGTTAATCCAGAATAGTTTTGAACTCACAGAATTATAGGAGAGATTGTGAAGAATTTTCTTGAAGATGTAAATTGTACTCCATAATCCAGTTGTTCCCAGTGTGTTAGTAGCCTAGCTTTCCCCTGATCCGGTGTTTCAAAAGGAGTTCCCTTTACTGCATGCAAAAACACATACATTCCCTGCGGAAAATGAAAAGGGAACACAGTGGCACTTTCAGCTATGTTTTGGGTTTTTTTTTTAAGTAATTTCTACACTGTTCAATGCATTGTAAAAAACAGAGTAAAAGCATTCTCAGCCTGGTCTCAGCATTCTCAAAGCTGCTGGTCTGTAATGACAACTTATCACAGAGGAGGGAAGAGAGAAGATGCAGTTTGCCCCAGACTGTGCAGTCAGTGGCAGTCAGAATTAAAGCCAAAGTCTGTGTGACATCCAATCCACTGCCTTGTCTTCGACATGAGATGACAAAAAAATTGCATGAAATGAAGACAATTCTAACCAGTACTGCCACAAGCTCAGGGCTGCTGCTGTGTATTACCACTTACCTAACACAGTGTTAACTGAGTTAGGAGGTAGAGTCTGCACAAAGCAAAATCTAGCTACAAATAATGCCAACATTACAAGAACTTTAAAGCTTTCTTAGCCCTAAACTAGCTTCAAACACTTGTAAGCTGACTACCAGCAAGCTGTTGAGTATCATCTGTCCATCTCTTTGCTGTTTCTTCTTTATTACACTGGACTTCACTTGTGATTGTTTCTATCTGATGGAAACATGCCATGTGTGCCCTGTTCCAAGAGATCAATGTGGGCCTACTGATTTCAGACAGGGGAGTCTGTCCTCTTCCAGATTTAACAAACGTCTGTTTTCTATCAAAGCGAGCACACTAACTCCGAGCAAGAGCATCTATCAGAAAATATCAAAGACTTCCTTTTCTTTCTTTCAGGTACTTTCTTATGCACATACAGAAATAGTTATAGAAAGCTTTATAGAGAAAAAATATGTTTCCTTTGAATTCTTATAAATGAAGTGAAATCTGACCAAGTCACTTCAAATCATTTTCCCTTTTTCTTTTTTGGACCCCGCTGCCTGTTAAACTAAGAAAATTCATTAATTTTCTTAATGATGTTTGCAGCGTCTAATTTTTAATAACTAAACCAAGAAGGCACTTTTAGAACAGATCCACATGCTTACTTCATATTTTATTTTGCACTGGTAGTTGCAGAAAGGAGCACCAGAAATGCTTTCAACATCAGCTAAGAGTTTTCCAGTAGTGGAAGTCCAAGATTTTGCTGTTTGTCGAACCATTCAAAGATTTGTTTCCCAAAAAGTACCATTTAAATGCTGAAATATGCAAAAGTGCAGTTTACACTTATCTTCTAGGGTTCCACTAGTACTTGCCAGTGCATGCTCTCATCCCTGTTGTCATTATAGCTACTTGCTATAATGAATTCGGTAAGGCATTTGGGAAATATTTAGTAATATTCATCTATGCCAAGCATCATCTTCCCAAGACAGGCATGTCTGATGCTGACAATGCTACCGTACACAATGCTCTACTGATGCTTACAATTAGTTTTAAACCTATCTACAAAAATAAAAAGCTTGAATAAAAATCACTTTATTTTTCACAGGATTCAAGAGGATATTATTCCACCTCAGCCTTTAAAGTGAATGATCATCTTCCTAAACACGGAAGAAACTATCATTTTGTTAAGAAATCTTTGCTGTTAATCTTCGAAAGCTGCATTAGCAAACCTCAAGTATGACATAAAATGCTGGATTATGGCCCTCTTTTCATACATCACTCGTCCTCCCCAAACCAGCCAGCTCATCTGCGGACAAGCCAAGCAGAGATGGGATTTCATTATCCATACAACTTGGTTATTTTTCTCTTCTCCTGCCCCTAAAAATAAGTATGCATGAACAACTTCTCAATCTGTGTTACAAGAGAGGATACTTACCAGGTTGTGAATCACATTTGTTAAAGTCCAGGCGACAGGCACACTAAAGAAAGGAATGCTGAGCAAGACAATGTGCAGCAGGCCAACTCCGAGCGCATACGTCAGCCACATTCCACGACTGTTCATCACCCGGGTGTTTGGATTTACCTCGCTGTGGGCAACGCCTACGTTCATTTTTACCCTAGGGAAAATCTGTCTGAAGATTGAGACTACTGTTATAGACAGTACTCAACATGTACAGGTTTCAGATTTGATAATGGCTGTTTTAAATCAGCAGGTCTGGCAGCAAAACAGTGCGTAGGCCAAGATGTACCTCAGAATCTTCAAAGTACGGTTTATAAAGAAGTCATAACAAAAAAGGCTGTTAGGAACCATTTGTTTAAAAAAAGCCCAACAAACAAACCCCACAAGCTTGCTACAGAATGGACATTTTAAAAAGAATAGGAAGCTCTGCTCTTGTTAGCTAAGGTTGCAAACCTGTAAGAAATCAAGCTTTGTAACTCTTGTCCTCTAAATTCTTTTCTCCATCCACAATGATATCTGCAGTTCTTACCTGCCTCCCATATCAATTTTCCTCCTGTTTTTTGCTCATGTAACGGCTAGTGAAGAATTTTGCTTATATCAATTACCCTGCTTCCTACTGCTATAAAGAACAAGGACTGATTGATGCTTTTCTTGCAAGCAGTGTGCAGATTTCCTCCTCTCCCCACCTGTTAGTTTTCAGATAGACATTTCCATCTTTCAAATCTGGATGAAATTAGCCAATGGGTTTTCTAACTGACAGCCAAACACAGAGACATAGAGAACAATTTCATAACACTGATTTCACCAGGAGATTGACAACTTACAGTGGATAACCTTCTATTAAACTCTGTAATGATAACTATAAAAAATAACTGCATATTTAATACTCATGTGACCTGTAAGACTATTTATATTGTTATGGTCCTGGGACGGCGACTTTTTAACTTCCTTCTAAATCAGTCTACAAAGCGCTGTTCAACCAACAAAATTAGGTTGCTTTCGGTAGGAAATTTGTTTCTTACACTGGCTCAGTGCCACAAGGTGCTGGTATTACAGCAGTATTTTGCAATATTAACAGTGGACTGTAAAAATAGATGCGATGAACCTGAAACTGAACCGTGACAGTGCTGACTTTAATCAATACTTATCGCAAAGTATTTCAAACCGTGCACTCGCAGAGAACACATTACCTGAGATGGATGAAGCGAGGCTGTTCCTCCCTCCCTAGGATACAGCACCGCCGCTGAGCGAGTACCTGCACGCACACTTTCACATTACCTTCCACCTTTCCTTATCTTTCCTCTTTTCTTATTTAACCAGACGGACCCACCGCCTCATCCAGTCCACCAGACCCGTGTTTTCCCTCACAGCCGTACGGTCGAAGAGGGACCCTCAGCCTCCCCTCACAAACACCTCCCTTCCGGCCACGCACCATGCGGACTCCCAGCAACCCATCCTCCCGCCGCCCCAGCCCACCGGGCCCCGACGCGCGCCTGGGGGCCGGGCCCGGCTGCAGCCGCCGAGCGCCCCGGGGCCTGTTCGTAAGCACAAGCAGCGACCCGGCCCATCTTCCCGCCCTCTGCCTCCCGAGCGCAGCCCCACCTTTCTGGGCACCTGCGGGCCACGCTGTGACCGCAGCCGCCGAGAAACAGGAGCGGAATGCTAGCCGCGGGCCGCAGGTAGAGCCCGCCGGCCGCCCCGTGGGCAGGGCTGCCGCTGAGGGGAGGGGCCCGGCCACCCGCCCGCACCGCCCACCGAAGCGGCGGCGGCGGCGGCGGCGGCGGCAGCGGCAGCTGTAGCTGTAGGGAGTGGGGCGGTGCGGTGCGGTGCGGACGGGGAGGTAGCGCAGCCGCGGAGCCTGCAGGGGGGCGAGCGTTTGGGAAAGGCCGAAGGGCGCGGGGTTGCTGCTTCCCCTTGGGTCCTGGCTGGGCGAGGACGCTTTTCGCCTCTGGCAGCTGGCTTCACCTCAGCGGGAACCGCTGCCGCCCAGGGACGGGCTGGGGCCTAGGGCTAGGCCTGGGCCTGGCTGGGCGCGGCGTCCAGCTCCTCTCTCCGTGCGGGGCCAGGCCCCTTGAGGACCGAAGCCCGCACGCCGGGCCCTCCCCTCAGCTCTCCTCATCTCGCCGCCGGGCGGCGGCGCGGGCTTAGTCCCCCGTGCTTTTCGTAATGAAAAGCGGAACCGGGAGCTGGGGACTGTTGGTGTGGTTTTAGGTAAACTCAAGGGTGACCGCCGCGGGTTTTATCTGCAGCTTCTGTCCCTTTCGTTTCCGTCATAAACTGAAGGATTACCCGAGCCGGTGGACTCCTGAGGAAGGTGACTGTGGGAGTGGGGTTGGGGTGCTGCCCTACAAATCTGGGAGGCTGCGACTGTGAAGTTTTAAGGAGGTTTTGTCTGCAGTTGATCTGTTCTTGTGTAGTATTACAGCTGTCTAGAGAGCCCCTGTTGCCGGGTTGTCTGACTTTGCTTAGAAGGGTATACGGATTGCATTCAGTGATGATGCTTAAGGACAGAAACCACTTGCTTCCCACCGAGCACAGATTATAGTATGTCTGCCTAGTGAAGAGTTATAATAGTAACATGGCTTGAGCTGAAAGATGTATCTTTTATATTAGATATAAGGCAGAAGTTCTTCTCTGTGAGGGTGCTGCGGCGCTGGCACAGGGTGCCAGAGAAGCTGTGGCTGCCGCATCCCTGGCAGTGTACAAGGCCACGCTGGACAGGGCTTGGAGCAACCTGCTCTAGTGGAAGGTGTTCCTTTGGAACTGGGTGGGCTTTAAGGCCCCTTCTAACTCAAGCTATTCTATGTTCTTTTAGCTGAAAGTAGTCAAGGGTTGGATGTATTTGCATACGTAGCAAGTACCAGCAGGTGCCCCCGAGATGTGGCCAGCATGGCTTTATGTCCTCCCTTTGCCATCCAGTGAGCAGTTGGTGCAGGGCCCTGCACAGAGTGATTTAGGTCCAGGGGAGGGGAGGGCACTCCAGAAGCTGGTTTCCTTCCCAAACCATCTGCATCAGTAACACCTCATAGAAAATTTGTCTTTGGGATCTGTAACGTTTCTATTGTAAGACCCTCCCTTGTCTTAGTGTCTTTTGATAAAGATATCCAGCTCCAATCTGGTACTTGTCATTACTAAATCATGAAGCATTTGACACAGGATTCCTGTATAAGGTGTGACTGTGTGGGGAAACCTGCCTCACTGAATGTGTGTACATGATTAATATTGGTCTGTCTTCAATAGCCCTATTCTGTGCTCCTTTTCCAGTTTGTTTGCTGGAACACTTGATTTGTCAGATGTTTTTACCACCTCTGAAAGCCAAACTCCCTTTGGAATATAAATAACAAGTATAAAGAGAAAATATCTTTGTAGCAGTTCTTAAAAAGCTTTAATGCTGCTTCCTCTTCAAAACACTGTACCTTTTTTTTTTTCCCAAGTAACAATGTTTTTGCTTTTGTCTTTTATGTTTAAAGAGTTGAAGCCTTTAGAAGGACATCAAGGCAGAGAGAAGTGTCCTACAATTGTTGTATCAGCTGCATACCCCCTGCAGGATAGTGGTGCTCTGGGGTGTTGGTTGCAGTCCCCCACTGTGACCTGATTGTGTTGAGAGGAAATCTGGGTTTGTTCCATTCCTCCACACATGCTCATATCCTTGGGATGGGTGCTGAGTGTGCTATTTTGTCCAGCAGATAGCTTGGACTGAATCAATGGGAAAGCTGGGATTGTTTCCCCCTCAATGTAAATAACACAACCTAGTAAAGAGTGCTGCTGTGGAGAGAAGAAACCTAAGTCTGAACTGTTCTTGGGGTGCAGAGAGCTGTCTAGCAATGCTCTTTGTCCCTCCTTCCTCACACGCATGATAAACTGTGGTTGAGTTCTTTGTGTCAGTCTAGAAAGGTCACCAGAGATTTTTCCTGTGTCTACTTGGGTACTTAAACAGAAATGCACGTAAAAATTTGCAGATCCATTTACAATCTTTTCATAATAGAGTATCTGTGTAATGACACAGGAATTTTACAAACCTTTGTAAGTGTTTTCGATGGTAAAACCTAGGTATCTCCGCTGGCTTTTGATACGAGGCATCTTCATTTTCAAGTAAAAGATACAGAGGCACAGAAATACACTGAACTGTCTCGGGATGCAGAGTAAGTCAGATCAGAAAGGCAAGGCTATAATTCAGAAGGTTTTTTTGTTCCTTTCTTCATTATTGCTAGTAGATCTCATTGCCATAAATATGACTTCTGCATCAGCACCTCTGTGCTTCCTCCCTGCTTCTTTCCCAGCTCTGAAACAGTTACCTTCAGGTCGTATTTCTTCCATGATTTTTTATATACTGGGAATTTTATTTATCAGTGCTGAAATCGGACCTGGTGCTGGGTAAATATCCTAGCTGAAGACATTTCTGACTAGCACTCTGCATTACCATCTGGTCTGTCTACTTTTGGAATTGCAGGATCTCAGGCATGTTACAGTAGTTTAGTAGAGATGAGTACATAAATGAGAGATAATACACTGTTTTGCTCAGTATTTCTCTGAATTCTTAGAAGTTTTTCATTAGAAGTTTAATCTACTTAAAATAGTGGGTTTTAGTCTAGACCTGTGTTCTGTTTCTTCTACGAGTCAAACTTCTATTGACTGCTCCTACTAACTACTGCTACTATGTATTGAAAATTGTACTCTTCAGCTGTTTATGCTTCACCCACATTTAAAAGATGCTGTGAAACAATTAGAAGTGTGTATTTGTAATGTGGCTTATATTCTCTTACCTTTCTATATAGTGTCTCTGAATCTTATTCCACGATGAAACAGCTTTCAGCAGAGACTGTTCGTCTCCTCTCAAGTTCTCAGGTGATTACATCAGTTGTCAGTGTGGTGAAGGAGCTGATAGAAAATTCCTTGGATGCTGGTGCCACAAATATTGATATTAAACTGGTAAGTCCCCTTTCTTTCTCTTACAAAGAATTGAATGTAAAATAAGAGGCAAGGGAAGTTGTTCCACTGCAAATGTATTTTTTAGGCTATGAAAGTGTGGGGAATGGAAGGGTATTAATAGTATTTATACATACGTATTTTAACCTCAACTACAAATGGTCCAAAACCAGTTTCCATTAATGTTTTTGAGGCCCCACTGAAACAGTAAGGCACATTTGTGCTCCTGAGTGGATCTTGGGGTAAACCCAGAAACTTCTTTAGTACTTCTTTTTCTACTTGCAAATTACCTTTCCTGACTAATAGCTTGTTCTAAAAGGTGTTGGGCTTAAGTTTCACTGCTAGATTGACATGTTCAATGCTCACTACAAAAGATTGTCAGGAAGATGAAAATGGAAACAATAGAAAATACTCGTGGCCATGTTAGATGTTTTTATAATATAAATTACCACATGGTGAACTTTGGCTACTGCTAACATTTTTATAAGATGTTAAAAAAAGTTGGCATATTACTCAAGGATAGTTTGGGGGATGGGGGGGGTGGAGGGGGAATATTGCTTGTAATAAAGAACTTGTGCTTTTTTCCCCAGATTGGATTAAATGGCAAACTGATCAGTTTCTCTTGCTGCCATGAGTATTTCTGGTTTTGTGGTGTTTTGTCAACAGCTGCTTAGTATCAGCATCTCCTACTTTGTAAGAAAGTGTGTTGTTACAAACTGTATAAATGGATGTATCCAGAATTGCATTCAGTTTCCTTTCCTGCAAATAACTGTGAATGTATAAGCTATTCTTGAATTAAGTGTTAGACTTGCTCTTAATTAGGAGGGAAATCAATTTTCTGCTTGTTTCTCTGTCCATGTCACTGCTTTCTTTTCTGAATGAGTCTCAAGTGCTTTCTGTCCGAGTCTCCTGCAGATGTTAAAGAACATGCTTATTTGCTACTTGCCTTAAGTGAGTTGAAGGTACTTCTGTGATCTTTGATGACCTGTATCATCTCAATATGTAGGCTGAATAGTATCTTGTTTCATGAGTAACTCCAAAGTGAGCAGTCTGTGCACAGTTCTGGGGATAAGATATTAGAATCAGATCCTATGACCTGATCAGTAACTGCAGGAAGTCAACAGAAGGTTTTAGAGCCTTCAAAAATTGTTAGAACAAACCTTATCTCTTCTACTGAAGTGCCAATATAGAGCCATGCAGATAGTGGGGGGAAAAGCCCTCTAGTTGCAGTGGGTTTCATGCTGCAATCACCAGCTGTTTCCATCATGAGAAGTCCCAAACCAATTAAAAAGAGTATTTTCAACCATTTATAGTGCATGAGTCATCTCTAGTACTCTTAGATTCTTTGTCAGTCCAGGCTAATCCAAATCGCTGTATTTCTACACCAAACAAACCTGGCTTTACAGAGTTTGTCAGTTTTCAGTGAGTAAATGAGATCTGTTGATTGTTCTTCTGTGGGTTCTAGGGGAGAAGAAGAAACCTGTGCTTTGCACAACTATAGAACAGTAATACTGAAAAATAGTGGATTTTTTTTCTGTAATTTTTTGTAATATTTTTATGTCAAAGTGCTATTTTAATTGCATGAAATTTAAATAAGGTCAACCACATAATGACACCCACTCAACGACCACCTAACTCTGGATTAGTTCAAAAGCATCAGGGAGAATGGGAACTTTGAAATTTAATTTTACAGCTTGATTTTTTTAAATTTTTTTTTTTCCCTCAAACTTGTAGAATTTTCATTGTTTTGACTCTTCTGGGTGGATTAGGAAGGCTAGCTGATTCATGCACACTGATTCCATGTGCCTGAACAAAGACAGGAATGGCTTTTTTGGAGACAGACAGACAAGAGTTAGCCTGCAGGTGCAATGGTTCTCGGGTAGAAACCATGGAATGGTCTGTTGTGGTGGGAAGCTTTGGCTAGTGCTTTATTTTGTTAACTCGTTTGACCAAACTGCAATAGGTGATGTTACTGAGCATCTTTGCACTGTGTATCAATCAGCTTTTACACAACACTGGGAAAACATCAGCTTGTGTTGTAGTTTTAGATAATGTGATATTTAATTTCAATTAAAAGCCAATCATTTGACTAGAAACTGAACTGTGGCCTTCCTATAAGGTGTTGAGTGACATCTATTTATTAATTTGAACTTCAGCTTTGTTACTTTTAGGAATATGAACGTGGTGGAGCTTGCCGTGTTGTAAGCAGCACAGTCAACCGCCTCTGTAGTATGACTGTGCATTAAGCATGTATAGAATGATGTTTTTATTCTTGATATGATGTCCTGGCTTCAGGTTAAATAATGCCAAAAAAACATTGATGCAATAATGTAATTGCTTGTGTATGGATAAAGAGACTTCATGGACATCAGGCTGTCAGTTTTCCTGACTGACATCTAACAGCAGCAATTTATGAGGATAATCTGCACATTCTGACTGAGACCTGCATACTTTAATAGAGACAATGAGCAATAGCCTGTGTTAATAGCTGGAACGAAGTTGGATTTGGGAACTGTGAATCTTAGCTACAGGTTTTCTACTGTTGTCTGAAATGGCCATTGTAAAAAAGGCAGACACCTGTTTCTGCACCTTTTTTTCCAATGCATGAATGGGAGCTTTAAGCCTTAGAACATTCTCAGAGGAAATTTAGCTCAGGGTTAGGTTCTGCTATACACCTGATCGATCCCATCACCTGAAAAACAAAGTCCTACATACATCTACTCGGCATTACTAAACATTTCTGTTTCTTGTAATCCATTCATCTTGCTAATGCAAAAGAAAAGTAACCCAGCAAGAGAAGTGGATTATTTGTGCCAGTTTAATAAGCTGAATTGACCTTAGAGCTCTCATGAGTTACAGAACTGTAGCTGAAACAAAGATGGGACCATGTAGCCGTGAATAAAAGAGAAGGGAGCTGAATCATATGGCGATCTCGTAGAGCAACTTTAAACATACCATGGGATCACGATCTCAGTAGTATTTAGGTCATCTAACATGATGGAGGGTGTTATGAAAAATGCAAAGTTTAAGCACTGTAATATTTTGAGTGAGATGTGCAGGTAAAAATAGGTAATATTAGAAAAGAAATAGACTCATTATTTTAACATTCTGATGAAAGCTGGATAGGATAAATCTTATTTTTCCTAAGCAGTTAAGTGGTGTGGAAGTTAAAATTAGAATGGAAACAGGGATTTCTTATAAAATGCTCGAAGCCTTCAATAGTGCACACAGCAGCAGGATAGAAGGTTTCATGTTTATATCTCCTAATGTGTTTTTATGTTCAGCTGAGATATATTATGTTAAGCTGAGTTGTGACAGCTTCAGGTTCTGTTTTGCTTTCCAGTGAGAGGATTGTTTTTCACCTGGAGATAGCTTTAGCACCATTCATAAATGTGGAAAGTGAAAGGTACCCATGTTTCTATTTTGTATCAATTAAATATATGTAGTTTTATGCCTACCTTAGAGAATTGTGATGCTTCCTAATGCAGATCATGTTTGCACACAGATAATGCCTTTAGATACCTTCCTTTTGTTTTTGTGTTATTTTCTTACTTCAAGAAATAACCCTGGGAGCACACTATATTTTTTTCAGAACTGTTTTCAGTATATGTCCAGATGGGACAACAAGGTTAGCTGTGTTTAATCAATCAGCTTTCTGTGAGCAGCCATCATGTGCTCTGCACAGCATCAGTGGTGGCAGCCACTCATTCAAGATATTCTTTCTAAGCAAAACCAGTTTTGGGGTCTCCTGGATGTATTACGCACTACAGCACATTTTTCTGTGTTGCATCATAATCTTTCAAAGAGCCAGGCATGCTTCTGTGAAAGAAGTTTAGTGATCCTGCAGGTCTAATTACTTTCTCTTCTTGGCCTGTGGTTCTTTCGGGTGTGATTTACATGTGTAAGTTCTAATGTAGCTGGAAGGAAGCATTTGTTTGTTGCACCTTTTTGAGATGTTACAGAACCTGGATTTCATCTTCCATTTAGCTCTCATTATCTGGCTTTTCAGAGGTTGGCCCTACTTATGCTGGTACTTATTGAAATGACTCGTTTAAATTAGAATTCAGGAAAATATGTATTGCATGTATGTAAAGGTAAATCACAAAGACTGAACTTTGCTTCCTTGAAAGCTTCTTTTTAAAACAGCCTCTAGGAATCTTTACTTCTTTCTGTAAAGTATTGTAGCTCTTCACAAGTTTTTGTTTCTGCCCCCATTAGAATTTCAGCTTCTGTATACTGAGACATGGTAGAGAGACCAGAAAACTACTGAAGTCACATAAATCAACACTGAAATTGAAAACAGTTGTAAGTGAGGACCCACTGATGGATGTGGGTCTGTTTGTGGTGATTTAAAAACAAAAAAGATACCAAGGAGGTAAGAGAGGTGAAAAGAGGTCAGAAAGTCCTTAGCTTTCCAGCTATAGGTCTCTTTCTGAGCTTAGGGTTTGCAGATTTTATCAGATTTTTTTTTTTTAATTGCTCAATTACTGTTTTGATTTTAGTGTATTTATGTTAGTGTGGTGTTTCCAAACTGTAGGGTATGAATGGCATCAATTAGAGAAACCATAAAAAGGGGAAGTTCAGGTTAGATATAAAGAAGTTCTTTACTGTGAAGGTGGTAAAAGAAGTGGTAAATGCTCCATCCCTGGCAGTGTTCAAGGCCAGGTTGGCCAGAACCTTGGGCAACATGTTCTAGTGTGAGGTGTCCCTGCCTATGGCAGGGGATTGGAACTAGCTGATCTTAAGGTCCTTTCCAACCCGAACTATTCTATGATTCCATGGTCATAACATGTAGTAGGTTGTTTTTTAACATTTATTTATTTATTCATTCATTTATTTATTTTTAAGCAGAGACATTTAATGGTTGCTCAGTTTCTACAAATAAGCAGGCTAGAAGCTATAACCTTAACTGCTTCAAACTTGTCTTTCTATTCATTGAGTTGTTCTAGTGCTCAGTTATGCTTTATTCTTTTTCTAGGAGAATTACGGGTTTAACAAAATAGAAGTAAGAGACAACGGCAATGGAATCAAGGTTGCTGATGTTCCAGTTATGGCAATTAAACACTACACCTCAAAAATAAGCTCTTCTGAGGATCTTGAAAGATTGACAACATACGGTTTCCGTGGGGAAGCTTTGGGGTCAATTTGCAGCATATCAGAGGTAAGCAGTTGCTATAAATGTGTTGAGTCTCTTGTTTCATGATTATTTTTGTGTGTGTGTGTGTGTGTGTGTGATTGTTAAAATATCAGTGCAAAGACTTTGAATTTGTTCCAGCAGCCTGCCAGTGGTATGTTTTCTGAATAGTTTGGCTTGCGTATGCTGTGTTTTCCCTGCTCATGGAAGTCATGATACAGTTAAGAAGCAGAATGGATTTCTTGTTGCTGTCAGTTCTACCTTTCTGTCATACTCCAGCACTCCATTTATTTTGCTCAGTCAGAAAAGGCTGGAGATAGGTTGCTTAGTTTTTTTCAGGGTAGAGATAATGATTCCTTATGTATACACATATAGATACATGATTCCTTAAAACCCTGGCTTATCCTTCTTAGTGTTTGGTAGCAACTATAATGTCAAAGGGTATGGCTGAGTTTGCTCCTTGAATTAGGGTAAATCAAAATGAGGTGGTGGCCAGGAGAAATGATTTTAGGGAACTGATGGCCCACATAGCTACCATTCCAGTAATGATTTCTGCCTTGATGCTATCTAGGTGATTGGCAGTCATGGGATGTTGCTGGGCTCCATATTGCTCGTTGACATGTGTATGACTGCAGTTGCACAAACTTTGTTGTCTGTATGAGTAAACAGGAACCTGTACCCTGACCTGAGTCTGATCCATATGTTTGTGTTAAGAGGACTGACAGTGTACTGATATTTGGGATTTAACTTGTTGGCTGAAAGTAAGTACATTTGTTCAAAACCATCTGAAAAACGTTCATTGTTAAGGGCACAGCATCTACCTGTTCCATTGTGCTCTGCCTTTCTGTATTCACGTTGTGCAAAGGTCAAGGTTCCGATTCTTCTGTCTGCCAGGCTTTAGATCCTGTATGACAATACTGATAACCGTGTCTGATTAGAACCACCAGCTGTCAAGGTCAGGAGAGATGTTGCAGCTTGACTCCTTGCTACCTTGGGCTACATTCATTTTGCAGTAAGCAGAAGAGGGTTGTGTTTTGGATGGAGATTTCCAAAGATGCTTTCAAAAGTGTTGGTGTTTTGACAGATGATGATGGACCTCAATCATTGGCTCTTTCTAATGAGTCATCAGAGCAGAATGCCATCTGTTCTGTCTTTATAATCAGCTCTATGGTACGTTTCATAAGAGATGGGAGGCGACCTGAGTGTATCAAGTACTTTAATAGGTATTACTTTAAACTTTGAATCAGTAATTATGTTTATTAAATGCTCCTGGCATTAATTGCATTCTGCCTACCCAAACTGCCCTCTGAAGTTTCAGTTAAGAGGTAATTTACTATTGGCCCTTAAGTAGGTCTGTAATACTGTCAGTTCCATGTAATCAAGTACTGTTTTTTCTCTCTCTGAGAGGTATGGCTGAACTCAGAATGATTCATAGGAGACACTAAAGTAAACCATAATATCCTGAAGCTCTGTGTGCATGATAACCTCTACATCTTTCAGGTGGTTAAAGTGCACTGATTCTGTTGTTCAAAATGTTGATACCTCAACTCGGGGAACTGTAGTTTTATTTAACTTCTGGTTTATGACTGGCCTTGCTAAAGCTGATCTGTTTATTACCTTAATAGCTTACAAAACATGCTACCACTGATTGCTAGATATGTTTGGGTGCAGAAAGATAATGTACTGTTTGTTTGATATTAGTTGTGTTTGTGAAATCTCACATGAATTTAAGAAGCTGTCATAGTGTGCCTTCTCTCATAAATGATGAAAAGGCAAAATTATCAATAGATTTAGTTGTTTGTTTAACCTGTCTTTGAATAGAGTATATAGGAGTGTGTGTTGCAGGTAGTAGGAATTGCTATGTGTGGTAGAAATGCATGGCTTTTAGTTAAATGGATGGGAAAATGAGTAATAGTGCAGGATATGACTAAGAAACACCCATAGAAAAAATTTTATAAACTAACTAAATGTAACTGTGGTGACCAAGCTAACGCAATGATAAGCGTGGCAGTAAAGCTTATCTGAGCTCCTGCTGAACTTTGTGAATTCTTCATTAACATATTTTTCTTAAAATTACTCTTTTCAGGTTTTGATCACAACAAAGACAGATGCTGATGATATCAGCACTCAGTATGCTTTGGATAGCAATGGGCATGTAGCTTCTAAAAAGCCTTCTCACCTTGGACAAGGTAGGATGTTCTGATATTGCACATGACAGAAATATTTTATGTTTCTCTGAGGCTCTATTCGATGTTGAAATACCTGTTCTGTACTTGAAAGCTGAGTATGAAATCTTTGCAGCTGCAAACGTGTCTTGCCTTATCTCTGTCAACTGAGGATGTGTTATCGTAAGAAATAATATGTCTTGTAAATTACTTCAGATAGTAATTATAAACTAGCCTCTCCTTCTCTGACTCACTTCTTCGAGTTGTCAGCAAAAATAAAAGCTGTAAAAATTCAATGCCCCAGGTCCAGGCAGACTTACTATATAAGTATGTGAAGGATTTGCTCAGGACTAAAATAACGTTTCTGTATTTAGCAAAATCCTCGCTCAAAAGGAGGAAGAGTTGCCCTGCTGCTATGTGAATGAGTTGCAGGAAGCAGCATGGCTACAGGGCTAGGCAAAGTCCCAGTTCTTTCTAACCTGCAGGATGTGTATGGTGCTGGCAATCTTCCTGCGTGTTTGTGTGAAAGATTAAAGGTTGCCCTGACCTCAGAGGCAGCCTTGGTGGTTCAGGCCCAGGTTTGGGGCAGCATGTCCTCTACCTTATGTTCTGCTCAGCCACTTGTTGCTCAGCAAGGACTGTTAAGGTCATGCTGTGTCCTCACATTCACAGTGTGTATGCATAAAAGAGGTGTGCACCTTTCTTGTGACAAGGGTGTGCTCCTAGGGAAGCACTTGCAGCTTTTCCCAGCTGAGCTGCAGTGACTGCTTGTCAATATTGTGCCCACAACCTGCCCCCAGCTGTTTGCAGTGCTCGTACTCCAACAAGGTCCTGACTACAGTCTGGCACCTCTCCTCACCACGAATTGGCCACAGGGGGCCATTAAGCCAGAAGAAGCTGCCGAGGTCCAGTACACAGGCAAATACTGAAGAAAGCTGAGAACTCTAATTTTAGCTAATATCAATCATTTTTAGGATTTAGATTGTAGTATTTTCCATGGCTGGAAAGCCTTTGGGTTGCATTGTCTTTGTCAAAATTGTTGAAGGATTAACTGAATTCTGTGACATATTTTATACTTTGAAATATCGTTACGGGCAAGGATTTTGTGATAGTGTTGGTAGATGACTATTCCACCCCTTACTGTGTGCGTTGAGCAGAGGTATCTGGCTCTTCAGGTACTACCCTAAATCAAATGCTTGTGAAAGGCCTTAATAGAGCACAGTGTTCTTTTGCCTCCAGATATGTCTGATTAGATTCTAGTGTGTTAACCGTTTTACTAAATGAAAGTTAACTTAATATGCACTGAAAGTGTCTTCAGCTTTATTTAGTGCTGATTCTCACCATTGTCAGTGTGTATGACAGAAAGATTAATGCTGCAGTCATAACTCTGAATAAAGGAGGGGAATCACAGCGCTTGAAGTGCTTTTTTGGAGGAGGATGACTGCTAATTTGGTATATTTCTTCTCATGCTAATGTACTCTAATTTAGTGTTACTAGGGTTTATTTTGTATGTAGCAGCATACAGATAGGTCTCTGCAATATCCAGTCAGTGGTATCCTTTCATAGTAATTTCTACTTTTCTTTGGTCGCCTGCTTGCAGGTACGACAGTTACAGTTCTAAAGTTGTTTAAGAATCTTCCTGTAAGAAAGCAGTTTTATTCAACAAATAGAAAATGTAAGGAAGAACTGAAGAAAGTCCAAGATCTATTGACAGCGTATGGTATCATAAAACCAGACCTGAGGATAACCTTAACACATAATAAGGTAATAAAGAGTTTTTCTGTCAGCTGTCTTAAGGATCAGTTTCTGATGACTTTATGCAGTTCATCTAATACTTGCATAAAATCTTCCCTCCTTAGGAATTTTCTTTCATCATAGGCTTGTTTCACTTCTTTTTTTGTCTTTAGAGAGGTGTATTTATGCTGGTTACAGATTTAGATGATAAACTTCTAAAACTCAGGTTCAGATGGTTTTGATCTCCTCCAACAGATACCTGGTTAGATATACTACTAGCATGTAAAATAATTTTTATATATAAGAATGACTTTACATGGTAGTGGTTAGTAACAGTGGTGGTGGTGGTGATCTGAAGAATACAGAAGTGAGACCTTACTAGACCATGGGGCCTGATCAAGTGTTAACCTAAGCCAACTGAAAAAACTCTCAAAACTGAATTGGTCAGCATTATCTTGCTGTATGCTTGAGTCGTGAAAGCTCAGTACATAATGATGGTTCTATTTAAAAAAGCTGAAAAATTCAAAACAATTTGCCAAATGGATGTAAGTAAGAGTAATGTATTTTGTAACAGACTTTAGTTGAGATAGTTGTTCTTTGTTTAGACTTGAAACAGATTCAGAGGCTACTTGGAGGCTATTTTGTCTTCACAGCATATTGAACATAGCTAATTTTATTGGCCGTACTTCTGCTTGTTTTCCTTTTTTTGAGGAAACCTCTGCTATTGAATTTCCAAGTTGCCACAAAGTGGAGAGGGACATCTTGTGGCAAGATCCCTCAGCAATTCTTTTTCTGTTCTAAAACAATTTTGTGTGTGTTTGATCTTGCTACTGGGCCTGTTCATTGAGCAATTTTGATCAGTTACTCTTATCAACCAAACATTCACACTTCAGTTCCTTTTCAATGGGAATGACGGATGACACTGCTTTCTTGAAATGGCAACAGATTGCCCATCCTTTTCTGGAGTTATGAAACATGCTCTGACTACATTTATGTATGTATTTCTAAATAGCAAAGAGTAGAAACTGTGAAAAACAAAAGCCATCCTTGTTGCTATAGAATTAGTATTGCAAAGCTGAGAGTGTAGCTACTTTCAGTCTTACTTCATTGGGACTGCAGAAGGTTCAAAACCAGAGGTTTCAGGGGTGTGCACTTAACACAGGGTTGTGTTAAGCTCCTTGATATACCTAGCAGTGGTTCACAGTACTGTTCTTAAGTGTTGGTTAATAAAACTAGTTTTGTCTTCTATTGATGGTTTGGTTTTGCTCCCTCTGAAATGTTGCAATTTTTTTTTTTTAATGATATTTTGATTTCATCCCCTTTGATTAGACTGTTGCATATCTTGGTTTTCTTTGTTTTCTCTGCTTATCTTAGTACAATAATATGTAATAAGTTGATCACATCTCTTTGTCACAATACTTACTGCAAAAATGGTGTGGAGAGCGGCACAATAGCCATCACATGTTGGTTTTGACAAACTACCCTATTAGCTTCAGAGATAAATTCTTCAGTACACAGTTTGATTAGGTAAAATAAATCAGTACAGATGCTATCTGCAGGCAGTATCATTCATTGTTATGACAGAGATGATGCTGATGTTTTGGGCTCTTCATTTTTCACTGCCGGCCTTAGGTTCGTTTTGATTTGTTCAGGAAAAGAAGAAAGTAAGAAACTGCTCAAACGTTTTAACACAAGAGGTCGCTCGGTAGCTGTTGCTGAGGAGGGAAAATGAAATCATACAAAAAGTGTAGTCAGTCTCTCTGCATGTGTAAATTCTTTACAATTTTTTGAAAATGCTAATCTTTGAATGCAGATTCCTGTCTTTCTACTGCTGTTGTCATTCCTTGCGAAATAAAACATTACCTACTGCATCATGCCTTTTAAGATATTTGAAATTGTTAAATTCTGCTGAATTGGGTTCTCTGGGGTTGGGTTGTTGGGTTTTTTTTGGTGTGGGGGAGGGTTGAGGGGTTGGTTTTGTTCTTGGTTTGTGGGGGGTTTTGTGCTGGTGGCTGTTATTTCTGTTTGAAATGTATTCAGAGAAAGAATCAACTTCTTAGAATGGCTTTATCTTTCAGGTAGCTCATAGATTATGTATTAGTTTAAGGAAAATGTATATGCATTTATTCAGAGGAGTTCCTAGAATCCCAAATTCTTGAGGCTGAGCCAATACTTTCTGTTGCAATGGAAGAAGATACGTGTCAGGAGTAAGATCAGGTTCCGAGGTTGAAGAGAGTATGAAGGTAGCAGAGATGAGGTATTACAGAAGGAGATGAGGAAAGATGGGTTGAAAGAGAAGAGGTAGTAAGTGAAAAAAAGTGTAAATGAAAGTGTATTTCAGAGAAATCTTCAAAATAAGTGACAACACCAGGACATAAAAAGCCCCAACAACCAAACAGTCTTTGAAGTTCTGTATTTTGTAAGAAGCTAAAGGAGGATGGAAGAAAGCATAGCCCTAGCTTTGCTAAGGAAGAATGTAATGAGGTTGAAGCTTTCATAGAGGTGTCTGAAGCTGGGTGTATGAAATGGCTGCCTAATAGATTCTAAAAGAAACTTATTTTGGCAAGTCAAGCACGTACGGAGATGTTGAATATATTTTATATATATATATATATATATATACACACACACACATGTTTTTAGGGTGCACAATATGTTGCATGTTTTATTTCCACCATGGTTTTTTTGTAAAGGTGTGCCTTCTGCTTCTGAATGAGATTTCCAGAGCTTTTTTCTTCTTCTTGTTGTGCCACATTTTATCTCTGTATTGGTTAGGAAAATATCACAATTAAGTGTCTGATCTCTTTTCTGTGAAGAACCACAATGCTTTTCCTGCCTTTGGGGTTTTTTTTTAGTAAGAAAGAAAATAGATATCCTTTTATTAGTCGTTCTGAGGTTCGTTTATTGTGTATTCTCTGTCAGTGGATTTTCAAGATAGAAAATCCTCGTTTCCTCTTTCTGCTCAGAATGTTTTGTTTACATTAGCAATAAATAATGAATCACTTTGCAGATCAACCTTTGAAGTACTATTGCTATTTTGACAACTTGGATTAGCTAGTGCTCCTTCTTTTTATGAAGGTTTATCCTGCCAAGACATTCTTTGAATACTGATAATGTTGATCCTCTTGCCAGTATGGTTATGTTAGAAAGAGGTATTTTTCTTCTTTCATCACCATGTTCCTTGAAAGCATATTGAATAATGAGACCGCCAAATGGAAATAATTTACATGAGTATTCGGCAAGTATATTTAAAGTTAGTGTTATCTGAAGGCATGCTAAGAACATTACGAAGTCAGCTACCACTTAAACTGCATCAAACTCTTCAGCCCCCAAATGCTATGTTCTCGCCACCTATGAGCTCTGGCTATAATTTACCCAAGGTGGTTAAGTTACCCTTAACTCAGTCTTGCAAGCCACTTACAAGTTCAGGAAATGCCTTTGTGTGTTGAAAAGCTGATGAGATGGAATACTTTAATTCTGGTCTAGTTGCCTATATTCCACAAATGCTGAAACAAGAGAGGACACCCAATAACTATACCTGATTTAACAATTTCAGATATGATAGGGCTGAACAAATTATGGCAACAGGTGGTTGAGATGGTGCCTATCAGCAGGTCATACCATACGCAAGTGGTCCCATGTCTTGTGCAACGCACAGGTGGGCCATAAGGAGACTCAATAAATTTTGCAGCTCCTGTTGAGGAAAAACATGCATAAGGCAGTATTTTTTATCTGGTGTTTTTCATGCATAATATTTTGAAGCCTTGCTCACACACAGTTCTGCCTCCAACTAGGTCTTGTTTGTTTCTTAAGAGAATCATGGGTCAGAACTTCTGGATGCAAAAGGTCCATTTTAAATCTGTTATTATAACTGTGGATGGTATTCTTCCCCAAACCCCTTTTGTGGTTGGTGTTGACCTAAAGGATACCATCTTCATTTTTTTTTTTTTGCAGTAAGTCTCTTATTTCCAAAGTTGGATAATCTCAACCTACAGTCTGTATCCAATAGTCCAAAACCAGTTTGTTTTCTGTGTCTGAGTTCTCTGTAATAAGTGTGGAGGTTTTGAAACAGAGTAAGTGCATTAGGGTAAATTTACCATTTTTAACAATGCCATTATACTTTGCATTCATTCATTGTGCTTCCAAACTCTACTGTAGTTGTATGTTGAAAAGAAGTCTGCATTGAGCAGAAACAGAAGCATGTAAGCTCTTTCGTGAGTTAGAAAGGCCACTCTGTTTAATGTAATAGTGATAAATTGAGTCCCTCCCTAATCTGTGTGTCTTAAAATATAAAGAGGAATTATGATTAAGAATCTGCAGTGCTGTGCTTTCATGCTACCTGGAATACAGCTCAGTCTTTACTTCCATTCGTTGTTCAGTGGCTTTACTGAGAAAGCCAAACAGAGAGTTAATTATGATGTTTTTTGTGCTGAGGACACCTGTCCACTAGGAAATGCGCTGAGACCCTCAACTCGATTTACATTAGGCAGAGAACAGCTGCCAGATGGTAACTACTTTTGGTCACCACCAACCTGGTTGAATTTGAACTGGTGACCCAGAGGTGAAATGCTTTATATCCTATTACTAATTCCTTGAGGTTTCCAGTTTCTCATCCATCACTTTTTTCAAATGGCAGCACAGTATATGTCTGAAATCTCAAAACAATCACTGTTTCACATACGTGGGGATTGTTGCAGAATCTGGGAGGTGCCCTTAGCTGTTGCAAGGCTTTCACACTCACTTTGTAACTGAAAAAAGGTTAGCAGAAAAAGGGTGTTTCCAAAGCTGCCTGGAGTTTTCCCTCTTCCTTACCAACATACTTTTATTTTTAACTGCTATTTTACAAAAGGCTTTTAAACCTCCCTTTATCTAATGGAATTTACAGTGATGATGTACATCCTCTGAATGACAGTTTAGGATTAGAAACTGGGGGGTTTTGACAGTAGTTTAATTGTTTGTGAGGTTTTACTTTTTTTTTTCCCCCCCTTCTGCTATGGAAGTCAATTTCTGTAAACACTCATAGCTGAACATGTGTTGTTAAAGCAGCCAAAAACCTTACAGCTCTCTATAGTCTTTGTAATTCTTGAAGGGCTCTGAAGATGTCTTACCAGATAAAGGTCTTGGTTCCTTGTAATAATGTTAGCTCTTCTCCTAATTTATCTCCCAGCTCCCAAATCCAAGCAGTTCTCCACTGTATGATGCTCAAGAAAGCCTTTTCATTTGAGCAGTATCACAAAAGGGAAATCTAGGCAGGAAACACATGGGAATTTGTAGCATGAACAGTGCTGTGGAACATCACTGTCTTTCAACAAGTCTCCTTGATAGCTGTAATGCTGATGCCCATGGGATAATGAGGTGTGTCAGCTGCATCTGATGAGGGGAAAAATGGTGCCTTGAGTTTCTCTTTTGCATACCTCTACTGGTAGTTGTCCCACCATCACTTCTGAAATGGATGGGACACCTGATTCCTCACGGCAAGTATAAAATATATGGGGAAATAATTATGATTGTGTAAAGAGCGTGTTACTTTTCTTTAAGCTAAATTGAAATGCTGCTGTGATCTCTGTGTTCAAGGAAAGATCACGTAAGAGCTCTCTTTTAGTCAGATAATTTACCATTGGTTTTAAAACAAGACATCAGTTATGGCATGGAGCTGATAAACAACATCAATGCTCTTCAAAGCTGGGATTTTAAAGAACGTGGTTAGGACTTTATCCTGATCTTTTCTTGGTTTTAGCTGATAGGCTTTCTTCCACTGCTGAGAGTGTTCCAGCCCTTCCGGCTAGATATAAGGTGATGTCTTGTTGTTTTGGATATTGCTGCCTGGCTTCGTTCCTGTTCATTAAAAACAGATAGGCAGTGATGTTTTTAGTTATGTTGGAGCCTAATAAACTACCAGGTTTTAAGTCAAGAAAGCAAGTAAAAGACAATTAGACTGTGAAATACAGTTCTCTTTTACAGAGCTAACTCATGTTACGTTACCAACCTACTGTTCATGTACCATGAACATAGAGGTGCATAGAGTTACTGTTCATGTACTATGAACAGTACCTCTACTAGACTTTTACACCCTTGAGCATTATTACAAAATAAATAACACAAGGATCATCACAAAACAAATGAAGAAATTAGGGGGGTTCTGGGCAGGAAAAGTCCATTTCATTACATTACTGTCATTATGTAGTAATAACTTGTAGCATCATGGTTGCACTGAAGTAGTCACAGCCGATCCCAGCATCCAATCCCGGGCTCTAATTAAGGTTTTTCTTTTGTCTGTGATTACAAATCATTGTGGCTGCTGATAGAAGTTCTGAAAGATAAATGATAGTTAAGGGTGAGGAGTGGCCGCATTTTTTCCTCTGTCCTTCCTTAGTATCTGAGGAGGCAAATATGATCAGCTCTTACCTACTGCCATATCCCAGGGACCCCAGTGGAAAGAGGTTGCATACTCTTTCTCCGCTCTTTATCAAGAAATCCTTTCAAGCTATGTCTGTGTGTCCCTAAATAAGGGATGTCTTTATGTGTGCGTGTATATTGTCATCCTCCACAAAAGTATGCATATGTCCTAGGGCTGGATGGAGTGGAGAAATACATACACATGCACACACATACTTATCTTCTGTATATGTGCAATAGGTTTTATATACGTTATGACATTTTGAGGACCTAGATCAAGTAATCCCTCTCAATGAAGCAAGGAGGGAGGTGGGATATATTTGGCTAGCTCTAGCAAAACCTAAGACGGGCCATATGTAATAATATATCTTTGAGTAGGCTGTTTCTGCAGTGTCATCATACTGACTAGAGTCAGATTCTTCCTTGGCTCATCCTGGACACCCGCTTTATATGACCTAGAAAAAAATATAGAGGGGAGTGGGGGGGTGTGTATTTTTAGCTAAACTAAAGGGTATCAGCAAGGTTAAAAAAATAGGGTATTGCAGGAACCTCATGGAAACAGGCACTTGCTAAAATAATTTAAAGGAATGGGCATTGTTTCTTTGTGGATTTGCTAATGCCTGTTGATACATCTGGAGAGGGTAGACAAATAATTTTCTTTAAATTATTAGCTATTTCTATGTTACTGCTTCATAACATGCAGTCAGGGCTAAAAATTAACATACCATCTAATTGCACTTACAGTATAGTAGTATATAAATTTATCTATATAAAATACTACTGTACATATTTATAGTAGTATAGAAATTTAGGAGTTGTCTGGTCTTTTTGGTAAGTAGACTTTAATTTAATTTGCAGTGGCAACCAGTTCCTAAAACTTTGTCTGTAGTTCTGAGCATTAGTATCTGATAAATATATGAATAATTAAAAAAAATACCCTGTGAACTTATTAACAGCATCTACTTCTAGCAAGCTTGCATTTAATAAGTTCTTGTTCTCCAGAGCTTTCTTACAACCACCTTACTGAAGTGATCTTTTCATAGCCCTGAGTATCAGCAGTTCAACAGGTCAAAAGCAGTGTAATAACCTTGCATTAATCAGCAGCTAAGATTTATATCTGTACCTGCCGCATCACACTAGTATAACCTAAAATAAACAGCATGATGTTTATGTTAGTCATGTAACAAGTGTCTTTCTCAATTTGGTCACATGCATTTAATTTAAAGTATATCCAGTAAAGAAAAAAAAGGCTTGGCACTCTGTGTTTCCATTTTAAGTAATCAATTTTAAAATAGAAGCAGTACAGGATATGTTTTATAAGAGGAGCTCTAAAGAAGAGGACAAATTCTTTCATCACTCCAAAATGTCTTTGAGGAGATTTAAAGCAGGTGTTAAGGAGAGAGGCTGAGAGGCAGCGTGCTTTGGGCAGCCCAGGGCTGTCCTTAGCTGCTGCCTGCTGCAGAAGCACAGCGGGGACTCCCTGCCAGAGCTGTGAACACCCGGCCCGTGGCTGTGCGTGCTTGCTTCAGCTTCTTTTCTGCCCTCCCTGAAGTAAATTGTCCTTTATGTTTGAGGGGTTCATGCTCCCTGTAGGATGGCTGAGCTGTGATCCAGGATGTGGCAGGCTTGTGTCTAGGAGGTTTGTTAGATTCAGGCAGACTGAAAAGCCCCACTTTGCAAATGCTGCAGAATGTAAGTAGAAATGGAAAATTAAAGATTTGGGGAATAGTTTTAGGATTGACAGTCTCAAAGCTTTACAATTCCACCTGTCCTGTAAGAAGGGAATATCATTTTACAGGAGCATCGTGTGCTTCTGTGGAATTCACCCCTGAAGGGCGGCAAATATCCCACTGGACAGGTGGAATTTTAAGGCTGTGTATTGCATTTCTTGAGATGGGTGCATGTGTATTCTTTGCTCACTCACCATGCTTTCGCATAACATCCTATACCAGTATACTGTGAACTCATTTTGAATTTGGTGGACACCTAGCACCTAGTGAAAGCATCCATTTTAAACGGCACTAATAATTACTAAACAGTAATATCAGGCTTAAATTGCAACTTGCTGCAGGTTTTTTGTGTGTGTGTTTTAATGTTGCAGATTGAAATGCACTCGGTCAGCTAATAGTGGCAAGCATAAGTGGATCTGAATTGAGCAGTGTCAGTTGCCTAGAAGCAGAAAGGCAACTAAGGAATTTTTCTTAACAGTTGATACACACCAATAAAAGTCAGCAGATTTGGAGTTAAATTCATGGCTATTTAGTATAGGACTTCTCATTAGTGAGAGATAAAATTTCAAGCCCCAATGTAGCTAGTATTTACTGTATATGTAAGAGGACCTGACAGGTAACTTCTGATCCAAGCTGCAGTTCATACTGCCTTACTGTATTTAGTAAATCTTTGCATTAGTATTGCAACATGTGTAGCTAATAGAGGAGATATCCTTTTATCCTTTTAATATTTATAAAGTTTTCATTAGACAACCGCTTTCCTTATGCTTCCTTAGATACTGCCTCCCTTTCTAAATAGCAGGTTTGTCATAGAGTATCCAGATGAGAGCTATGAATGGGCATCCAATAGCCAGGTTTCTACCAAAACAGCCTATATCTTGAGTATTGGTACCATAAGCATTGCAGTCACCTTCAAATGCTGACCACTGGTGACAGAGACGTGTCATAAACCCTCAATGTATATGCTTGGTGAAAACACAAAGCCTACTGCTGTACATCTAAGAGAAGTAGTATTTTTATTGATTTGTTTCTAATAATTGTTTCCTGTGCAGAAGACCAAATAAGCCATGTAGCATCCATAAATAAAAGCTTGTTTAATTTTCCAATCACTATGAGTCTAAATAAGTAATACAATATGAGAAGACATGCCAAAAAGTGCCATATCGTATGTTAACACTGAAAGCTGTGATTGTAAGAGGGTCAAAGTACAGAATGTTACATATACAGTATGTGTGCAGTTGCATATGCATGTTCGTAGACATGACTTGAGTTCAACAAATATAATGTCAAAAATTTGACTCTGTGCCATTTGTTTCAGGCAGTTATTTGGCAGAAGACCAGGGTGTCAGATCACAAAATGGCCTGTATGTCAGTTCTGGGAACAGCCGTTATGGGCAGTATGGTACCTTTTCAACACTGCTGTGAAGATCCTGAGGTGAGTTTAAACTTCCTTATCCCAAATCCACTTAAAGCGTCAATAAAGACACCTCAATCAGTATTCAAAAAGAAGGTAACTTTGGAAAAGAGACTGTTATCGTCAGATTGACACGTGATTAATGCATTTGATTTTATTACTGTCCTCTCTGTAAAATTTATTGGTTTGGTGATTGAAAATCCACTCCCAAGAATTATCTAGTCAGGACTCATGTGGCACTGATCAAATGGCAGTAAAAACAGTTGCGATGACAAATGCAGAATTGCTGATTGCTCAGAGATGTCTAAGTGGGTGCATTCAGCATGTTAAGTTGTATTTAGTGGCATTATTCAGACTTTAATATACATATGTATTACAATTTAATAGTATTATTTAGACTTAAATCTTGAGTTTGTCAGGATGCTTGTAGTATACGTATACAGGGTAATGAGGGAAAAAAGTAAAGTTGCTTCTTCTAGTTTACAGTGTTTTAGTTGTTCATGTCTGAGCAGAACATCCAGAGTCATTCTTACCTGAATGCAGGTTGGATGTGTCCCACAGGGCAAGTGCAGGGAGTTCCAAAGGGAAGACATGTGGGTATTTAGAAGGGCTTGAAGGAGTCACTCAGGTTCTCATATTACCTCTCTGCTATATCATGAGGCATCCATATTCCTTGAATAGAAGTGGGGGAACATTCCATCTCTCCCTCTCTCTCTAAATAGTGTGTAGAATGCCATGTGCATCATTTATAGGTATATAAGTGATCCATGCATATTGCTTATGCACTAATCGACATTCAGGAACCACCAGCATTTCTAAATTAAGCATCCAAACACTGTGAAATGACAGAATTAAGGTTGCCTGCGTAACTCTTTCTCTGCTGTGTGTAGGTATTGGGATAGGTATTTAATGACAAGGCATGTGCTGCTTTTTTCCTTCCCATTAGTCCATGCCTCATTCAGTACACAACCAGAGAGCAGCTTTTTTCTTTTTTTTCCTTTCCTACTTATTCACTGTATAGTTTCATACTCCTTTGCTGCGAAATTTACTCCAAAGACAAAATTAATCTTGCTATAAACAACTTTCTGTAAGCTGTACCTTACTAACTGCAGAGTTAAAACTTCTGTGATCCAGGGGTTTCAAAGACTGGCCTTCTTCAAAACATCTCCATGAAACAAGAACACATTTCAAGCTGATTCCAAAGCATGCACATGAAAACTTGGGAGCTACTTGTAAAATAAAAAAGAAAACTAAGCAAATAAAAAATTGACACAATTTTTTACATGTATAAAACAGCATCTGTGCTTTTCACATCCCCAGCCTTGTAAATGGATGGATCTATTTTGGCTGAAAACTCACACAGGAAAATTTTCCTTGTCCCTCCTTCTGTGGAGGTTAAGTTTAGCAAATACAAGTGAAACTGGGACAAAGATAAGTACTTAAGAAAGACAGTGTATTGTCAACACAGATATATTTAATACTTGTATAAATTGATTTTTATTAAAGTTATTTTGAAAAGTTAAAGGCAAAAATTCTGTGATATGTCCTAGTCTGTGATTTTGTCTCTATGCTTCATATCTTTTTAATGTGAAAATTCTAATAATTAAGCACTAGTTGTAGAAATTGTTGCTGACTTCAATGAGCACACTGATATTCTGTGTGGCTGTAAATAGTAACAGCAGTCAGCCACTTCTAAATCTGGCAACTTCTTAAATGAGTTATTTAGAGACTTTCAGTTTTGCTTTAGTGTTGTCTGTATATAAAAAATGTTGTTTGGGGTGAAAGCCTTTTTGCACAAATATTTGGGAATTAGAAAAGGAGCTTGAAGCATAGAGGAGGAACATTCAGGGAGGATGTGATAACGTTGCTGAATAAAATCTAGAAGTGCTGCATGTTGTTTTCTGATAATCATCCAACAGATATTTGACACCTCTTTAACTTGACCACTGGTGTTTGGTTATGTGCGACCGTTGCTGACCAGAACACTCCAGCTTTAGCACAGAATGCTTATTACAAGGTCAAGAGGGAATAGGGGACTACATGAGCAGATAGCTGGTGTGACGTAGATGAATGGGAAGAACAGGCCAGGGATTTTCAATTCCGTTTCAAATGTATGATAATTTGGATTTTAGGAAATACAAGTGGTTCTGCCAAAAGCAAAGCTAACAAGGTCTGATTTTTTGTGTTCAATGATCCACCCTGCTACCAGAACATTCTACAGTCTTTCCCATATCTCCAAAATCTCCATCCTTACCATGCCCCAGTGTTCCTTCACCTATTAGTTGGTGCCAGTGGCAGTGGGGTGATGCATGGGGCAATATGTGGGTTGATTGAATCATCAATTCTTACATGCTGATGGGTCCTGGCTTCTGAAAAGTTACAATTGCCTTTCCCTCAGTAAGGTCATTATCTTGAGGCTGTCCTCTCCAAGCAGCTGTCAGTTATCACAGAAATTCTGGAAATCTGATATCTTTGGGATTTCTGCTTCTTCATCAGATTGAATTGAAATCGATCCAGCAGTTTCAAAGTTGCTTGGTAGGGGAGAGGGGGAGGTGATGGGAGAGGCAGCAGAAGTCATCGGCTTCATTTTGACCTGAAAAAACTGAGCTGAAGAATCTCAACAGAAAAATCTTAAAACTTGGAGCTTGTTAGGGACTCAAATTGTGTAAGTTTTTGAGGTTCCTTGGCAGTGCTGTGTGCTCACAGGTTCTGCTGGGGTCGTGGGTGCTCAGCACTCTGGAGAGTCAGCTGATTTGGATACAGGTGGCATAGGTAAATTTAGGTGCCCTGAATAAATGCCCTGTGACGAGCTATTTAAAGTGCCCTGCACAGGAAAGGACTGTGTGTTTTGGGCTTTCCCCACAGGGGTAATTCACTTACTGCCTTCACCAGGTTGGGCAGCAGTGCATGCCTTTAGCTTGTACAGGGGTTAAGTTGGAAATCCCACAGTCAGCAAGCCTAAAGCTGGCCAGGGTTGTTCTCTGCAGTCTTTGGCTGCAGACAGCAATGTCATGCAAGTGGTAGCCCAAATGGGGAAATTTCTCAATAATTTCACCAAGAAAAATAGATACAAACACATCCTTCTCAACCTCTTTCTTTTTTTAATTGCTTTTACTTTTATTTTTTTTATCATAACTTTCAAGAAGCAATGCATGTGTTTTTGACTTGGACTCCTGTACAACTTCATCTTAATATCTCACCTCTAAAAAGAACTCCAAAACTGTTTAAAATACTTTTTTGCTGTATTTGTTTTATCATTGCAGATAAATCTCTCTGGATTTCTCCCAAAAGCTGAGTCAGACAGTTCTTTAACAAGCCTTTCAAGTTCAGAAAGGAGTTTTATTTTTATAAACAATCGTCCAGTTCATCAGAAGGAAATACTGAAGGTAACATCCTTTAGCTTTAAGTAAAAACATAACTTGTTTGAGGACAGAGACACCTATGTAATCTACCACCTTTTTCCCACATAATATAGCTAGAGTATTGCAGGCAAAGATACTAGCATTGTAGTTTCTTGTAAGAGAGTTCTTCTAAAAGTAGTTCTGATTTTGTCTACTTCTTGCTATGGGCTTGTCAAGCAAATACACACACTTTCCCTTTAAATTTCTGTATGCATTGGATAAAAATGAAAGTGATAGTGCAGCAGCATTGGCTGCAGCTAGGCATTGTACAGGCAGAATTTGATACTCTTGGGTTTCTCACACTACTGAACCTTACAACACTTCATTTGGAGCAGCCTTGCTGTCCTGATCCTTGCCCTCCCCAGAAAAGAAAATCATATTCATGCCAAAGTGTGTGTGTAAAAAAAGATAGAGTCAGTGAGGAGTTTTCAGCTGCAGGCAAGGCTTTATAGATGTAAACCCTGAACCTGTCTTGGTATGTTAAGTGCTAAATAATGCTATCCATCTCCATGCAGTATTTGATATGCCTGATTCTTCAGGGAGTTTAAAGCTCAGCTTGAGTCCCACAATAGAATCAACTGTTAACCACAACACAGAAGCCTAGATTCTAAGTGAGATTCTCATGTAGGGTTGTTCTTGTAGCAGTGCAAATAATAGTGTTCCACTGACTCTTTGTGTGCGTGTCCAGACTTTTAATAATTTGTTTTTTTGGAGTAGGGTGGTTGGGGTTTTATTCAGCCAGGTGAGGATAACTACACATCTGTAAGAACACGTTTTGGTGGGTTTGGAAAACAAGCTATAGATCACTTTTATCTCCGTGAAGTGTATGGGGAAGAAGTGCTGGTGGACCTCTTATTACTACAGTTCAGTGCCAGCTGAGGACAGACTGTGGGAAGATTAAGGTTAAAATAACTTGAAAATATTTAAAGAATTTTAATGTAATTTAAAAAATATTTAAGAATTAAAAAAAAAACCCAAACAATTAAAAAAATTAAAATTTAATCTGCTGTGGTTCTTAGGTTTTTACAATCAATTTATGATTTCTTTGTCTTGTTAATGTATTCTTTTCTCCAGGATGTACATCTGTGGAAGGATCCCTGATACTAGAAGGAGATTCAGGGATCTTTATTTGACCCTTCTAGTTAACAAGACCAAAATTCTGAAACAACTAAGTAATTCTGTAGTTTTTTGGAGGAGTTTTTGGGATGATTATAGAGAAAAATAGTAAGGGCAAGTAGAGCTTGAGGAAAGCTGTACTTATATAATTGGGTTTAAAAAAAGGACAAAATCCTGTTCTGGAAAAAGGGCAGATGTGTAGTGCAAGTGGTACCTTCTCAAGCAGACTTTGTTTTGGATGAAAGAGACAGCAGTGAAGTTACTTGCTATATAGTTAGATTTTCTTTAAAAAGCAAACAACCAAATAATTGTATTTGTCTTGATGAGGAAGTAAATAACTGGAGTTGCAGTGCAATTTGGACATACCATCTTTTCTTCAAAGTGTGATCAGTACATTCATTCAGAAAGTCGAAATAGCAACTATTAGTATCTTGAAATTGGTTCCAACCAAAACTCCAACAAATCTTTCGTGCTTTTATAATGTCAAATTTTGTTTCTGTGCCTTTGTGTCCATTTTATTGCCTTTACTGACATTTCTTTATTAAATCAATCTGTAGTTAATTCGACAGTACTACAGTCTGGTTACACACAAGGACTGTACTCGTTTATATCCTGTCTTCTTTTTGAATATTACTGTACCTGCCTCTACTGTGGATGTGAATTTAACACCTGATAAAACTCAAGTTTTACTGCATCATAAGGTAACTAAGGTTTTAATCTGGTTTTGAGTTGTCAGCCTTTTACTTATATAAGCAGAACAAGGGCTTCTGGGATTATGGAAATGTCTGAATATAAGCAGTGCCACTTTTTTTTGTTGTTTTATTGGTGTTTTTTTGTTTGCTTTAGTTACGTGATAGCTTGCCTTTATCACAGGACTGTTTTGTTTGAGAAGTATTGAATAGGTTAAGTAGAGTATTATTCCAAATTCATTTCCCAGTTGATGTCAAGGATTTTTACACTGTCAGATATATGCATGTATCACTTGGTTTTCAGATGGCTTTATAGTGAGAGAAGCTAAATGGAACTATGATGTGTCCCTACATAAAACTCATGCTTAACTTGATAACTGCACAAAGTAATCAGTTCTTAAACACCACATACGTGAAGGGAGAATGTGGGGGTGAATTGATTTCTGGTCAAAGCAATATTTTGCCATTATGTGTATAAATTGTTGACATCACTGAAGTTTCAGGACATCCTTTTCATGCTATCAAGACCTGAAATTTAGACCATATGTACCTTTGTTTTAGAGGCTGTGTAGTGATATGCCCATAAAGTTGCTTTCACTTATGAGTGCTTCATATGAAAAACAGTGCCACAGAAATTAAGAAGGCAAATAGGTAAGGTTATTCAAAGTAAATACAGATAGTCACACCAGTATGTTGATGATCTTCTTCACTGAAAGCTTTTGTATTTGTGTTAATCTTTTAAAAGTACTACCTGTCAAATGTCACTTACATGAAAATTAACTCTGCATTCTTGCATTTGATCCAGTTAAAATCTTTCCTTTGGTGTTAGAAAAAAGGTTGGGATTTTTTGGTTTGGGGTTGTTTCTTTTTCTCTTTCATTTCCATCATTCGGTGCAAAGCTGTCTTGGAAGCAGGCACCATAATAAACCGCCTACACAAACATGCTTACATGAAAAGGGTTGATGCATCTGTCTTGACTGCAAGTTTCTAACTCCGTGTTAGGTGGGAATAGCTTTATGTGATACTGGTTTAAGCAGTCAGTACCCTGTAATAAAGAAAGCAGTTAATTGTTTTTGTGATGTGCTAGATATTCTGCTTCCCTGGTTTACTCTGACAAAATATTTGAGGTATCCAGTTCAAAGTCTTTTTGAGCGTGTGTGAACAACTGCACTGCAATAATCTGCTTGAAAAATATTCTGGATAAGATTACTTTGCTTATTCTTCTATATCCTTAATATCTGTCAGTTAGATTTTCAGGTGTGCTTGAGTGTGTGGCTTTTCTGTTTTGTTTTTTTATTTCTTTCCTTTTTTTTTTTTTTTGTTTCCCAGGAATCTGTCTTACTTGCTGTTGAAAATGTGTTGAAATCACTGTATGGGCCACTACCTGCTACAGTCCCTGGTGAAATTGATAAAACAGATGTTAACTCAGAAGACATGTTTGTTCATAGAACAGAACAAACAGATGTGGTTGTTAATGAGATGGGACCATCTGGAAACGATGATCGACATGCTCATACTTCATTCCTTTCATTCAGCAGTGATGTGCAAAACTGTCAAGCAGGAAAAAACATGGAGATCTGCTTAAATCATCAGACGTTTTGTGGTGATGATGTACATAGTTGCCTGAACAAAAAAGAGGTTTCTAAGAGTGACGCCTTTCCAGACAGTTCCTTTAATTTATTGTGTGAGGATGAACAGAATGGACAGAATATGACTGATATTCAAAGTAACAGTGTTCCTGTGGACCCCAGTTCTAAAAAAGCTGATGAGTGTCTTTTGAGTTCTGGTAGTATTGATGAAATAGAAAAAAATGGGGAAGCTTTAGTATCTGAAGACTTACCTGAAATTTCTGCTGATAGTTGGAGTATGGGAAGTGGATTTAAAAACTTTCTAGGAGACAACCTGGAACCTGTTAAGATTTTGATTCCTGAAGTTGGAGGAACAATTAATAAGCAAAATGCACATCCTAGTGAACAAAGAAGTGATCCACAAATCTCAAATCAAAGCATAGACAAAAGAAATCTCATAAGTGATAAGTTTGGACATGTGACAGCTTATGACTTAATTAGTAGTAGAATAATAAAGAAACCAAAGTCTGCTATTGGATTTTTCACTCAAGAATGTCGTCCAAAATTGATAACTGATAACCCAAAGGCCAGCATGGAGGATATTCTGCTGCAAATTGAAGAGCAGTGGGATAATTTGAATGAAGAGGAAAAAAAGAAGTAAGTTTTCAGGCTTTGACTTGCTTCTGTAGCTGGCAGTTACCAGTAAGTCACATGTAGTGAAATAACAAAAAAAAAAAATGACTTCCCAGTTATTTATGAAAAAATAGAACAGAAAATGGGTTTTGACTTTTTAAGATCAGCGTCAGTATTGTGAGTTGTCACATTTTGCTCTGTGAGGATGTGCTCTGCTGATTTGAGTTACTCGTTTTGCCACTGGGTCATGCAGCAGTTAGGTAGGGATGGTTTTGCTGAATTGTTATTTACAGATAACAGGCAAGTAAATGTACTGTTTGAATCCTGCAGACTTCTGTTAAATAAGGGGTGCCTGTATGTTGTCACTCCCGATGCACTGTCAGTGAAAACCAGCGGGGTGATGGATGAGCACTGTATAGTTCCTCCAGAGTTTTTCCAATGCACAGTTCTTTTTTATTGTTACGAAGTGAGGATTCTTTTTCAGGATCTTTAGTACTTGAACATTTGGTAAATTCCTTTCCTATAAATTCAGGAAGTGTCCCAACCCAGGGTACCTCAGAATTATATTTGTAAAACCCAATCAGATGACACAAGGAATTTTTTTTTCCCTAAACAGCTATTCCAGTGCCATTCACACTATACTGCAATTTGAATTTTAATCTCTTTCATTCAGAACCAAACCTCTTCTTAGATTACAGTCTGAAACAAATTGTCACTGTTTTTTTTTAAATCCAACTGCAAGTTAGGGAAATATTTTAGCCTAATTTGGGGTGGAGGTTCAAGGAGTTAAAATATTAGGTGTATTTTGTACTTTATGTAGAACTTACAGTAAAAGATGAATTAGAATAACAGATTTTGAGACATTCTAAGACAGGTAAAAGAAAAGAAACACCAAACCTTTGACATCTTATTTGTAATTTTATAAAATGTAAAACACTGTAGGGCATCACACAAATGAGGAGAATAGTTCTTTAGTAGTTTTACATGTGATGATTTGAATGCATATTGTGATTTGTAGCAGAAAGTTTGGGAAATGAAATTTGGGTTCTGAAAAACAAAACTCATTGGAAGTGTTATGAAAATGTGTTTTCTTAATGTGATGGAAGCTAGGAGAGGCAATTAAGAAAGACTACTGAAGAGGAAATTATACTGGCAGTGTAATTTTAACAGTAATGAAAGAGAAGATTAGCAGTGTGATAAGAGAAACTACACCTATTGAATTATTGTTAATATATATGTTTTGCTTGACATTTTACTTTGTTTGAAAACATCTGCCTTGTTCTGAATACCAGCTGTATCAGAGTTAAGTAAAACCTTTTTTTATCTAGGTTCTGATTTACCTCATTTAAAGCTCTCTAAGCAAGCAGCATGCTATGATCACAAAACCGTACATGTGAGAAAGTGTTTTGTCCATCTCTGCATTAGCAGAAATATTAATGTAATAGTAGAAATCTACTCCAATTATATTCACGCTTTTAATGAAATGAAACAAAAGGTTCTGCCAGCTGTTTCAGAAAATTTTAATTTGCTCTGCTTTAGCTTTTCAGATTTCATGGTTGCTTTCCTGGTGCAACTGTTATGTTAAAGAGTGTGCCTACAGATTAACTTTGTATTAGTTCAGGAAGAAGACCTCTCTGGTAATTAAGTTTTCCTTATATGTAGGGTTGAATGCAGCATATTATATATACTATATGCATTTTCCATATACATAGGATTGAATCAAATGGATGCTGAAGTGAACCAGTAGTTTTATCCATACATTTCAGCTTCAGTGTACCTCTTTTCTGGTTTAAATCTTGTAAAATTGCCTCAGAAAATAACAAACATGAAGAGATGCATGGACATCTTTCCCTCCAGGGCATCAGTGCACAAGAGCTGTGGTTCATCTGGCAAAGAACATAGTCTTGCCTATCAGATACTCTGGATAAATTGGGCCACCTAGAGGTAACAACAAATGTATATGCAACAGGGCAGCCAAAGTGCCACAGTTCTACTGAGCACACTATACCCCCAGCTTCATGGCAAGCCTTGCTGGAAATACACGACTTTTCCTAGTTCTCCATCCTTCTCTGACAAAGTCACACGTTTATTACAATGGGTGTGCTTGGCTTCAGCATCTCTGTTTCTCTCTGTGGTTCCATCAGCAGGTCTGAATGAGTTTAAATCCCTTTTTGGAGCGGTACAACCAACAGGTGTCTCGTAGTGACATAGGATGGCCTTTTCAAAACAAGCCAGCATTTATTACTCAACCGGAATGTAAAATGTTACGGTCTTTAGGTTATAATAGAAGAGGAAAGCTTCCATGCATGTCTCTGTTGGCAGCATCACATATCCCCCTGCTTTGCAAAGCCAGGATTTAATTTATTGCACTCACTCTGCTCTTACTTAATACAGCTTGCATGTTTCTGGCCTTAACATTTCTTGCATATCAGGCTCAGGTAGGAGTGGGAGAAATCCCTCCAAGTGCCATGGCAGTGGCAGCAGTAGTTATCCTGAAGACATAAGAAAGGTTCAGAACTACATGCGCACTATTGTGGGACTAACAAATTACCTTGTCAGCACTCTAAGGTTATTCTTCATGAGTATATTTGTACCTTGGGAGAAACATCATTTCAGGTAGTATGATGGCCTTTGCTTTCTGTTGACAGGTAAGAGCATGCATGTAGTCACTAGTGGCAAGTAGTAACCCTGTCATGTGTGGTAGTTTTTTATTGACTGAAAACTTTCCATGTATCACATAGTGTGTGTGTATATGCATTATTTGCAACTGTTCCACACTGGGGTAAATATACTTGCTTAGGAATTCCAGAAAAATTCTTTATTTACTGTATTTTGACCTTTTAGTTAACATGTTCTCTTTCCTTCAGATGGAGATAATTTTGTGGTACCATCTAGTCATTGGCCATCCATTGTATCTCTAGCCATCTCCATTTATTTACTGCCAGGTATTAATAACAAATAATGGTATTAGTAATTGCTATCAGGCCTTCCACACTGTTGCCTGTCCCCAGCATCTGTTCAGTCATAATAGTAGGTCCATATTGGTTGGGTTCATTATGTGAAGAGGCTGATGCTGAGATGTGTTACATTCAGCATGGAGTGCCTCTTTATTCTGGGCACATACGAATCTACACAAGGGACTCTTTCTAGTCAGAGTTTACTCCAAATAGTCAAATTCAGATTATTTGACTTACAAGGTCTTTATATTAAAAGGTTTATGTTATATGCTAAATATTTCATTTGGGTTTAAGATGCAAGGGGAAATAATAAATTGTGGATCCATTTTTCTAGTTAAACCAAAGCTGCCTTAGAAACTAGACTTCATTCTAGTTTTCCACTCCCTCCTTACACCCAGTTTTGAAATTTCCTTGTCTTTAGGTTTCGAAGCTTCAGGAAAGGATCCTGTCTTGATTCACCAAGCAAAAGAGAAACTGGTCTTGTAGCACTTGTTGATTATACTTGCCCTTGTGAAAGGATTTTTGAAAAGGCAAAGGTGTTTCCTTGTAGTTTGTACACCTGCTGTTTTCTTTAATGCTGAGCAAATTATGATGTTTATGAATTTGCAAAACTCACAATAAAAGCTTGTAAGGCTAGAATTTTTCTGGTGGTAGTCTTAAGATGTCAGGCAAGTTCGACTTTCTTTGGAGGTGCTTTTGTTTGCATTATCGATGTATCACTCAAAGCTCAGTTCTCATAGAGTTTTCTCCTGCATTACAATTGATTCTATTCAAAACAAAGTATTTATTGATCTGGTCAAAGCTACAAATGTATTTGGATAGGAAAAAAAAATCTGTTCAAGTGATTTCATCCATTCACTTTAAAGGGAGCAGATGTTTTTTATCTTAACGTTCACTCCATATTTTCTAGGACATGATTTATTGCAAGAAACTATTTAAGCTGACTTTTTTAGTTAACCAAATATTGGTACCATATGTGAATGCTAGCACATCATAATTAATTGCAAATGGTGACCCTTTTGTTGACCTTAATTTTCCAGCATGCATACACATAATTGAATCAAACTGTTCCAGCAAGTAGCAATAAATAAATATGACCAGCTAAAATTACTTATTTCTAATACTTACATATGATAGTACTGCTTTTTTTTTTTCTTCTTATTATTGAAGTTTGTACTTGCTTGAATTACCTACTAGAATTCAGAATATCAAATAAAAGCAAAAAGAGGGAGTTCAGGAAATCATCTTTTTGGCCTTCAAAAAAGAAAGATTCATATGCAGTAGGCAAGCATAAACCTGGCATCTATAGAAGTTTAGCTCTCTGACATTTGTAAACTCATTAAGAATCCATTCAGGTTGCAGAAATTTAGTATGTAGTAATGTTTTAACCATTTAGACAGAATTTAGGAGTAGTTCATTCTTGAGTACTTTTTGAAAAATCTAAGTCTGCTACTTACAGGATTCTGTGACAGTCGTATCTGTTCTGTATTCTCACACTTTTTATTTCTGTGGGTAATCTTAAGCCATTTGAAATCAAACGTATTTCTTTGTATTAAGTAAAGCCTGAGGCTTATGAAATTAGGCTCCAGACTCCTACCTAACCACATGGACTCCCCTTGAAGTCTGTAGAGCTCTAGAAGCTTATATGACTTTGTGACAAAACTACTTTCAAAACTATTTGTATGAGCATGTATTAGGGTTAAACACAGTCTTTGGAACTGAGATCAAAAGCAACTTGCTGTAGCTCTTTATATGAAGCACTCTACTCCTTCCCCTTCTGTAATTCAGGTTTTGCTGGCTGTCACGATGAAGGAAAATCATCATCTTCAGAGGGTAATGTAATATGGGCACAGTCCCCTCTGTCCTTCTCTCTTCCATCATAGTGGAAAGCATATTGATGTGCCTACGTGAATAAACCATGGACATTACTCTTATCTGTTGAAATAGTTACCTCGCCTTTTGTTTTAGTTTGTTAGGAGCTGGAGTTTGGGATTTTTAATCTGATTATGCTACTGGTTTGTTTTCTCTTTTAAGTTATGAAATAAAAGCTGATAAAGACCTGGAACGATACAACAGAGAGGTCAAGAAAGCTATGGGACAGAAAGTACACCGGCCAACAAAGGAGTCAGGAAAACAGAAACCCAAGCTGAAGACTTCCCTCTCTGACCAGCAGAAGCTTGACAAGATATTTCATGCTCAAATTGAAAAGAAGCGGCAACCTGAACAGTCTATGAAAATTGTGACAGTGCCGTTTTCTTTGAGTTCCTGTAGACATCACCATCAGAGACATGAGAAAAATTCTTCAGATCAACATGAGCTTTTCCTGATCCGTCACCGAAGTTTTCCTGATGTCTGGATATTTGCTGCTGAAAAAAAGCTAAGGTTACTCAATCCATACAGATTGGAAGAAGCCCTGCTATGTAAAAGATTACTTATGAATCATAAGCTTCCAGTAGAGAAACTGGACAAGCCAATTATGTTAACAGACAGGTATAGTACAACTGAGCAAAAATTTGTGCGTTATTTCAAGTATTGTTTGGTAATTATTTACAGTAAATTCTGGTAAGGTCCTTTTTGCTAATTCTGTGATTATTTGTACATTCCTTTATCTGTAAGAAAATACTTTTATGTTTAGTATAGTTTTACCTTACAGTAGTGAGCAGGCCTGGTCATACTCCAGTTGAAATAAGTTTTGACCAGTTTTATCAGTAATGCAGTGAAGACAAACTTCTTCCCCCAGAGGAGAATCTAATGTTCCACATTTTAACAACTTCAGTGTCACTAACTTTCCCTCATGGATTAGGGAATAACTGATGTAATTCTTATTATATGCCTGAACTTGGTCACTCTTTAAGATACGTGAATACTTGTGATTTTGTTCCTTTAAACAAATTGCTTTCTCAGAATACTTTTAAAAGTCTTTATCACTCCTCACCACTTACTACTTTTTTTCTGTGTTTTTCTCACAGTTTTAATTTTCATATTTTGGTTTGTAACACTTTGGGGATATTTTTTTTCCTAGTCTGATTGGTGGATCTCAGTATATGGCTGCTCTTCATAAAATGCAGAAGGATTACCCCAATTTCAATGGACCAGGTTATTTGACAGATCCAAGGCTTGTAGCAAATGGATTTCAGATAAAAGTGGTAGAAGGTATGATGCTTTTGAAATCTTTCAGTTATATTGGGGCTTCTTTCTTCTGATCTAAGGATTTAAATGATTGTTAAATGTAGATCATGTTATTCTACATCACCTTATCATTTAAAGCACTAACATCCTGGTTTTATTAACATTGAGATTTTATTACTTGGCAAAGAATGTAATCTTCTTCATAGAACATTGAGTAATGGAACTGATAACTGAACAGAAAATTTCAGTAGTATTTCAAAGAACGCTCCATGTATTTCAAAGAAATACATGTTTTCTTGACTTTTATGTTTTCTTCTTTTCTCAAAATGCTGGGTGCTGATATCCTTAATTGCCATTCTCACAGAGTTTAGATTAAACTGAATTCTTCAGTCTTGACAGCTGCTTCCAAGGTAATACTCACAGAAGCTTCTGCAAGTATGTGCTTTATGGGACAACTACTCTGCTTTGAGAATTTGAGGAGGTCTGGTAAGGAGCTGGATCTGGTTATTGACTTACTTTCATATCAGACATGAAATCCAGAGCCCGAAAGGGATGGTAAAGACAAGATCACCACACCTTTTGTTAGGGTTCAACTTGAACTTTATTTTGAGACAGCCTTTTTCTCAGTGCCTCTATGTTCATCACAGAATAAACGTTCCATATACCTTTAGCAAGAGAGAGCAAATGTGTATACATTTTCCTGAAGAATGGTTCATAGGGATGCTGTTGGAAACCCAGGGGCAACCTACCCAGTGTCAGTTCTGTAGATAAGGATTTCTCTAGCAGAATTTCAAGAAAAGCAGAAGTCTTTGGGGGTAGTACCTAGCTGACAGCTCAGAGGAAAGATTCACTATAAGAGCTGTTAGAAATGCTATAGCCTCATGTGTTACAGATCCCCACATATGTACAGTGATGACAGATGTACTGTAACATATGGGATCTTTTAAGGGTAGGTACAAAAATGGGATATAGAGCAACTTCGTCACTTGGTGGCTGGCTCTTGGGAAGAACAGCCTAAGCTGTTTTCTTTGCTAATCATGCACAGCAAAAAAAAAAAGGCAGCTTTTTTCTGACTGGCTAAATCCCTACATAAATAACAGACTTTGTAGGAGAGGTGTTCATGGTAAACTTGGATTGAATGATTAGAGGAATAAAACATGTATTATAAGGGGCAGCTCTTGAAAGTTTTATTCAGCCTAGCAAATCAAAAGCTGAGGAGGTCTATGGTATGTCTCTAAGACAAACATGGGAGAAAGGAGTTGTTTGCTCACATACTGGGTTTTTCCTATCTCCTAATGTTGTAAGTTTGCTCAAAATATAATTAGTGTAAACTGAGTGTGAATAAATTGAATGTGAAAATTTGAAGAGAATTTCTAGGCAACAATGGAGGAGAGTTGTTGATTGATCTTGTGGTACTGGAGATGTGTTGTGGTTTAACCCCAGCCAACAACTAAGTTCCACACAGCAGCTCACTCTTCCCTTTGGGTGGGATGGGACAGAGGATATGAAGAGTAAAAGTGAGAAAACTCATGGGTTTAAGTTTTAAAGGCAGTTTAATATGTAAAACAAGAGCCATGCTCACAAGCAAAGCAGAACAAGGAATTCATTCCCCACTTCTCATGGTCAGAAGGTGTTCAGCCATCCCCAGGCAAACAGGGCTCCATCACGTGTAATGGTTACTTGGGAAGATAAATGCCATCAGTCCGAACATCGCCCCCTTCCGTCTTCCTGCAGCTCTATAGGCTGAGCATGACCTCATATGGTCTGGAACATCCCTTTGGTCAGTTGGGCTCAGCTGTGCTGCCTGTGTCCCCTCCCAGCTCCTTGTGCCCCCCATCCTGCTCGCTGCTGGGGTGGGATGAGGAGCCGAAAATGCCTTGACTCTGTAAGCTCTGCTCAACAATAACTAAAACATCTCTGTGTTATCAACACTGTTTCCAGCACAAACCCAAAACACAGCCCCATTCTAGCTACTACGAAGAAAATTATTTCAGCCAATACCAGCACAAGATGGGGAAATGAGTTTTAAGATAACTTGATTAGTTCAAGAGCTGAATTACACAATGTAACACCAAGAAACTCAATCAGTAGCTGGGAATTATAACCATCTTCCAAACCTCTGTTCCTAAGTACATAAAATTAGGGAAATGAAATCTTATGAGGAAAGTGTTCTCATTTGGTTTACAATTAGTGGAAATTAAAGTGCTTTATATGCACTATACAGTTCAACAAACCATGGTCGTGGACTTGATCCATACGGATAACGCAGATGAAGAATGGGAATCTAATTCAGTTCTTTGTTCCAGTCTCATATTTTACCTACTTGAATGAAACGTTAATAACATCTGAGGCTTGTCAGTCATGTTTATAAGCTTCTGCTGATGACATTATAGGAGTTACAGCCTCTCTTATTAAAAGAGCATACCATTGCAGATGAATTTAGAAATACCAGCAAACAAATGGAATTTCTCACAGCCTTTTTTCCAGCTGACCCGAGGATTTTTACTCAATACTTCATCAGTCCCTCTTTTTTTTTTTTTCCCTTAAACTCATCCCTGAAATATACTATCTTCTACAGATATGCTACTGTCTGCCACAAATACTTATTAAAACTGAGTTTTAGAAGCACAGGTATTAATTACAAACACTTGTTATGTGTTCTTCTCTAGGAATTTCACTGTGCAGTCAAGTACTTTTTAGATTCTTGTTATATAATATTTATGTAAAGTGACCAGGAGTGATTTGTCCCACTTAGACCTAAGTATTCAATAGGATTACTCTACTTTGAGAAAACAGGTTTGTCTCATAAAACATTTTTCACTGTCCTCATAGAAACATTTTGTTGTTGTTTGCTGTCTGAATTCAGTGTCTATTTTTGTGGCTCATTTGAAACTCAGGCAAAGCCGAAAAGGGAGGCATTCCAATGTTGAACTAGAGGTTGCCTCAGAAAAGTTTTGTTTCTTCAGGAATATTGTTAACTTTTGGGGACAGGGGTTGCCAGTTTGCATGGCTTGCTGCAGAGAGGTTTCAAGAATACAGACGTGCACTTAACCCATGGTAGCTGGAGAGTTTCACCTTAGCAGCATCCATAGGTCTCTGTGCGTGTACCTGTATAAGTAATCATTCCCATTTTTGGGTGTGAATTGGATCAGTCCTAGTATTTGCTGTTTCTCAACTGAACTGTCAATTCTTTCTTGCTGTTAGCTTCCACTGTAGAATATTTAAAGGTCTATACTTTATTTCGGGACTTCAGCCTTGACACGATCATATTAGATGTCCCTTTCTGACTGCTGGTTGATTAATAGCTGCTAGTGCATGGCTTCCTCTTTCATCCTGAGTTAAGAGTTCTACTTTCTGTAGTAGTAGAATATTTCTCTTTTATGTCACAAGCAAAGGTTCCATTTCTTTAGCTTTGACTTTGAATGTGAAAGTGTTATTTTAGTAATTTCTTCTTGCAAAACTGTCAATTGATCCATGTGGGTAAGTCTGTTATGACATCAGTGGCTCTAAGATACCTTCCAAAATAAGAACAAAAGAAATTTAGCTGCTCCAGTTTGATACTTAGCAGCTTTGGCTGCAGAATAAAGGACTTTCCTTGACCCATAGTGATCTCTGAAGAGGACTGTCAGTCTGCTAGGTTGCATTGGTTATTTGTTTAAGTCTCAAAACATATTCTGCCAAAAAGAAGGACCTTGAGTTTTACTGCCCATTAACATGTATTGAGTTTCAAATATTAATTTGGAATGCAAGACCTCTTGCTTTGGTATTGAGCACCTCACTAGGGCTGTTTCCTAGATAAGTGTAATGAGTATAGGACTCTAGATTCATTCCTTACTTCCTCTTGGTTTGGGGAATGTTTTACAGGACTGATTTAATTAATAACAAGAAAATCTGAACAGCTGCCTTAATTTGGAAGGTGTCTTTGGTAATTCCCTTGTTGCATTGGGCTTGCACCTCAACTGGTCTTTTTGTTAAAGATGGTTCTTCTTAGGTTAAATCCCTACCTTTTGGCAACTTACGGCACAGAGGATCCTGATTCTTATTCTTCCTCAATGAAAAAAAAAAAACCCAGACCCAAAACTAACCATCACATAAAACTGGTTTTTCCTTATTTGGATGACTTGTCTGTAAGGGACAACTTCTGTCACAGGATTAAAAAAAAAATAATTAATTAGTCTTGCATTAAATTTGGCGCAACTTGGGCTTAATACTTGGAAATTGAATCTTACTCCCTCACAGTGCTTGGCATTTGTAGAAGTACAACTATACTCTTTAATGGCAAAGACCTTTTAGCTAGTGGAGTGGTTCTGACCTTTAGTCACTCTAATAACCTATCAGGTGCATTTCTCACAGGCACAGCACGGAACATGCCTCGCTCTGAACAGCATGGTACCATGTGACACCAGATACACTACTCCTAGTAGGCTTCTGAAAAGTCTGATTAGATCTTTTCTTCCTAACAGGGACTCAATTTCAAATGGAGTTTTGTTCTTGTTCTGTCATTTAGTGGTAAAACTTTGAACTTTTGGCAGTGTTTTCCTTTTTCACAAATAACTTTGGATAGTTACTTTTACTTCTTACTGTTTCATTTGAGGATAAGTTCATCCTTTGAATGCTCTCTCGTCGTAAGACAGAAGTGTAGTTCACCTTTGCTCCATACTGTTCAAAGACTCTGTATGACTGCAGCCAAAGCTGTTCCAGTTGATCCTGGATCTTGGGTGTGCCCTATCTTCTTGTTTTGGTAGACTAAGATCTTTTGTAATGTCTCCTTTTTTCTCCTTACATTGATTCCTCAGCAGTCTAAGGAGTTTTCAGCTAGATATTTCTCTGGATAGCTGACAGTGAAAAACATGTTGTGAAACAGCTCAGAAAATGCTTCTTACTGTAAGTATGTCTGGCAAAATCAATGGTTTCTTTGTGGAACGTGCCAGTTGTTGTGATTTGCAAAGCTGTGACGCTGAGCTCCAGTCTGTCTTTGCTGCCCTCCCACCCCCTCATGTTCTGGCATTACTGAGGCTTCAAGTGATGCTACGTTTGGGAAAGCAGTCTGTTTGCTTTTACTTAACTCAGTGTTCTTGGATCTGCTAGGCATTTGTTTGCTGGGTATAGCTTGCAATGACCCCTACATACAGAGAGCATTTCAAGAATTAAAATGGATTACTTTCTGTCCAGTTCTTCTTAAGATGTGTTTGTTATATGAACCTTCACTGCACATCTGTTTGCCTTTGTGAAAGTCCTAGAGAGAGATGTGAATTCTGGCTGGAAAGGAACTGAGAGCAAGGAACACATCTTACCTGGTTTTGTAACAATGGTGGGCCTTGGGCCATGCTCCGAGGCAGGCTTTTAGGATAGAATTGTCTACCTGATACGTGTATCCAACATACGTATATGCAAAGAATGTGCTTAGGCCTTAAGGAACTGTAATAGGTAAATAACCCATCTTCCTTGGTAGTGTAACCTGCTTCGGCTCTTGTAACCAACAGTGGAAAGTCATGCTGCTACTTGATTTCAGTTTGATTTTGACTATAGACTGGAAGGTAGTCTTATAGTGTCACCTAATCTAGGTGGCAGCTGGAAGAGAATAGTTTTTCCTGGCCATCAAGAAGGAATTATCCAAAGATGATTGCAAATGCTTTGTTTGGAAAGAGAAAGGGGAAATTTGTAGCAATGAGAAATCCACATTTTTATTCGATTGAAAGATAGTGTATTTGTTCACAGAGATATTTTCCTTGGAAGTTGCAAAGCATTTCATAGACACTACCATGGAAACTGCTTGAAGACTGCTGTTTGAATACTCAAAAATCTTAAAAGTATATTTTATCAAAAATTTACAAGTACACTGAGGCTTGGACATCTGCTTATTTCATCAAATGTTGCCAATATCAGAATTCCTGCAAAGACTTGCAGAGATAAATATATGTTCATCAGCTTGCAATGGGCTAATTTGCGGTCGAAAAAAATCTAAGCAGAAAAGGAGAATTACGCACAAACAGAAATACCAAAGAAGAAAACTTCTCTTAGCCAGGATTTTTATGATTTGTTCTTAGCTTAGACTCTTTAAATCCGCCTTTGTCTTTCAAATTAGTGGTGAAATGTGGCTGTCAAAATTTGTAGACAGGAAAATTGCTGTTGGTAAATCTGAAAAGTATCAAGCAGTAAACATCTTGGTAGCAAGCTGTACCCAGGTATGCGTGGTTTACTGAATTGGGGAGGGGGGGGGAAAGGGGAAAGTTTTGCAAATCCAGAACCTCACTGTCATGAAATTTTCATAGGATGCACTGGAAATACAGGTTTTTAAACTGAAAATCTTAGTGCTTGAAACATAACGAAATTTTGTTTCCCATCTTTGCTAGCACACAGAGAGGTAATTATTGAAAGCTTGTCAAGTAGACTGAGTTCTCATTTTAGAGAGAAGGCAGCATAATCAACTGCCCCAGAACTGTTACTCAAACCTAGTCTTTCATTAAAGCGAAATTGGGATAAAAATGAAGCGAAAGAAATGAAGATTAAAACCAGACTTTATCTTTCGCTCCTGTCTCTTTACTGGCAGCGTTTCCCATGGGGAAATACTGGCATAGCTCATCATCTTATCTCACCTTTAATAACTGGCAAACTTTCACATAGTTTAACATTTTGCTTTAAGCTGAATCTGATCACAGGCTTACAACAGTACATAAAAATTGTCTGGGTTTGCTGGCCACGATTAGGGAAAGACAGCTTGAAAAAGAGAACGAAGACAATGCTGGGTGAAAAGGAAATAAAGTTTCAAATCTAAAGCAGTGTTAAATATATAACTGGAAGGAGGTTATGTGATTTGGGGGTTGGGGTGGAGGTGTTCCCTATATCAAATTCCTACTCTGCTCAAAGTATTTCTTGCCATGAAGCATAAAAAGGCCCAGGAGTGTTATTTACCTGGAGACACCCCCATATATAAAACATTTTCAACCTGCACAGTCTTTGTAACATTTATTTAATGACTGTCAAATAAGCAGTGCCTGGTCATGGATAACAACCTCCTTCTACTGGCTAATGGAAGTACATTGTGGTGACTTACATTGCATATGTTATTTCTCTCACTTCTGAAATCTGTCACGTTGTTTGGATTAGGAACCTGAATGATCCCTTATCACAGTTTCTTAGTTTAATCCACTTTGTAGCCATCTATTTGTCTCCAGCTCTTTTGACTATGCCAAAACCATTCATGACTCAGGCTGAATGTAATTTGTCCTACCTGAAACCATTAAACAAGAGTGGATTTGTTTGCATTATGAATTGTATTCTTCCATGCTCACCTTGTGAAGCTCTTTACTACTTAGACTTGTAGTGGAAGAAAAGGGAAGTTCGCTGTGTGGGTTGGGTTGAGGTTTCTGTGCACCCAGCAGGAATGAGAGCAGCAGCTCTGAAGGACTGTACAAGAATATGTGAGCCTGACCCCTACAGAAATTGCTTCTGACTGGGAGTGGAAGGAAAACTAACTGTAGAGTAGCAACTACGTTCAAATTCTTTGCAGGTAGTGTGAATAAGAACTGAAATCTCTTACACCTCAAAGATTTAACAGATACTTTGTTGAGAAGGTTGTTTAAATGTTTTATTCATCATTTGTATTCAGAGTGATACCTGCTGCAGCAGATATCATATGAATGATAATATGAACCCTGTCACAGAGCCTCCAGTTATATGGCTTGCGTTCTTCCTTTGCTATGGTAGGAGAGAAAAATGCTTTTTGTTTCAGTGGAAGCTGAATTTGTTATTGTAACATTTGAACTCTACAGATGTTAAAACCAATTACATAGGAAATAGTGCCCAAACTCTGTTTTATTTTTTTTTTTCAAATTAAATTGTATTTTATTACTAGCTTCTACTTCAATTTCATAAGTTTCCTAATTGTATTTGATTTGTGAGACTAATTTACTAAGTGATTTTACATCATTTAGTTTTCTCTGAATTACTCCAGAATAGAAATGAAAGCAGCATATAAATTACTGTTTTGGTTTTGTATTTTCAGGTGCTTCAGCTACAGAAAGTCATCTGGAAATAGAAGGGATGGCAAATTGTCTGCCATATTATGGTATTTCTGATTTGAAAGAAATTCTGAATGCAGTAGTTAATGGAAATGCAAAGGAAGTGTATGAATGTAGACCCCTCAAAGTGATGAATTACTTGGAGGTAAGACAGAAGTTTGCTTCTAAGTACTGGCCAGCTAATACTAAATCCTTAAGTAGCCTGAAAATCTTTCTGCAGCTTTCTGTTTTAATTAATGTAGTTCTGTTCTAAACAGAAGTTACTTCTGAAAAGAAGAATATCCTATCCTCTCTGAGGTGTATGGGTTCTGCACTGCTTACCAGAATGCTTCCATCAGATACTTCTAGAAGCAGTTGTCCAATGTGATACAATCATAGAATCATAGAATACGTGCTAAAGGCTCATGTTCACAAAGTGTTTCTACGTAGGCAGTTTTCAGACTAGAAAGACATTTCTCATGTTAGAATACAGAACTACCATAAAATTGCTTTGCAAAGTCTAGAAGGTAGTTGAATCCAGAACAGCTGTAAGGATTTAACGCCTTTGTAAGTAAATCTATGAAGAAGTTATAGGTAATTTAAAGTAATAGTTTGAAAAGTAGGTGCAAATTGAAGCTTAATTTTCATGTAAACCTCAATGAGATGCACATCATGAAAATCACAGTACCCAGTTCTCACTTAAAGAAGAAAAATTCCTGATTCTTTCAAGGAAATGGAAACTTTTCTTTTTTTTTTTTGCTAGAAAAGCAAACTATCACTTGTGTTAAGACATTGAACTAAAAATGAAGTCTCATGTATCATGAAGCCCATATGCCTCTGCAAATGCTTGTGTTTAGTTAACACCAATAACTTCTGCAGTTAAAGGAAGCAACCAGCTGACAGCCAACAGTTTTGTAAGTCCACTCTCTTTGATGCAGTAGTGACTAAGTTCTGCAGTGCACTGACAGAGAGGATGCCATGTGTTTGTTCTACACAAGCAGCCAGCATTATTAGTTACCAGAAATACGGTGCTTGAGTAAAAGAATCTTTAATCTGTTTTCTTGCAGAAGTTACTATGCAACAGCTGGAACTGGAATGACTTTTGTTAATATTTGATATGCAAATAGATAAAATCACCCATCCAGAGACAATAATGAACATGAAGTTTCAGAAAACTAATATATGTGGTACTGGTTAACACTGGAGTAACTAACAGTAGTAGTTTTTTATCACTTCTTGTCTAGATGTTTCACTGATGCTATCTTTAATCCCAGTATTTAAGATCTCAGTTCAAAAATGTTACCAAAATATATCTTAAGTCTGTTCTTACACATTTGCTGACATGCTTTCCTTCAAAATGGGGACTAGGCATTTACACAAAATATGTGTTTTATCTTTTAAATACGTATTACACAAATCTTTCCCTGTGTTTTTGGGTCAGTAAGTTTACAGCTGCCTTTGGAGCAAGTGATTCTGTTGTGTACGACTGAACCATTCTTGTGCATTCATGAAAGAAGCTTAAGGAAGGGATAAGTTAAGTGTTGAGACAGGAATGGTTTGTAACTCAGTGATCAACTTACAAACTTGGTTATAAAGTTGGAAAATCACAGACAAACAAGATTCAGATTAAAATGTTATGAACACTGCTTCAGGTTTGTACTACATGAGGTGAGATTCTATGTCACATCCATTTCTGTCTAGGCAACATTACTAAAGTACAGAAGAGAAGGCAAACAGCAGGAAGGCCTATCTTGGAGAGGGAAACAAATAACCTGACAACTTCAAAAAGAAGTTGCTAGATTCTTTGAGAATGGATACTTCAGTAATTGTGTTTAGCAGTCACTTCTGCTTTCTAGTATTGAGAGATAGCTGGATGCAATAGACTGTAGTCTATTAATACAACATTAATCTACAATTTCACTATAGTGTTTTTAAAACTTTATTTAGCTGACTGATTTCATGTTAGTTCTAAAATGTGTCTTGTGAAGTGGTAAACACTTCAGCTAATACTGGTGCCAACAGGAAGTAAGATACTCAGAAACACAAAGCATCTTGCTAAAGTGGACCCTAAAAGAAAGAGTGCAAGCATGACCAGGAGACTGACTGCTTGTGACTGCGTTGCGGAACTGTCATGAAATGACCAATAAGATATGTTAATAGTTACATTTGGGTTGCTGGGAGTCAAAATATGTATCGGCAGAAAAGAGTGACCTTTAACAGTGAGTGCTTAATTCCTGCTTTCTGGTAGCTCCAGGTTAATGTGTTAAAAAGTAGTACTTTAAAACCATTGGGATTTTGTTTTTGTTTTTCCTTTCCACAGGGAGAAGCAGTACGCTTAGCTCGGCAGCTGCCCTTACATTTGTCAAAAGAAGATGTACAAAACACAATTTACAGGATGAAGCAACAGCTTGGAAAGGAAAATAAAGGCTGTGTTCATGGCCGTCCTTTCTTTCATCACTTAACAGATATTCCAGAAGTTGACAAGCACAGCTCCACGGAAATTATTTAGTAAATGGAACATTTTGTTTGGGATCATATTTCTCTTGCTTAATCCTCATCATTACTCTGTAATTTCAGTATGTTTTGTACAAGGCTTTTGTATAATGACTTTTCATTATATATGTTCCTCTTCTAGAGACTTATTTAAATTCGAATGCTACTTGAAAACTGGAAATAAATACTGTAGATAAACAACTCATCACTATTTTTGAAAAGAAGTGTTCTCAAATGGTTTGATTCTTATCTTTTTGCTGCAGGTTTAGAAAATGCCAGTATGTCACAATTTTTTAGATGTGAAGTGGTTAGAAATTGCTTTCGACAGTGCCTGGCAAAGTTCATTGTACTGAGGACATGAGATGTTAATTTTCAAAGGAATGCCAGATAGCTGTAGGTAATGTGACAGGACATGGGGGAATGGCTTTAAACTGAAAGAGAGGGTAGATTTAGTTCAGCTACTGAGTAGAAGTTCTTCCCTGTGCGGGTTGTGAGGCAGTGGCACAGGGTGCCCAGAGAAGCTGTGGCTGCCCCATCCCTGGCAGTGTTCAGTGCCAGGTTGGACACAGGGGCTTGGAGCAGCCTGGTCTAGTGGAAGGTGTCCCTGCCTGTGAAAGGGGGTTGGAACTGGATGAGCTTTGAGGTCTCTTCCAACCCAAATCATTCTAGGATTCTATGATTTAAATGTAGTGTTGCGATATGCAGTTATAGTTAGGGCTTCTGTGGTGGTGTACTTCTATTTGGAAACTGTTAGCTTGTGTAAATGAGCATTGAAGTCCCAGTGTCCAATCTCTAGAAACCTTTTCTACACACAAAAGTGTTGTTCTTAAAAGTACCCTCTTAAAATTGTAGATCAACAAAAACTGGCCAATGTCTTGAAAGGTAAAAGAATCAGAGTCACAGGAGCACAGGTCAGCACTGGAAACAGATAATACCTGTGTATTGGTGAAGTGCTATACACAAACTGTTTGGGGGATGGAAAACATAACCTGCCCTCACTCAAGGAGAATATGGCATAACTAGAGCAAGGTCTGCTATATGGAGAGCAACTTCCTCTGTTTCTACCAGAATGGAATGTTTATTCCTCAAATAGTAACCTACTTCTATAAAACTACCAAATTGTGCCTCCTGTGCATAGCAGATGTAATGTCTCTGGGAGAATATGTTTTAAAAATTTCAAGAAAGATCACATGGAAGATCCTGTCCATCCCTAGCAAATCTTAGCACTATGAAAATGTGGTGGCAAGACCTAGATTTGTAGTGTTGCTGCAGCTGTTAGGTAAATGGTTGAAGGTTGCTGGAAAACCTGAAGTGCAGGCGAGTTTGTGGACAGGAGTATTTGACCAAACAAGCAGACGTTCAATCTGAAAATGTAAATTACTGATCTATTGCTCTGTACCAATGCTGAGCTGGTGAACTAAGTTAAGAAACCACAGCATAGCAATACATGACAACATCTACGTTCGAAACAGAAAGGTTTTATGCTGTTAAAGTAAATTTTTCCTTTGAATAAGTAGCAGGGATGATCAGAGGACACAAGCAGGATGTCTTTCCAAACTTAACCGGTGAGCAGGGCACAAGATGAGAATGTCACAGCAAAACTGGACACTTGTTGGCTGTAAATGTCACTTGGTGCAGAAGATGTGAATTTTTAGAATGGAAGTGAGAAGGTGGATGGAGACACAGGAAGGAGACTTGGCTCTTGGCTCTGAGGGGGAAATAGGATCCCAGCCTTGTGGTGGATGCAGAAGGTTATAGTTTGTTTATTTTTATTCTCGTTTGGATACAAACTGTGAGAGTTTAGAGAGTAGCCATTGCAGTGAGAAAAACCAAATGCAAGCTGGAGAATCTCCAAACTAACTTTGTTGAAACTTAAATGAATATGTGCACCAATTTCACTCAGTTGGGAATATAATATGTAGTGTTTAATGAGATGAATAATTGCTAGGTTTTTTTTGAAAAGGTTAAATAGGTGTATCCCAATTATACTGGAGCAAATATTGATATGTTTGATAAGACCAGAATCAACATCAAGTGCTTAATAGGTATTCAGGCCCCAGGTTGAGGATGAAAAGTGACCGGTGAATTGGTATTCACAGAAGCCATGGAAGCAAATCAGTGTCAGGTGTTCCTGTGGGTGCAGATATACCAGGTTAGGCAATTTGAAGCTGGGCCTTCCCTCCTTCCCTAGTTCCTTCCCTACTTTCTGGTTGGGTTTGCCTTTACCTCAGAGGGCTGCTGTGGATTTCTTCCTTAGGTTACATGTATGTACAGCTTATTTTCTGTCTTGGTGGAATATTGGTGGATTTTTGGGTGGCTGGGTACCAGCAAGAAGTGTAGCACAGATTCAGAGCTGTAAGTCTGGGTGTCTCCGCCCTGTGTACCCATGGTTGGGGGTGAAGATTGAATTTGTGAGTTGATCTGGTACTGCACTGATGGGAGATGGCTTCAAACAGGGTGAGTGTCCTTGCTTTATCCAGTGTGAACAGGGGGAAATGTTACTTTTTGTTTTTAGACGTGCTCTTACTGATGGCTCTGTTGATTCATCCATTTTATGTTCCTTATTCAAACAACTATAATACCCCAGTTCTAGATTTTCAAGTTTAAAAGAAGTAAAATGGTGTGCTTGATTTAATGGCTCTCAAAATGGGAGGCATGTCAACTTATTGCTATTGCATTAGCACCTGGTGCCTCTCAGATGTTCTATTAAGTGATGAACACCATGATGCTCCCTGGAGTGCATGCAAAGTCTGCCTGTCCTTGCAGTCAGCCAGTCAGTCCCCAGCTCTATGGGCTGTTTGAAAAGAAGAAAACAACCTGAAGTGTGTAATAATGAGTAGACCAGGTGGTTGTTGTGCTTGACCTCGAGCCAAAACCAGGGAGGCAGGACCCAGTGGGTGCACGTCGCAACAGCGAGCAGACAAGCTGCCACATTATTGTACCTCACACATGGACCCATGGGAGGCTTCCGGTATTTGCAGTGCCCTCTGCTGGCATTTTGGTTTTGTACAATTTTGGCCACTTAAAATGATGGGTAGGCCGTTTGGAGTTGACCATGAACCAGTATTGTTCCTTCCTTAACTTCAGGTCAAAGTGCTTCTCATGGTGTGCGTTTTTGCCTTCCCAGTGTATGCCTAGTGCAGGTAGCAGTGTTCTCTAATGGATAATCAGGAGCTTTACAGGCTAAAGCATGATTTCGTAATAAAATGTAGAAATCCTTTATAGCTTTGCATTTTTTGGAGGATCATTTGTAGGGTCGGTTTGGACAGGTCAGTTCTGGTGAGGTATTTGTGGCTCGGGTGCCCACATCACCCAAATTTTGAAACTTTGTGGGTTATTTTAACAGAAGACTATTGAATATCAATTTTCTGTTCAAGTACAGGAAAACCTCATTGCAAAAATAATTATTTTTCCCTGCATGTAAATATGGGCATAAACATAAAATGGAGGTAGCACCTTTTACACGTTTCTTTTCTGAATGCATTTAGGAATCTTAATAATGAAGTTACTGTGTCCTGTCAGTTAAGAAGTGTGTGTGTGTGTGTGTGAAGGGATTTGGAGGATTTCTGGGGATTTTTTTTCTTCCTTCGATATGAATAGTAGAAGTTCAGGGAATAATAACAAAACAGAGGAACGCTCACTTATTTCAGGAGCACTTAACAGTTACTGACAACAGTAAAATCTGGATGATGTAATTTGTGATTTGTTAAAATAGATTCTTCTTTTTCTATATTTCCCATGTTCTAATATGGAGTGTTTAAAATATCCAGCAATAGAATCAATACTCATAAGGAACAATCTATTTAGTTGAACAGGCACCCATTCCTTGGTCTCTATTTATGCAAGATGGTTGGGGTTTTGGGGTTTACTTTTCTCCTCTTCTCCCCTACATACGTATTGGTATTACCTTCATGAAACTAATAATCAAAGAGCAACTTTCTGGTCTTCAGAGCTTCTTTTACATTCTGTAAAGCAGGTCTAGTTTTGATTTGGTAGGGTGTTTGGTTGGGTATTGTTTTGCAAAATGATCTTATGATTCTGAATTAATTTTGTTGGCTGCAGTAGCAATATTATAGGATTCTTGAATGTTTTGGTTCTTTTGTAGTTTTAACAGTCAGGGTTAGAAATAGAAGAAACTTATTGTACATCCATTTAATTTTGCAAATGGAAGGCTACCAGAAATTGGTTTTATTTTTTACCCTCACTCTCTCAAAGTATGGAGTATCATATTTGAAATTATGGAGAGTATACATGTGGAAATATTAAATGTTTTGTTAATGGGTTCGAATTAAGCACACATTGTTGCAGATGATTTGGAGGACTTATTTAAAGTAAATATACAATTTCAAGCTCAATTATCATTCATAGTTTAACTGAACATAGTGGGATATTAGGTCTGTGAATTTGATACAGTGTTACTTCATAATTACGATGCTTTTTTACAGTGAATTTGATATAGAACATTTGCTAAAGGAAAGCTGCTGAATAGTGTGACCAACCATTTTATGGGACACATCTGGTGCATTAGTTCAGGATGTGCACTGCAGAAGAACAGAGCCTTTTGCATAAAATGAGAAGGAAGCTAACTCCACATGTATACATTTTGCGGACATGCGGAGAGGTTAAACAATTAGGAGTTAATTGTGTAAGCTAATAGGAGGGGTGTTTGTAATGTCATTTCAAAATAGCTAAGGAGGAAATGGAGGGGAATTATTGTTTTAAAATCTCAAATGAATGGTTTACACCTGTTAACGTTACGTTTAGAACAGCTGTTTCTTTTATTATCAGTAAACAGATGCAGAAAGTAATGGAATGTTTTAAAGCAATATGTTAATCCTGTCTTCCACTACTGAGCATTCTCACAATATCATGATAAAATATTGACTGTAATGCTGCTATCATCTGCAGTTACAGAATTCTTACTTATTTTGTTAATCACTTTTATATCTGAAGTTCTAAATGTTTATCCAAAGTTATTGCAGTCTTTTATCAACCCATCTTAAGACTTTCGGCACATCAGTAATTTAATAAAACAGTGATTTCATTGGGCTGAATTACTTAAGCGAAGCAACCCTCACTTTGGTTGCGTTCAAGGGTATTTTCTGTATTTGTAATTTCACCCTGAAACGAAAGAAGCTATATTTATAACGTGAGAAAAAATTGCTGGAGAGCCCAACCTAACCCATTTTGTATGAACTCCATATGGAGTTGGTTGGTATTATAGGTAATATTTTGCCAGAGCATGCTCAGTGAAGTCCAGCACTGTATATCGGGATAGTACTGATCAAGTGGTACAGGGAGAGTCTTGTTTAGAGCATGGAATTCCTTGTTTTCTCTGAAAAAAGTTTAATCCTTGTTTATTAATTTTATGTAAGTCTTATAACAAATGTATTGTGCTACTAACATATTGAAATGAAGAACAGCTATGGTTCTGAAAGCCTCTTGGAAAAAAATACCTCAAAACTGCAGATGAAATACCATGTGTACCTAAAAAAGAAAAAAACAAACAAAGAAAAACCTAAACACAAAACCCAAGTATTTAAAAGTGTTAAAAAATCAGTGCCTAAACTGACCTGGAGTTTCCTAGTACCTGCTACTCAGATGCTCAAAGGTGGCAGTAGTAGTTCTTCAACTGGAAAATATATCAGTCTTAATTTTAGAATTATAGTATCTGTAGATGTTCCAAAAAATGTAGCATTTGAATGAAATAACGTGTGATTGTGGAGCATTACTAACGCAGCACTCCAAGAACGGAAGCACAGAAGATTAATACTGTGTAACTTGTTTGGCAGATTAGTTTTCAGGAAATATAGAGACCAATGAATATGGCAGCTGCATTATGAAAATACTGTATTCAAGCCCGGGTCAAATTGTTCATTCATGCATGGAGTAACTCAGCGTTAATTGAATCATTACATTTTTTAGATGTTTTAAATCACCGATATTTTTTGCTTCAGCACTTGAAATGCCTGTTTAAATTACAATATTCACAAGGAGCAAGCGTTCTGACAGAGGAGTGCTGTATAGAGCATTTATACGCGAGTGTTTGCTTGCCAGGTCACTGCAGTAATAAGGTTGCGTTGATAGAACTAAGGTTCTACCTTATTTCTAATATCAGAACAGCCTATTTTTGGAGGATTTTAAAGATGCTTAGTCAGGTAAAATTATCTAAGTGGATATAAAATAAACTCTTCGCTGTTGCTTGTTAGCCTGATGCTATATGCTAGATATATCAGAGTGTTCCTGATGAAAGTAGAAGAGTTTATTTTCTCAGTTAAAAAGATAAAAAAGGGAGAGGGGAGGAAGAAACCTTGTAGTGTTCTTTAAGTAGCTTTTAAAGAGTCCTATCATCTCACTTGGAGAGAATGGAAAGGAAATTCTTTTTGAAATAATTTGAATTTATTTCATATGAATAGTTATTGAAAGGCAAATGCTCTGAGGAGCAAATCTAGGTATTATTCTTTTCAGACTTGGCCAATACTGACTAGTAGTAAATAGATCCAACATCACATCGCTTTGAATGAATTTCTGTTCTTCACTTAAGTAGGCAGAGTTTGTCTATTCAGCATTCATTCGTTCTTGATGTTCTCTGACAGCTTAGGTGTGTATAGTTAAGAACAAGATCCTGTTAATAGTTACTAACGTGTGAAACTATGTATGTGTAGTTCTAGAGGAATATTCCCTCTTCAGAGGAATTCATACAGTTGCTTCTCCCAAAAGGTAGGCTCTATTACAGAGTATTTCCTTAATTGCTGCTCTTACAGTTTCACATTCAGCTTCAAAACCCTCTTTTTCAAAACTGCTTGCCCAAGATCCCATTGCCATTTAGAAGAGCCATAGCTTCTACACTTTATTTACAATTACCTTTGAGCAACGGAAAATGCTGCCAGCTCCTTTAAGAAGTGTGGATCTGAAATTCAATTTTGGTCTATGCCTGCAAATAAGGAAATGTGATTATGTGTCAACTGTAACAGCAATAAAATAGATACTGGCCTTTTAGGGTAGTTATTTTATACTATTAGTGAGCTTCACCGTAGAAGCTGAAAGCACTTCATAGTGCACCAACCACTTGTAGGTTATGGAAGCTAAAGAAACAGCTAAATCAGTCTTGGCGGGGTGGGGAACCCCAAACTCTGCAATTCAGCTTGCACTGTTGCATTTTACTATGATGAGCATGAACCTAATGGTTAATGAGTAGGTGCAGTTTAGTCTTGAGGACTTGTGGAGTCCTCAGGGCTGTATAATTCCCGATTCTTTACTACTCTGAGTCATCAAAAGTTATGCATTTTTTCATTATTACTACACTGTGATTCTTCTGAATTATTTGGATGCTCTATAGCAACAGTGTTGTGCTGAATTCTCTAATCATGTGAAATAATGAGGGTTTCAAGCACCACTACGTTTTTTTTTTTCTTTAAACCCTGTGTGGATGCATACTTACTAAGACTAAAATCAAGTCAATCTAAGGAAAGGTTTAAGTGATAGAATACATTGCCATAATAACTGTCTTGCCAGTTTTCGTCTGGTTGTCAGCCTAAGTCTTTTAGCTGTAGCTCAAAAATCTAGAGCAAGTATTCTGGCATAGCACAGTTTGTTGTAAGGAAGATTTAATAGCTTGTTATGGCCTATTTCTATAAACAGAAGTCATTTAGAGTTCAGCAGATATATTTAGAATCAGCATTTGTGCTGGTAGTTACAAGCTGAATAAAATAATCTTTGAAAAGCTCAATATACAGATGGGAATAGGCAAGTTCAAATCTGCTTCACAACCAATTTTCTTTTAGGAGACTTAGTCGTATTCACAAATACTAACCTACAGAATTGTGAATTACATTTATTATTTTATTTACAAATCTTTTTAAAAATGGGTTGAAGTGTTGTGTGCGAAGTTTAATAGTTATAAAAAGTTTTACGATTACTGCTGCACAAGAGGCCTGCTCCTGCACTCTTTACCCTGACAAAAGTCCTCAGTCTTCATAGAGGAGGATTCCTCTATCTCAAGAAGCGCAGTGCGCAATAAAATGGACAGCTGTGAAAGCTATGGAGAGGTCTGTATTCTGGGCTGGTTTGGGTCAAAATATTAATAGGAATTTACATTGAGTGACGTGTAATCTAACCTGTGATTTGTTGACTTCAGGGTATGCATAATGCCTGAAAAACTTATGTGAAGTCAGTTTAAGATACGAGTTTTATAGCAAATAGTAAATTAAAACCATAGTGACCTTTTGGTCTTGCTGATCATGTTCATAAAGATGCTCATCTGTTGGTCTGTGCTAATCACAGTAACAGAGCTCTTGTTCAGGGAATAGCAGGAATTGCTTGAGTAATACTCTTGTATATTTGTTCCTCTACTGTGTTTTTTAGTAAGAAAATTTTGTGATTAAAATCTTGATGCAATTTTTATATTGGAAAATATAAGTAGGTTTTTCTTATGAAAATGGGCTTGCTTAGTGGTGCAAATAGACATCAGTGCCCTATTTTAAATATCAGTTGACATTTTTGTCCTGATTGCTGGCTCTGGCCACACTGGTGTGAAGTCTAATCATTTCTGTTATATAATTTCTGGTACAGAATTTGAGAAACACTCAGGAGTTTGAAGACTACTAATTAAAAGCATGTTAAAGGTTGCACTTAAATATCTTCTCCTTCTTGTGTTTTAACACATTTATTACTGTTGTCTTTTCTTTTATATTAAGTGTCCACGCTTTCAGTGTCGTGAAAAGTGCCACCCTATGTGATCGCCTCATCATTAAAAAGTTACCTTTGCAGGATTGTTTTGCAAATAATTGAAACCTTCCTTTTATATTCTCATCTCTAAACAGGATATTTTTCAGCTTTTACCATGTTTGATTTTTAGTGAGGATCAAAGAAATTTTCATGGGGTTTTTTTTTCAATGTCATTACTGAAGAGAGAAAATACGAGTGCTACTTTTTTTTTTTCCTCATGTTACTTACAGAGATTATAAAATGATACTTTAGAGTGTTCATTGCTCTTCATCCAAGTGTCAGAAACGTGAAGTTGTATACACAAATGAGAGTCATGCACTCATTAAATTGGCATGTTGAAAAGAGGACTGACCACATAGCTGGCTATTGGCAAACCTGGGAACACAGCCTAACATGCTGATTGTGTTTCCCTACTTTAACTACATTGGAAGCCTACTTGTTGGGGAAAATGATATGCTGGTACCAAATGATATATATGATGTGCAACACAAAAGAGTTCCTGTTTTCAGTTTATATGACATGACCTGTGGGCTAACTGAAGAAAACATCAGTGAGAAAATGCTATATCTACAAGTGTTCCTATTGATACGTTATTTTTCTAAGATTTTGCTGAGTAAAGCTATTTCCATACATAAGCGTTTTGGCCATCTGCAACTGCTTGTCAGTGAGCCTGGTTTGAGAACACTGGTCGTAATTGTAACCTCAGGAATGTGTGACCAGCTCGTGGCCAGCTGTGCCTGCCCTGACTTTTCCCAGGTGTTAAGATACATGGCCACTTTTGTTCACTTTAACCAATGGGGCAAAATACAGTCCTTGTTTTTCCCCACCTTGCATTAAACCTAAAAACTGCTGGGTTTTACTATTTTTTAATATGTCATTGCAAAGAACTGAAGTTGTCCATGTTGTTTCATTATTGTGCATGTGACACAATATGCTTCATCTGTGTGATAGTATGCATTTAGAGAAATACAAAGAGGGTCCTCAGTGTGCCATGGTCTTGTTATAAGTTTACAGTGCTGTCCCTAAAAATCACAGAAATGCTCTTTTTTGTTTGTTTGTTTGTTTGTTAAAAAAAAGATTTTACTTATTTTACAATAGAATATATGTTTTTGCAGTTTAAGCCTCTTCAGCTTGAGTTTCAGTGTGTTTTGGGTACATTTTCTAATCAGTTTATTTTAATGATACATTTCATGATCATAGGAACATTAAATAGCTGTCTTCTGCATGGAAGCCAAATTGGAACTCCTCTTAAATCCAACCTGGAGTTGCCTGCACAGAGTGGTTTGTGTTTTGTCTTTACTTGTGAGGACTTTCCTTACTTGTGCAGCATTTTCCATATTCAAGGTGAGGCATGACTTGCTTGAAAGCAATACATATGAGCACAGGTCTCCTCCTTACAGGTGTCGTAGGGAGAGAGAACTTCTAGTAACCACCAGGACAAAATTTGCTCCGTGGGCTGTGGCACTGTTTTGTCAAGTAAAAAAGTGAAAGCATGAGATGAACTTATAGACATGATGTGTCTGTAAGTTAAACAGTGTGATTGTTATGAAGGAATGAGTCCACTTCTCAAGTCACAGCTGCTGCCTCTTATTTGCCAACAAGCTGACGTGATCTCCCCATAGTTGATACGGACAAGAAATGAGTTTGTAACTTAGACCAATTCTTCGTAGGGGTCAAAAGACACTTTATCCTTAAAAGTAACCTACCTATTGGGATCAGTTTTCATGAAATGAACTCAGATCTTCAAGCAGAGCAGGTCTGTGTCTTCTGCAGCAAGTTCTAAGTTCATGAAGCATCAATTTCTGCCTTTTATGGCCTTTCAAAGACTGTTGGTTTTGATCAACTGAATATAGTGAGGACACACAGATTCTAAACTGGTGCTGGGTTTTTCCTAAATGTTTAGAAGTCAGTGGGGGATGAGCACATGTGAAAAACTTATATGTGCCTAAATGCTTTTCAAAATCTAGTTCTTAGGGACTCAGAAAAGCTTATTAAGTCTTGGAAGTCAGTGAAGAAATAGGCTCCTAATACTTGCTTAGTCCTTGAAAAACATAACTATCTGGGGAGGAGGAGATCACACCAATCTAGTACTGAGATCTGCTTAAACATAAACTTGTCTTCTTACAAGTTCTCCCTTATAGCTGCAGTGATATGGAGCACTCTTGCATGATGGTCTTCCACGAAAGTCTGACTGGAACTAGATGATCTTAAGGTCCTTTCCAACCCTAACTATTCTATGATTCTACGTGCATTTTCAAGGGTGTTTCTTTAGTTAAAGTACTGGTTTTTGAATTCTCTTTAAAAATCAGGGACTATCAAGAGCACACAGAGGATCTGCTAAGACCCAGGATAAAGTTGCATGGTACAAATCACTCGTGATTTGTGCCTCTGACTGACATCTCTCCAGTGAAGACTCCCAGATATGTCCCAGTGTTGTGAGATTCCTGTAACTACTGGTCTTCGGTATTTCCTCTGAAACTTAAACCTAATGTTCAAAATCTGCATCAGCACTGAACTATTCTGTCCTTTGTTTTCTGTTCGTCAAGGTGGCTTTTCTCATTAGCATAAATCACAACGCTCCTGCAGCAGTAGTGTTGTCCACATGATATACAGCATCTCTGCTGTGGCCAGGGAATATTTACAACCCAAAATGCTTCGCTTTGCTTGATTTGGAGAAGCCTTTCATTGTTTCTTCTTTCACAATTTCTTGAATCCTAATGAGTAATTCTGGTTATAAGATGGAACAAATAAGAGTCTTTAAGAGAAAACCATATAGAATACTGTGATACTTCCATTATTACTATGCATGTTTGAGATGAACAAAATATATCAGCCGAAGGCAAGTAAAATGCACCTCTCAGGACAGACAGAAGTTGAAAAGCAGCAAAACAGAAATATCTGTAGTGCATTTTATTAGACTATGGTAAAGAAGTTAAACGGTTCAAAATTGTGTAACCAAGTCAAAGAAATAACATACATATGTGGAGTACGGATACACAATGTAAACAATTCCAAAGAGTGTTTGGCAGTCTTGTGGAATTTCCTCCAAATGCTTTTGGTTCAATACGAGTGAAAAGTTCTGTTCCACTATAGCCTTAGTAGATATTTTATTTTGGAGGAAGGAAACTTGGAAGCAAGTCTACATTTTTTTTTTATTATTATTTTTATTGCTTAAAGGTGACAGTAGAAAAAAAGTAAGATGAGGTGCATGCTTGTATTTCTTCCTACCTGGTCATCTCTCTTACTTTCATTGTTGCCTTTAACTTCCAGTCTTACTTAAACAAAAGGAATTAAAATGCACACACATAAGATATATTAATAAGAGTAATTGGTGACAACTGCTTACTTCATATGTGAAAGAAACTGATCTGTACACGTTTTAGTTTCCTGCCCTTTCTCAGAGGTTGCTCTTTGAAAGGGAATAGGTATTTCTGGTGCTATCTTCCTATCTATGTATCTTTATCGTAATTCTTCATTGCTATACCTGCTGAGATGGTCCTGAATGCTTTCTTTATGTGAACTTGTCACTGCTCATTGCAGGGGTGTGGGACTAGGTGACCTTTGAAGGTCCCCTCCAACCCAAACTGTTCTATGATTTTATGACTTAGGGCTCATAGGAATAGCAAACATTTTCTTCTTGTATGGCTTTTAAAGGATCAGTAAGAATTGCTCTGATTCAGAGCAGCTTTTAATCATGTGGCCTTCTGCTGCATTTTCATCACATACTGCAGAATAAGTAGTATTAATCTGCTTAGTAGTTGAGAGGAAACCACAAGGAACAACTAGAAGTGGATTTTTCCCTGCTTCCTGTAGCAGCATACGAAACCATTTGAGCAGAGCTGTTAGCCTTGTTCCTGAGAGCTCATATAAATTAAAGGTCCTGAGCACTAGGGGTTGTTAAAATTCTCATAGGACTCTTTGTAAGATGTTAACCCCCATGGTCTGGCCAGGCTCCAAACGGGGTAATTACATTCTTCCTACCTAAATTCCCCCTGCAATTGCAATTCGATGTGCTGGTATTCCTCACTTCCTCTCCTCTGCTGTGCCCTGTGGAACAGTTGTTGCATTTCATCCCAGAGGTACTTGCTTTGGGTGACGGATGGAGTGATCTGTGGATAGAGTCTATAAAGCATCTTAAGATCCTTTTGGATTAAATGTAATTTGTGATGCTTCATTTGTTTTAATTATCTGCTGTTTAAAATGGACTAGGTTAATCTGAGCCTTGTATGTGAGCGAACTGTGTGCAATGGACTTGGAATGGGACAGTATCAACAACTGTTCTCATTCCTTGTTGAACTCTCATTCCAACTTTGAACCCTCTTACCAGGGGTTTTTAGATAGAAGTAACAGACTGAGCTGAAAATAAAAGAAAGCTTTTTAAAGGGTTCATTGCAAAATACAAAGAGTACAAGCTCTGTATTAAGGCTAATATGATTTTTGCCTTAATTGAATTACATATTGATGTGTGTGTACACACACATATGTATACATATAACATTCCCTCTGCTTAAGGATTCTGTTGTAACCTTAAAAGCAGCATCTAAATATTCATGTTCTAAAAGTTAAGGGGTTTTCTACCACATCTTATACTAGAAATATCTTTTATTATAAAACCTGTATTTTTAATTAAAAATATTGCATACTAATTGGAAGTAGACTATATATAAATTTAAATGTTGCCTATAAGCAAGGGGACATCTCTGTGTTTAGTTCAATGTTAGTTTCTCTCTTCACTGGTGGAGTGACTCACACTAACCCTAACTGTACTACACGGGATATCTTCGTTCACACTAACTGGAATGAACTGAACCTCTGTTTCATGAGATCACTTAATCTGGTCTCTTGTACATAACACTCCCACTGCATTTCACCTGGTGTTAGTGTCAAGCATAAATGTTTGTTTAGGTGTCCTGGGTTCAGCTGTAACAGTTATTTTTCTCCTTCTTAGTAGCTAGTGCAGTGCTTTTGCATTTTTGTCTATGCTGCACATAGGCTACGGGTGAAAAAAGATCATTGGTCATCTGTGCCGTAATGTCCTCACTAATGAAATGAGATCTTTCAAGGTGACCTAAGCAGGTGAGTACTCACAGTGCTGCTGGGAAGGTGAGGATTTTACAGGTGACTTGTCTGGTAGCACAAGAAATGTGTTTCCAGTCCCAGATGGCAAAAATCAATATCTGACCTTACACAAGTGAATATGATGCACTGCCTGAGCTCCTAAGGGAATTCTTGGTGTTACTTTCTGAGTTAGTGCAGATCTCCAAGTGTCTTGACCCCTGCATCAGCTGATCACTGTCTGATGCTTCTAAGGAAGGTTAGAAAAGGAAAAACAGCCAGTCAACAAACTGAAGAAACTCGATGTGAAAAACCCCAAGAACACGTCAAAAAACCCAATCAAACAAAACCCTGTCTACTATGATAAAATAAGTTTGAAAGACTGAAGCTTAAAATGTCCTTGCAGGTCTCATTGTGTTTCGCTACACCATTATGACCATAAGATATCTTTCTCTTTGACCTGTGATGAAAGCTGAAATAAATTTACTTAAATATTCTACACCAAATTTAGCTCAATTTGTTCTATTGCTTGTTGCTTAGAAAGGAGTCTATGCTAACTACATACTCAGGTGTTAATATGAGTTATACCCATATAATCACACTCAGTGTGGCTTGAATAGATTTTAACTTGGAGTAGGAAATTTAGTTCTCTTGCCTATGATCAATTCAGACATATTCTCACTTAAAAACAGTTCGCTATTTAAAATTGAAATAACCATCTATATAGTTTTAGTAACATTTAAGAATATGCTTTTTTAGTTACAATGTATAATAGTAAATATTTGCATAAAATGTGGCGATGAAATGAAGCATTTTCTTATGATCATTTATAGATAACATTACCATTAACAGTTTAAACGTATGTTTAGTTTGTAATTCTGTTACAGAAAGGAACATAGTTTGTAATCAGTTTATGAGAAGATAAATAGAAATAGCTTTATTCATACTGATAATCTCCTGACAAGCACAAGTGCAATATAGTCTCTTGCCATCAACTCTCACATGCACTCATGTCTTCTAAGCTAATTTTATTTGTTTGAGCTTTGGCAAATCAGCATCCTTTTATGTTTTGTACTAGCTTCTGTTTCCAGGATGAGACACAAATTCCCAGAAACATTCATGCAGGAAAAAACCAAACATGTATTTTAATTCACAGAATATCTGTTTTATGGAATAATATTTTTAGGTAAAGGTAATCTGATAGAATAAGGCAGCAAAGGATTTATTTAAATGGCAGATGATTCATAGCTAGATACTGTGGAGGTGCATATCCCATAATTCTGTGCATCTGTGATCTTTCTTGGTTTTCTTGGTTTGTATCTTTTTCTTTACCCAACACTGTGGGGTAACTTTTTGAGTAACTTTACTGTAAGGATAGAATTTAATTTTTCAGAAATTAATTTCAAAGAACAATGTATTAAATTTATCTGTATTTTTAATTCTTTTTAATTCAGATTTTCTATTCTTTCAAATAGTTTCTGCTGTTTGTGCTTCCCTCCCCCCAGCTCTCAGACTCCATTCTTCTCCAGTAGATTTTCTCTTTTACTGTTTTTTTACTGCTCCTTCTTCTTGCATCCTCTCCTTTTGGAAAGAAAGAACGTGCTCTTCTTCTCATGCATGACTTTTTCACTGTCTCTTGCTCTTCCTTTTTTGTTATACACAACTGTCTCCTTTGTTTGCTTTCTTTTAAACTCTCCATCTACAACTTCTTTCCCCCCCCTAGCATTCACCACTCTCATGAACAGAAATGCCTTTTAGTCGCACTATAAATTCAATTGCATAGAATTCAACAGAAATATTCGAATGTAAAATTCAAATAAAAACGTTTTTTTCTCTTCCATGCAGTTTTCTACCTATTTCTTCTTGGTTTTTTTTTTCTCATTGATACCGTTTTTCTTCCTTCTCAACCTCTTTCGCATTCCAAACTCCAAAATTCCCTTCTGTGGTTGCATGTGATTAAAGGCACAGTCTGAAAATGACTTATCCTGAAAGTTCAGTGGATTTGCATTAAACTTTTGAGGGGGAAATAATTTTCAGTCTTAGTCAATGTTGGAAACATACCTCAGAAATTCCAAAAACAGCAGCAAAGCATTTTTTCCTGAGACCCCCCAACCTCATATTTAGGAGATTGTGTAGTCTACCCAGAAGAGCAGGTCATTATTGCCATTCATTGGAGTGAAACCGTAGCAGTATCTGTTCATACTCCAAAAATTCATCATCATTATGGGGTGCTGTCTCTAATGACTGCTCTAAATTCCACTGATTTTTTTTTTACAACCATTTTGTTAACGTGGTTGTGGGGACAGGTGGATATTTACACAAGAATTTCCTTGTGCTCTTGGGGAAACCAGCCATACCAGGGATACTCACTTTAACTGAAATCGAGATAAATAATTTGAGGGTGACTTACATAAGTTCTGAAACAGTGAACGCTCTCTTAGGAGGAGATGAGGGGTAGATAAATGGTGAACAACTGGGGAGCTGGCTCTGAAGCACGTGCTCATGAATTTGGACACCGACTAATCTGCTTTGGCTGTTGCTGGCGCTGCAAATAACAGCATAAAGCACAACCTTCCTGTTTCTCCGCACTGTTCCACCGAGGGCAAGCAGCGGCCATGGGCCGAGCCCTCAATGGCAGACGTGGGAGCAGCAGCTTGGCCAGAGCTTCTCATATGGCTGAGTCCGCACCCCCCATCTCCCTGCTGTGGCTCTTGTGGTCTCCGTGCTGATCGAAGCACAGCAGAGCATGACTCTGGAAGGGGTTTGCCCCCACTTGGCCAGGCTGGAGTCAATCTGTGCCATCAAGTGAAGCACGTGGTGGTGAAGGGGTGTCAGCTGCAGCTCTGTGGCTGGTGTGTGCCCAGGAGCAAAATGAGACACCTGTAACTGTTATGTTGTGCCATCTTCCCTGACAGAGTTACTGGACTGAGAAAATCACCTAAAAGACAATTGCTAGTATGGAGATGTTACCATTTAGGGTTATCTCATGCTGCTTTCCTATTAACATCTCACACTGTGAAGTGCTATCGGATCTGTTTGGTCTGGTTTTGTTTGTTCGGGGTTTTTTTTCTTCCTGTCAACTGTTTATAAAGATGATGAGCTGTATATGTGACTTCTCAAAAAGTTCTCATATTATTTTTGTTGGTTCCCTTAGAAACCTAATCCTTTGCCTTGTCTTGAAGTCATGCTCTTCAGAAGTTATCACAAACTTAGTGGTATCAAGTGTGCCTACTGTTTCATCATCTTGTTCAGAAATCATTCTTGCACTGTATCTCTTGTAGAGTATCTGTCTTTTCTTCCTTAATTGATGACCCAATAATCTAAATTTATTATTTTTTATAATCTAAATAGAATTTTTTTTAAAGCATCAATAAAATGGAATTTATCCTCTGCTTGCTCTTCTCAGATGCCTCAATTGTCCGTTTTGCCTTGACTTAGGTTGTAGGTGTGTGGTAAATCACTTGGTTACTGAAGTGGTCTCTGTAGCCTCTGTGTTTTGTTCCTGAAACACAACAGTGGTTTGTTGTTGAGGTATGTATCTAAAGGTAGCACCACCTTGTTCCTTTCATTTGCTTGGGCTTCCAGCTTACATGTGGATTCAAGACAAAACGTATGGCTAATGAAGGGTATGTTCTGATGCTTTTGGACACCAAGAACTGAAGGTGTAATTTAAATATGCAGAGAACCTATATATAAACATATAGTAATATGCACTTCATTCTGGAAACATGAAATTTCTTGTGTTACTGAATGTGCTGATATAAGTCTCTGTGTGTGAGTCCTACCAATGTAGAGTTTGATTATTTCAAACAGTGCTGCCACCCCTGCCCTGTGGGTGCCCTTTTCACCTCTATATCTGAAGACCTAGAGATTAGTAGCACCAACCTTCAACCCATTTTTGCAGTTTCACGTTCTGGACCAGAAAGAATGTTATGGGCTGCATTAACAGCAGGTCTCCTCATCTTCCTAATGGTCCTGTTCTTGCCTACATGGGCTGTTCTGGCACCAAATCCGTTTTTTAGATGCTCTGTCCCACAGAGCATCTAAAGGAAATGTTCCCTCAAACAGCTTCTCATCTTCCTCTTTTTGATTTCTTTTTCCTTCTGATCAATGTATGCGTAGGACAGAGTCCCTGCTATCCATGTCCTTTCTGGATACTTCAGTAGCACACCAAAGGCTGCACTCTGGGAAAACACAGCTCCATCAGAGGCTGGGAACTTGTAAGGAGCCTCACATGTCCATTGTGATGCTGGACCCACACTGAGAAACCATCTACCTGACACTGGGAAGTATAAACTAGTATAGCCTTCTGTATGGCTGCTGCTTCAGCTGAAAGAGATAACATGGAAAGGATCTTGTGAAAAATCTCGCATACCCTATGCTGCAAGGAGATTTAGGTATATTGTCAAGTTTCTGTAAAAGATAATTTTAGACTTTCAATGTAACCAAATGATTTATCTTCTGTTTCTCCTCTCAAAGCCCATGTTACATTCTCAACCATGCTAAATTTCATGCTCTCCATGTGAAAAAATCTTTGTGGCTCGATCTTGAGAAATATGAATTGTTTTCATTACTTCCTACACTTTTTTCATACCCTTTATGTCTTTGTGCCTGCTCCGTAAAAGTGATAGGCTTTATCAATCCTATCTTGATAAAGCCAGCCTTCATCTGTATCAGACTCTCCTAACTATATTAAGACTAGCTATCAAATAACAAGGAACTTACTAAAGCCCTGTTCCTCTGAGGCTTAGACAGCCCCTGCTGCTTCCTTAGGAGCTACAGCAGTTCCTTGGGTGTTTTTCAGGTATTGTTCTTCAGAGTTAGATTCATGCATTCATTTCCTTTACCTATCGATGCAGGGTTGTAAAAACGATCGGTAGTCTTCTCACTCTTCAAATAGCACTTATCTTTCTTAAAGTTCTATGTAAAATATCTTTGAGCCACATAAATGAGAGTCGGTGTGGAAAATTGCTTGGGGAACAAATTTAACTTATCCTGAAATATGTATAGACCTTCAAAGTAAATTCGTGTGTAGTTGCAGTGGTCATTCTGATGCGCTCCTCGCTCCCCTGCCACTATACCAATTAGCTGAAGAAATATAGATTCAAAACTATGAAGTCTAGGTTAAAAGAAGAAACAAACCCAACCAACCAATCCTGCTGAAGTGCACTTGAGGCTCTGCTACCCTCTGAAAGCAATAATGGGAGCAAAAAAGATATAGTCACACCTAAAGGAGCACCTATTCCAAGAAAATCTGATTGCAGGTGCATAGCAAAGATGCAGCTTATGAAGATCTCTGTGGGCAAAACATCTTCAAGATCTATTCCTCTATAATTTTTTATCACATTTGTTAAGAACAGGAGACAGTCTGACAAATTACGGGAAAATACATTGACCATAGCTGGTCTGGAATTAATAGTAGTGACTGGAATTAACCAGAGTCCTGGTCTGGTGAGATTCATCTATCTTCCTTATGGTCCTATTTGCTCCTCAAATGACCTCCTACATATTTTGGTTCTAATAGTTATGTCAGTATATTGGACAAAGTTCAGCAAAGGAGCTACACTAGTTTTATATTTTCCCAGTAGTTCCTTACATCATATTACTGCTCCAAAATAGCTGAATAGCATCATCATGTTTGGTTCGTGCTTTTGATTTCAATTCCCAAGTTGTGCAACTCTTTCAAAACCATTTAAGCCTGATTCCAACTTTTAGAGCAACTGTAATACTGAAAATGGGAAGAGGGACTGGTTAATATTTGTGTAAATAAAAATGCCATTTGCCTCTGTGCCTGTATGTGGACTGATGCTTGTCCAACTTACTGAAGCCGATGAGTAAGATCAGTAGCGAATGATGATCTTGAGTGATGTAGTTTCTAATGGAAAGGGTATATCTAAGAGAAGTTTGTTTATGTTTGACATAAGTTCGGCAGACGAGTCATTTCACGGATCTTCACTGAAATGTTGAATGAGCATATATAAGGATTTCTTTAAACCACAGGAGATGGGGTTTACGTGGCAGAGTTTTGGTAGCAGGGGGGCTGTAGGAGTGTTTCAGTGAGAAGCTGCTGAAAGCTTCCCCTGTGTCTGACAGAGCCAATGTCAGATGTCTCTAAGATGGACTCATCGCTGGCCAAGGCTGAGCCCATCTGCAATGCCTCTGGGATAACATAGTTAAGAAAGGGGCAAAAAACCTGTGCATTTTGCACACTGAGAGAGGAGAGAGAATACGAGAGAGAGACACCAAAGCCAGTGAAGGAGGGAGGAGGTGCTCCAGGCACCAAAGCAGAGATTCCCCTGCAGACCATGGTGCAGACCATGGTGAGGCAGGATGCGCCCTGCAGCCCATGGAGGTCCATGTAGAGCAGATATGCACCTGCAGCCCATGGAGGAGCCCATGCAGGAGCAGGAGGATGCATGTATTTAATCAGATGTACAGTCAAGGTAGCGATGCATAATGACTAAATACATTTGTAAACAGGTGCAAACCACGTTCTTCTTTCCCTGCCTGGAGAGCTGCCACTGTTATGTGATAGCTTAATATTTCAGCTAGAACTACAGCTGGAAAGGCAATGGTATTGAATGATGTTCAGTTCCATTCTGTGCTGTCGAAATTAATGTAGCCACATAAAATAATGCTAAAATAAGCTCACTAAATAGTCTTTGCAAAAAGCTGTGCACAAAAAAGGGATTATTTTTCTTTGTAAATGAGTGTACATTTTGGAAACCCTTGAGAAGAGCTCTGGGCTGCTGATTGAGTTTTCAGGTAATTTCTTTAAATCTGTATCACTCAAAGTCCTAAGCTACAGTTGCAAAAGGCCTGACCCCTGAACTTGTCACTACTGCTGCTCTCTGATGTGGCAAGTGGCCTTGGAAAATGGACCACTCACTGGGACAGACTGGTATTAACCTGTGATTGTTTTCCAGTAACACTGCAAAAGCACTAGGACTCTTGCAGATGCTGCATACACTTGCAGCAGAACTGCAGTACCCAACCCAGGACTATTAGTGACAGTTGCTAGACTAATGCTAATTAGAAAATTAGCAGTAATTTGTTTCCGAATTTCATTTCTTGGTTTCACTAGGTTCGTGCTACAGGTGCCTGGAAGCATGTTCAATATTGATGCAGTCATAATGTTCACTTAGCTTCTTGCTGCCCTACCTTATATTCAGAGCATCTATTTTTATGCATCTAATGTCTGTAAGTCTTATGAAAACCTGCACAGCAAAGATTGTAATACCCCTGAGGCTAGAATGAGATCAAAAAAGCAAAAGGATCACTACCTAGCTGCAGATTATTATTTTTATTTCAGTATGCCACAAATAGGACCATTTAATTTAAAAGTCTAAGCAGGGAGAAGTTCTCAATCATATTTCTTCTAGCCTTAGACTTTTTTGGACTTGGGAAATAGATGAATGTGTAAGTACTAATGTATAATGTAGTTCAGCTTTCCACCGATGTTTCAGTTCCCCAGCTGTTTCACAATGTATAATAATGTGAACATATCAAGTGTAACCATCGTCTTTTTCACACAGTATCTTAGGTTGCCTTGTTTGAGTTGTATTTCAGCTTCAGCAGTATAATGTCAATACTGAAAAAGCAGTATACCGAAGTAGATGGTATTGACCAGTTATCCAGGTACTTAGAAAGCTCTAGTTAATTTTGCAAAGACAAATATGTCCAAAAATCTTATGTTAATGATAGATATAATTTATTACCTTGGAAAATCCATTCTGTATCTTAAATTGGATTACCGCTGGATTCAGAAGGATGAAGAGCACTGCTGAAGTGTATCAGATTATTCACGGCCCATAAAGGAACTGTGCGCTACAGAAAAGCGGGTGTCTCCTTTCACTGGGAAGGCTTTCCATTACAAGAATAGGGTTCGGAAGGACACATGGATGACTGCAGAATCCTAAAAATCTCTGCTTCCTGCTGCTCTATATCCTTCTTCAACAGCCTTTTGGCAAGATGAAGCAAAATCGTGTTTACTTGAGTATTCAACTGACATAGCAAAATTGCCATGTTTTTCAAGTGATTTTATTTTGGGAGACTGCAACTTTTTGGTGATAATTAAAAAATGCACAAGTCCATTGGAAAGGCAAGAATTACCAAAAACTGCATTAAGGAAGGCTAAGCAGCTGGCAGCCATACAAAAAATATCCTGTGTTGTATGGCTGCTCTTTACGTAGGTCATAGGGTTGATCCATTCTTGATTCCTAATTTCTGGACATTTCCCCCTTCTGTATGTTATATTTGAGAGCAGTAGCTCTTCCAGAATTAAAGTGCATTTTGTCCCAGAACCAGTGTCCACCTTCAGCTCTTTGGTAATGTTATATTCTGAAGGGGTGTTTGCAGTTTGTTGCCTTGATATCTTAATAGCATTAAGTCTCTGCTATTAGTAGGCCACTTGTTGACAGTGTTCTTGAAGCAATGGAGGGGTTTTTAATCACCTGATAGTATTTTAGCTCTAGATTTAGCATTTCTTTGGGGTGATGTGAAGTCTCGGAGAAAACACCCTGGCAGGTTTCTATCTAAATTGCAAAGGAGTGTTTAGGGACAATGAAAATCCTGGGGGAATCTTTCCCCTGGTGTGCTCAGACTAGATGTTCCACTTCGGCATAAAGTAGTGGGCTTGCCCCTGTTGTGATTTAGTTCAGGTTACTTGATTTGAAATTGAACTCCCACAGAAGGGGTGTCCCTATTGCACACTGATGCGTTGCACCTACAGGATAGATTACGCTGTTGTAAACGATATTGATGGTGGAGGAAGAGGAGAAGGAAAAAACCAATGTTTTAGGGTGTTGCAGTTTCCTACTGCTCTTGGAGCCAGTTCATCTTCTGGAATAGAGCAAACATTGTATTTCTGTTATTGGTGTATCCTCACTGAAATGCCTAATACATTCCAAGTCTCTCATTCAGTTCTATAGTATGGAATTTATTTTTTCTCAAAAGAAACCATTGGTTTAGGATCCTTCTCCTATAGCAGTGTGTGCATTCAGTAGGGAAACTTAGTTTAGGAGTATAGAGCTAGTCAACGCGTATTGAGTTACATTGTGTATGTATGGTGGGTTGATCCTGGCTGGACCAAAATTCACCAAAACTGTTCTGTCTTTCCCCTCTTCAGCTGGACAGGGAAGAGAAGATATAACAAAAGGCTCATGGGTCAAGATAAAGACAAGGGAGTGTTCAAGGCCAGGCTGGATGGAGTTTTGATCAACCTGGTCCAGCAGAACGTATCCCTGTCTGTGGCAGGAAGGATTGGAACTAGGTGATCCTTGAGGTTCTTTGCAACTCAAACCACTCTGTGATTCTATGACATACTTCCTTTGGTTTTAGAAGTGATTCCTGACTTGCTTGTTGCAAGCCAAGAGGAGATACAGTTATCCTGGGAAACCTATTTAGCGCTACCAGAAACTGCAGGAAGATGAGAGGTTGCTTGTGTCCCTGCAGTGTCACAGTCACCCAAAAAGATCAAGCCTGGATCAAGTGTTAACTTCTAACCCACCTTTCACCATTCTACGGTCATGATAGTTTCAAATGTTTGCATGATTTAAACTTGAAGGTAGACTTTTGCATAGTTTTGTTTTCAAAGTTAGCTGTGAATCAGTGTGTGAATTAGAGTAATGCAAAAGATGCTGCTTCTAATTTCTTAACGCTACTGGTGGGGTTACGAACAGGTACTGTAGCCAGAGGTACATTTCCTCATCTCCTGATTTCATGCAGGGTGTCCTGAAAATAGGAATGAACAATCAATAAGACTATTTCAGCGACTGTGCCATTGGTATTGGATTGTCATAATTTAGTTGTGAAATCTCAAGTTGGAAGCAGCAGCTCTTTTACACTGCAGTTTCTCGTTAAGGTTATTTTTATTAATGCCATCTTGTAATGACAATAAGCCTTTAAAATATCCAACTAAAAATTTAACTTTGAGCAGCTGATTTCTGTTATTCTCCTCACAGTGAGAGTGAGTGCAACTTCATTTTTGTTAACAGATGCACCCAAAGGCAAAGGAAAGGTGTGTAAGAACAGATATACAAAGAATCCAAACCAGAAATCTCCTGGTTTCTAAATAGCAGGTCAAAAAAATGTTTGTGTGTTTCCATCCATTTGTTTATGTAGCTTTCCTGGTATTCCCAACTAAATTCCTTGGGTGAAATACATCCATTCATAGTGATCTCTGTATTGCGCTAAAGCAAGCCAACGTAATGCCGATATCCTCTTACATTCTTTCCACATGTATAGGATAAAGATTACTTGAGTATTTTAGCACAACTGAAATCTGGAATTGAAGACTTTTGTCTCACTTATGATATAATGGTCATGAAATTCAGATTCCAGCCCAGGATTTTGTTATTGAGTCCAAGGGGATTTTATTCATTGTTTTACTGTTTTTTGCTTAAATACGACCATCTGGACAAAGAAAAGAAAGACTCTTTCTGTGACTCTTTCTTTTTAAATAATAATGCCAATAACTCTTCCAGTTATTCATGCTGGCCAAGCGCTTTTGGAAAATATATATATATATGTATAATAATTGCTAAGAAGCATAATTAGACTTCAAAAATCTAACACAAAGGGTTCAAATCTTTTTAATTGCAAACCATTCTTTATTGTCTGAAGCCCACACAGCTCACAGCATGCAGAGCTTGTTGGAAGTCTCATGCAAATAATATCCCTCCTCCTACCTGGCTATCCCATGAGGCTATTTCATGAGGCTATACCAGTCTCTCATTACCACAAGTTATACGTGATTACTTATTCCACATTAAGTAGCAGGGAGTTATCCTATAGCTTGAGAGTGCATTTATCCAGGAGAAAAGTAACACACAACTTTGAAGTCTTCCCCATCTGTTAAAAAAAAAAAAGGAAGCACAGACTAAAAAGAAAAAAACAACCAAATAAGAAAAACAAAAAGCCAGGAGCACAACACAGTTAGGTAAAAGGGAAGAAGGACCAGAAGAATTTTGTGTTGTATAGCTGTACCTTTGCTGGGCAGATTTGGTGATCGGGATAACAAGACTTAGGCACTTGGGAAGCCTGACACAGAGATGTAGGTGCTCGTGTGTGGCACCTATGTATTAGACTTAACTATCTTAAAATGTCTGTTTTGAGTTTACTCTTCAAATTCCGTCAGGTTGTCAAGGTTTCGGTTGAAAAAAGGTATTTTCGGTAATGTCCTTTGGAAAATGCTTCTATGATTCTAAATATTATTCCATTGTATCCTTCTCCTGTAATTTATAGTGAAGAGAGAATATTAATGCCAGGAGAATTTCACAGATGCTGATCCATGAATATGTCAACTACTCAAGTCCCAGAGGAGAAGTTACCATGTTACTTATTCTCTGAAAGTTCATCATGTTTGAGATAGTATTTGCCTGATTTTAGAGAAAATATAATTTCAGATGCAAGGTGGAGATAGGTTATCTCATTACTTTCTTGTACTTTTTTTTTCACACCATCTTCTGGATGTTATCTGTGGGATAATTGAAAACTTATGGGTTTTTTTGTAGAATGTAAAATGCATTACTCTATCAAACACAAGCTTAAAGCCAGACGCCCCAGTGCAGTAGGAGGACGAGTGGAATGGGGGTTTTTCAGACACAGTAAACACTTATTTTTCTGTCATCATTTCAGTAATAATCAAAACCATCGGCAATTCAAGGTGTCTGATTCTTCTTCCCATGTTAATGCCATACACCTTGATTTTGCTGAAGTTTCACAAGCTTTTAGGAAAGCAAGAGTAGTTGAAGTTATGCTTTGCTTTAGGTTTTCCTGTGGGTTTGTTCGGATTTTTTTCTCTTGTTATGATAAGTTTTAGGCTATTATAGAAGAAAATTTGGCCTTTATTTTTCCATAAAGCTGGCTGTAAGTGCCTACCTATCTTGTGATTTGCGAAATAAAAGGCCTGATCATGCTAAAGGTTATAAAGGCAATACAGCAAAGTGCAAGAGATGCTTTTACAGAATGACAACTGTTTGACTTGGCTTTCTATTACTGTCATGTCCTATTCCTATGGATGTATGGGAACTGCTCTGGATATGAAAACTTTATGCTTTGGCTCAAGAAAGGGACAGAAGGTAATTCCTGAAATGATTCCCCTTGAGTTTTCTGTTTCTATTTAAGTTTTCCAGTTTCATGCTTGTTTCAATTTGTTTAGTACTCTTGGATGGGTGAAGCACATAGCAAAAATATTCTAAAAGAGATTTTAAGTCATTTCACTGACTCCATTAGTTCTGCCTCCTTGAGTTTGCAAGAAAGAACCCAGAACTTTTGCAGCTAAAGAAACAGCTGTCCAAATATTGAGTGTTTATTATTATTATATGTGTGTGTGGGGGGGGGGGTGTGCTGCTATCCATAATGATAGTAGTAACTTCTACCTAATAGAAACTTCTCTTTCTACACACCGGGCAAGACCATTCCCAGGTTCTTTGGAGGTTGTCCTCAGGGGTCAGGAGGTTCTTCTGGGCCCCTTCACCTTTCATGGCAGCTTTCTCCTGTGATCCTACCAGCCAGCTGCTGAAACAAGCCAGAAGCCCAGGGCCGTTGTTCTGTTATTTTGCCTCTCTCATTTCCCTTGCCTCACTGCTTCATAGTTGCTACAAGTCACCCTCAGTCATCACATTCCTTTCCAGGTGTGAGTAGCAGAACCATTGGAAACTCTTTCTCTTGCAGCACATCCCACACACATCTCCAACGTCCTCTAGAAACCTCTGGAATTGCTGGTGCCCTGCTGCGTTGCCCTTCCAGCCAGTGATGTGGTGTTTGAGGTCCCCTTGTTAACATGGGACCATGAAATTTCATTTATGTTCTTTAAGGAAGGCTTCTGCATTTCCTGGTTGGGTGTTGCATAACAGACACCCACCATGATGTCTCCCTTGTTGGGGGACAATTTGATCTCAATGGCTCCGCTAGTGCCTGGAGAATCCTGATTCCAGCTGCATGTTTCCCACTATGCATGATGTTGTGTATAGGAACTGGAGATGGACCTGATGGACTTGCAGCTTGTTCAGGGGCAATACCACCCCTCCATTCATGAGTACTTCCTCTAATCCCTTACTCCATGCCTCAAATAACCTAGTTAGAACTCTGCTCACTGGTTTGCAAGCCTGCTGGCAAAGATGCTTTTGGCTACTCAGTTTAAATGAGACTTTAATACCTTTTTTTTAATAAATTACGTATGAGTCAGTGTTGCTTCTAGAACTACGCAGAAACTAGGTAGGTCAAATATCTATGGGGAACTCAGGTCCTTGTGTGCACAGGGTGGCACATTTGGGCATGAATGAGACCTGTCTTCCTTGCTGCTATAGTACTAACCACATTGTCTTGTCTTTGATGTGAGCCTCACACAGCAGGGTAGTTTTGTCTCTCTGGATGACTAGAAAGAACAAACTGTGAGGCTTGTGGGGAGGTGTTAGACCAGCCTTAGCTGACTCAGTGCTCTATCAAGAAAAGCTCAGCTGCTTGGTCCAGCTGACTCACAAGCATACATCCAACTCTTTGGTGGTGCATCTTGACTATTGCTCTTGCACCAAATAGATTTTGCTTAGCTCAGATCCGTCTGTCTAGTCTGTAACTGCATGTTATACTTACAGGAAGCTTTAACTTTTTACTGTGAAAATACAGTCTCAGGTACAGTTAGAAGAGCTCAATCTCAACTGACACAGCATTCCACCCTTCCTGTCATTGTAATGGGCAGGTTCCAATATGGATAACTTACAAACTGTGGTATAAGTAAGCTGTGGGTGTACTGGAGATGTTGGTGTTTGCTGTTAGCTGATGGAGAATGTATTGCTAAATCTCTGAGTGAGATCCATGGCAACGCTGCCAAGGAACAATTGGCTTCCAAACCAGAATTACGGTCCGTGGGAGCGGATCTGGAAAAGCCTCGTCAAGGCTGCACGGCCAAAACTGAGTAATTGCATTTTGTTCTAACTAAGCTCCTTGTTAATCACAGCGGACAGAAACTTGTGGAACCAATTTTTGGTTGTTTTTCAGCTAAAGATCTGAAGTTCAGCCGTATCTAATCCAAACAACAGATACTGAGGATGGCATTGTACCTTCTAGGGGCATGATTTGAGATACACTCAAAGCCAGAAACAAAGGAAGAAAATTGTCATATGTGATTATGTGATAGTAGGAGTCAATGGAGCTCTAGTCAGATGAGATCTGATGCTGTGGCTGCATGTTGTGATGTGACTTTAGAAGAATGCTTCTGCATCGGAGAATAGCCCAATTTCAATGCCCTTTTAGAGTAGTTTCTGTCTAGAAGGACAATACTGGATTATGAAACAGTTATGCTGCTGTTGGTTGCAGCAAGCTCTGGTACCTCTGAGCATACTATAATCATTACTGGAAGCCTATGGGATTTGTCATTCCCCACTGCAATGCAACTGAACAGAATCCTCTGGCCACTAGTCAGGTGAAGCTTCAGCGTACTGCAGTGAGTGTCACCTATAGCAGTGAAGCAACAGGCTGCTTTTCCCCTGGGCGAGCACCTAGGCTGCCCTATCCCACACAACAGCAGCATACCGTAGGCAGCTGAGCTCAGCCTGAAGGTATGTGTTTGACGTGCCTCCAGCTCCGACCGCCTGGCACTGCACGCGAGGAGAAGCTGCAACCTGATGCTATAATGCATGACAGCCAGGTGTTCAGTTTTGCTGTTTCATATGTCAGCCTTACCAATCCTGATGAATAGCATGAAAAAGGATGATGGAAAAGTAGGAGAGCAGATTGCTGTGATTGCTGTTTGACTAAAATCAGAATAAACCTCTAATTCAAAGGTGCAGATGCTGAAGCATAAAGTCTTCGCTCTGCATGTTGTTGTGTATGATGCTCAAGAAAAAGCATGATTTCAGAGTGCTTTATGGCTTTGAATTTGCAGTGCTAGCTCCCTAATACTGTTGCTAGGTTGGGAAGGTAATTGCTCCTCTTCCAGGTGAAAAAATAATGAAGGGGAAAAAAAGAATTTTGACTGCATTTCTGTAGGAAGAGTTCATGAATCAAATAGTCTGAACTGCAAGCTATTAGCCATGCAATGAGTAATTATATTTTGACTTGATACCTATGCAGATTATGATGCAACAGATTTTAAGATAGATTTGCTTTAAAATGTCTTTAATCTTGCAAAGAAGAAACCTTTTCTGTTTAAGCATTCTTAAAGCGGAGGAAGTCAGAGTTTAGCAAATGCCTCCAGTATCATCCTGGATTTGGGAAGATAAAAATCTTTCTTGCTGATTTGGTTTACACCCCATCAAATTATTTAACTCCTTCAAATTTCATCTTGCATGTTATGCTCAGTTCCTTGAAGTACCTAGCAGCAGATCATCCTTTGCACAAATCTGCTTTAAAATGAATGTTGCACCTTGTATGATTTCAGTGTGTTGTTCTGTTTGTGTTACACTTGTTTCCCAAATGGCCTTCCTTAATTTTTGTGGAAGCTGCCTACCAAGTAATGCCTCCTTAATGCTTTCCCAGATACTCCTCCCATACAGTCATAAACTTTAAGGGCTCTTGTTAAACTTACTGGTGAAATATGGAACATAAGATGCATTGAAGAGAGATTGGCTTTACTTTTATGGACTCAAGTTAAAATGAGATATATAATGGTAAAGCAACAGTTTTGCAATTAAATGCGGTTATTAACTTATAAGTAAAAGACATTTTATTGGTGAGAAATGTGTGAAAGGTGAGAAAAGGTCATAGCTTTTAGGGCCTATGCATCCTTTTTGGATGCATCGTTAGATTTAAAGCGCAAATAGCCTCTTGATTAAAAACTGATACATCTCAGGTTGACTTGTGGACAGTAACATTTGTTAATTTGAGAATTGGCCCTTTAGTGTTTCCAGAGCTTGTTAACATCTTACTTTTATGGATGCATATATGCTACACATGCATCTGAAGGGAGACTTATAGCCAGGGAAGATTGCATAAAGGAGCAGATGCAGTTGCATTAGTAATTTACTAAGTAGTTCTTTGTTGTGTCTTTTGGCATTGAATCATTGTACAGATACCTACTTTCTGTTGATAATGTTGTAGGGGTGAGGCTAAAGTGCAAGCTCACAGCTAACTTAGGTGAGTTATAAAGATAACTAATGTTCTTAATGATTTTTTTCTGAATTACATAGGTACAGTGTTGTTTTGAAATAAAGTTGTCATGTAAAGCTTCTGGTTAGTGCCTTCTGGAACCCATTTCCTAATTTTTCTAAGCTATTATTCACTATATTTATAAGTGGAGGTGGGCTCATTTGGTTATCACATTTGTCCATCCAGTACTTATAATACCCTACTTTATCTTGCTGTAACTTTAACAAAGCGTAACTGCCTGGACTGAACTGTCCAAGCCTAGTCTCAGGCTGTTTTCTTTTAAAGACTCTTAGCCAAAAGAGCTCGTTCGCATCCAAGAACGAGCCAATTCAATAATGTCCCTGATTAATAAAGAAACCACCCAAAAAAACCTACAAAACCCCCCAAATCCCAAAACACCAATGAACAACCACAGAAAACAAACCTAGACGGCACAGAATTGAGGAAAAGCCACCTAAAGCTGTGAATGGATTTGGCCTTTAGTTGTTCTTTTGAAATCTGCTCATACTTAGTGAAACAGTACATCTGTGAAAAATTGCAGTTCACATATGCTCAGTAGTGATAACTTGTGTCAGCTGGTAAATTCCCCCAGGGCTCCATTTGAGCATACTGGAAGGTTTTCCCCCAAACCACAGCGTTCAGCAGAAGCAGGATGCACTGGAGCTGGATAATAGGCAGGAGGGCAAAACTGCAGGGCTCCCATTGCCAAAAGGGGCTGTGGAGCAAAGCATGGAGCGTGCTTTGAGCTGGGGATGGACATGGGTTGGGGTGCAATGGGAGATGCTGTGTAAAGGGTGGGGAAGCATTACTTGAACCTCAGCGTAACTGTAACTGGGTAAGAGCTAGGGGTGAAATAGCGCTGGCAAAGGACTGGCTCATGCTCGAAGAGGAGTTGCTGGATAGTAGAGCCTAGAGGAAGATCTGAAACAGAATCCTGATGACATGAGAGACTGCCCCAATGCAGGTGTGCACACACGACTTGGGGCACCTGAGCATTGCCTTGGAAGACTGGATTCTACCAGTGTCATTCCTATGGGTTCTTAAAAGGCCAGGCAAGGAAATTAGGCTATTTATTTCTCAGAAATTAACCCTCATTCCCTATTTTGGTCTTTCTGGGTACACAGCTTAACAATGAAGCTTGAGCGACACAGAAAACACAGATGGTGCTTTAGGACCTGAGCCTTGGAAATACAAGGATGTAACAATAAGAGCTGACTGAATCATTGACATCTCAAATTCATGGCTAATAAACATATTAATTTTAAATAATTCAGCAGCTAAAATCAATAGAATCAAAGACCAGTGCATGTTCCTTGGGTAGCCACTTGTATATGAGATCAATATTGAAAACATGGGAGGCAGCACTGCTCTATGATAATTTCAAGTTTGGCAAAATATGAAAGGCACATACTGCATAAAACTTTCATGGGATGTAATTTACCTGAATGTCAAGACAGAATGCTGCTTGGAGTAGATGATTTGGGAAATTCATATTATTTCTTTTCTTATTTTTGTTTATTTTTGTTTTCAATAATCCAAGCAAAAAAATTCATCACTTGTGCACCACATTTGTGCAGGTTATCACAGTTATTACAGGGCAGCCAGTGATGTTACTTAAATGGGGGGATAACTGAATGCATTAGCTTTAGTTTAGCTATCATGGGGAAAAATAATCGTGCAGGTGTTGTAACAGGATTTTGGTGCAGGCTGGGGACATATTTTGTTTGTGATCATCTCCAAAATCCACACTGTTGCATCTCTGTGGCTGCTTTACAAACTGACCCCGTTCAAGCTAGTGAAGGCATACAATGGAAGTCAATTTTAAATCTCTGAACACTATAAGAGGCTTTTGGTATGCCCCATGCAGAGAGATACTATTCATAGCTTATATGAGCAGGATGGGATTATTTGGTGCCTGAATGTCACAAGTTGAAAGTCAAAGGTCAAAATGTTGTTCTCCCTTAAAGCCAGTGGAAGTTTTGTCGTTAACTTCGGCACAGCTATAATTTCTCCCTTGGTTTTGTAACCTTTTTTTTCGAGGCAGGAATTGTGGTGTTCTTTTACCTCTTGTGGCTTCACCAAGACTCTGTATTCTAAAAGCTTTGAAACTATCGTTTATTTAATCTGATTGTGTTTTGTGGGAAACTAAATTGAAAATGTATTTAAGGGCCCCAGAGACCTGCTCTGATGAACTGCATCAGGAGAAGCTGAACATCTGCTCGGACACAGCTTTAGCAGAACTCCTAATTGTTCAAAAGAAACTGTAGAAAATCTGTTAGCTTTTAGCTTTCAAACCTCATCGCTTAAATTTTAAATCTTAATGTCCTTACATACAAATAAAAGAAAAAAAGTAGGAAACTCAATACAAAATATTTACCACCTAGGCGGAAAATATAGAAAAGAAAGAAAAGGAAAGAAAATTGAGCATTTTTGCAGGTTTAGGGTGATTTTACACAAAGGAGAATTCAAAACCGAATTGTAGAATATAACAGAAATGTGTATCACACTAACATGAAGATGTTTTAACAGTGATTGTGTTGTCTTAAACACCTGTTTTATCAGTTACATTTCACATGTGAAATAAACTGGACTATATAGTAAATAGATTTTGGTTTTAATTTCAAGTAATAGTTTTTTTTTACCATAGGAAAATGTACAGAATTAGTGTGGAAATCCATGTAGTACGTTTGCTCAAATAAAGATAATGCTCTGCTGCAAACTTTTAAATATAATAAAATGCTTTTAATAGCAATCTTTTGTGGTATCATCATTATTTATGGACATAACATTCAAAGTATGGAAATTCAGTTGTGGATCAAAATGACCATAAAAACAGTAACCCAAAGAACCTTATAAACATGTCAACACCCATCATTTATCACAGATGGCTCATACCAATGTAAAAAACATATAAAATGTAGTATAATTCTCAACATATTGTTTACTTTGTTGCATTGTTCCTACATATTATTTGTGTTAAAAGCCTGGAAATTATATTATGAAGAGAATATTGGCTTTTGTTTATTAAACTAAAGTACAGATTAAAATTATTCTTTTCCTGCGATGAACATATACCAACAGTGATTAAAAAATAAACATTTATTTACAAAATATTGATGCATACATATTACATAAGTCAGTTATATCAAAGTGGTTTTTTTAAACAATATCTGTAGCAACCAACTATTTGCATTGGTTTATCATAGTGCAAATGGTAATGTTGCAAAGGCAGGTTATAATGTGGGATTGCGATTTGAATGTTAGACTTCTCCGCTGCCTTTTGTTTTACTACGTCTAGAAAAACTATTCCTTTTCATTTAAAAAATATCTATTTCTTGCGAATGTTGAATAGTGTACCTGAGGATAGGGCAAATTCATTATTAATCTAAATTCTTTCACTTAGATAACTATCTATTTACTCAGCCTGCTTACGTAGCACCATTGCCATTGATTACTAACATACTAGTGAGAAGAAGGAATGGAAACACACTAAATACACTATGCCATCCCTAATTTCAGGATTTGTCCATGTGTGTGGAATTTCATCTGATACATTTCACAATTCTGCATTATATATTCAAGTGTTTAAGGATGATTCTGGTGGTATTGTGTAGTGGTGTATATGTAACCAGTATATATTTTCCTGTAAATACAATATTAAGTGAAGCTGTGAAGAAATGGACTTAAAAGCCCTCTCCTTCTGTCCTCAGGTGAGAAGGAGCTTGCTTTTGATTACCAAAGCGTATTGAAACCTGCATATAAATTTGCGTGTGAATGACTGAATATTGATTCCCTCGCAATGTAAGAACTTTGTGTGTTAAATCCGGTGATTTTGATTGTAGTTTTTCTGTTTCACTGGTTCAAAGCCAGCCAGGTCAGGTAACTGTATCGTCCTTTAGTTCACATTCTGTAGCTGGTGCTGCACTAAATCTGTACGAGAGCCTATCATACAGTATGTAGGATGTCGGCAATGCCTTGCGTACGTAACTTCACAGTTTCAAAGACTGGTTGGTGAGGGGGTATAACTTTTTCTTTTGGTAGCTTCCACAATATATGAAGTGGTGGATCTAGCAACGACCTCATGAGCACCCGCAGCGATCTACAACCATGGCCGGGATCTTGCCGTATATTATTTGTTCCTTCCCGTTGAAGTACAGCATGTTGATGGGGGACATCTTGGTGGGTGTGCAGCAAGGGCCTGCCGAACCCCTGGGGTTGGCTTGGTGCACGAGGTGAGTGTGCGGGTACTTCTGTAAAAACACAAACTCGCATTCTCCGGAGCAGTAATTTGCTTTGTATCTTTTAGGGGCAATAATCCAGTCCCAGCCAAAAGCTTCAAAATCCACTGTCAGCGGGTAGCGACAACATCGGGACTCTGTCGAGTGCTCATCACAGTCAAGGCCAAAATCTCTGCGGGACCGTTTCGGTGTGTCTGTAACTCTGACCTCTAGAAATGGGTTCTGTGAGGAGAGGAGAATGAGTCAGAAGCACGGATCAGGTATGCCTAAGTTCACTAAAAACATGCAAGTAAGTATTTCAGACAGCGATGTATCAAATTAACACTTTCAAATCATTTTTTCCAAACAAAACTGAGTCCTCCTGCAAATCTCTCCTACGGCTGATCTCTGCTCAAGGATTACTCCTATTTTTCACGCTGAGGACCAGCATTTCCCTTCTGTTCCTCTACAAAGAGCTTTAATTCTTGAGTATCTGTTCCTGAAATCATCATTACCTCAGTGCTAGTACCGTTTTTGTTAACTGCTACAGGGATGTTTCAGAAATTCTGGAGGATGCTGGGGTTTTATTTTGATGTGGGGTTTGTTTTGAACTCCAAAATAAGAACAGAACTCCCAAAAGTTTTAAAGGACAGCACTAACTGTTGCTGGTCTCCCTTTTCTGAATCCCTCTGAAATTGCCTCAATTTAAAATAATACTGAGTTCAGGCTTTCTGGATACGAGGAAGGCTTCTTGTCCAGACCAAAAAGGAAGAAGTTGCTGTCATGTTTGAATTACTGCATTGGCAGTAGAAATAAGTGTTCCTCCTGCTAGTTCAGGTTACTTGTACTTCACAACTTTCCCCTGTGCCAAAGGGCTGGATTTGCTGTCCTGAATTTGGAGGGGCAGCTAATATTTTGACTCTTGAAAGAGCCCTGTGGCCAGGAATGTACTTTTGGCAGACCTCAGAGCCACGTGTCTCCTGCTGAAGGTGTGTTTCCACGGTCACCAACTGAGAATAGAAAGAAATCACAACCTTCACAATCACGAGTTTGAGAAAGCTCCCGAAGTTTCCTCCCTTCCACACACTGATTTCAGTCCTGTGCGTCGCTTTGGCACTGACTGAGCTGCCCCACGAAGGAAGATCATTCCTTATGAGTAAATAGCAGCCCAGCTAACTTTGTTACGTGGTTTTGTCCTTCCGAGATACCCACCTCTAGAGCTACCAGTTGTCCAGCTGCTGGATACGCTCCTCCCAAAGGTAAATGATATGGGGAGGGGCTTGGTGAGAGGAGTGTCCCTGTACCGGGAGCTGCTGGAGAGGAGCCAGAGGGAAGAGAAGAAACTTCCTCTCCCATTATCAGCCATGCATCTATCCCTGCCCTGCTGCTGAATCAGTTTATCCATGATGATAACCATGCGTTATCCACATGGGTCATCATTTGAATGGATGGAGGTGGTGAGGACGTTCCTTATCATGATATCCAGCTTGCCTATTTCAAGTATGGGAGATCCACACCTATACTGGATCTACAATTAAGATATCACAGTGTTTTTCCTTTAAGCTCTTTTTAACTGCCTTATACTTTCATATATACCTTTATACTTTTTATACCTTTATGAAGTTGAACGTTACACACAGCTAAATAAATACGATTGGACTCAATGATCTTAGAGGTCTTTTCCAAACAAAATGATTCTATGACAAACTGATTGACCTACTGCATAGAAGTAAAAGTAAAATATCCTTTTTTATTCAAAAGGAGGGATTTCTTGGTTGTGATAAGCTCAGGAATTTTTACAGGTTGTGATTTGCAGAAACAGATAACAAGGAAAATGCTCTATTTTAACTGGTATGTTTCAGGTTTAATTTGTTAATTTGTACTTACAAAAAGAAACCAGATAGTGATTTTATGCTCTTTCTTATAATAATAACTCACTTATTGTATCAAGCAGAATTTCTCTATTCAAACATTTCTAGTAGGTGTAACGATGCACTTTATCACATACTGAAAGGTATAGAATTTAACATTAGGAAGATCTGTTCTCACATTCATAAATGTAGATAATTATTGCTATTGTTAATAGAAAATATATGCGTACAGAGTAGGGTGAAACCCCTTCACTTTCTCAGCAATATCGGAGGCATCTTTCCTATCAATGAACGAATCTAACCACTATTCTTTTAGCTTTATGTAAAATAACTGCTTATTAAGCAGCTTTTGCTCTCAAATTTAAAAGTAATGTTGCTTTGATCATACCATCCACCAGTACCAAAACATTTTCTAGTTAATGCCTCTCAACATTGCTCTGAAGTACTGCAATTTGACTCAAAGTTTCAAATAGGGAAACAGAGGCACAGGAATGCTATTGATTTTGACAGAATCAGAGAGCAAAGAACAGAAGATTTGGATATGTAGAACTTCTATTCCCTGAACAATGCTTCCATTTTATACTTCAAACACAATTTAAATGCTTTTCAGTAAAATGCAAGATATTTAAATTGGATTTTTCTTAAGAAACTTACCAATCCATCTTCACCTGGTCTTGGGAAAGTTACAGCAAGGTCTTGTCCATTCTCATCAAAAGCTTTTATTTCGATGCCTAAATTGGATTCCGGCTGTTTGAGCCAGTTTTGCAACACTGTCTTCACATCAATACTCTGCCAAATACCAGTGCCGGGGTTCATGTCAAGTTTCAAAGATCGAATGCCAGTATATCTTGTACCGTCTTTCATGGGTTTAATAAGTCTCAGGATCTGCACAAACACTGTTGTAGGTTTTTGGACTTGTCTCAAGTATATCCACAATTGTGCCTTTACTACTTTGTTATATTGTATTTTAGAGCTAAACTTAAAGAAGCAACATTTTGGTTTTCCCTCCATTTGGACGAGAAAATCAGCTATAAATGAATGGAAAGAACAGATTACTGAACAGGGAACAAAAAGAAATATTCATATATAAACCCCATTTTTATTTTTTTCTTCCATGTAGGAAGACTTATGATATGTTATAAACAGTACCAGTGACAAAGTGGATTTAGCTTAATTCATTTTCTCTGGTTTATGCTTTGCAGCAAATTTAATGGATGTCAATGAAATCGTTATGCTATCACCTAAAAGTAGTACTACGTGACAAGGAACCTATGATTGTTTTGTAAAGAGCCTAAAATGAGGTTTGGCTAATCATTTTCTAGCTCTAGTTGGTGCCTTGTGCTCCATAGGCTAAGCAGAGTGGAGGTATGCTCAGGCTGAAACTTGGAAATGATAGGCAATCACAAGGAGGTAAACACTGTAGAGGGCCTTTGTGGTCCTCTGCATGGTCGGGGCTCTGACCAGTGCTATCGGTGCTGTGGGCTGACCTGCACAACTACAAAAAAGCCTCTTTCCCCAACAAAAGCTTCTTGGGGAGAGGACACAGCCGATTTGACTTCACAGTGACTACTACCAACTCACTTCTGCTAGTCATCATCTGAGGACCTTCATAAAGCATGCAGAACAGCAACTTTGCATAAGCTGATTCAATATGCGTGAATTGCTATCATATCGCTATTCCTAATTTACCAAATACCCTTAGTGTGCTACACATATGATCAGAGGCAGCCATGGGCAAACTACGCAAATGCTTTAATTTCTTTTCTGAATGGGGAAAAAAATAATTAAGAGTGTTAATCTAAGGATCATTTTGTTTTCATCCGATTAATGTTATAGGAAAGTCACATGCAGTGCTGCGTTCCTCCTTCCTGTAGCCTATGAAGCAGCTGTCATACTTAGTCATGGCAATGTCTTTCCATGCCAGGATAAAATGGGTAATACTAATCTTAAATGGTGCAGGGCTTTAACATTCATAAATCTCACCACTTAAGATACCTGTCTCTTTAGTGCATTGAAAATAGTTCAAGGGCTTTTTATAAAGAGTAGGAAATGAGCTCGGATCAATGAAGCACAATGACTTTTCTTCAGTCACTGTAATTATATAACAATTTAGTTAAAAACTGTTATAAAGCTTTGGACATAATAGGCTAGGATAAAACTGCTGGCAGACCTCAACTTTGTGATAAGGCTGCAGTAATATACTGCCATTAAGTACATGCTAATTAATGAGTTGAAAAAGTTTACAGATAAAGTTACTTCTTCATCGATAAGTACAGCTGGCTAGAGCAGCTGATATTATTCTAGTATGCATATTGTAATGATATCTGTAACTGCTAACATGCCATATATGTCCTGTCATCTTTTTAATTTTCGACATCATATTCGTGTTATTTAAAAAACCAGCTGCCATAGCCAAATACTTTAGCTGATGAAGAACATAAGATACTACAGTATTAGCCATGCAAAAGATACTTGATAGGAGCCATAGCAGATGTTTAGCACTCAGAAGATAACTCAGAATCTGCTCATTCAGTAAATGCCTTCATTCTTCCTTGGCATGACTACTGGAGCTGATTGCTATAGCACGGACATTTTAACAGTTAAATCTGTTACACACATATTTGCTTTAAATATATAGTTTTAACTCGGAGGTGGGTGGTGCTAGTTTATGGTATCAGCAAAGAAGCAAGAATTTAACTCTCTACTTGCACTTGCATGTTATGTTGCAGTTAGGTAGGTCTGGTGCTCTAAGCTGTATTTCTGCCGATTTCTATTGCTTCTAAAAATGCTGGCCAGTGAAACCTTCCTCAGAAATACACAGTTATGTCGTTAGCTGCACTTGTTCTTTATATGTGGTAGGAAATGCCCTGAGTACTGCGGATAACGAAGTCAACTAAACTGCAGATCTCCCTTTGCTCTCTAAGGCAATGGGCAAATCCTAAGTGCTACAGGGCATACACGTTACAAGGAGCTGAAAACAGAACAGTAAAACAAAGGATCACAACACGGTCATCTGAACCTGGCTCGAATTCTTTAGTAACAATGCTCTCCTCCCTCCCTCTAGCAGACTTCAGCCAGCAGCCTGTTGGGAGAGCCCGAGGAGGAGTTGCGTGGCTCTACAGCAGAGAGAGAACTCTCTCGGAGGAGTGGTGGGAGGCGAAAGCAGCAGGGTTACTTACACTCTGTAGGCATTGTGATAATCGTTTCGGTGGTGGCATGATAGTCATCGTCTTCCAAAGAGCCATCACTACTGTCATCTCTCTGGACGTCATACTGATCAATCAGTTCCTGGAGTGGAGGAGCTTTGGGTAAAAGTTGTTTAATAACATCCCTGCTAATGTTAGGAGCTTGTTCCAGGCGCAGTTTGCTGAGGATTTGAATTTTTATGGCTTCTATTCTGGAGGATTTTGTATTCTGTCTCCACGTACAAGCATTGCACAGTCCGTCTTTTTCAGTGTTCTCTGTGGGCTGACTACCGTCATCAAGAGCCACCGGATCAACTGAAATCAGCATGAACAGGTAAATATAAACATAGATTGCTAGCTTTTGCATGATCTCACATTCAGCGCAGCGCTTTTCCCTTTTTTTTTCCTTTCCCCTCCCCCTTTCCCTTTCAGTACTAAACAGATCCGTGAAAGCAAATGCAATCTGAGAGACAGCTTGCCACACTGGTCTACCTTATATATTCCAAGGGGGCTTTTTATACTCCAACTTTGATTAGGCTCATGTCGTCAAACCCAACGATTGGTTGCTGTCCCAACAATGAATCTGGCTGTCAGAGGGTAAAGCCCTGTCGATCACAAGTCACTAGACAGCATTTAGTTACAGCCAAGGGTGAACTGATTTATCTGGGTGCTTCATAGAGGATATGTGTTTGCATACTGAAAGGATATATTTCCAAGTATTGTAGGCAGCAGTACTGAAAGACAGCACTGTCATTCTTAAATATATACCAACCGTGTACTTGTACTGTGAATCAAGGCAGACCTCTCTCTAAACTTGCTTCAGGCTTTGACCAGTCTTTTTGACTTGAAAGATTGTGCTATTTAAATGAAAACCCCTGAGGGATTGCTGTTAGCAGGCAGGGGAAAAAATACTTTAGAAATGCACTGCAAACAGTACTAATTTATGTTGTTCAACAACTAAAATATATTCATAAATATATATATATACATTTAAATCTCTATTTTCTTTTTCTGTGTAATCTTCTATTTCTGTTTAAAATGTCTCTGTATTATGCCAACTTAAGTGATACCTTTCTGTGTTCTTTTGCTTTCTACTCAAACACTTGCAAGCTGTCTGTATTCTGCTTATATTTTTTAAATCACAGTTTTGATACGTTTTCTGCATTAGAGATACATCTAGATGTGATTTTATACTTACAGGTTATGGCTTATAAAATCTTACAGTGATGTAGCTCATATTTGATGTGCTGTTAGCAAGAATTATGGAACTCACAGTTGGGGGGGCTGGGGGTCACCGGTCAGCACAGGCTGTATATTACAGCAAACAGAAACCCTGGCATTTGTATATATTTGTATATTTGGGATCTCTATGTTACAGCAAAGGGAAATCCTAGAATTTCATACAATATGCTAAAGTTGGCTTATCTAACTTAGGACTGAATTGTCAGTTTCTCACTGAGTTTCTCTTCCCATTCTAAGTGCAACTAAAATATGTGGTAAACAGGGTTTTTTTGCACATGTGCATTTAAGAAAAACATTGGTACATGGAAAAATACTTTCAAAGAGTCTCTTTCTGCCTGGTCATTCATATTGTTTTGTATCACCTCTCCAGGGCATGCAAATTCATTGCATAGCACAGAACTGAGCCTAATATTAAGCTCATGACCAGTGACGTAAATCATGAGTACTCAATTAAAATTGATTGTTCTACCCTGGTGTAAAGTTGATGCAAGTGATAGACGTATCACGCTCACATATTCCAAGCCTATGGCTTTAGGGTCAGACACTCATGTTCTGGTTTCAGCCAAAATATGCATTTAAAGCAAGCAGTTTTACTCCTGGGCATTTGCTTTTTATACAAGAGTATGCTGCAGCTACTTTTCACATGTGGCAACATAAATTGGCTCATGGTTCACTGGAACTAGAAGTCAGGCTAGATTTGAGTTGCAGTGGAGACTGCCTGCTGTGCCTGTAACATATTTTAAACAGACTTCTAGTGCATTTCAAGTGCTGGAAATGTATTCTTATGGAAGATGCATAGGATGATTCACAGTATGAATCTTTTTGAAAAGCACTGATCTTGCTCGTGATTTTGGGGGGCTTTAGGTCCGGGTTTTTTTTTGGTGTTTGTATACTATTATGACAGTGAATGTCATAATAAAACTATTTTTTATCATTTTTTATTTTAAACCAGAATGAGTTAACAAGTTGGGCATGAAAGGGAATCTACCCCCAGGTAGAAACAGGTACCAGGTTTCACACCAGCAACAGTTTTAAAGAGAACAATGATCTATCTTTAAACAGGTGGAAACGATGATGCAGTCATTAATATCAGTGTAACTAAATGCTCTGGCAGACCATGGCTTTAAGCCATTCATGTTGGAGAGGGGACAAGAGAAATTCTCTGCAAAGCAATGCCTCCAGCACCATGACTCCTCGTTGAATGTGTCCTGCAGCAGCTCACCCAGTGCTCAGCAGCCATGTTGGTACCTGGCCTGCTACTTCTTCATTCAAGGTCTTCACCCTCTGACTATGGCTCACCATGGGCATGCAGAACTTCTTGGTTTGTTTTCCTATCTTCTGCAATAGTTCCATTAATCTGCAAAAAAGCCTTCCCCCCCCCCCCCCCCCCAATTTGTTTATGAGCGCAAGACCAAAGTCATCTTCTGTAAGGCAAAACCCCCTGTGAGCTCTGAGCAAGAGCTGAGCTTGGTCTTGGCCACCAAAGCGACACGTGGCGGCAGACAGAGTCTACTGAGCACCATAGCTCTGCTTGCTAGTTAGGAGACAGCAATAGCAGCTGGAGTGGTGACATAGGGACTATTGATTGACCAGGATGGCAAAAATGCCCCAGAATTCACCAGCAGCTGCATAACAAAGAGCAGTATTTTATTCCATTTCCCTCATAAAGAGTACTTCATATCCACGTGCCCTGAATAACTCTAGGCTGTTAGTGGAATACCTTTCTCTTCATCTTCTGTTGTTGCCAGCTTTTTCTTTTCTATGAACCTGCAAGAATTTGGAAGGGAGTTCAAAGAGCTGCACTTGATCAGGAGCTATTGAAGGATCTAATTTCATTGTTAATAATAATACAAGATACAATTTGGTTCTCTATCTGACTTTCATTGTAGTGGGATTGGGAAGCGATGACTACAGAAGTAGATGACAGAGGTGGGAAAAGTGGTAAAATTACAAGGTAAAAGTTGCTCCAAAAATGTATTTGGGAAAAAAAACTAAAAAAACCCAAACCCGAGAAAAACCCAGCAGCAAAACTAAAGAAGAGTTAAAAATGAAATGCAAATCTTACTGAACTTTATGGCATTTTAATATTATCTTTGGGATTTGTGTCATTCTACCCGCCATGCCTGCCAATAGTGAATAGTATTCCCAATCCTAACTATTCAAAGATCATGGCTCAGGCCCCCAAAATCAAGCAATGTAAGAATGTTCCTTTCTAAAGGAAAAAGACACGTATCTGCCTACCTGTTGACTTCTCCCCTCCTTCCCCCCCTTCCACCAGGAGCTTTTGTAGTCTTTGGAAAACCCAAAAAGAAAAAAACCGCAAACCCATCCCCAACAAATCTGAGCACTAGAGAGGTTTCAAAGACACTGTGTTACCGTGAGGTTTATGGAAAAACAGTGACTGTGGAGGAAAAGGAGATTACTAATGCCCTCCCTGAGGAGAAGGCAAACAGAGCCCAACCATTACCCGTCCTTTTTGGCAGGCTCTAATTAGCCAATCAGCTTGTGCTTCTTCATCATTACTCAGCATGCTGATAGCTCTGGACCATCTACAGTGTGTCACCCCTTGCTGGGCCAGCAACCCAGAAAACATAGGGAGCAGGATGGGATTTGAGCTTGTTCTGGGGGTGGACCAAGTAGACATGGAAAGGAACCAGGACATTTCTGAGAAAAGGGAGAGTTACAGGGGTATGAAGGAGCTGCTCTCGTGGCAAGGAAGGAGAGGGACATGGGTTATAATCCTGCCAGAAATCAGAGAACTTCATCCTGTTGTAGGCTAGATTTCCAAACACCTCCTTACAGCCTGCAGGACCAGAAATTCAGTATTACTTTCTGTTGTTGAAGTTAAATGAAATAGTCGCCATAACTGACTGACTTCAGAAGGTCAAAGGAACAAAAAAATCAGGTGTTGTGAAATGCACTGTAAATCTGTGATTGCTGTTTACACTGATGTCAAGTCCTACAGCTTGAATTGGCTTCTCTCCCTGGTTTGTTTTTTAAGGATGATATAACATTACTTCTGAGCAGCTGAGGAAGTCACTCTTTGAGTCACCTTTTCTCTCACTTTCATCAGCACAAAGCTTAATTTCTAGAATAGCATATCGAAATGGATAGAAAATCCCTTTTAAAGTATTTTTGGACCAGATTCATCTCTCACTTAGCTGCAGTAAGCTGGGGATAATGTTTGTGAAGTATTTTTGGTTGGAACAGTTGAATTTGAACAGAAAAACTCAGACACATAATTAAATGCAGTGGAGGTGGGGTGTTTTAAGTGCTTAACTATGAGCCCAGCTGTCTTAACTCACCAGGTGCTTGCTCTTAGCCACCTGAATCAAAAGATAAATGCATTACTTTGACCTCAAAGCAGATATAAGGTCATGTCTATAAAACACCCAGAAACAAATCTTGTAATAACAAAAAGCTGACGAAAACATCATCCCAATCACATGTAAACTAAAGCTGCAGCTACTATCAACTTACTTGTATTACTTGTAGTAGTAAGTGAATTGAAATATGAAAGCTGTAACTGGTATGAATTCGTGCTCTGTAACAAATGCCCTGAAACAGTTTGCCCCCTGCTATATATTTTTTTCTCCTACAAAAGTAGTCATATATAACCTTCAAAACATTCTGCTACATCAGCTACTGAAAGTCAGCTTTATTTCTTTATTTTGATGGTATGGGCATTTAGCTCCTTCAACTTACCAAAAAAGAAATAAGTTCATCTTCTTTTTCACTAATTTTGAGTTCCAGGTATAAGAAAGTGTATTTCACAGAGAAGAGCATGCATGGCACAGGGTAAGAATGCCCTGGTACACTGGCATCTGGGTGGGGTATGGCGCAACTCCTTCTCAACCCCTCCAGTTGGGTTGTTGTTTTCCTAGGAAAACTACAGTGTTCAGGGATCTGGGACTTTGAGTGGTCTCCCCCAGCATGTACTTGGGTCTGTGATTGCAGTTTGAGTGCCAGACAAATCATCACTGTCTGGCCAATGGCTTCCTTGACTTGGGAGCTAGTGGAGATAGTACTGTATCCTACCTGCTAAGGACTTCCTCACAAGCCATGATATGTGAGCATGCAAAGGATAGAATGGGGGAAACAAGTAAAACTGGCACCCATAGCAAAAAAACATACCCCATAGCAAATGGGTGCTGTGGCCCATGATGCACCTCTTAGCTTACCCAAGACATGCTGCTGAATGTAGGCTTCTGGCTTTTTCTTGCCTTTCTGGCCATCTCCTTTGTGCCTGCAGCTTTTGTGCTGCTGTATGTTAAGTGTATGTGTAGAATGGGCCAACAATGCCCTATCACTTTTTTCTCTCCATGTTCCAGTACATGTTGCTCCAGAACCAGCCAGATACACTAATGGAAATGAACTTTAGAAAAAGTCAAGGAAATATTAGACTTATTATAAGGTCCCATTAGACTTATTAAAAAGATCTAAGGAGGAATGCAATTATAGTGAAAGCTGCCAGTTTCTGAGTTCTTTTGTCTTCAGGACTTTATTCTGCAGCCTTCATTATGGTGTCTGTGTATCTTATAAAAAGCTCTTTTGAATACCTGTTTAATTCTAAGCGCTGTACCCTTTAGAGTTGTAGCTTTTATGGTTTTTACCCAGAATTCCTGACATTCATCCTGACATTTATCTTCAATGTCTTTTAAGATAGCTGCATCAGCCGCCACGGCACTGGTGGGAAAACTTTAATTCCTCTAAGGATCTGTTACCGTACTTGGAGAGGTTTCACTTCTGCATTTGCACAATCAGAGTGCTTGGAATACCCAAAAACCTCGGCTCGGTATTACCAGCTACAAGAATGCTTGTGTTTTCTCTAATGCACAACTCTTTGAAGGGGATTTTCGGCCCCAGAGGTCAGTGATTTGGTATGAGTGGCCTGTCCTCTGCTGGGTTGTTCGGGAATGGCATCCGCTGGGAAATGAGGGCCACAGCTCAAACATTTTACTTTTTCCTCCTCTTTTTTATTTTCCTCCTTTTCTTTCATATATATATATATGTAGAGATGATATTAAAAGCTAACAGAAATTCTTGACAACACCAGAAAAATGCACTTTTACAAAATGCAGTGATTTCACTCTGCGTAAGCTTTGCCAGTGCCATAATGGGATGAATTAATTAAATCTTTTCATCAGAAGATGGCTACGTGTGGGACAGATTTGGCTCCTCATCTCAAACTATCCTTCTGCTGCCCTCCCTGTGTGCCTCCTTTGCTTTGGCCACACTCTGTAGTTTTGCTGCTACTGACACAAGCTGAATGGGAACAATCTGTATCACCCCGTACTCGCTTGTCTATAAGTGACATCATGATACACAGGGGTAAGAACAGCTTTATTTATTTGTTTATTTATTGTAAACAGAGGAGCTGGCTTTGAAGTTAAAGTCTTCTAAAACTCTTAGCATTTGGGACAATGAATTCATAGAATCATAAAATAGTTTGGGTTGGAAGGGGCTTTTAAAGGTTGTGTCATCTATTCCTGCAGTGAGCAGGGGCATCTTCAACTAGACCAGCTTGCTCAAAGCCCCATCCAACCTGACCTTGAATGTTTCCAGGGATGGGGCACCTACCACCTCTCTGAGCAACCTGTTCTAGTGTTTCACCACCCTATTTACTATGGTAAAACATTTCTTCCTTATATCTAGTCTAAGTCTGCCCTCTTTTAGCCTAAAACCATTACCCCTCGACCTATTGCAGCAGGCCCTGCTGAAAAGTTTGTCTCCATCTTTCTTGTAGGCCCCCATTAAGTACTGAAAGGCTGCAGTAAGGTCTCCCTGGAGCCTTCTCCAGGCTGAACAATCCCAATTCCTTCAGCCTGTCCCCAAAGCAGAGGTGCTTCAGCCCTCAGAGCATCTTTGTGGCTCTCCTCTGGACCCCATCAGGTCCATGTCTTTCCTATGTGGAGAGCCCCAGAGCTGTACACAGCACTCCAAGTGGGGTCTCATGAGAGCAGAGTAGAGGGGCAGGATCACCTCCTTCGACCTGCTGGTCACACTCCTTTAGATGCCACCTAGGATACAGTTGGCCTCCTGGGCTGTGAGTGCAATTTGCTAGCTCATGTTCAGCTTTTTATCCACCAGTACCCCAAGTCCTTCTCAGCAGGGCTGCTCTCAATCCCTTTGTGCCCCAGCCTGTATACAGCCTGATACAGGGGGTTGCCCTGACCCAGGTTCAGGACCCTGCACTTGGCCTTTTTCAATCTCATGAGTGCCCACTTCTTGAGCTTGTCCAGGTCCCTCTGGATGGTATCCCCTCCCTCAGGTGTGTCAACTGCATCACTCAGCTTGGTGTCATCTGCAAACTTACCAAGAGTGTCACTCAATCTCACTGTCTGTGTCATTGTTGAAGATATTAAACAATTCCATTTATTTATATTCCAAGAGACTGAAGTCGCTTTTGATCGCCCCTGGACTATGCCTTGTGCCTTCATCTCCATCTACACAGAAGACCAGTAATGGGTAATAGTCCAAGGGCTGTAGTAGGCTAGGAAGTTTGTAATGATGTCTTTTCAAAAGAAATTTCAAAAGTCAAGAGAGCTCCAGAAGTTGTAAGAGATTTCTTGCAAATACTCTAAATATTGACTACTCCATCTAAGTGTAATTTTTTAAGTCATGCTACATTATTTAGATGGCTTTAGGAATCTGCTTTAAACCTGAAACAAAAAGGAAGATTATCTCACAAACTCTGTGGCAGATAGTTTAGAATACATACCAGGAGAAGGGGAGGCAATGAGAAACATAACAACATGGTTTTGCCCATGAATCTTCTGTCAGAAATGTTCAGTAACAAAAGCGCAGTAAAGAGCTGTAATATCAACTTTTTCCTTTACAAGGTGCTAGTTTATACCTCATAGTGATTCAGGACTGATAGAGGGGATAATCATTTTTCCTGCTTGCAAAGTTCATTTAGGAATACATGGTTCACAGTTCTTGCCCAAAGGTGTGCAGTTTAGTTACCTCCTGACGTAGCTCCAAGCAAGCAGAAAGAGTAAGATTAAATTATGGTACAGCTCCTCCTTTCCTTTCTGCCACGTGCTGATCTGTGGCCGGTTTTCGACATGCTAATTTGAGGCAAGAGCCTCTACAAGTGAGTGAAAAGCAGTGGTAATGTTGTCAAAGAAATCAAAGAGCAATATGCAATTCTGCAGTCAATCCAAGACAGCCTTTGAATCTAGCGTATTCATCAGCAAAGGAGTTGTTTAATTGACAACCTAGAGCTACTAACCCTGGTGTTTAAAATGCTGCTAATGTAAATTTTTTATGATGAAATATAACATACTGCAGCCTTCAAAATCATTTAATAACAAAAGTGTATGATGTCAAAAAGCAGGCACACAAGGCCATAACTTCTGATCAAGCTGCTTCAATTAAAGTGAGACCCCCAAAGAACCAGGTGGTTTCTGTGAAAACCCTGTACAAAATAATGCAGAGACAAGAAATCATATAAGCTGCTTTAGGGGTTTAGAAGACAAAGAGTACATCAGAGACTGAGTAAAGCTTCTTGACAATTTTGATTCTTATTTGGAGGAGAAGAATATAAATGATAACTTTTGTAATGAATGAGGCATCTCAGAGGATTTCCATGTAACCCGTGTTCGGTGGTGTTGGGGCATCCAAGAGAAGCAGCAGCACAGCTTTCACTCACTCTCTTTTTTTATATCTTTCCTTATTTCTTGTTCACTCCCTGTTGATGTAGGAAAGGTGTTTTATATCTATGAGCTCCATTATGAAGCATCATATATGAACATCAACTGAAGGAAAACTGCCTGTACCAGCTAAGCATTAGCTTTACTGCCCTTTCCTCTTGGGAATTGTCTCTGGCTCCTTTAGCAGACACTTCAAATTCCCCACAATTTAAAGGCTGGTCCTTTAAAAATTTACAAGTTTGCTTTTGTTTGGTTGGTTTTGTTTTTTTTTCCTTGGGACCTGGAAGCTTTTCTCTCCCATCAGCCTGCCAACTGGTAGCATCAGCCAACAGGTTGATGAGAAACAAGGATAAAACTCAAATGAATTGACTGAGTTGTTTTACCTTCAGCAATGGACTTTCAAACCCCCTCTATCATTCTGCAGATACATCAAGCCACTTAGTAATTAACTCTTCATAGTCTTGTAGCAAAGAGCTTGACTCTCACAGTATCAATGGGCCCATGCCTTACACTCATGGAAACCATGTGAAGATTTCATATTTTTTACTTGACTGTGCAACTAATTGAAAGGATGCTTGCAAAATGTAATTCATAAAATAGATCTAAAATATTACAGTGGCTGTCTCTTCAAAGTTTAGTTTTGAGGCATACTAGCATAATGCTAGGTGGAATGGGCACACTCCTGTTAATGAAGGCTAAAGAATGGCTTTCTGTTAGTAGATTTGGAAAATCCTAGGATACCCAGATTAATAGATACAGAGCTATTTGACTTTGTGATAATGACACAAAGCTTTTTTTTTTGTCATATGAACTTTGTACCAGGATATTTTGAGTACACAAATTGAGGAAATTCAATCAGTCGTTCATGACTGTTTCTGAAGTTTTAACAAGTAAGGAAAAAAAAATGTCTTGCTGCATACAAAAGGCAAGCTTGTGATCAATTAAAAATGTGAGAGTTTGGCCAAAGCTTTAAGGCTTCCTACCACATATTGATTAAAAGAGATGGATGGTACAAGTAGGAATGCAATGCAAAATGGAAGTAAAATTGGCTATATCAAATTACTTTGTTATACTTTCTACAGATTATCAAAGTAGCTCAACATTAAGAAATAGAAGCATTTTGTCCAAAGCCTCTATAATAAAGGAAAATTAATTAATAAGTAATGAATTGTGCAGTTGGCTGCTTTGCTAATTCTAGAGTTTGACTGATGTATCTAATGATTTGTATCAATAACTCTGTCAAAGCAGAGTCCCGGTAATAACTTGGTAGAGAGAAATTGCTTCACTAGATCCTAAACTGTGCTGAAAATATTATGTTTCTATGCATGTAGTTTTAGGGGTGGAGGTGTACATATATATACACACACACGCATATATATATGTACACATATATATGTTTTAATTAGACTTTCAACCAAAAGAGCAGCTTCTGTGCCCAAAGGGTTGCTCATTGATACTTACTACAGTGGTTGGCTTAAAGAAAGAGATTGCTTTTATGTATAGCCCTTCCCTTATATCAGTCAATCAGGCATTAGCTAGGAGGACCATAATGTCACTAAATGCTTTCCAGAATTTTCCTACACAAAGAATGGTACACATTTCTTACAATAAATGAGGTTTATCAAAATAATAAGAAGGAACTACTTACTTCAGCATGTATTTGGAATTGTATGAAATGTATATTTGCCGTTCATATAGGAAGAACATTGTACTTAGAAATGCTAATTACTGAAAGCACATCTTCTTACACTTTGGGCTAAGGCTTGGTGTCATCTGATATCAATGTAAATTGATAATCTAATCTATTAATCATAAATCCAATTAACGGCTCATCTGAGTTTTACTATATAGGGTTAAATTTAGTTTTCTCCTTCAGCCATTCAGCACTACTAAAGTGTAATAAAAAAGAGGAAAGCTGATAGCCAGTTTTGTAACCTCTACTGTGAGTAATATTGAACATACACTGAAGCATGTTATAATTGAAAGGATGTTATTTTTACATTACGATGTGCTGTGTTTCAAGAAGCTATTTGAATAGCCTCAAGCTGTGTTATCCCAGACTGAAACAGGACAATGCAGAAAGTACAAATTCAACTATTATATTCAACTATACTAGCAACTACCACTGCATAACACAGAATATAATTTTTATCTTCTAGAGAGAATCTAATCAAAAAGTGTTTTCCAGTATAGTAGTGTCATCCATGGTTTATACATAGTGAGAAAATCACCAGTGTCAGTGATTTCTGCATACAGCTAGGTATAATGTGTGTTCTTTTTTGTTAGATTATATAGAAGAAGGGTCCTAAAATGCTCTGAATCTTTGCAGCATTTACAGAGAGGGTATTGCTTCCTAAAAAATAGCCCTTTTCTAAGTTGATGCATTAAAGCCAGTCATTGGGGTAGAGTCGCTCGTTGAGAAGCAGCATTGATATGTAGTTCCATCAAGCTTTATGAACCTTTCTTCTATAAGGAGTGTGTTTGCCATGCACAGAATATAAATCTCAGTAAACCTTTCCAACATACCCTTTCTGCTAGGAAACCTCTCATTTCCAGCAACAGACAGAGCTTCAAGTGTGTTATTTAAGCTGTAATTTGGGGGAGGTCAGATTTCTGCTTTGGACAAGGTATATGTCTGACCTTTGCCTTGGGAGCACTTTCCTCATCATTTTCTTTCTGGTACAAAGCAGGTACCAGAGGCAGTGGAAAGGTGAGGACCTGCAGCCAGCTTGCCCCCACTGACACTGCCCCATTTTCAGCTGGTTTTGAAGGCTGGTTTTGAGACATGGCTGAAGAACTGAATTGGCTTTATCTACACTACTGGATAATTTGCCTTCCACAGCAAAGTTGAAATATCAGTCACGGTTTGCATCCAGATACTCTGTTTGCAAATTTCTATAGCAGCAGCAGCAGCAGCCACTATAAAATAATGTGGGTTTGGAGGCTTGTTTGGGGTTTTTTCTGGAAAACCTTTTTTGGCATTCTACAAATGATGAGAGGAAGAGCAGGTGTTTAAATAGAAAACCACAATAAAACACAGATCTGGTTAACAAGTAGTAATCAATAAGAAAGCTAATGGGGCTCAGGACCAATTCTTGTGTTAGCGGAGTCGCATGCCTCCAGAGCAGGTTTTGAATCTGTATGACAAAATCAGTGAGGACCCAAGAATTCGAGTTATTTTCATTCCAGTTCAAACAAGCCTGGTAAGCTTTTGTAAAGATACAGTGTAAATATCCTATAAATATTATTTTTAAATCTCAGGTTATATTCTTGGATCTGATTCAGCCATTCAGCACCCTAAGCATTAACATGCAGTTAATTTATATTTCTCTGCTTACTAATAACTAGTTCCTTAATATTTATGGATATCTTTTTCATCACATTCACATGGCGATATCCAGAGGTGTAAAGGGAAACATGGCCACGGAGAACACAAACTGTGCTTCTTGAATCCCTGTTCCCTGTCTTGTGTTTCCAGTCTCTCTGTTTTTCACCAGTTTCTTCTGTTTTCTAGTGAAATGGTCATTAAGCTTTGTATTGCGTTAAATGTGTGCTTTTCTGTTTTCTGCTGTTTAATTAATAGTCCACTAATTTTGGCTAAGGCTGTGAAATCAGATATAACATGCATATATTTGACACATAGCCAGGTCCTTCAAGTCTGCTGTAAAATTTCTTTTCTTTACCAAAATCGTGGGCACTAGGAAATTGTATAACCTTCAAGAAATCCCATTAAGCCTGCAAAATAATCTGCCACCTCACAGATCTTCCCTTTCAGCTCTGCCAAGGACTGGCTTCGGCGTCAAAGCATGAGATAAAACCCCTTTCCAAACTTGACAGTGTACATTGCAGTAAATCTAGGCATTCTGAATCTGTTTATAACGGTAGCATCTCCTGTGGGCTGATTATGTATTAGGTAAAGAGATTTCTCTTTTCATCACTGTGGAATTCCCTTCCTTTCCATTATGTATGGTCTATCACATTTTTTTTCTATGAGAAATAGAAAACAGCAATTTCTTAACTGCCTCCTTTGTTCCATGCACAACTTTAGGTAATTTATCATGTTCTTTCTTTTCTATAGTAAACAGCTCCACTTTCTCTGTACCATTTTTGTTTCCTTTCTCTAGTGCTATTCCGTGAGGAGTCTGACCTTCTTCACATGGAGAATCAACAATATTCTGCAAATGTCTACAGTATTTCAGACACGGTAATACGTTGATTATACAGCTGTAGATGAACTAGAGTTGTCTTACATTTTTACCCATTCTGCACACCAGTATTTGGAAGTTACAAAAACCACCTGCATGCTGAACTGAAGTTTTTGAACTATTCACAGTGGTGTTCTCTTTTAATAATAACTTAAAAAAAGTACAATAAGCATGAAGCCATGTGAGCTTTGCAAGTAATTCAGTTCTTCCTTCTGGCTGACTGTGTGTTCAGTAATCCTGACTGAATTTGCTCTATACGCCTGTTTGACTGGAAGGCAGACTGAAAGTGCTTTTCCCAAAGTGCTTCCAGTTTAGCTAGAGTCAAACCGCATGAGAACTGTGGTTCTTAAAAGCAATGCTAAATTATCCCACTTTTGGGTGGTTCTGGCTACCCATGACATGGAAGTTTCTTGCCTCTGAAAAGAAATTTCACAGGTTAAATTTGCCTAACCAAGGTACTATTAAGTTTTTAAAAATCATGTAATAACTTTAAAAAATTCTCTTGAATTTATTGGGGTGATAATTACAATACTAAATACTTTTATCAGTGACATCCCTCAAGTGTAATTTAACAGTGAATAAGAACCTAAAATTTATCAACTGTGAGGCCGGATCACATCATTGATTTTCACATTCTATTTTCTATATGAAATCTACCTTTCCTTAGAAGGTAAAAGTAAAAGCTAACATTATTTTTACTACTACCCAGTGGTATAGTATATACCCAGTGTATGCATGATCATCTATGATATTGCTGGCTGCATAGCTCAGCATTCAGGAGCTAAGCTAGAATAAATTTACTTTCCATCTGCTATATGCATGAGTGTAGGAGTAGCACAAGTATATTTAAAGAGGGTGAATAAAAGAAGCTTCAGAGCTTAAATAAACAGACTTTATTCACTTGACTAACACTCAGTGACAACTTTGAAGAAGTGGCTGAGAATCTTCCAAAATGTCTTTTCGTTACTGCTGTAGCACTGAGTCTTCGGGGTCTTGATTTTGGGGATGAGAACAGGGAATGGATACTATTGCAGTGAGATGCTCATCAACGTGCCTGTGTAAATGTTTCTAACACCACTGGTGGGGGAGAAGTACAAAATCTTACTTGTAGTTTTCTGCTAGTGAGAACAAATAAGCCGTATCAATATTCAAAGAGATGCAAACACTTTATTGACAAAATTCTTTATTCATGCCTGTAATACTGTCAGAGTCAAAGGCAGAGATTTTAGAGCATGAAGTGATTTTCTTCTTTCAGAGGATGAAATAATAATACTAAATTGGAAGCATAATAAAGATTCAAAAAGGTCACAGTACTGGTGGAAGAGACCAAATCTTCTGTGCAATTCCACTCTCTAAAAAGCACATAATGTAAAGCTATGAGTAAATACTAATAAAACCTGGCAAAATATCACTAACAACAAAATTTTCCAAAGGCAGTTTTATTGAAATCCTTTGAAAGTGAATTAAAAGATCATATGGACTTCCAAAGGCTGTGTGGATCAAGGCCCAAGAGAAGTCAATTCTTGACTTTAAATCCCAGTGGCCTTTACCCTTTTGCATCAAGCAGGAGCTTGTCCAAAAATAATATCCTGAATGCAAATGACCTGTTATAGCACTTATTACTTAGGGTATAATGTTCAAAGCAGAAGAGTAGTGAACTTAAATTAGTTGAAGAACTCATATGAAACCCAACTTCTAATAATAGTGAAGCAAGTCTTCCATATGTTGTTATAAATTTCAGTCCAAGATGATTAACGTGGCTCACAGGCTACTCTTGTAAGATGATAGAAGTGATATTTTTGCTGCCTCTCTTGAGAGGGTTAGTGTTTCAAAATTATTTCCAAACAAGCATCTTCCAAGCAAGAGATGTTTCTCATTTTTCCCTCACCTTAATAAAAAGGTGTTGAACACTCTCTTCCTAACTGTTGTAATTATGGTAACATTAAATAAATATCATGACGGTATGATGTGATAACAGTGTGTATGTGATATCCATGAAATAATATGCTACATTCACCAATACAAGTTTAATTTATTGTTGCTGTCACTACATTTGAAATAGAAAGCTTGCATTGTAAGCATGCGGGGAATCTCAGAAGTAAATTCAACAGATCCATTTTCAGTCAGTGTTATTTGTACTTCCAGTAGGTTTCTATCTAGCATTTTAAATCAATTCCATCAAAAGAATTTCCTAAAAAAACTATTTTACAAACTTCTTTATTAATTAAAATCATGCCAATATTAGATTAGATAGTAAGTTGTTTACAGTCAGAAGTATTACTGGCCTGGAATCTTTCTTATGGCATAGATAAATGTGACTGGCAAAGCTCAAAAGATTGGTTTGGGCAATGAAAAAAGGTTATTTGAGTTCAAAATCTTAAAACTTGGGTCTTGGCTCTACTGAAATCATTGATAATGCTGTCGCTCACTTATGCAAATATTAAGTCATCTCTTCATTGTATGAGCTCTTGCTCTAAGGAGTGACTATGACTAACTGAAGGGGCAATTCTCTGGTTCTGTTCTCTAAGTTGTTTGGGGGTGACCTTGGACAAATCAGTTTAGTATTTCCCATCCAATGCTCATAGCTGTAAGGGGACTAATTGTTACATAGAGCCTTATTCTTTCTATGGATAAAAGCAGCTCTCTGCTGGCCTGGTTGCTGGGCATGCCTGCAGCCCACAAAGCAACGTTGAGTTAAAGCACCGGAGCCAGCTGCAAATGAATTGATGCGTCCCTGTTGTCAGTGCAACACAGAGCCATACAGCACAATACAATTACATGTGCCCAGTGCTCTACCTCAGCTTGTTCAGAGCCAGCTCAGACCTCTCTGCACAGCCCTTCACTGCATGCACATGTTAAGCCTACCCATTTTCCAAACTTCCCCACTCGCTCCCCCTTGTTATCCCTTATTTCCTCACTGTTAAAAAGCAAATATAAATGTCCACTTGCATCATAGTTGTGAGAAGAAAATGTATGATGTTCCAAGATACTGAGATGCTGCCCTGATAAAATCTCTGTAAGCATACAGGTGGCTAGGTAAGGAGACGGCAGGAGGTACAAGTTGCAGACATCAAACAGTTATTTAGTTACTGATAGTATGTGATGCTGTTCATAGATGAGGTAGATAAAAATGACAGATATTCTTGTTTGGCTGAAACTATTCATCCTGATTCCTCCTCTCTGATTCAGAAGAACTGAGGCTTGAAATGTGTGTCTGTGTGTACTATTGATGCCTGGTGAAAAGAATCTGTCAGACCGTGTGTGTTTGTGAGCTCTTGGCCAAGCCACTGAATGACTCTTTTAGTTCACTAAATGCGGGCTTGTTTTATCGCTAAGTGACACAAGTTTTGCTGTGGAAATTGCACCCAGTTGTTGGCCTCTCATCACAGAGTCTCTATCTGACTATATTTTTCCAGCTAGTAAGAAGCCATGCTGCATACAAGTAGGCTCTTGAACTTTGAACTATGTGAGATGAATAGTGTTTAATTCAGACATCAAAGACCAGAATTCTGACTTTGGGGTGAGAGGATGAAAGGAGAGCCAGGAAAAGAGTGAAAAGTTAATAGGAGCAAAGTTCCATTATTAAACTGTAGGGTTGTTGGCAGGCCATCCTAGATAGGATGGTTTTCCTGGATTATTTGTGACCCATTTGTCTATCAGAGATTATATTACTTTGCCCATATTAACTACTTGATCAAAACTTAATCGTGTGACTTTATGCTAAAACTCAGTTCAAGACCTCTCTTAGGTTTATGAGCTATTGGATCGTAGTAGATTATTGGTGTTCAAACCAATATACATATGTCTGTGTGTATGTTTCCTTGTCAAAACTTGGGACAACATCCCAAACTGATATGTTACAGATGTCTGATGCTACTTGACAGATGTTCTTCAACAGCCAAAGGCTGATCCAGGTAGGCTTAACTCTCATATACTATTTTATGGCATTTTTCTCATGTACATTTCTGCTCGGAGAACACAGACAGCATCAGTTAATACCAACAAAAGTGTGCTCTTTCATAAGCCAAAGCTTATTGGAAAATGGATGGAGATTGGAACTACCACCATTAAACTTCCAGTGATAAGTCTTGTAGCTCTCGGGGGCTTTGGCAGGCCCCTATAAACCTGATTGCGCTTTAAATCCTGTTTTTCTCAACCTTATTTTGTAGGCCAGTGCTTAGGTACCACCTGAGTGCATTTTGACAGTGTACTTCTGGATGTTTATTTTTGCTTTAGCATCTGACTCTCCCCAGCTCAAGGCAGCCAGTCCCAAACCAACGGGTGTCTCAAATCTGTCAAAGGTGAACACTAGATCTCAATTAACACTGACCACTAAACCCTAGGTCTGAATCCTGGCTTTATCTTGTCCCAAAGCTTATTCCACGAAACCTTTATTAGCTCAAATCAGATGCTAGTGGCAAGCCAGCTCAATTCTTAATTATTTTAGCAGTATCATCAGATTCAATGGGTTGTTTAGGATCATGCATATTAGCAGATCAAATATTTTGAGTCTTTTCAGTCATAAATACTTCTCTACCTGCGATCAAAATTACTTTTTCTTCAAAGCCCTGCTTTAATGAAATAAATGTGTAGCAAGCTTATGCTGTCTACCTTGGTCTTCCAGTTAAAGTATTCTTTCCACTGGTATATTTAAGGTAGGAATGGATGCCATAATATTAATTAGCAATTGGGAAAACCGAGACACGGAAGCAGAACACCAATCTCTATCTGTATCCTAAAAGGGTATACTCATGCTCTGTTGACTCTCTGTGTAGAGCAACTGTTACACAGACCATCCATAACTAACATTTATTTTAACAGAATTGTCCTGTGATGCACATGGTGTCCTCCAGACAGCACGAAATCACTTGCACCATGTTAAAAGTTAATTTTTCCTCCTGAAATTAAATTGCAAAGTTGGGGATATCGGGGTCTATGTACGCCATGAATGAAATCCATCTTACCTTCTTCTTTGCCATTATGTGGCAATAGATAATATTTCTATTTATAATCTCTAAAAAAAATGCATTGCCTCTTGCTGTTTGCTGTCTGCGCTGTCATAAATTTCACTGTGTTCAAGAGTTCTGATTTTGAGATTGTGCAACTGAAAACTTCATACAGTGGAAAGGTTATCTAATAATAATAAGATAATTAGATCATTTGGATATTGGATAATGTCTGTAGTTATCAAAGTATTTATTATGTGAGGTAATCATGATGACAGTTCTTTGCCTGTAACTTAGACTTTTATGAAAATTAATTTTTAATTTACCTTCTCATTTCATTGACAGTTTAAGTAATTTTGTCTTTATAAAGGAATCTGTTTGACATTTGTGCTGCAAAAGGGGATGTTGGTGTACGTACATAGGGTTTGATCTCAGCCAGCAAGGCAATTTAGGGAAATGGAAGTCTTCAGCAGCAATAGCTCTGATTCAGTCACCCATAAATCTCCCCAAGGGATGTGCATCCTTCAGTCCCCTATCCTTGCCCTACCAGCATCCTCATCCTTCAGTTCCCTGTCTTTGCCCTAATGTAGCCTCTGAGGGAATCTCTACCCCACCTTCTTTTTAAGGCATCTTCTGGCTCATTTCCTATTTGAAAATCCATTTGCTCTGTGCTCAAAAGGAGCCAGTTTTTCTGCCCACTTCATTAGTGCAGTGACCAGTTTAGACTGCACCGCGGGGTGAATGTTCGGTGGGCTCCGCATGGGCTGCCTGTGCTCGGCAGGCAGCTGATCAACAAATGAAATAAAAGATATCCCTGAAAGTACGGGGGAATGCATGCCTGCCCTCAAGGAAAATTAAGAGAAGTGGGCCAAGCTCTTAAAATAGCAAGAGACCTTACAGCTGCTCTCATGGCAGCAGGAGCCCACCCTTTCACAAGTTCGTCTGCATGGCTTCATTTCGCAGAATTGAGAAACTGATCTAGCAAAGGTGGTTTGGGGAGTTACTACAAGTACTAGTTAAAAATCTCTATTTCATACCCATTCAGCATCTTTATCCTTGTCCGTAAAGCACATGGACAGTGTGTTTCAGGGAACATGTTAGTTCTTAGGGGCAGGCTGACTGAACAAAGCTGGAATGAAATAATGTGGTGGGTTGACTCCTGGTCAACAGGCAAACACCCCTCCCCTCTCCTGTTGGCTCTGGAGAAAGCAGAAGGAAGGTGAGAAGACTCACGGATGGGAGATGAAAGTTTACCAGGTGAAGCCAAAGCTAGGTGTGCAAGCAAAGCTACTCCCTATCATCAGGCAGATGTTTAGCAGCTTCCTAGGAAGCAGGCCTTCAGCATGCACAACCAATGATTACTTAGGAAGACCAACACCATAAACACTCCTCCTTTCCCGAAACTTGTATTGCTGAACACATCATGGGGTATAGGATATCCCTTTGGCCAGCTCAGGTCAGTGTCCCTCCAAACCTATCCCCTGTGGGGACAGATTGGGAAAGACAGAAAGCCTTGATGCTGTGCAAGCAGTGCTTGGCAGTAGCCAAAATACTGGTGAGTTATCAACACCATCCTAGCCACAAATCCAAACACCTTAGGCCACTGTGGAGAAAGTTCACTGCATCCCTGCTAGACCAAAGGCAAATACAAAGCCTTGTTTTGTCTTTGTTAACCTTCTTCAGTTGTTGCTCGTAATGATGTTGATCTTGGTGTGCAAATATGAAGGTACAGATGTGGGTACAACATTCCTCTGAAACACGAGACTTCTCCACGTAAGTACACAAGACTGGGAAGAGCAAGCTCTCAGCATGCCACTGCTCTGCGGACCCATGGCTTTGTCTACAGCAAGGAGTGTTTTAATTTCTCCTTGGAAGCAATTTCTTCTTTAATATTTTATTTTAGTGTGTTTTTGGATTGGGAACCCTGAGAGTGACTTATTTTGGAAAAGGGACTCTTGCAGGATGATTGGGTCCTTATATTGCTCTTATTTCTCTGTATTATTTCCCTTTGTATGGCAGTTTTGGTACAGCAGCTGCTTTGTTGCTATCCTCAGGGCCGTTAGGTTTTGGTGTGCCAGTGACCATATTCAGTGCGATTTTTGCTGTTTCTCCAGATAATATTTGGCAATCACAAAGCTATAACTTTCAGTGTGGAAAGAAGATGGCGTTGTTTGCAGCCTCATGTCGCGGGGAAGCCCCATGTGATGTATTGCAGTGAACACCCCAGAGTTTGAGATAATTCTAGGAGAGATCTAAACTTAAAAGATTTACCCACTTTCTGCCTGTCTGGCTTCTCAGCTGACTGTAATTCTGGTGGGTGGCTTTTGAGTCACAAATCCCTTTTGATCCTCTTTGCAATATTCTAATGCTCCATGTTTGGTTAATCCCCTGGCTGTGCTGCTGCCTGGAGTTTTCAGGGCTGTGCTTTGCGTGTCCTCCCATGCTTCATGTTTTAGTGCTGCCAGCTATTGATAACAAAATAAAGAGGACTTGCATATGAATAAAGAATATATTTCTCTGGGTGGTGTTTCATCTCTGTATTCACCTCTGCCTTATTAGCACAAATGTAAATAATATTTGGTATTTGCCTGGCTTATGTTTTCCAGTACTGCTCATGGGATAAGCATGGTCTCTGTTCACAAAGAGGTAAGGGTCTGGCTGCACAGGCTGTATGCAGACTGCACCCACGCTGTTGCTGGGCAGTGGAGTGGCTGAAGCCACATGTCCCTATTGCTTCTCATAGGCAACTTATGTACAGACTCACTGCTAACCTGCTGCAAAATACGATCTCCAGTTTCATATGTAGACTGAAGCAAAAGGTGTAGCTGCCTCTTTCCCCAAAGCTCCTGGGAAGTTTTCATTGCTGGTGTTTCTGTTTTCCTTCATGATGGATGTGCAGTGCTGCTTTGGTGATTTAGTGCTTGGTTCCTGTATACACCATAGAAGGAGCTATCATTTAGCAAGGTTTCTTAAAAGACCACTAGCCACTGCCGTGGCACCAATATGAGCCATAGACTTGAGGTCAGTGTCTGAGGAACACGGTTGACTCTTCTATCAGCAGGACTCCTCTATTAGAGCCCAAGGTAGGACTTGCTGCCAGTGAATCTTGGTTAGTTGAAATGCTCAACCTCCTCCACTGCACAAAATTCCACTACTCTGGAAAACTGTTCTCTTTAATGAGAATTAACACTCGATTTTAGTTTTATTTGTGAGATTTCTTGTCTCCTGAATCCCGCAGGTGTCTTTGCTTTGTGTTTACTCAAAAACATCGACCACAGTGCCCTTGGCGAGTGGGGGTAATTTAGAGAGTCCCAGGGAGTCAGCAGTGCTCCCCACTGTAGGACACACAATCTGAAAAGCCCCAAGCGCATTAGGAAAGCATTAGGGTTTGGTAATATTATAATCTTCAAGCTTTAGAGAAACCCAAGAGAATCTAGTATGGTGAAACTACTTCATATCAGTCACCACATACTTGCAAATGCCTGAAATTGTCAGTAGTTTGTTTAGCCTAAAACCATTTTTAATTCCAGTTACATATGTAGAGTATATGGTGCTTATAAAACAAGGCTTTACATTACAAAAGCATCTCAATTTTTTGAAAGGAAGGGCACACTTGTATCTGGTGTATCTAAATGCTGAGTAACCCCATTCTTTCTCTTACAGATATAATGTTCTATACGGTGTTCTCCTTCAGTCCTAAAGTTTATTTCCTCTATATCCTTAGTCCTGTTTTTACCTCACTATTGGTAGGCTATGACGGAAGCGTCTTTTTGCACTGTAACAGTGCCACAAGAGCTATAAGCTGTGCTAGACAGCTATGGTTTTCAGTGTTTAATATTTACTTTGTCTTACTAGTGTTTCTTGATAAATGGGAGAGGTACAGGAATGATAGAGAACGGACAAGAGGAGATTCATTACAAACAGGTGTCAGGTTTCTGACTCAAAAGCAGAAATAAGGAAAGCATGTCAGGCCCTACCTTGCAGAAAACAGAGGACAAAAGCTTTCATGGGCTTGCTCTGCCTCGGTGCTTTCTTGTAAACTTTGTCTTGTCTGTTCTACAAGCCCCAACCTATTTTCTTAATGGTCTTCTTTTAACAGTATTTCAATGTGATGCAGTGTGATGTAAGTTCTTGAAGATATTATGGGTTTTATCAAACAATCAAGACCCATTTTGTGAATCAACTTTTGTTTTAAAGATTCCTAAAATTGTCCAAGCAGACTTCCACTACAACCTTTCTATTAAATTTTGGATTAATGGCTAACACGCATTGAAACAACAGCACCTAACAGCTATTACATTCAGGTAGCCAAACATTTGTGCTGTATAGAGATGTCCAATTTATTTTCTAACCCCTTTTCTGATTTCTTCTTTTTTTATTACTGTAAGTATGTTTGTTCTATGGGAGAAAAGAATAAGACCCACACCTTAGATCTCGTTATATTTGGGCAGAGCACCTTTTTATAGTATAACATATTGTCATAATTATCTTTTTAGCACATTTGTAAGCATCTAGACAAGTTCTAATGTTGTTTCTTGACAGAAAAGTTTGCAAATATGGTGGCTAAAGTAGTTCAAATGTCTTCCCAGGCATTGGTGACTGGCTGAAATGAATTACTGCAACTCAGCCCCTGTCCACTGAAATACTGCAGCACAACGCTGAAGTGTAAGTACATGAGCAAAACTGAGCACCTGCTTCAAGTTCTGTGCTAAATGGGCTATTTCACCCGTTTTTGGGGAAAAGGAGGTCTGTCCCCAGATATGGCAGTTGCATTTCATGATGAAGACTGATGATAACAGTCACCTACCTATTCTTACATGGTGTGGGGATTCATTAATATGTATGAAGTTCAGCGTATACGCTGATGGTTCATGTTGGTTTTCTCCTTCGAGCTATAGCAATATAAGCACATCCAAGTAGCAAAACAAGATCAAGTTAATACCAATGGGTTGAACACTGTATTTTAAATACTCAGGATCTCTTCAGACAAGAAAGTGGATATAGGGTCTACATTCATATACTAAACTCAAAGTTAAAACTATCAAACCCTTTTTTGAGAGCAGGAGGGTGGGATGTTCCAAAAATAAGTGTGATCTAGAAATCAGTGTTGTGCCCTAAGGTTTGGAGCAAACGTGCAATCACCACTGTCATGCACTTTTGGTAGTAACAGAGTTTCAAACTAGGGCAGCATAGAGTGATTTCTATGGTGTATGCTTGGACATACTCTAATCATACTTGTCCTTACTTTTAATCAACCTGGTTGCAAACATTAAGGAAGTACGTTAAGAAATTATGAGCTCTGAGGAAAGGCTTTGGTAAATCTCAGTTGTGTGCAGAATACGAGAGCAGTACGCAATGAAACAAGAATTAGGGAGAAAAGAGAAAAACCCATAGCTGAGGAAAAGAACATTTTTGCCATCAAGAAGTTTTTGAAAACAGACCACTTATTTAAAAGGCAGTTATTTAGTCTATAAAGCTGTTTGTTGCAGTGAAGATGACCTTCTTTGCATCGTGGTTTTGATTTTGAACCTCCACCAAAGCACCTTATTGCAAGGCGGTCAGAGCATGTTGAGCAAAACTTCCAAGGCTTTTGGATTATTAGGAGATTTTAGTCAAGATCATTAGGAGGCATTTAGCTCTTCACACTCTATATTGATCCTTTTCAGACTGCGTCACATTTTCCAACCCATACAGTTAGTGGATTTCTGCATGTAGCAATGGATTTTGTAAAGTCACCACATGACCATGGGCCTGCTGGGGGGAAGCTACTGGGGCAGAGAATACTTGTAATAGCTTCCATTCTTTAACTCTTCAACTGCGTTAGAAACACGTGTCTCCATAAAGCCCTCCTTAATATAGGTGTATGCATGGATGTTAAAATGCATTGAGAAACAGAGCAAGAATGAAGTGGTTCAGCCTCAACTAATGACTAGGGACTCAGCTGGCTGTTGGATTTGGACAGATCCAGTTCTTCTCCGTGGAGTTTTGAATAGCACATCCCATGTCAACGGGTTCTTAACTTAAGCACTGCTTGGAAAAAAAGAGTTATTTTTTTCTCTGCTTTCTGAAAGAATGGCAGGGAGAATCTGATGCAGCATTTGTCTATACGCAGGACTTAGGGACTGGCCATCCAGGCAGCACCTAGTCAAAACACATGCTGCTTCTTGCCCACCTGGCCAACCACATAGCGTTGGTCAGAAGATGTGGAAGAAATCTGGGGCTGTTGTAAATTGGCACAGGTGAAACAGAGGGAGCTGAGAAATTACCAAGCAGAAGAAGAGATTAATAGCACAGAAACGGGTGTAGGATATTGTGGGTTTATGGGGCATAGAGGAGGAGTTGAAGGCTTGAAGGGGAAGGGTTTGCAGATGAGGAGAAGCCATGAAGGGCAGCAGGTGGAACGATGAGGACAAAAACTGTGAAATTGCATAGGAGGGAGGAAGAAACCAGATTTCATTTATTGTTACCCTGGGACAAGCTCTTTGAAAGTTTGGCACCTGGTACAGAGGTTGGTAGGCGACAAATTTCACACCAAAGTAAAATTAAAAAGTAAAGTAAACAGTAAATTTACTAAAATTAAAAAGTAAAAAAAAGCCCTACTACTTTTTAACCAAAAGTAGTAGGTTAGCAATTTCCTACCAAAGCTCCTCTGAAACCTCAGCATTGTTGTCATCTAGTTTAGCAGTCAATTACCATGCCAGCAGTGCCGGTACTAGCAGTATTCAGCAGCTTCCAGGGTTCAGTCTGCACCATTCTCCTCCCACTGCATGCACCTTATCATCAGAAAGTGCTTGTATTGCTCTGGGGAACATCCAAGCAGTTGTGCCCCACTGGGATGAACATGAGCACATAGAATGGGGCATGCCAAGCATTTAGAGAGTTTGGACTGTATTATAGAAAGATTTAGCAAGCTCTAATAAGTAAATAACTATGAAAAACAGCTAACAAAACCATCAAACTTTGTTCAGAATGATTTCTTATGGAGGGAGGGAGGGTAGCACAAGCTGGGAAACTGAGTCCCAGAAAGGCTTTGGTGCCCGTGTCCCCCTAAACCAGCACATGCATAGCTCAGGCTTTGTCCTGGCTCTCTGACTGACTGCACCTCTGAGGCCTCCGTGCTGGGGCTGGGATACCTCCGATTTGGGCATTGTGGTTTTCAGCATCACAGCACCTGTGTCTGGCCCCAGCCCTTCACGCTGAAATGCTTTATGAGTTAAATATTTCATCGAGCACGTGGTCCGCGCCTGGTGGCAGTCATTTCAGACGGATGCGCTGTATGCAAAAGGACTGACTGCTTTGCTGAGCCAAACATAATAAGCTGTCTTGCATACTCCACACCTAATAAAATATTAAATATGTTTTGGCACCCAGAAATAAATACTGGCTCGAAATTCCCATCACACACATCTCCCTCTCCTTACCTCCCAGTTCCTCCCCCCTGCTTTACACTGAAGTGATGCTGCTCAGATTGAACAGTCTGTTGTGAGGTTGTGACACTGGAGGCGAGCAGGGCACAGTGCCACAGGGTTATTATCTGTTGGGATGTAACAAAGTGATCAAATCGGGTGCTAGGGATGTACTTGCAGCCTGTGCCATGCAGGGGCAGGCAGCTTGTGAAACGTCTGCTCCGTATCTCAGAGTTGCTCAGCAGGAACTGATGGGAACTCAGTGGGAACAATGGGAACTCACTTAAAGCTGAAGTTAAAAGTGGAGCCTTGTGTTAAAAACCAGGATAAATAGAACAGAAGCTAAAAAAAAAAGAGCACGGTAACCATAAACTGCTACAATATTCATAATTCCGTTATCAAATTCTCATTTAAAAACTGTGTATAGCTTAAAAATCACTATCATAATAATACCGCTGTGTTAATGCAAGGCAATGATGCCTTTCCAGCACTCTGTCTTTTAATCCTCGGCGCTATGATTTTATTTGATCTGCTCCTCCAGCCACCCAGAGGCAACCTAAAACAGCAGTAAAAATATCTGACCAGTATCTACCCACATCAGCGGGTCCCAAGTCAAAGCTCCTTGAAATCAAAGGGTAAAGTGCCACCACCTTTGCCTGGGCTTTGGGTCAAGCTTCTCAAACCTGCCCCTAAAACCCAGAGGGACACGGGGGTGTTTGTGCCTCTCCAGCCCACGGCTCTCCCGGCCTCCCTGTGACCCAGCACTACATGTACAATAGCGTTTTTCTTGGCTAATATTACCTGTATGGTGTTTTCTTTGGCTTTGATAACGCTGCGATAAATTCCTTGGCTGGCCAACACCTAACTGGAATACATTAGAAACCTACTTGGCAATGAAACTGCTGCCTAAGTGCATAGGAAGGCTTAGCCACAGGTCAACATCTGCACTCACAGCAAGTGCTGCCTGCTCCGAGGCACTGCTCAGCCCCTTCATTCAGGAGCTGCCTTTTGGGGTGGGGGCATTTTTCAGGTGGCTTCTGTAGAGTGATATTTGTCTGCAGTTGTACATGGCTTGATGCTGCCTGACAGCAGAGCACAGGAGCATCACCCGGGCCTCACGGTTCGCTTCACTTCAGCATTCACCGGGGCTGCAACACGCACCGCTCCGCGGCGCGTTCGCGTTCACCCAGGGCCTGAGCTGAGCATGTGATGAGCTATGTGGCACGGTAACTCCGTCCTTTACCGGCGCTCCCCCCATTTCGCAGCACGACAAGCTGACGAGCGGCGTTTTTCCTGGCCGCGCGTGTGTTTTTCTTCCCCCCTTTCCCCCCCCCCCTTGTAACTCTCGGGCCCCATCCCCGCCCTGTGTCGGCCCCCGATGGGGACCGCCGCGTCCCGCGAACGGGTGGGGGGGGGGCACGGTGCGGGGCGGTGCTGCCCGGCGGGCGGGTCGGGGCCGCGGCGCTGCTGAAGGGCACGGCGGGGCGGTGGCACCTCCCTTCCCCGCTCCGCCCCGCCCCGCCCCGCCGGCAGCACCAGCGCCGTCGGTGCCGCGGGGAGGGCGGAGGGCGCCCGGCGGAGCGGTGCGGAGCGGAGCGGCGTGAGTGGCGCTGCGGGCGGGCAGGGGCCGCTCCTCGGCCCTACCTGTGCGAGCGATGCGGGGCCGAGCTGGACCGAACCGGGCCGGGGGGGAGCGGGGCGGCGGGGGCTCGGTGGCGGAGCCCCGGAGGTGTGGGGCGGAGGCCGGTCGGGGCCGGCCCGGAGCCGCGGGCGCTTACCGGTGGTGTTCCGAAAGTGGTGTGGGAATGACTTCATGGAGGCTCTGCGTCTTTGTCGTTTGCGAACAGGAATCGGGAGGACGCAGCGTTGGTGGGACGAGGGCCTGATCCTGCGGGCAGCGGCGAGGACGGAGCAGCCCTCTCCTGCCTGGCTGCTCGATGGACAGAGGCGTGCTGGTGGGACCACGTTTACAACATGCTCGTGGCACTTCAGCCATCCCCGCTGTGCTGGTATGTCAGACAGGCTTTTCTCGCGTCTCATCGTCTCGCCTTGCTCAGGTCCTGCCAGGGCTGGGGTAGCCCGGTGCTGGTTGATGGGAGGGATGGGCTGTGTCCCTTCACAACCATCACAGTGTGTGGTGACCCATGGGGCGAGCTGTGGCCATGGGCGGGACTGGCCTTCAGCATGTGGAGGAAAGGAGGAAGAGCTAGGCTAGAGGTGGGGTTTGCAGGACAGGCGGTGGTAACACCTTACTCCTCCCATTGTCACAATGAGGTTGCTAGCAGCAAAGTCCTCCGAACTGGGCAGGGCAGAGGTGCACCCCTTTGGGGTTGCCTGGGAAGAGGTGGTGCTACATACAGCCATGCAGGGCATTGCTGAGCGGGACAGTAAATGGCCTGGCTGCTCCTCTCTTAAGTGGCTGGGGTGGTGTGAGGGTTTCTTGTCTGCCCCTGCTGTGCCATGAGTACCTTTTCCAAGCTTCGGCCCAAACCTGGATGGGGCAGGTTACCTTCATCTCGTACATCATAAAATATAGATTTAGTAGCATAAGGTCGGCCATGGCAAAAATTGTAGAACATTTAGAAACGTCTTATTCTTTCTCATGGTTCAGGAAGTAGGACTTCAAATCGTGTTTCTAAATACAGTAATTAAAAAGGAAAAATACAGGGATTTGTACTGTAGTCTTAACAAAGTGGCATTTTTGACCTCCGAGTGCATACAGATTAGTTTTTCTTCATAACATTATGTTCTGCTGAGAATTGCTTCTCTAAAATCCCTTTGGTTTGTACGAGTAGCACAGGGGGCTGTGCGGAGCCTCGCGATGCTCGTGTCTCAGGGGACAAGGTGGTTCCATGGGCAGGATCCTGGGGCAGAGCCGGCCGTGCTGCTGGGCTCTGCGGTACCACTGCCTCGCCTGGCTGCTGGCCACCCTGCTGCTTGGGCCCAGAGGCAGCAGCTCCCTTAGAAGTAGAAGCTGGCGCATTGGGAGCAATGAAATTCAAGGAAAATACTTGGGGAGAGCTGTGAGACAGTGATATTTAAGGCTGACATAGTTATTTATTGCAATTCTGGGCAGCTTTTGTACAGCTGGGGCATCTGGCTGTTAACTCCTCGCTTTGTCCTCGGCTGATTTCTGCCGCTCATTAGTAACATAGCTGTGATTTTAAAACATGAGGCTGTGTTTTCCTATGTGTTCTTATGTGAGATGTGGACAAGCAGGTCTTCTGTTGCATTCCTGAGTCCCAGTTTTACATTTGGCTTCTGCATAGGGAGATTAAAGAGCAGAATGGGGTTGTGCGCTGCCTTTCTTGTACTACTCTATCCTGGTGGGCAGATCCCGGCCATCTCCTTCCTCTGGCTTTCACTTTTGCTAATCTAGTGGGACCTTGCCTTTGTGAGGGCGTCACAAAGCAAAACAACGCACCTCATTCATACCTGGCGGTCTGCAGCTCCATATGCTCCTAGTTGAATCTTGTGACTACAAGATACTACAATAAAACATGGCTCTGTCAGACTGAGATACTGATCCAGTGTTCTACCTGCTGCTGCTCATCAGTTCCCGCTGGCAGGATCCCCAGGCTGGGCAGCAGCCAGGGATAATGGCAGGAGGGACTTTCTTGCTTGTGAAGATCTGTGCATCCCTGCCCGCTGTCTGCAGCAGTCTGTCTCCAGCTGGACCTGCGAAGGACAGTAATGCACCTTTACAAACAAGCCTAGATCCTAAGCGTTAGCAGGAGTGTAGGTAGCTTGATGTTTTAATGTGCTCCTGAAGGTGGGTCGTTAATAGGTAGGCTGTCATGCCACGATTGGCTTGTTGGGATGGGAGCTTTGTGGTGTATGTAGGAAAATACCAGTTTCTGCTCTAGTTTGTCCAAAAGGGTGTCACATTGTAATAAACCACAGGTTGCTCTGTTTGGAGCCAGTGCCATGCCTTAGAGCAGTCTGACTTGGCCAGTGTCTCTGACACCCTTTGGTGATACACACTGTGTTTTCCCCTCCTGTGAGGAAGATGTTTTTAGGGGTCTTCAGGCTATAGATTTGCATGTAATCCCTATGGGGGGTGGGCTGATAACTGCAACATCTGTAGGGTTTGCTGAACAATGTGTTGAACCCGTATGTTCCTCAGGGCAGGGAAACAGCTGTACCATCTACGTTAGAAACTTGATACCCATTTCTTATGTTTTGTTTTTGTGCACTCACCAGTTTCAAGCATTATTTTGTATTTGGGTTCTTAAGAGAGTTTCAGGTCTCCTCTATGACATTAGCTTTTCCTCCCTCTGAACCGAGGCGTTCCTCTGTAATTTCTGTAGTTCGGTTCCTTAAATCTTAGCTAAACTTCCTGCAGATGGACTTTCTGGGAAGTTCTGCATCTTCCTCATGCGCTTTCTTCTACAGTCTTGCTCAGAGGCCTCACTTCCTAAGGAAAGCCATCGGTCCACTCTTACTCATATAGAAAACAGGCTTTAATCAACAGAAGGCATCCCACTCTTGTTTGTACAAGGGTAGGTTAAGCTGATTTTCTCCCTTGTCTGTGGTCTGGCAGAGAGTCTGTGCTGATGAATGTCTGCTCACTTGTATTGTGAGACACTGGGGGGGAAAAACCACCAGGCACTGAAAAATCAAGTAGAATTAATGTGTTGTCTGTATTTCTGTCCAGATTTGGTGGAAACAGTAGCATGTGCAGGTGCTTGGTTATGAGCACAGAACTGGTAAGAAGCTTTCAGCATCCTCTTGCCTTCAGGCTGCTCCCTGCTGCATGTGGTTCTGGTAAATAAAGCCCTGTACTGGAGGGAGGAAGGATTTCAGGAAAGGCTGGCTGGATACAGCTTTACTTTCATGAAGTCAGGCAGGTACCAAGCACACAATGCTCTTTGCTTTAACAAGACTGGTTTTTCCTGGGTGAAAACCACCCGTGTGGCTGCTGAGGACTGTACCGACTGGCACGGCTGTTTTCTGAACTGTTGGTATTTCTGCCTGAAGGCTCCCAGCTGTACTTCAGCCTTGCTTGCTACTTCCAAAAGCATGGGTAAGATTGCTAGAGCAGTAACGAAAGCACTTGAGTTTGTTCCTTACTTCTGTGGTCACGTCTGTTGTGTGTGCGTATGGGGCTTGGTTGGTTTTTGCTATAGGTCAGTGTTTTGTTTGCTTGTTTATTTCTAAGTCAGTACTGGTTTTAGATCCAGCAGCTTTAGGTATCCAGAGCATGTTAGCCTAAAAACTCACATCAACACAGGTATACGGATTGGCAGCAAAAAAACCTGATTCCCCCGCTCCCACTGTGCGCGTAAATCATGAATTGAGGCGAAGAAACATTTTCCTCTCTCCTGTTTTTCCCTCTAATTTTCTTTAAGATGTTCATGTTCCTTAACTGCACTGCTGAAGTGGTTGAGAGTTGAAATTTGACGTGGAAATTGCCTCCATTAAGTAACTCGGTGTTCTGACTGAGACAGAATCTCATAGGAAGGGGGATATCTGACTCCTCATCCAAGTAAAAAGTGACAGGACAAAAGGAAACAGCCTCAAACAGCACCGGGGGTGTTTAGACTGGATATTAGGAACAGTTTCTTCACCAAAAGGGATGTCAAGCATTGGAACGGGCTGCCCAGGGTGGTGGTGGAGTCCCCATCCCTGGAAGTACTTAAAAGACATGTAGATGTGGCACTTAGACATGGTTTAGTGGGGGACTTGGCAGTGCTGGGTTGGCGGTTGGACTTGATGATCTTAAAGGCCTTTTTCAACCTAAACAATCTGATGAACAGCTGTCATCTTACCGAAAACCCTTTTCAATTAAAGTAAGCCAGAGGTCATGCCTGGTTCCAAAAAGTGGTGCTGTTCCCCCATTCAGTTACAATAAACTGGCTTCGAAGCCTGCAAAAGTTTTATCAATTCTGGCCATGGGGGGTGGAGGGACCCTTAAAATTCCAGCATGTGCCCTGAGTCAGATAGCCAGAAGACTCACACTGACACGCTAATCCTGCACAGCAGTTGGTTGCGGTTCCTGCATCCAGCCCTTTCCAATCCGTAGCTCTTATCTCTTGCTGGCAGTAAGCAACACGAGGGAGAGGATGGCTCTGCGAGGAATGAGGGCTCCATTTTTGCTCTTTGTTGCCCAAGTTGTTTCAGGGTATTTAGGTAAATCAGTGATTGCCTGAGGTAGCTGGATCTTGGGAATCATGCTTGTCTTAAAATAACTCCAGCTTTTTAAAACCTCCTTTCCCTGTGATGAGAAGGAGTCTTTGTAATAAATGTTACTGCAGTGTGCTGCCTCTGTAGGATCTGGAGAAACCTGGATGTGAAGGAGAGGCAGACGTTAGAAGTGGTGGGTTGGACTGCTCTGAGAGCCCCTGCCTGGGCTGTTGTGCACAGGAGCCTCCGAGACCTGAGCGACAGAGGCGATGCTGTGCACTAAGGGAATGATTCATTCCTCTACCATCTATGTGCTGGTGCTCTGTTTGAAACTGCACAGCACCCAGAGGCATAATATCATGTATCCTCCTGAACACCTTGTTAGGGAGAGGAAAGGCAGATGTAGGATGTTCCGGGTTTCTGTTTCTCTCCATTATTGCATGGAGGATGTAAGTATTTAATGCAGTTAGATGCAGTTCAGAGGTCTGGATGCCTGAATGCCCCTTGGTTTACCTCTGCTGATACCTCAGCTGCGTCACTTGCCTCAAGTTTGAATGTTTTTGTTACAAAGAGTAACGTTTATTGTTTCCATGCTAATGACAGCGCTATGATTATCTGAAAACTCTCCCTATGCACTTGGATGATAAAGGTCCAGGTCTTTCTTCTCCAGAGCAGAAGCTCTGAGAGGGAGAAGGGAAAACAGGAACTTTTAAGCTTCGGCAAAAGATGGGGCACTCCACATGCTGGCATATGACCCTTTCTGTTATCCACACTGAAACTGTCCTTAACTGGACTTGTGGAGGATGGAGGTTGGCATCCTGCAAAGAGGATGGGAGGCACTTGCCCAACAAGCAGTGGCCCCCTGTACGCTGGGATTAGGAGCTGTATATAAATTGTTGCAGCCTACCATTCAATCTAATTTCTGAAGTGCTGTATCATCACCTTTGTCAAAGTCAAATCCTGTGGGTGAGCAAGCAGGCAGACCTCTGCAAGGCCGGCGCTACGGATTTCATCTAACCTTGTGATAATACATAACTTTGACACATCCACCAGTGCTAACTTTCATTTATTGGTTCCCTTTGCAGAGTCCCACTTGTGAAGCTGTCTGTGCTGTGCTGAGGGCAAGCGGGACAACTTGTTAGAAGCAGATGTGGTTTTGGTAAGTAGCACACTGAGCTTCTCTTGTGGACACTGAGATAAAAACTAAAAGCCTCCCTGGCTGGAGGAGGGTTACAGAGAGTCATATTTGAACGTAAAGGTTTGGAAACTGAGGAGCCTGGCTCTGTCGCAGCTGAAGCTGCTCACTGTGTTCAGTTGGACACAGCTGCACTAAGCTATTGTGAAAAGTATGACTTATTTGTTAATGCAATGACAGCTGTAGCAGAAAGTGTTACAGAAAGCAGTTCCTTGCCGTATAGCATTGAACTTCAAGGAGATTTTTTTTTTTTTCCAAAGGTCTTATGCATGAAGCTATTTAAATGGTAGCAGGAACTTACTTGCCTGTGGTAGCTAGAGATGTTGTATAACAGCAGAACTCTTGCTCTCAATGCCTGTCTTCATCATATGAAGATGTATTCCAGAGAGGCTGGTGAAACTTATTTTTGGATAGCTTGCATTTATCCTTTTGTAATTATTTCTTGCTGATGATTTTAATAGCTTAAAAAGTCTTATTTGTCTAAATGAAACTGCAGTTATGCTATTAATGCTTTTTTTCTGTAATTTATAGTGTATAATAGTGAATTGCAGGCATCCTTTTACCATTGTTTTGTTTCCTTTAGTATTTAGAAATGAACTTGGCAGGAAACACCTAGCCAGGCTTAGCAAAGAGACTGCTTAGCCCTCTCATGCAAGGTGAGTTCAGCTATGTGGTATGACTCCCTCAATGTTTTCTCTCTCCTTGTATTAGTACAGGGCATGTGTGTAGTAAATAACATCATAGGTGAAACAACACCTGAACTTCCAATTCCAGGGGTATGGAGGGGAATCGATTGTTTTCAGGACTCATAATACACAGTGTTTATAGTATAGAAGTTAAATGAGGTATTTATTTAAAAGCATATTGACCACGTGTCCCCTGAAATTGAGCACAACTAGGAACCTGTATTACTCAGATTAATTAAATCAGCATTTCAGTTACTATAAAATTGGTCTTGGTTTGTGATGGTGCTGCTTTAACTCCTGGCTGGCAGTGTAGCAGAGCAGATTGCAGCTCCCTGACCTCTGCCTCCAGCGAAGCACAGCAGCTTGTCACATGAGGGAGAGGTTTTGGCCTGAGCCTCGAACCATCTATGCAGTGGTTTCTGAGACAAATCTGGCAACAGACCAGAGCCTGGGCATTAAAACAGACTTGTGTGCAGTTACTGAATGAAGCATCGTGCTGGGAGTCAAATGAGTATTCTCCCTGCTGCTCCCCGAGGGGGTGAGCACTGTGAGGAAAACCAGAGATACTGAAATCCCCATCAGAACTTACCACTCTGGAGATGAGTTAGGTGGAGAGTGTTTTAACAGCACTATACCACGTACGTGCAAGCAGTGGTTGTCAGAAAAACAGGCAAGCAGTCAGAAGATTGAGGGCAGCTTCATTTGCGATCATTCATGTGCCAATAATTATTAACACGAGTAGAATGAGCAAACCATAAAACTTACTGCAGTGACTGGGAAAGTACCGCGCTCCATAAATAATGAAATGAGCAACAGTCGAGAATTTAAAATAGGGTCAATAACTTTGCTTTTAAGCTCAACTAGTAATCGATTTGGAACAATTTAGTTGTCTTGGATGTCTTGCTATCCAGAAGCATTATAGCCTGCCCCTTCCAACGTGCAGGGCAGTCACAGAGACATTTGATTTAGCCCAGATGAAAAGGCAGAGGTAAGAAGGTGGGAACAGAGGTAAATCCTGCAGCTGAAGATGCTGAAGATCATTTTCTTCCTACCTGCTTTAGGAGATGTTTATCCTATTCCCTCCTTTCTGCTAGACACTAAGTCATCTGCTGGTGTCCCCTCACGAAACAGGAAAGGAAATCTCTAGTTTTAGGATGGAAACATCTTAAACCAATGGCAAAATACTAAGTAAAACTGGCTGCCATTTAACACACCTCCTTTTAGAAACACACACACACACACAAAGAGTAACATCTAAAAGAATATGGGTCCAAACTTAGATTAGAAAATTCAAATCTGAATAGTCATTTAATAAAATATCAGGGATGAAAATCTAGTAAAATACTTCGGTTTATCAACTGTGGCATAGAGCCACAGTTTTATGGTTGGGGAATATGAAGTTTAATTTATGGTATTTACAGTTCTGGCTTAGCCTAAGGAGGAAATGATACCGAATCAAAAACTTCTAATGCTACCAGTAGTATAGTGAGAGGGAGGTACACAGATACGCTGTGTACCTCCCACAAAGCTTGTGTATTACCTTGGCTGGGTAAAGACTGCAGTGTTCAGGTATTAGCTATGCTGGGTTATAGATGCTGTTAGTGATTCTTTGCCACGTCAGATACTTTGAGCTACGTATTCGTTCAGAAAAGCCAGTGGAAATTATTTTTATTAATATTTTATTAATGATAAATATTGAAATTAGACATGCACAAGATACTACTATTAGAAAGGTCTGAATTATTCAGATGTCTGAATTGCTTTCAGACATGTCCTTGGCCTCTGGTCTATAAGCATGTTCTGAAAGCGTTTTAAGTTTCGTCAGTTAATAGACATGGGTATGAAGCTCATAGGGTTTTTTAATAAACCTCTACAGGGATCAGTATAGTTTCTTGTGTGGTGAAAGGAAATCCAGCCTTTTACTCATTTAATAACAATTTATTACAATAAAAGTCTGTCTGATAGCTTAGTTCTCCTCTATGTTGGGTAAAACTACAAATGCTCAGAGCAGGGTTTATGTTACAGGCTTGTTCACTCTGCTGCCTGCTCTGAAATACACTGGCACATGCTCCAGAAAAGAAACTTACTAGATTTTATTAGAGGGATATATAAACACTTCTCCAAAATGCTGCAATGTTCTGACACAAAGCTGAAGGTATGAAAACATCTGTATGTACTTTGTAGTTTCAGAAGCCCTTCAGCTCTTTCTGCCAGAAACACCAACCACCACTTCCAGGTACTGGCACTTGAGTCCTACAAACTGTTTCCTAAACAGGTAATGATGTTTTCAGGGAAGCTTGTCACCATGAACCTGGTCCTCATGAGTCAGCTGCTAGGGTGGGGAAGTCCCGTCCTACCTGTGAAGCACTGTTTGCCTGCAAATGGGATTGATTTCCTCTGCAAATATTTCCCTGTGATCAGGTTACTGGATTGGAGTCCCTGTTTCCCCCAGTGTATAAAGCAAATACATAAGGCTTAACATCTTTGTCATGATTATGTTTTCAAAGGCTATTTACAAAAAAATCTGTAACTTTGGCTGACCTTAGTACAACGTCATCGGGTGAAGCTGTAGGAACAGTTGGTTTCTGTGCACAGTCTTTATTTTGGCTGGCAGTCTGTTAACTCCGATAAGTGGGTAAGCTCATGCCAGGCAAAGTCAGGAGTATCATGAGATTCTGCTTTGTCTGTACTGAGAAAGTAGCTTGAGAAACAGCCTTGAAGGCTAATAAACAAAAAACCACACACCAGAATTCGGGGCCGAACAGTTGTGATTCTTGAGGAGTCTGACAAAAGGACCCTGTCAGGTGGTGTTGAATTCACCACTCTCCCTCCTCTAGATGTGGAGCTGTCCTGCTTTAGCAAGAATGGTGCTCCAGCTCTGTAAGAGCTGCCTGGAACACAGCAGTGTGCTGCTGCTTTCCCTGACCTCTCAAGGGAAAAGAAAGAAAAACAGCTCTTGTTTCTCATGAATGTGTGTTCAAGCCTCCTTGAGCAACAGCAGAATGACACTGGGAATTAGTGTCACTCCTGCCCAAAGGGCATACAACAGCCATGACACAAGATGCGGTGGTGGTTGTGTGGTGCCTCTTTGGGTGTTTTGGGGGTTTTATTTTCTTTACCAGCAGCAGTCACTGCAGTTAAACAGTATTTGTTGACAGAGTCAGGAAAAGAGCACTGCATTGTCAGTTGGAAAGAAATGATTATTCTTACTGTTCTCCCCAAGACCTTTGCATTCCTAGATGGCTTACATCATGTACTGGGAACTGCATGCAGAGGCAGTTTGAATTCAGGTCAAGCTTTGCCTATTTCTAGTAGATGTATGTTACTGATAAAAACACTTTTCACACACCATGCAAACATTTATTAAAGTTGCTTCTACAAGCATCTGTACTGAAATTATCTTTCCTCTGAGCTCACTGCAAATGGTAGGCTATTTATTGTGCTTATATGAAACACTGTTTTGACAGATTTCTTCAGAAGTAAAGCAGCACAAAAGAAGACATTCTGCTCTTTGAAAACAACTGGAACCACAGACAAGAAGCAGCAACACTGTGCACTGAACAAGGGCACCTTTTCCAGGTTATCAAAACATGCTGTTGAACTGAATTTTGCAGCTGCATTTTCAAATGTACCATGGGATGCATCAAATCCAAGGCTGCCTTTCAAGGTTCAAATGCTATCCAGGATGAACAGATCAGGGAAGGTAATGAAGGATGCACTGGAGAGAAATCATCCCTGATAGCAGTGAAGGTGGATGAGAAAGGTCCATCAAGCACTATAGTGCTAGACTATGCACACCGTCTCTCCCGTGAGATCCTTGATCAGGCGGTAAAACAGTGGGCAGTGACTGAAAGCAAATATAGCGACATCCCTTATATTGAAAGTGATGTGCCCTGAGCCCTGACTGGCAAGGTCTATCCTCACCGTGAGTGTCCTGTCTGTGAAGCAGTTTGTATTTGGTACTAGTGCAAATAAAGTAAAATCAGCTGTGATTTGAGCATAATGCCACTATATGAATGTGTTTGCAAGAAGAGGCCAAAAAAAAATTGCCTTTTCATCTATATTGCTAAGGAATTAATTGGATTACAGTACAATCTATTAAGCAAGTGTCATTTGTCGTCAGCCGTATGTTGAGTATGTTCTGTCTTTGTACGTGTCAAATGTGATCAGAAATAGTGTTAAAAGGATGAGAGGAATGGGGCTGCCCTGCAACTGTACAAGCACTGCCTCAAAGGCCCCAGAGATGCTTAACAACAAAGTGTGGATTATTTTTGTGTACTGCAAAAAAAATCAGTGGCCTGGTTGTAGGTGAAAAGAGGGGAACTCTCCATGCTTGGTAAATTTGTCCGCGTTTTGCTGAAGTGAAACCAAGGTCTGCATGTAGCAAAAGTAACTGCTGTCATAAATTTTACCTTGATTCTTTGACCTGGCTAAATCTGTAAACCAGAAAATAATGAAAGTGATGAGAAGCATTTTATAAACCCCAGCAGTATTCAGGGACCCATATGGATTATGGTACTAATCAACTTCTGTTCTTAAGTGAAACCGTGAGGAACATGACTGTGTTGACAAACAGTGCATTATAATTAACAGATGCTCTGGCTTCTGTAAATGGCATGAAGGCTATTCTCTAAAATCCTACAGTAAGGTAGTTTAATGACATCTGATCACTGTGTTCAGACCAAAGCTGTTTCGATTTTTGGTTTGGTTTTGTTTTTATGTTCGGGTGCTGTTTTTTAGGGGGGGATTGGTTTTAGTTTTTTACTGCAACCCACATAGGTGTGCAAAAACTACTGATGCAAACTAGTGAAAAGAACCTTCAACAGTGTGACAGTATTTTAGGACTGTATGTTTCATGGGACCTATGGCTGATTTACACTAAAATTTCACACAAAGGTAATGCCCTTGGCACAGTACCTTCCTTCAGCTTCTGTAGGCTCATCCTGACCCGGTGGTAAAACTGCATATGGTGATGCAAATACAAGCTACAGAAACCCAAAGCCTGAGCGATGCACTGAATTTGTAAATAAGCCTTAGGCCCAAAGCTTAAGGGGCTCAGTTCTTTACCAATTTTATGTAGCCTGCCTCCACACACCGCACCCTGATTCTCCAGGACTTGCAGCCTGAACTACAGTACTTGTAACTAGCATTTGAGATATGAAGAAAGGGAGGCGTTAATCACTGTCATCTTAAAGCTACAGTTTTGCTGACATTTTATACAAAGTGAATGCCTTGTAAAAGCTTGGGGTTTAGCACCAGTTTGGTTTTTTTTCTGTTACGGCCAGTTTAAAAGACATAGGTTTGGGTTTTTTCCTAGATCAAACTGTTTTCCATTTTATGTTTTTGTTATACAGAAAAATGCTTTCCATACTGGCAAACACTGTTACTATTTTTAAAACATACACATAGTTCTAGTAAATTATATAAAGCATGATTTTTCAAGCAGCGGGAAGCAAGCAGAAAGAGGACCATGTAAGTTGTTATTTGCAGCCTGCCTTAAGTCTGAGAATAAGCTATGAATTGAGCTGTTTTGAAAACTCGGCCACACAAACTTAATTACCTTAAATCCACCTGTATGGGAAGGTGGTTTTATCAAGAGTAAAGGGTGAAAAATGGTTCTTTGTAACACAGCACAAGACTGTATTAATTCACAGTGACCAGACTAGACTCTGCTATTAAGACTCTTCTCAGGCTTTTGCTGAAAAGAAGGGGGACAAAATCTGCTTATGTTGCATTGTTTTCTTCTTTGAAGTAATGAATCTGTGAAGCCATATGTAAAGTGGGACCAAGGCCCATTTAAATTCTACTGCCTACAGTGATGTACCTTGAAGTTCTAAAGCATGTAAAACATTAGACCATACCCTGCATTTGCTCAGTCTAAAGAAACGTCCATGCTATATACTAGTATGACCAGATCAGCACATACATTAATTTGATATTGCTTAACCACAGTATTAAAAAAGATTCCTATTCACATTATAGCTAAAATAAAGCTTTATTACAAAAAAGCGAAACCTTTCTGTAACATTAGTCTTTACTCAAAGATATTAACACTGTCAAAGACAGTAATTAAAGAAAAAATAGCAAAGACACCCCAAATCAAACAAAAGACAAACATCCCCCCAAAAAAACCCACAAAAACAAGGGGGAAAAAAGAACCCCCCCCAAAAGCTCCAGAGACATTATTTGCCAGATAGGTGACTAGCAGATAGATAGAAAACTGCACTCACTTTAAGACTGCATTTAGGTAGATCTGTCTTGACCCTTGTACAAGTAACCTTGGTGGCTGTCAGGGGGAGTTTGGTGTTGCAATGTCTCAAATCCTTTCTCTGCATCTAACCTTAGCATCTGACACTCTTCTGGGTGTCAGAATATCAGATGTGCTTTTGAAAGCAGCTTCTCCATTGTCAGGCTGCCACTGCATGGTCCAACAGCAGGCAGAATTATAAGATGTAATAGTCTGAAGTTATATCGTGGCATCCATATGGATAAATACTCAAAATTCCCCCAAAGGAGAAAGTCACCTAGGTATAATTAAACATACTTCACAGTGTGATTCCATTTGGAGTACTTGCTGTGTGGGACACCTTTGCTGCTTCCTCAGAAAGTCATCATAACACGATAGTAACTGGATCACCCACTGTCCAACCAGTTACCTACCTGCAACCACAAAGCTTGCCTTCTCTCATTAATGCTGGAAGATTACAGCAGCTTCAATATGGCCTGAAGTGCAATTCCAGCTGCTTTGTGATGCTTTCTAGGACACTGGAACTTCAGGGAAAGCATGGAGCAAATGGAAGGCAAACAAGCTTAGAAACAACAGGGAGACAACTTCTCACCAGGAAAATAATCTCTTTTACAAGACACTGTCCTTAATAAATAATGCACTTACCCTTAATAAAATAAAAACATAAACAAAAGCTGTTCAATACTACAGTCTGGTGAGGAATTGAAGGAGACTTCTTTCCAGAATTACGCTGTGTTTCTAATAGGCACAATACTAATGTATAATAAAAATCAAGATGGCTTTACCTAAATAAAATTACATCTCTTATTAGATTACTCTAAACTGTGCCACTTGTAGTGGCTTTCCAGCTAAGTTGCCACTGATTCTTTGACTTGATTTTGTGTTATAAAGGCACTCCAGTATGGGACTGGCATACTCCACAAAACCATTTACTTCTATTTAGGAGTTAAAAATACACTTGCTTTATATTTTCTCCAGGAAACATAAATGTAGTCTGAGTGGATACCATGTGACTGACTTGATATTCTAATAATAATTCAAAACATATTAACTACAGCACAACTTCATAAAATTGACATTTCTGGAGTAAGACACACCAGTAGTCCCAAATAAAACACAGTACAATCTATTTTTTACAATATCTTTTGTGGAAAATATTTTCTTGTGGACCAAATAAAATTGAACTTACAATCTGTTTGTATGACTTTTATTTTATAGAAATACACAGACTGGACAGGATCTTGCTACCGTGAGTTTGGGATAATTTCTGTTCACATAAATTTTGGAAGCAACTGACCATGCAAGTCAAAGTTTATTGATTCAGAAGTACTCTTGCTAAAGCATCTTAAGTCCTTTTCAGTCAGAGAGGGCACAATCCCTACTCCCTGAAAATTACCATGTTTTTCATTAAATAGTTGCTGAAGATTGCTCCTTTTGCACAAAAATAATGGAATGAACCAATTTAAAATAAAAATAACCACCTCCTTGGATGGATAAGGAGCTGCTGAGGAAAATTCAAAGGAAAAAAGAGGCTTATAAAAGGTGGAAGCAAGGACAGGCAGCCTGGGAAGAATACAGGGATGTTGTCCAGGAAGGTAGGGACCAGGTTAGGAAAGCGAAGGCCCAGTTAGAATTGAACTTGGCTAGGGATGTTAAGGGTAACAGGAAGGGATTCTATAGGTACGTATCGAGTAAAAGACAGACTAGGGACAACGTAGGCCCCCTCCGGAAGATATCGGGAGAACTGGCTACCAGGGATTTGGAGAAGGCTGAGGTTCTGAATGACTTCTTTGCCTCGTTCTTCACTGGCAAAGGCTCTGACTGCACCACCCAAGTCTTGGAAGGCGGACACAGGGACTGTGAGAATGAAGACCTTAGGCCCGCTGTAGGAGGGGATCTGGTTTGAGACCATCTTAAAAACCTGAACGTGCACAAGTCCATGGGACCTGATGAAATCCATCCACGGGTCCTGAAGGAGCTGGCGAATGAAGTTGCTGAGCCACTGGCTTAGCATGATTTGAAAAATCATGGCAGTCGTTCCCAACGACTGGAAAAAGGGAAACATAACCCCCATTTTCAAGAAGGGATGACCTGGGGAATTACAGACCAGGTATCCCTCAGGGATCGGTGTGCTGATGACACCAAGCTGTGTGGTTCAGTTGATACGCTGGAGGGAAGGAATGGCATCCAGAGGGACCTCGACACACTTGTGAGGTGGGCTGATGCCAACCTGATGAAGTTTAACCATGCCAAGTGCAAGGGCCTACACCTGGGTTGGAGCAATCCCAGGCACAGCTACAGGTTGGGCAGAGAAGAGATTCAGAGCAGCCCTGCAGAGAAGGACTTGGGGGTGTTGGTCGATGAGAAAATGAACATGAGCCGGCTGCAGTGTGCGCTCGCAGCCCAGAAAGCAACCGTATCCTGGGCTGCATCAAGAGGAGCGTGACCAGCAGGTCGAGGGAGATGATCCTGCCCCTCTGCTCTGCTCTCGTGAGACCTCACTTGGAGCATTGTGTGCAGTTCTGGTGTCCTCAACATCAAAAGGACATGGAACTGTTGGAACAAGTCCAGAGGAGGCCACGAGGATGATCAGGGGACTGGAGCACCTCCTGTATGGAGACAGGCTGAGAAAGTTGGGGCTGTTCAGCCTGGAGAAGAGAAGGCTGCGTGGAGACCTCATAGCAGCCTTCCAGTATCTGAAGGGGGGCTTATAGGGATGCTGGGGAGGGACTCTTCATCAGGGACTGTAGTGACAGGACAAGGGGTAACGGGTTCAAACTGAAACAGGAGAAGTTTAGATTGGATCTAAGGAAGAAATTCTTTACTGTGAGGGTGGTGAGGCACTGGAATGGGTTGCCCAGGGAGGTTGTGAATGCTCCATCCCTGGTGGTGTTCAAGGCCAGGTTGGACAGAGCCTTGGGTGGCATGGTTTAGTGTGAGGTGTCCCTGCCCATGGCAGGGGGCTTGGAACTGGATGATCTTAAGGTCCTTTCCAACCCTAACTATTCTATGATTCTAGGATTCTATGACTATTTAAGAATCTAAAGCATACAAAAATTTCAAAAAATAAGCAGGGAAGATTTAAATTTCTTACAGATCAGAATGAGGTAGAAATTCAAGTCTTATTTTCAGAATTATCCTAAAAGTATTAATGAAATCTCTTAACTACTTTTGAAACTAAGTCAAGGACTGTCTCATAACCAATACATACATGGTAAGATTAACTTGCAGGTGAAATTTGGACAGTTTTATCTAGTGACAAATCAAGGTGCCATTTTTTCATGATTTTGCTCTCCATTTTGCTCACCTCTAGTTCTTTGAAAGTCACTTTAGTAGTTCACCCTGATGCCTGAATTTCCTGGGCTTTGTTTGCAAGCAACAGCTTCTAGGAGGGAAGGAGCCTTAAGCCATTGTAGACCCATACTGTCAATAATAAACTCTGCCCAATGTTGAAAACTCTGTAATAGTAGTGCTGGAGCTCTGACTTTTTGATTCTCCAGTGCTGATTACTGACAGAATTTTTCTGTTATTGTTACAGGGACAGAAGTTTTCTCCCTTTAGTCTCAGTGGTTCACCTTCATAGAAGCCAAAATTTGGTTTTGTGACCTGCCTATAACTGTAGAAACAAGTAGGAAAAGATGCTGATACAAGATTTGATTAACCATGCAGTCTTAATGTTGAAGAAAGACTAATAGTTATGTGCTGCTGCAAACACTATGGAAAAAGTAATATTACCCCCCCAAAAGATTATACTTTCATCAAGGAGCTCTGATTATGCCATGCAACCAAGTATTAGTATCAGAACCAAGCAACCTTTAATGCACACACAACAACCTTAATCTGTTTTTTGATGTATATTTAAATTTTGATCCCAACAAATACATTCATTAGGATATGTTGTCTTAAAAAATGTATACAATCCATGTACAGCAGATATTTCACATTTTCCCCTATTCGTGATCTTCAGTACATATTCCTACATTCCCTTTACTTTTCACAGGTTTTCCACCCAGCAGATGGGATGTTCATGGGCACAAGCAAATGGGAACCCAGACTAGTGGTATAAACTCCGGCCTGCAGTATTAGGGCTGGGCTGACCTCTACCACTAAAATCATTCAACAATCACTAACATCAATGCTTGGTGTTCAGAGGAAGGTCTGAGACAGTTATTTCTTCACCCCTGTAAGACCAGGAACAACTAGCTATTTTTTAAATCATGAAAAACTAACTGTGCAGTTCAACTTAATAGCTTTTTTTAAAGGTCTTTCTTACAACAAACAGAAGTGTGCTCTAGGCTCTGACAATATTATGACATTTGAAACAATGTCTACATCACATAGCAAAACTGAATACTGACCAAATATTATATCAACAGAACCATTTCTCTCAGACTAATAATGTGTCAGTCTGACCCTTTATTTAAAAGGCTACTTAATACCATGGATTTGTCGTGTCCTGCATTTTCCTTTGTAGCTCTGTTTTAAAGCTTTACATATATTTTATTTTCATCGTATAAATAATAAGCTGGGGCACAACCCAAACTTAACAGATCAGTGACGGAGCCAAGAACACAAATTTCTCCTAACTTCTGGCTTATTAGGGTCATCCCTTAAGTCTGCTCTGTCCCCCAAAGGTTCCTCCTAAACTAAGAGTTGATGTAAAAAATTAAATTTTAATTGTTGCATAAAGCAGTAAAAATAACAATTTGCCTTTTCCCTTTATTAACCAGAGGTTATTTGCCATTATGGCAGCGTAACAAAAGAAAATGTTCTTGAAAGCAAAAAATTACTTACGAATCTCAGGCTACCTGGGTCTTACCAAACTTTATCACAATACTATTAATTTTTGTATCATGGATTTAAGCAGATGTTAAGTCAATAGGCTTGATCTTTATAGCTTGAGATCGTTGCTTCCCAATGGCTTAAAACAATCGTCCACAAACTCATCACTGACTTCTTCTAGAGCAGCTGGCTTCCATCTGGGGGATTGGTCCCTGTCAATCAGCACTGTCAGGTGGAATACAAAACCACAAAAGTTACTTGTAAGCTTTCTCTAATTAAGATGACTTTAGATTGCATCCAGATAAATAAGTACAGTGAATACATACGGAAGAAAAATCAGTATGTTCTCGAGAAGACAGATTTTTTTGTAATATACATATTTCTACTTAATAAAAAGTCTTGAGTTGTGATCTGCCTGGAAACGTATCCGGGAGTTGCCTGATGATACAAGGAACAGTGGGTAACTTCAGAAGTAGCCCAAGCTTTGACAGAATAGACCTCAAATTAGTGCTTTCTGTTAGACCTACTACTCCTGCCTGACCTAGGCTTTTTCATGTGAAAGTGGAAACAGTATGCATGATTCTCCTTTTGGAAAAGGGCTTTCACATCTGATTGTAGAATATAGGAGATGACTCAAAGGAGGTGTCTAATGCCTAAAGCTAATTTAAACACATCATATAAACTAATAATGAAAAATAACTAATGAGGAAAGAGTAAAGCAGAGTATCTTTGTGGGCAAATACAAGAATATTTATATGTACATACCGACAGATACTGCAGACCTATGTAAATTTAACTATGGATATTTGTATAAGCTTAGTATGTGTACTTCACCTGTGTACTGGTACATTACTGAAGACAAAATTATCAGTGAATGAATTTCATGTATAGCAAGAAAATACAAAACGCATTCCTTGTACTGCGGAAATGTTGAAGGCATGTCAGCAAGAACAGCTGCATTAGTAAACAGTGGTAAGACAAGAGAGAATTTGTGTATAAAAACTGTCAGTATGAATGGAATTCCAGAGCATCCTTCCAAGCACCTTTCTGGCTCCAAGAAAACCCATAGAGGTGATATTCAAGAATGTGATTTTTTTATAATTTAAAATCAACAGCTATAGCAACTATGGCTTTCTAGGATGCACCCAACATCCCTCCTCAACACACATTCCCTTCAGATGTGTGGTATCAGCAACTGATTTGTAGATGGGGCTGTGTGTGTCCTGGGAGACCTCCTGACCAACACCACCCACAGCATACAAGGAAGGATGGGCAGGAAACACCGCTCAATACTCAATGTGCTGAGAACAGGTGGGTCTGTCTGGTTGGCTGATTTTTCTGATGAAGAGTAGGATGGCTCTAAAGGTATGCAGACAGAAGATACTTACAGAGCCTCCATATTTTGAATAACAGCCGGTGGTTTTGGCAAGTTGTCATATCTTTCTAAACAGATTTTGTGCTTGGTAACTAAACTAAAACCATCTAGGATGTGAAGTGTACAAAGGAGTTGGATTTTAAGTTTAGTGGAAGGAATGCCTACCTAAAGATTGTGTCATATCGGAAGACAGGCATTATGGCTGTTTGTGGTAAAAAACCCAAGTGATTTCAAAATGTCTTTTTAACCTTTCCATCTATAACCAACACTTGGAAAGTGCCTAGAAAATAACTACCATTCAAATAACAGCTGCATTAATTAATATTTCTGAATATAGCTGAAGACAAACAGGCATCACAACCCTTTATCATGCACCTCCAAAGTGAAAGGAGAATCAGAGCCCTGTATCCATTTAACTGCAAACAGAGGACTAAGGACTCCTTGGATACAAATAAAAACTGATTTTTAAAAGAAAACCCCTATATAGATCAAAGCTGTACTTCTACAGGGAGTAGAATCCATGTGGGCAATTCTTTAAAAAATATGTGCTGTAAAAGAGTGATTTTACTAGGTCACTCGCTTGGATAACTTGGTGAAAAGTTACGATCTTACAAGTTAAACACTGTGATGTGAAGCCACTGATTGGTTAGGGTCAAAACATGTAACTGTCCTGAATCAAGTATATTTATTCCACTGGAGTATGACTTATCTAATAATTTTATTCAACTTTGGTTGAAGTTTACAATCTGGCCAAAATAATCTTAATAGTCATCCACAAAAGTCAATATTGACTAGAGATGCTTTAGAAGGAAAAGAAAATAAAAGTCCATGTGCTACAGCTTCAACTCTGAAATACAGTAGGAATTGCTGATAATTCTTCATTCTATAGCATTACTGTGTAATTAAGTTAACCTTTCTGTTTGGATCTGTGGCCAGTTTGGTGGGTAAGTGAATGCTTATTATGTTCTCTCCAATGAAGTTTTTAATATTATATGAGTTAAAATATTGGTTTTCTACTAGTGTCTTGAAAATACTTCCTTTCTGTATTAACATCTATATATTCTGTGTTTCTCCAGCTGAGATCGATCACTACATGAACAGAACCAAAATTCTGAAGACTTCTAAGGCAGGATAAGCACAGTCACAACACTGATATTTCTAAGCACCTGAAATTCTGTTAGTTGCAATGTAATCTCTCTACCTATTCACTGACTGCAGGGGGTTTGTGCGTCCAGGGTTAGGCTCACAGCTGCCAGCTGCTAGCACTGCAGGAGAGGGCAGAAGCCATGCAGAAATAACATCTTTGCAGGATCAGCAATATGTAGAAGGCCTTACAATTCCATTTGAACTGTACATTCCTGCACAAATAGTTAGGCTAATTTAGCAGATTTTTGTCCCCTCAGGCTGCTGAGATTGTAGTCCACCTGGATGTGTTTGAGCACTGACACTAAAAAAGACTGCTTTGCTTATGCAGTAAGAATAGAAAAGCAACATTCTTAGAAAGTATGCAGAGCTATGCATTTCTTAATTTACGTATTATCCTATAAATCAAGGTGAAAATTGATACCTAAAGTGTTCAAAGACCGCATTTACCATTATACGGAAAAATGTTGCTGAAATACGATCTGTATAGTTTATGCTTTAGAAGGTTTGGCTTTTCTTTAGTAGCCCAAATCACAAATATCAGAGAGGAATACTGCTTGCCAGCCTATTTTCAGTCTGGCTGAAAGAAAACTGGATGAAAGAAAAACGAAATTCTGACCTCAGGTCAAAACAGGTTTAAAAAGCTTTTCAACACACTATTTCCTTAGCATGCCTATTAAAATTACAGTTTGAAGCAAATAAAAGCTGTTATTAGAACCTGACCTCTGGCTGCTGAAAAACAACCTCTGAAAACTAAAATCTGATTATTATATTTTAACTTTACTTTGTGCTAGATCCTCTGTGGACAGGGTCAAAAGCTGGCTCTTAAATGCCTGGAATGTAATGCTTTAATTAATAAAAAGCTAGTATTTTATTTCTGATTTTCTTTTTTTTCACTGGTTGATCCAGTAAAGTCTTAATAATCTTACTTCCTATTAAAAATTATGTTCAGTATGTTGGTGGGTTGGTTTTTAATTCCTGATATAGTTGAGCCTTTGCTACATCATTCTGTGTAAAAGAGAATCTTTCCCAACTGCTGTTCTTGCAGTTTCTTTCTTTATGAGCAGTTTGTGTAACTTACTGGACATACTGACAAGTGATTTGCTTTTGTCCTCTACTTCATCACCATATGGTTTAACGACCTTAGGCATTACAAGTGAGAATTTGGCTTGGTGTTCATCTGACTCTCAGACTTTGAGTTTGTCACTTCAAAAGCTTATATAGTGATTTAGAATATATCCTAGGAATAATCTTTGTAAAATATCCTTGCCCCCATTATCAAGACAATGAAAACCATGTACTTCTCAGAAGTATTTGATAAGAACAGAATTCAACAGAATTTACCACACAATGGGGTAAATTCTTCAAAGCATTCTCTGCCAGTAAGAGCTAAAGATTAAAATCAGAAACCTTTTCCATGCTCTACAGACAAATTTTGCATCTCTCACCGTAGGCTTTAATACAGTATTACTAATAGTGAACACTCAAACTGATATCTATTACTCAAGTGTATTTTAAACTACTTTATCAAGACAGATATTAAAAAATGAGGAGGTAATAATATATACTTGAGTTTGAATTCAAAGTCAGATTCCCTCAACCCCAAAGTGTTAGTCATCCAAACGTCTTGTACTGTAAGCTCCTAGGAAAAGGAAGTATTTGTGTATTGTTTCACCTCCTGCTGTACAGTACATAAATAATTACGATAGTTTCTAACAGATGTGACATTGGGTTTGACAAACTGCACAGTGAATCAGCAGTGGAATCAAGGACAAAATCTAAGTCTGTCCCCTAGATGAACTTCCTGAGCCACTGCTCTACTTGTACCATTACCTACCTTGACCGATGCTTTACAATGCTGAAATATTAAAAGTTCACATATATATATTTTGATAGTAAGACACCTCTATATAGATACACTGTGAACATGGGAGTAGCCTCTGTTCTAACAAATTTCCATGTTCTTCAAGTCTTACACCATCTTATAGCAGGTTGAACCAGCTATGTGGCAACACTAAATCTGGACACACAAATGATACCCATAGCTACTCACTACTGCTAGCATTAAATATATTTGACGTTTCTGAAGGAACTGGTGAAACCTTTTCATGGTGCTGCATTAGCAGGTGAATAAATAACATTAGGAAACTGAGATTATACAAAGGAAACATGGCTGCTATACTTTGGAAAAAATAATAAGTTTTTGGCCATGCAGGAGTCCAGTAAGTAAAAACTGGAGCAAGCTCTGAAGTTTTCTCTGGGCTGTTGCTGGATGCACTTTTCTTAACCTCCACAGAAGCAACACAACAGCGAGTTTGCATATTATTAAGTTTGAGAAATGCTTCTGGTGTGCGTGCTTACCTGCTCGAACCCCTTCATAGAAGTCAGGGCCTCTCTGAAAGATTAAAAGGAAAAAAAGCTGTAACATGACAGATTCTATTTAGCATATCTTTCCCTATCCCACCTCTGCTTGAAACGCAAGCTCTCAAGATTCAGTTAAATCTCATTTATAACTGTTCTCATATCATCCTACTTGCTCCTTACTTATTAGAGCTCTATGACGTCCTCCTTAAATGCAGCCACAACACTCAAAATCAGTCTGTTGAACTCCGATTATCAGTCAACTTCTATGCAATGCAGCCTTCTCTCTGTTACATGTCAGATTTTTCTAAAGAGTTCTGCATGATGGGGACTGAGGCATGTAGGATCAGAAATTCATCAGAGAGAGGACAGTCATCAGGGATTGTGAGGTATTCTGCACAACTGGAACACTTTGCAGTTAAATAGAACCCTGGAAACATCCAGGATTTTTTTATAAAGGTAAATGTAACATTTAAATCCGTAAGGATACTTCGCTAGCAATGAAGCAACAGGAAAGCTATGGCAAGGACACTGGCAGACATTATACCATATCAGAAATGGATATATTTTCCCTTTTTTTCAAGTATTTACATTATCACAAATAATCAAATACATAAAAATCTTACCTTAAAATGTCACGAAACTAGTAATAAAGGTGCCATGGGGAAGCTTTATGAGGAGTTTGTTCAGATAATTCATTTAGCAACTATGTTCTACTGAAAGGATCATTTCCTTGTATGTTACACAAGTACTCAGGCCTTACTACAAATAGTACTAAAATCTCCTGTTTTCTTTAATAGACTTATCACAGCACTCCTGAAAGGCAGTGATATACAACTATTCCCATCCTGCTAATGGGAACTAAGGACTAAGTAATTTAAATAGGAAATCTCTTTGAGAACACCAAGGGTTTAAGATTACAGTCCAAATGCAAAACTTCCTGTATTACAGCATTACCATAGTTTTCTTTACAAAAGCCCTCTACCATTCCCATTAATGTAGTCTCCTTCAAGCTTCATATAAAGAGATGTAACTGGAAAAAAGGAACAGCCTAACAAATATGCAAAAGACATTGAGAATTAAAACCTATAAATTGTGAGTCCTTGATGTAATCTGTATTTAACTTAGTCTCTGATAAATGTGCTACCCCTCCATTGCTGAAAAGAGACAAGGGGCTCAGCTGCTTGCTTACCATGCACGCTTGGCTCAGTCTGTATTCCATCGTGAATACATCCTGTAAGCTCATGGAAGCACCTTCTCTGAGCTGCCTGAGAGTCAGCTTTAAGGATGTAGGTGACATCTTGTTAATAGTCTGGGGAAGACAACAACAATTACTCTTATTCTCTTCAATTCAGACACATTTGCAAGTCTTTGTTGCATTTTAAACTATGTGAAGTAAATTATGGCACTGAGCTCACTTATTTTATACTTATTCCTCCTGCTCCCTCCCACCATGCTGTCAAACTAAAACAGCTTACTTGCATAAACTTTTATTGGCAAGATCCCTGGGATGTTTGTCACCACTTGTGGAAAGCCTAGAACTCCTAAGATCACATCATTTATGATCAAATTACTACTAGTAGCCTGGGAATCTTATGCAGCTTGAAAGCCATTTCCAAACAGATTTTTTTTGAGAAGTGAAGGTGTGTGACAAGCAATGTTACTCCGTTTTCTAATATCATATACATATAGTCTTAAGTGCTCTTACAAGTTACTGAAGTTGTAGCTGATATTGCACAGAATTTAAGTTTTATTTGGTACAACAGGGTAGTAAGGTAATAGTAGCAAGATTAGCAACAAACTTAAAGTGGTTGCTTTAGGATCATCTGCAGAGACTAGACAACGTATGAAGAAAACTGTCAAAGAAAAATATTAAAAGAAATTAAACATAAATGCATATTTATCTAAGCTTTTTGTCTGGGATCAACAGATGCTGCAGTAATTTAGTCCTACATTGCTCTTCTGATAGGAAGCCTGGAGGTCTTGCTTTCCTTCTTCCGACAGTTACAGGCTATAAATATTATGCCACAGACAGGATCTGTTTAAGGCACACAAACAAATGCTGTAACTCTGGCTTTCATGACTATCCTTCAGTTAACAGCATGCCAATAAACAGTAGGGGGAGGTGGGGAGAAAGACAAAAACCTGGTTAAGAAAACAGAAATGAGCTTTAAAGCTTTCAGGCTCGTGGGGGAAAATAGCTATATCTTACTGTTGTCCATCTTTGTTTTCTTACTTCAAACAAGACTCTTTCCCTGTAAATCCAACTACAAGCTCTCTATTATTCACAGTACAATAGACATATCCTACAAATTAGGGCATTTTTACCCCCACTGAAAAGTGGCAGATGGTAAAATTTGCCTCTTTCCTTAATTTTCATTGCAGACATTAGAGTCCTTACCCAGAGACTGAAATGGCAGGTTTCCAGACATCAACATTAACATTTTTTCTGGCTCCCAATTACTCTTCATCCCTTTCCAGACACCAGCTGATACAGCAATGACCCATTTTGCCTGGTTAAGCTGGAAAACACGCAATTGCTATACAAGCAGGAGGCTGTGCAATTGTGTACCTTAAAAGCACTGGTTCTGTTGTTCTGTTACTTGTGTGTTGACCACTGTGCTTAAGAGTGAATCTGGTTTAGAAAGAAGGAATGCTGGCTCAAACTGTAAACATTTCCCGAGTTCTGGAAAAGCTCTCTAACAATGAGCTGCCTTTCAGCAGACAAAGAAATCAGCTACACCTCTAATTACATCACCCTGCAGGTCTCATATGGATAACAACTCTTAACCAGACCCCTTATGTCCTGTAATACACTTTCTGGCTTTACCTTTGAACTGGACCTTTTCTGCTTTGAATTTCACATTCTATCATCTAGATTAGAAAGTTTTTACTCGGACCAGGTGAAATGGTATGCACAGTGCAACCAGATTGTTCCATAGGTGAAATTATAATGGTGAGTTCTTTCTGGTTAGAAAGCATTAAAATGGAGAAGATATGAAATGCACACCTAGTGCATCCAGCAGCTGCCTTATCTTGGCGTATCACTGAGGTTGAAGGTGGAGGAGGCATTGCCATAAATCAAGCTGAAGGAAGAAGAACAAGGGAAGAAAATGGGTAGGTGTAATTGCAGAAAAATGAGTCACCAGTGTATCTATAAATAAATTCTCCGTGAATTGGTGCTAGGGAACAAGCCTGAAAGGAGATAGGATAGGCTAAAGTAGGGAGTACTAAAATGCAATAAGTCTTTGTAGAAGTATTTGACATCTATTCCAGTATTTTGAGACCATACTGATTTCAACATAATGATCCTGAAAGCTCCAAGCTGAATTTGCAATACACCTGAATTCCAGTAAGATACTATCAGAAGGTAAGTGGCACTGACTCAATGGAGTCCCTTACAAGAATTAACAGCTGGAATAGTGGCTGCATCCTTTGTCTCCAAGGCCCATTAAAGCTTCTGATTTGAGCTGCTGAGGGCTCTTGAGGAAAGCTTTCTTTAACTTAAAGAACAATCAGCACAACAAAGCCCTGCCAGAGGTTCAGTGTATCACTTTCCTTGCAATAGATGAAGACACCCATCACTTTCTGAGATAACAAACCATTTGTCTGAACAATGACCAATGGCTCTGGATGAGTTTTGACATAATATGAGAGTCTACCCAAAGTACCACAGGAAAGCTGCTTAAAGACAGATATATCACACTTACTGTCTGTTAAGAGTTTCAGAATCCTTCTTTACTTGAGTTCAATGCTACAAAGATACCATCCTGCTTCATACCTGTAATCTCTGTCACCCACTGCTTCATCCCCACTTAAAATTTCAGGAGCTAGTGTCTGCATCCCAACCTAACTGGCAGATCTGGACAAGGTACCTTGCAATTTTCAGTACTGCACACTATGCTGGAATTCATTCAGTAACAATTAGGCTATAAACTCATGAAATATCAGTGCTCAGAAAGTGTACTGACCTGCCAAAAAAGTTCTCAGAAAGCATAATGTAAAAACAAGTTAAACAACTGACACTTTTCAGGTTTTGACCCCACATGCTTACTTCATCCAATTAGAAGTGATACTTCTGTCACTCAGATCAAAGCTTTTTGGCTCATATAAAGCCTAAAACCAAAATAATGCTAGAAAGTAAACAATTTTTAAAACATGTCAGTATTCCAGCTTTCTACCTATTTGTAACTGGGTTTGAAATGTGATTTAAGTCATGAAGCCACTCTCAAGTAGAATTTTAACATCTTTACAATCTTCTATTAATGCAAACCACGTATCAGATATATGAAGGCCTGCCAAGCAGACATGTTCTGAAAGTAAAAAGCAGAGTATTGTAGATCAAACAGAACAGGATACCAGAGACAGAACAGCCCACAGCATCCTTGGATTATATTAGAACTAGCAGTTCCATTTTGTTAACTCTAAAAGGTATCTGTACATCCAAGGTGTGGCTGTACCAAGGTGTACCTTCAAATTAGGGTATCAGACTTTCAATTAGGGCTTATTCCATAAGCTTACTAATATATATCATAAGAAGTATACATGGAAATAAAGAAAATAAGCATACACATTGCTGTTATTGAATCTTTTGCAGCCTATGTATTTATTACGTGAATGTGCTGTTGCTCCTGTACCCAGACACTAACGTGAAATCTTGGTTTCCTAAAGTGACATAAAGGAAACTACTATCTGTGGAAATATTCTTGGTACTGTGTTACTCCTAATGAGGAAAACTACTTGCTTCACACAAGTCAGCAAACTGCTACCATAGATAATGTCTGATAATCTCAGACTGTCATGGTTTTGCTGTGTTCCCTGCTCTAACCAGTTCTTTGAACTGTGCTCCTCTGAGCAATGTGACAGTGCTCTGTTTGCAGGTGTAAAATGCTCAAGTGCCAGAGTGCAAGCTACTATTCTTCCTCCAGCTACAATTAAGTTTAATTACAGTTCTGCCTCCCTAGTAAAACACAATCTCCAGTTTAACTGGCAAACACTTCCTGGAGAAAGCCAGATTTATACTTTAATCCCTTTTTAACTTTTTTTCACCCACAAATGCCTTTTCCTTCTCTGGCTTTGTGGATCTTTCACAGAAGAAATTAAGTTATCTGATCCTACAAGCTTACTTAATCCTACTGCTTAGCACAGAATGTTTGCTGTTAGAAACTTGTCTGAAACTTAACGTACTTGTTCACACAAATAAGCCTTGAACCTGATAGAAAATGTGGGGTTTAGGGTCTCCCTCCCCAAATTTATGTATAGACAGAACCAATTCTTATTAACAGTCTCATCTCTTGAACAGAACAGGCAACAGACAATTGTTCAGGAACTCCAAGGACAGTCATTCATTTTTGAATCATATGAAAGAAAAAAGCTGCCATAAAGTACTATTAAAGACATGAAATAAACCAAGAAGCAACAAAAGAGGTTTTTTGTTTGTTTGTTTAAAGTAAAAAAAAATGCATAATCATACCCTTGAAGTAGGTGACATAGTTTTAAGTTCTAGATTAAAAATATGAAACAAATATACACTTCTAAACAACCAGGAACAAAGCCATCTTTTTAACAAGGGAGATCTGAGTTACAGGGCTGCAGATAAGGGAATGAGTCAAGCCAGTCAGAGCAAATGTGGCAGAACAAACTAGCTAGTTAACACATTTCAGTAACAAAGTGTTTTCAGACTCCTTGCATGTTTTGTAATAGAAATTGTATTTTGAACAAAACACCTTTTAAAGGCTATATTCCTCTAGGTCTGATTATATTTTGAAGTGCCACAAAATTCTATGAAATTAACTTAGGAAAAGTTATCTTCAACTAATCTTGGGACAGGATGCTTAATGTCAATCACATTACACTATAAAATTATATTACACTGCTCAAATGAAAGTCCAAAGATGATGGGTGTTGTTTTATTACAAGAGTAGGATTTCTTCTGTGAGCTGGAACTAAAATTAAGACAAAGCCTTTGCTAGAGAAATGCTTGTGTTCTATCCAATTGTAAGTAATATTTGAGTAGTTCCAAGCAAAACTTTTGCAAGGCAGTTGAATACGGATACCTCAAAGGAAAAAGAGAAAATATGAACATTACTTATAAATGAATAAAAGCTGCTTCTTGATTTTTGAGGCTGAAGTGTGTATTAAGTGTGTAGTATTACTGCAGACTAAGTAGTGACTAGAACACTCAGAAATGCATTAAAAAGATCAAAAAAACCTTTGTGATAAATTGCTTGCTGTTTACTAAAATGAGACATCTGGAATGGAAGAAAAAGAACAACACTGTTCCGGCACTGATTTATTCCAAACCTTGGCAATAAAATGAGAAGCTATAAAAGGAACCTTAGTCACCAATAGCTCCCTGATCGTGGGAAGGGGAAAAGGAAAGGGAGTGAGTTTGGGTTTTTTACTAGATGACAATTTTATGCAACATATGATGGTATTCACATTCTACAGAGGAATATTCTTGTCTGAGTAGAACTACTGACAGGCCCACAGGACTACATGTGAGAACCTGAGAATCTCAGTCCAATGGCCTATAGATGTTATGTACTATTAGTTATGTTAGTAAGGTGACTAAAGTCAGCCCTGTGGAAAAAACCAGTACAGAACCACACTTAAAACCTCTAACAAAAATAGCATAGATGTTACCTCTAGCTGCTTAATGGCAAAAGGAGAACCATCCTGCTTTAAATTTTTAACAATTTCTTCCATGCTATTTCCTGAAAAAAGACTGAAAGAAAAAGTTAATGAATGAACTGCTTCGACCTTCCTTTTCCCAGTGAAGTACTAGTAACACAAAACTTAGGAACAGAGACTAACAAGCTTACTTGGCTTTTCTTAGCAATGGGTTCCCTGCTGTTCAGTTTTACTTAACTCTTCCTTTACAAACCTGTAGCATTTCAATAAGCCCTACTTACAAACTTCAGTTACTGCCATCAGTCTTATCTGTATTTCTGTAACACATCATGTTTGGTGTCAACATATTTTGTCTCTATGCTGCCATACTTCAAGAGTTTTAGCTGCTTCTTATGCCACATTTCTCCTTCCCTTTCTGAGAACACAGAAGTTCCAAATAGTCATAGAAATGACCTTATACCAATGGGTATGAATGTACTACATATAATTCCCTGTCCAACCAAACAATTATTCTCCTAAATGCCCATCCAATTTCTATAGAAAAATGTTCCTTTTAAAGTGCATCAGGGCAGTTGCTTAATATAATGGTGTATGAATCAGGCAAATATGCTTGAGTATTTAGTATACTGCTGAGTGAAATATTTTATGAGATTCAGATAAAGATCTCTAAAGACAAAAAATTTTAAATTACTAACTTGAATGCCATTTTTATCACCTTATCTGTGGAACACTGATGCTGTTAGTGAATTTAACTTCATGCTCTCTATTCAAAAGGTGAAAAAGAACAAAGATTGCTGAATACCTGTTAATCTTCTCCATATGTTCATCAAGTACAAAATCCTTTTCTTGATCAGCTTTGCTCTATTGAAAAAGCAAATACATATTTTACTTGGTTATTTGAGACCAAAAAGCTTATCAGTACTGAAAAATTTCAATCACTTGTGTTACGAATATATCATAATAAATGAACATTTAATATTCATAACACTGACATTTTTAATGAATTACAATTTCACAGTGTGTATAAATGAACTTATTGCTTATCTTGTAAATGTTAAAGATGTCATCACAATGCAGTGCTTGGTCTGAGCTGCTATATATGCCTATTTGGGTGGTTATCTCGAACACAAGTTTATTCTATTAATATGTTTCTATCAAATACACTAAGAAAGCTAGTGTAGAAACACCTACTAAAAAACTGAGGGTTTTTAAATATTATTATTAAAAATATACAAGCATGCATGTATGTATTTTAAAAAAACAACCAAATAAAACCACCACAAGCAAAACAACACAACCTGCATTTCTCTTCCTTGTCTTTTCGCTGTAGTTCTACAAAATTTTAGTTAGGCAAATAGAGTGTAATAGATCTGTTGGCCTTATGTGGGAAGGTTGTCAAATGTTTCATATCTTTTGGCATTAAGGGATTTAGGACATAAGCAGATTTTTTCACTAACAGCATCTGAAACTGAGAAAGGTTCCCTGTCACTTCAGCTCTGATAACTAAAAATACACTGCTTCCTTTTCCATTCAGTGTCATTTTGTAAAGTAGTATACGGTAACATATAATCACTCTTATTTCACAGCTTTCTATTTTGTCAAAATAAGCTAATACCCATAGTAGTACTGATTATCCCATTTATTTTTCTAATTAATCTTAGCATAGTAACTTAGTAATGCCAAAACAGAAATAACAAGAGTAGACATCGCTCACTTCAGAGCTAAACAACTAGTGAGTAATACTCAGTTTGACTGAATACATGGAATCCTGATTTGATTCCAGAAGTTTTGTTTCCTTTGAAATAAAATTCAAAAATCACACATCTCAACTAAATTAACTAAATAGCCACTGAATAAACTTATTGTAAAGCGAAACCCTTTTCATGCCCATCATTACATGGGCCTTATAAAAACACTAATTATGTATTATCAGTACAGCTACATTCACTTGCAAAATCAAACAGAGAACTATGGGTTTGTTCACTGGGAAAACAGGATCTTTCTCCCATTGGAAATATTGCTTTAAGACTTCAGATGCTTTCCCTACAATATGTCTGCACTCTTGTAATACTTGTCCTATTGATAACTCCTGCACTTATTCAGTCTTTCCATTATCTCAAGTTTACAAACATATAAAATATTTGAGAAACTAAAGGAACAACTTGAGTCTTTAAATTCAGGCTTCAAATCTGGACTGCAGATGGTCTGCATCAAAATAATGCTAAAATTTGTCAACTGCATCAAGCTAGAAAATCATTTTTTCAGGTTTATAAAAAGAAAGTTTCTGGGATGAAAATATAACACCACTTCCAAACGAGCACTGTAGTATTTAATAACTGGCATTATAACTTCTGCAGCCTTTGGATTAGGCCAGTAGTTCCACTCCTGTCATTTGTGTTTGCAGAATCCCTGAATTTTAGGCCAACTCCCTAGACTGCACTTGCTATTGTGAACAACTCCCAGTCTGCTAGTGTCTATCTATTGTGCCTTCTGCACAGGATGCTAGAAATGTAAGGATAAAGGAGGGGGGGTGGAAATGAAGCAGCAATACATTTTCTGCATCATCACGCTCCTGGCTGGAAACTTCCTTACACTCATAGAAAGAGAGTGAAATGATCACAGTAGGAATTTGAGAGGTATCCAAAATGAATAAAAAGTGAAGAAGGACTTCCAAATTTCAATTTTGACCACTGTTGGCGTTAGGGCTACAAATTGGTATTTTATAGTGCAAAGAGTTTGTAAACTCATTTTTTAACCATAAAACAAATGATCTCAGATAAAAAAGAATTCCTGTTTACATATATTTAACAATTCTACTTGATTTTTGGTAACTGATCAGATTTACCTTCATGTGGTAAGAGTTCAGTAAGTCTGCAATATTTTCTGTTGAAGGAGATTTCAGAGCTATCAGGTCTTTCTCTAAGGCAGGTAGCTATTAAAAAGAAGATTTAATTAAAAATAAGTAAACTAAAATGCACTACTTAGAGTATTAGTGCTTTGGTAATAGTATTATATAGTATATATGGACATAAACACACCTTCAACCCCCCCCAAATTCAACAGACATCTCAAAGAAGTACCGACTAAACAATACAAGCAGCCAGATTTCACTTTTCAGTGTTGAACCATACTGATTTAATGATATCTGCTGTGATCAACAAAGAACTCTGCTTCCAAAGCAGAGTCCCAATGCAGTGCTGCAGCTGTAGCAGGTAAAGCCAGCCTACAACAGTCTGAGAGGGAAGGGCAGGAACTTGGCAACCATGCTGTACTCAAAATAGTATCTAGCCAGCTGCACAATGACAGCTATGAGAGTTTACACAGAGAAGGAAAGCAAGTCATTGTTTCTCCTTCACTTATGTCCTTGCAAATTACATTATGACTCCAACTATCAAATATACTGATTTCTGTAATTTGTTACAACCACTGTAAGAACAAATAGGATATCTGTTAAGGAGACTAATTATGACGACATAATAGGTGTTACCTAGATTAAAAACTTTGTGGTTGTATAAATAATCTCTACTTTCAGGCACTGTTGTCTAAATTGTACAATTTCCAAGCACACTCAGTTATGCTCAGTAAATCATGCCAGTAAATCATGCCCTTCAACAGAAGAATCATGAAGACAGCAACATTTGCTCCCTCTTCCAAGCAAAGCTGTCACTAGCTGGCAAGTGTTATAATGACAGATTGAGAGTATCTTATGATCCCCGTTCACAGTTCATGCCCAGCTAATATAATTGCACTTCTGCATATGCTCAAGTAGGTAAAAGTATATTGGTGTGCTACACAATTCAGACTTGTCATTACGGCTGTAGGCTGCACCCTTGCTAGCACTGGTTAGCAACTTACCTTCTCAGATTCAACAAAATGTGTAGCAATGCCAGCTTTCAGTACATCTCTTCCTTTCAGCCGGAATCCTGTTAGTGCAAGGTAGTAGCCAATCTTTCCTGATAGTCTTGGCAAGAAATATCCTCCACCTACATCAGGAAAAAGGCCTGTAATAAACAAAACAAAAATGTGAAGGGAGAAGATCTCGTTCAATCATGCATGTAACTTAGTAGATATTTCTTCTTGTCTCATTTTCATCTCTCTGACTTAGGCACAGCTTTCTCACCCGTTTCCCCTGGACTTGGTCTGACATTTCTCTGCCATCAAAACCCTTTCTGCAAGCAAACTCTTGAACACTTTCGAAACTGTATCCTCTCCACTGGCACATAATTTACAAACGTATACCAAACAATACTGTTAATTCTATTTGCCAACAATTTTTGAGCCATTTTCAAATGCTTGAACAACCGAGGTTGCTCTCAGCAAAAACCAGAAGAATTATGAACTAATTTGTGCAAACTCAAACATGATGCAGCTTTCTCTCTGAAATCTTTTATTACAAGACAAGTGTCAAACAATGATAAAGTGCCGCTTGCACAGCTGAATTTGAACAATTTTGGGGGCTGAGAATTCATTAAGAGATCAACAATATTGCCATGGTGCCTTCAGGGTGGAGGCATGAGAACATGGCTCTTTGTCAGGACTATGACTAACTCACAATTTTAAAAAATTATAAAACTTAGTGACTGAAATTCGTACTTTTTAAATCTACGTAATAGGGTAACCTTAGCCATTTAAAGCTGTGAATAAAATTTAAAAGACTTTTAAAAGTTGTAATTGAAAAATATAACTTTTATCAAAGTTTAAATATTTCAAATCATCACTCTGTCAATATCTACCTTATACTATTATCTACAATAATAGCCTATAAAATGAAGTCAACCACTTCCTGTAAATTTTAACAAACTTAGGGAAACTTAAGCTTAGCTGTATCAATATCAGAAATTGAAATGGAAAGAAGCAGTGTCCAGTTACTACTTGGAAATAATCACCAATAGTGCATTCATGAAACTGAAAGTCTTTTGAAGAAATTAAGTGTGGTGATGTGGTTTTCACTGTGGGAGAATAAACGAGACATAAATGAAAAAGAATACAAGTGATCAATAAGAAACTCGGAAAACACTTGCCAAAGCAGAGATATTAACTGAGAAGATTAAGATGTACATAAGAACTTTAAATGGGGTTCTGAGGCAAATTTTCACTCACAAGTTAACTGCTTTCTGTCACAAAAGAAAAAAGTCAATGTATGTACTACAGAAAGACCCTATGACAAGTATTTTCAGATGTGGGAAATTAGTGGTCCCTGAATACTCCTCCCCCTTGGATGGAAACAAGCAGAGGTTTCTTTCAGACAGCTTCTCTTTAAAGTTTATCACTGCCTTAGATCCTCACCCATCTCTCAGCTCCTCCTCTGGTTCCTTCTTTGTCCTCCCTTAGTTCTGCTGCCTCTAATACACCACAAAGCTGTTTTTAGGAGCCGCTTCCTATTAGTTGTAGTATTCTGTTCCTGTTCCCGCTGATAAGTGTGCTGCCATTAACTGGTTTATTCCTCATACCACAGGCTACTGAGACATACAGCTGTTCTAAAATGCTGAATGTCTTGTCCTTTAAAAGCCCTAAAATCCTAATTCATCACCTATATTCTCCATCTGTACTAACTTTCCGAATAGTCTACCCCACATTTTACTGCCTCAGTTTGAGGCACCATATCCAGAATACTGATGCCAAGACTGTAATTTGGTTTTATGTTTCTATTCATCTGTCTCCCCTTGGATATCCTACTACTGAAAAAAAATGATCCTCATTTCAAAACCAAACTTTTAAATGCCCTCCAAAATAAAAAGGCAATTACATTATTCTCCCCATTCATCAGGACTGCAACAGCCTTTTCCTCTTTACTGCAACTAAAATACTGATGCTGAAGTACTATTCTCCCCATGCTCCAGTAAGTTTCCAGAGGAAAAGCCACCTTCCTACTGGGATCTATAGGGCCCTCCTACATGGCTATACACAGGGAAATTAGTTTTAAATAAGCTCTACAGCAACTTAAGCTGATTACATTAAGTTGCTTTAGAGGCAAATAAAACTAAACTGAATGAAAGTTTCTTTTAATTATTAAGGAATTTACAAGCAGAATTAGTGAAGGTGTAATTAATACACTTTACATTTACTTAGCTGTATACACATAGTTCCCTACAGAAGTTCCCTACGTATACATACGTATACACATAGTTCCCTACAGAAGCTACTGTATCCTTTTCAAGGTCCCTGTACACCTTTCTTCTTAAAATTTTACTTCTCTTGTGCCTGTTCTACATATTCCTCTCAATTCTCTCAATGCTTCCCATACATTTCTGCTTGCTACTGGGTTTTTCATAACATATTCCATATACTTGATTTTTTTTTTCCCTTTTGATAACATTTACCAATCATTTCTCAAATCCCTACTTAAATAAGAGAAGAACTGAATGTGTGCTGGGCTGACGAGGCTAAAAGCCTATGCCTGTAATGCTGACTTGCAGTCTGTACTCTGAAACAGATATAACTGTAATACCAAATGTGAAACTCTGCAGTTGCCAAGTAGAAGATAAAGGTAGAGCTCCTACATTCCTACTTTATCTTCCAGAGATGGTTAGAGATTTATTAGTAAATAACTCATAGAAAGCTAAAATCTTAAGAAGGATCTACAAGAAAGTGTCCACTATTATTATAACATCACTTTAAAGCCTATCTCCTACAATGTATACTTTCATCTTCTATTCTCTTCACCAGTGTTTTTTCCACACCCTCCTACATCTAGGCTGCTTTCCAGTGCTTTATCTTATCTATGTCAAAATCCTCCAACCTAGAGTTGCCTTTTGTTTCTATTTGCAAAGTGGCACATCTATCTATATCCTTTTATTTATGGTGGCGTATAAATGCAGAGCAATTGTGTGAAAATGTAGCAGCTGAATGAATGCTTTGTTTTCATTTCACAGAAAAGGTGTAATGCCTACTGAAACAAGTGAGCATATGAAAAAAATCAATTAATACAATATCTAGGCAGCTAGACACTTGAAACATACACCACAGAGATCAAAACAGCTAAGCCTTTAAACCCAAACAGCTTTCAGTGGTTTTATTTCTAACTGATTCTAAAAGGCTTTTAATTACTTTCTTTCCTAAGCAAGTTTTAAGCTTTTCCCTTACATGTCTTCATGGTCTGTTTTAAAGTAAGCCCTTGTCAACACAAGAAATGTATGTAAATATTTTTTTAATATAACACTACTCACATCTTTACCTTTGAAAAAGAAAGCAAAGGAGGTACCTTTTATTATTAGAATAATTTCATATGCCAAAGAACCTCTCTGTTTAGTTTAAAAAACAAATAAACCTGCATTGTTTCCTTCAAATGGTTTTACCATACAACAACTGATTATGAACTTGAGGAGTTTAGCAAATCCATGTTGTATTAGTGCTGGAGCTATTTAGTTTACTATGTTGTCCTTCAGCAGAGAAAAATATTTGAAGGGCTTCAACAGTTCTTATTTTTCTCATCCCAAATCTATCTGATCAGAGAAATTACAGCTAGCAGGAACTGCTCTACTATTTTTTGCAGGAGTTAAAATGATAGTAAGCTTGCTTATATTTGGGCGGTTATTACGTTTTGACTTGACACAGCTCTATATCTTAAGAACTTCAGAATATGTCTTGTGAAATGTTTCATACAGGCTGGATAGCAATAAACATTAGGTAATATGTAAGACTCCCTTTAAAAATATGAAAAATGCTAGACCTTTTAAGCATTACTAACAGGGCACACTACAAAAATCCTATCAGCTAAGCATGCATTTTAACGTTAGCTGTAATGACATTACTGTACTTAAAATACTCTCAACAAAAGCAGAATATTACAACCTAGTCCTGATATAATGATCACTACTTCTTACAATTAATTCTTTGAGATGAAACTAAGGCTAAACCTAATAGCATCACCATGTCTGGCACCATTTAAGCCGTATAACCACCAGGTAATTCTACACTCAAAAATTTTTTGAACAGGGCCACGTATTTCAGACTATTCTCATTCTCCTGCTTGAGGACATAAAGGTAACAACAATTGTAATCATTCTTCAGCTGCCTTGCTTTGGAAAAAACACAGAAACTAAAACTTTTGCAGAGGAATGCAGGATAGGTTACAGGCTTTGAGAACTCTTCATAAACATTGTTGATAAGCAGGGAGAAGGGACTTCAACATTGATGAAAGCATTAATGGAGTATATATGCCAGACTGTAATAGTTCAATGTGGATACCCTGATGGTGCCAGGATTGTCTTGAAGGAAAATGTGAATGCTTTCACAATAATTTCACTGTAATCTGACTGACATTTCTTGAGCCATACCACCACCTTCATACAGCTCTCAGACACATTTTATTTTGTACATCTCAGCTGACAAAGAAGCTGTAGGATCAAACATTAGAAAACACAAAGTACAGGTTGCTATTAAAACAGATGACACTGCAATCTCGCCTAGACGCAATCTGTATGCAACTGTAATGGACTTACATTAATAATCTACAAGAAAAGCTAGAATTTCAAAATCTGTCTCATTAACATTGCAGATCAGCTTGTAGTACAGTGAGTTTGACTCACACTGAATTCCAAATGTAGAGCTGACATGCTTGCACTGGGATCTTCAGACTTCATCTGCCTACACCTGTAGCAAAGACTTAGCTCCTCAGATCTACTTCCATTTTTTACAGACTATATCCTGACAGTCTTCACGTTGTCTAGACAGTAAACCCCAGGTTTAAGAGCCTCAAGATCAGCTTGCCAGAACATAGATAAGTTGCTACTAATTTAATAGAAAATACTTTCCATACATGGTCACCTCCAATTCCTTTTTAAAATTCTTTCATTACCCCAACTGTTTTCAGTCAAAGACATCTCATCCTTATTCAAACAGCAAAACTTTAAACACGTTAGCATGTCATAATCAGTTAAAATACTTACCTATTGCTGTTTCTGGCATTGCAAAAACTGTCCTTTCTGTAGCAACTCGGAAACGTCCGTGGACTGAAATGCCAACTCCCTATGCATGGAGCGCAAGCAAAGGACAGAGTTATAAAATGATCAGTAAAAATAATCATAACCGTAATACCATGTAGCACACCTCTTGCTTTGCTCTACAATCAAATATTTGATTCACCACACACATCTCAACAAAATATTAAAAGGCCTTTTACGGTTCAAATGCTAATAAAGCATCAGATTACCTTTATGCTTTGGCTGAAATAGCATTCTATGCTTTAAAAAATTGTCATCACCCTTTTCAAACATTACCCCATCTGTAATTTTTGCACATACTTCAAACCACCAACAAAACCCACCCAATACTTTTGGAATATATCTGAATTGCACAAAGTTTTAATTACAATATTTTAAAGAGAAATAATAATTAACTATTCTTATAATGCAATAATTACCTACTCTAGCAATACAGAAATATTTTAAGCAGCAAAAGCCTTCACCATCACAATTCAAAGTATGGGGTTAGAAACTCACTTATTTAACCTGGGGCCTTTTTTTCTCCGAAGCAGAAATAGGTCTAGTATCCAACAGCTAGCGTTTAGCCCTTTTCTCTAGCAGTCCTTCCTGATGAGACATTTCCTTCAAGACCAGAAGAGCTCCTGGTGTTATCTATCACATATTTTCTGACTAGACAGTGAGCAGCAGCAAGGCCCAATAAAAAATATATATTTTCAGTTCACACAAACTTAACTTGATTTAGATAAATGTTCAAGAGGCAAACTGCCAATTTAAAGAAAAATGGTTATCTGATGAAATTTCTATTATTTAGTAATAATATTTGAAATAATCCAAAAGAATTTGGGTTACTAAGCACAAGCACAAAGGAGTCTCACTTCTCAAAAGTTTATCTATATGATACGCGTGCACGGAAATGTTGTTCATATCCTACTTGGAGACAAAACCCTCTACTGAGTATTTCTCAAAAAGTTTCTTCATACAAATATTTTCTCTCTCTTCCTTTCCACTATTCCAGCTTACTTTCTTTCCTCACCATTAAATTTCCCTTTGCTTAGTCCTTCTATCCATCCAATTTAGTATTATAACTAAGACATGTTAAATATCATTTGTGAAGTCAGTGTCTAATAAAGGTGTATTAGATTAAGTAGCATTTGTAATTGCTTAGATACTAGAAAAATGTCATTTTATCCAACTAAGGGTGGTAGTCTTCCTAGTGTTTCATACTTTCTAACAAAACCAGTGGAATTAACTGGGTGATACTTGTTTGGACCAGCATTATAGATTTGATAGGCTTTTCAGGAGAGAATAGAACATCTTCCTGCTTATCTAAAGAGATCTTTGGGTGGTTTTACATTAAAATTTTGAGAAGTTATCTCAATAAAAATTGTATCCATTTCCTCACACCAGTCTCATGCATTCTTCCCTGGCCTCTCTTACGATTCTGCCCAGCAAGAAATTGTCACTGCCTCCGTCAGGGTAATACACGACTAAATTTGAAAACATCTGCAAGTTTTTTCTGTAAAAAGAATATCTGCCAGTCAAGGGTTTTAATACAGATGTATGAAGTTTTTAAGATTCCAGTCTAATATTCTGAGAAATGGGCACTTAAGATAAATGTTTATCATACTTGATTTTATATCCACCAACTAAGCCAAATCTACACACATGAAGTGCTGCTATTTCAAGGAGGCAAATGGGATTTGAGAAAAAAAATTGCAATCTTATTTGCAAAGGGTACAACCTGTGGCTCATCACTTATCTGTCCTTCAGCCCTTTCACTTGAGGACTGGTGAGATGCTGTAGGTATCATCTGAGCAGAGGCAAAGGCAAGGGCCCTGTTTTCAGTTCTCTTGCAAATGTAAAGCTACATTCACTCCTAAAACAGCTCTAGAACTCTTAAATGAAATGGGAATGTGACTTCATCATTTCCAACTCTTTTTTTCATAGCATAACAGCATATTTTCACTGCATTTGGTAAAGCCTGCTGTTATATTTATGCATGTTCAGCAATAATGATGACCTTGTTATAAAGATAACACAATTAAAAAATACCCATTTTGCTCTTTCCAATGCTTTAGTTTTTTCTAATCCCTTAACTAAGAATACAAATATTATCTATCGTAAAGCATTTTTCCTGGCTATTTTCTAGATGATTGGAAGTTTGTATAAAGACTCAAATTTTCAGCTTGAGTATTAAGCAACAAAGAGTAAAGTGTGAACTCCATGAAGAATACTTCTCTTCCAAGATTGTTCATTTTACAGTGATAAAAATAATGGTAGAGTTTTAATAAGAAAATGCTGAAAAATGTAATTTTCTTTTGAGAGAAGTAATTAAATCAGATTTCACTTTTTCAAGTGTGTAAGCCCTAATTGGATATGTTTTCTGGATAACTTTCAGTTTTATAGTTCAGATAAGGCCATAATTTCAGATGTATGTTTAAAAGACTAAAACTTTATTTTTCTTCTTACCCACTATATAGAAAATGGTATAAATATGTCCTTATTTCTTTGAAGATCATTTCTAAATAATTCTACATTAAGATAAAATTAGGTGAGAAATATGATACAAACCCCAGTAATTTATTAAACTGGTGATCATATGCTTTCATATGTTTATTTGCAACTTCCCAAATGTTTTTTTTTTAACCTGTATGTGTTTAGCCTTCACCATCTAATACAAAGGACAGATGCTTATCAGTTTAATAGTATCCCATGTAAAGAACAAACTCTTCCAGTCAGAAGTCTAAATGCCTTCTCCACTTCTGGATTATGTAATTTTATGGTCTTCTTTAATTTAAATGGAATCTTACCCAGATAGAGTCCCACCTAAGGAGGCCCTTGGCACACTATCCAAATACCTGCTGTGTTCACTTCACCAAATACTCCCCATATTTACACATACAAGTTTTGATGCTGTAATGTCTTTATTAAAATACGCTATATCCTGCACTGTCAGTGTTCTGCCTTTCGTGATTTTAAAATATGTACTAAAACTAATGTCTTCCTTCAGACTTTACCAAATAATTGATTCCTATGGTGTATCAAGGTTTGTTTTTTAAACCAGACAGTTTATCTTAATACTGGCATGACACTATTTTCCACTGGTAGCTGAATGTTTAAATTTTGTAAAGGATACTTAATGTGTGTAAAAGTTAAGGAGTTGAGAAATTAACAAGCAATCAATTTAAATAATCTTTTTGTAGGGTTTATGTAAGAATTAATCAAAACCAGGTAAGAGCAGAAATGGTGGTCTGACAATATATTACTGGAGATAGATTGTCTAGGAAGGCATTTGGTTACAATTACAGATTTATTACTACATGGATACTAATCTTAAAAGCAGTGTATTACAACTTGACTGCTAGATGTCCTCAAGGAGGAACATATTACAGGCAGTTTGGTCTGAATTCCTCAACAAGCTTCTGAAAAAAACAGAGTATGTGAATTTTACTTCCTGTACACTATTTCCTACTCAATGCTGTATTTCAAAAGTCATTATGTGACTGCATATAGAAGATTTATCATTGATTTCCATTTTTTTTCTTATGATGAATACAGAACCTTATGAAAAGTATTTTTCTAATGAAAAACAAGGTGCAAATTACTCTTAGATGGAAAAACGGAACACAGCTAATATAAATCTTAGAAGTCGTCTTAAGTCATAGCCAGAAGGCACCATTATCTTAAATTGAGAATGATCCATACTAGTATATCAGACTATATTATGCCAGTATATTATGTATATCAGTATATTATGTCTAAAGAACTTAAGAAATTAAGGGCCACCACAACAGAGCAGAATAAATAAGCCCTTTCTGAATGACATATGTAAACTTCTGTTCACATACAGAAAAGCAGATCTGTGTCACAGCAAAACCATAAATAACACTTGTCTATTTACTAAATAATCTAACTCAGACTGCAAAGGAAGCACTGCCTAAGAAAGAATAAGTAACAGAATAAAAGAAATACAAACAGAAAAGGCCTTCCAGAATGTTGTTTGTATCATCTTCACTAGGCTGATAAAGAATTTTTAGCCATGAAAGCAAACAACTTTATGACAATACTAATATTAACATCGTGAAAACCCTGCTTGAATTGAAAACACTGAATGTAACAGTTCACATTCAATGCTAACATTCATTTTGAACTGCAGTAAAATACAGTTCCTGGTAGGGCCAGTGCCACAAAAGAAATCAACAAATCAATCAACAAATGAACTGAGCATAACACAACAAATACACCTGAATACATATATGCAGAAATAACTAAGGTGCAGCAAAAATGTTTTCAAAAGCATTAGTTGGCAAAGTGAGTGGAACTGATCCAGGAAGCAGGAGGAGCTTATAGCTATGTTAAGTCAAAAAATCACTGATGTAAGAGCATTACCACCTGCATCCAGATGTAGCAAGGCTTAAACTGAATCAAAATCAATCTCTGTTCATCATCAATGTTATGGACTACTCCAAAGAGTATAACCCATTTTTATCTGTAGATACTAACAGACAAGATGACTTAGTGAACTAAAGCAATGCAGCACAACAGATCAGTCTGGACCAGGAACATCACTTTCTTTGGCTGATGACATATAAATCAACTTTATACAAGTATTTTAAAAATATCACTAATACCAGTTTTTTTGTAAACTCTTCTATCGTTTAGTGTTGTATTTAAAACATAAAATATTAATGTAACATTAATTTATATATTAATTTACACATACTGATTATGTATTAGAGATTCTCAGTCCAAATTCCTACAGAAATAGAGGCACAACCATTTGAATGGAGATGGATTATCTGTAATGATATCTGATGTTTCAGTTGTGTTACTCAGACCTCTAATTATTTAAACAAATTTGATTCAACTACATTAACAGTAATAATTTAGGTCAGGTTCTTCTTACAGTGAAACTTGGCGGAAAAAAACCACATAGGCCATTCTGTGCACCCATGCTGTTAAAAGTGTCCTTTATCCACAGAATTTAGACTGAATTTTTAAAAGCCCTCTTTTGATTTTTCTGCTACCAGCAAAAGCTTCCAAATGGTTTCAAATTGTTTTTATTAGGCTGGTTAGCTGCAATAGCCATGTTTTTTCCCCTGCGTAATCTGCAAGGCCTGATCCAGTCTTCTGCTGGTGAGCACCCATACTAGTGTGCAATCCCATGTGGTAGCCCATACAGATGCTGTGGTGGCATTTAAACCCATGGTTCCACAGCAGGAATTGAGTGCCTGCAGTTTCATATCCTCCCTGGCCAAGTACGTTGGCTCCTCCAAGACAAAAAGCAGCAGGTTGAACAGTGTGGTCTCATGGTCCAGTCTGGTGTACAGACACTACATCTCCACAACCATGATACAAACACAGTAACTTCTACAAAGAATTCCTTCAGAATTTTCAGGAATAACTTATTTCCAGAATTAAAATTGTTTTCCTTGATTCTTTCTCACTACTATGTATTATTTTATAAGACTTACATTTAGTAAGCCTACAAAACTTCCTGGCATCAAGTCAGATATGTCTGTTAGAAAACACTCATGTTGGAGGAAGCAGAACTTTTTATGAACACAAGACTTCTGCTGCAACAGAAAGAGAAGACGCAATAAGGCTTAGCTCTGACAGTCTACAACAAAAGTATTAATTACTAGCAAGTGAAACTTTTTCTAGTGTTAAATTTGACAGAATTCTTTTTCCCTCAATGCTGTTCTCCAGTCTTTCCCTATACTGGCCATGTACGTTCAGAAAAAGATACTATGGGCTTTTTTTATTACTTATAAAATCCTGGAAGACAAGCTCATTCCCTTTGGTCTTCTGTATCACCTAGAAGTGTAGCTACTGCAAGAAATTTGTACATCCAACTCACCACATCTTGATGTCTGCAGGGAGGGCAGAGATGTGGGAGGGAACCTGTTTCAGCAACTTGCATCAATGCATAACTAGATAACTAAGTTTTATCTTAAAATTACAGAAACACTTCTTGTTCTTAAACAGGCCCATGCAACAGAACTTTTTTTAAACAGGGGCACAGGTTTTTTGGGGATGACAGGAGAGAATTAAGGGGATTTTGTAATGACGTTCAGTTTCTCAGGAAAAAGTGCTTACAAAGTATAAGACATTAAGGCTAACTCAAGAAGAAAGTAAGAATTCAAATTCTTCTGGAAATGAGAAAAAAATAGAAATACGAAATGATTGAAAAGCAAGCAAAGATAATTCTCTTCAGAACCTTTTTCTTGATCTATTATAAAGAGAAGGGAAGTGACATAATGAGAGAACTCTCAGTACAAGACTAGGCATCTACACGAAGGCCTAGAAATAGAGAAAAATAGTAGAACTTCTAGCAAGAAAGAGTCTGGTGTTAAATGGAAAGAACAAATCTGTGCAGAAGCATGCAAAAACCTCCGCAACGACTGTCAACAGCAGAGGTAGGAAAGCTTTCCATGAAGCCACAAATAAAAACTCCTTTAAACATAGAGAGGTTTCAGGGAAAAAAATAGTAATAATTATCTAGAAAAGTACAGCTTAAAGCTTCAGCGTCAGTCTTGGAGTAGACGAGTGGTGTTTGCTCTATGATACGATGTACATGTCATTACATTGAACAGGAATGCAAACATTCTGTAATTCTAAAATGTTAAATGCAGTATGATTGCATAATACCAGTATCTGTACAATGTATATTCAGGAATTCTGCCTTTCTTTTCTTGGTGTAAAATAGTGGCATCCATTCCTTTTCATAGTGTACATTAAACTCTGTCATTGTAGAGCTGGGAGAGGGAGGAGAGAGTGGTTTTACTTACTGCACCAATACTGAGCCGTAATTTAAAATACTTGTTTTTGAGACTGCACTTTATGATAAGCCCTTTGGGGAATAACATCACAGGCCAGTCAAACATTCAGTAGTTATTTTTTGCTGATGTCAAGAGCTGCTGATATTATAGTCCGATTAGCTACAAAATCAAGTGCACCATTTGTCCCTAGGATCACACACAGCAGCTTAGGAGGCAGACCAATGTGCCAGATGGTAAATATACAGTTGTGTCAGCAAAGAGCGAATCCTGCCTTAGTACCGCCTCAGCACTGTTTTCAATATCCTATATTACAGAAGCTAAGAGGCACTCAAGTCAATCTCACAAAGATTTGTTTCAAAGTACAACAAATAACTACTTGCAAACTCTGTATTCTACTTTACAGTAAAAGCTGCCTTCCACTTTGAAGAACTGGCAACACAACAAGCCACAAGCTTCTGTGTGATACACACGCATGAGTTTCCAGAGGGAGGGGGAGAGGAAGAGCGAGAACTGGAAAGCAGCTTATCTAGGTTTAATATGACAATTACTTTTACTTCAGGGCAGATTGTAGAGCATAAATTAAAACAAAACCAAGGATGTTCAAGTTTCAGCACATGGTAATTGACAAGAGGCATGACATATCTGTAAAAAGGAAGAAAAAGAAGAATGAGGAGAAATCCCAAGAAGCTCTGACAAGTTTCAGTTTCCTAGCTGTAAAAAAAAGCCTTAAAGGGGTAATAATATCCACTACAGTATAGAAGCACTGTGCTATGTAAAATAATTTTTCATGAACTTTAATATGCTGCACCCAAAGCACACTGTATGTATATACATATATATGTATATAAGTAAGTCAGGTGTTATTTACACGGTGATTTGTTTCACTAGTTTGAAAGAAAAAATAGACAGCAATACCAGGCAACTTGCTCAGAAGGAAAGACTGTCTGCATAGATGTCTGTACCCACAAATGGCAGAGTGAAGGCAGAGCCTTCTCTCTCACTTTTACTTCACTAGGAACAGGATTTGGTAGTGGGCATATTCAAGCTATAGACCACTGAATCTTTGAGATTCTGTGGTCTATAGCTCTCCCTTTCCTCCTCCCACCTTCTGCATCTGCCCGGTAGTTAATCTGTGTAACCCAGAGGTTAACTCGTGAAGCCTGGGAGTAAGAAATTTCAATTGTGTTTTTTATATACAGCAGTAAGAAAGTTTGGGTTTTTTCTGATGCTGCTCTGGTCCTGACTACAGAACATCAGGCAATCTGAAAACAACTCCATTTTACAAATACATATCTTAATTTCAACATTGATGTTTACTTTTGTAAACATATTTGTGAAGAAACAAGGAAAAAAATGTTACTTGCAGATGCATGCCAGAAATTTTATATATATGTTTGGAGTGAAAGGAACATTCCTGAAGAGTTATGGCCACACAACCTGGAAAAAAATGGGACAGGATAAGGACAGCTATTGCTCTGCTCCAGCTCCTTTGTGTACTGGAATTCTGTTGACTTAAATGCATAACATACAAGTTGCTTATGACGTACATCATTACAGATTTACTTCATAAGAAATATTACTGTAATGAGAACTGTTGACCAAATCCTCCTAAAGTGTAAGTAACTATATTGGTAGAATCCCCATGGTACCTGTAGCAAGTGCCTAACAACATTGTTCAAGAAAACATTAATTCAGCTGTTCACTGTAAATTACATTTCCAGTCTCAGTAAACGCTGTTGAACCTGTACTGTACATCCAAACCCTTGTTTTCTTTGATGAATGAGGCCCAGATGTGTCAGAGCACTCATACGCAGGCAGTGTTACGTAAGGTAACATACAGACATGGTAGTAAATAACCAGTATATTAAGTATAACAAGATACTGACTCAATGTCTTCCCCTCCAGATAACATTTCAAGTAGTTTAGAAAAGTGCAAGATGCAGCTGATATCTTGACTATTGAATTGGAAAACTTTGGATGTTTTTTCTATTAAGCATTAGGAAAAAAAAAGTTCCAGCTTAAACTACATGCAGGCATTACAAAGTGTAAAAATACTTCTAAAAATACTCCTGAAAATTGACTTCACCTCTCCTTATGAGAAATTCCTTTATTTTAGGAACTGGCCTTCTTTTCACATAAATCTTCTGATTTCTGTGACTGAGAATGATTTCTATTAGAAATACCAAGTCCTGAGAAAAAGACAACTATATATGATACATTTGGGGCAAACTCCTCCACAGCTTTCAGCTATTTATTCAATGCAAGAACCTCAAGCAGCTAAGCAAGCAAATATGTTTTCTCCCATACAGGGCAACCATGGGAAGTAGGCCAATTGCTACTGTGACATGCCAATATGCATTTTTTTGGCAGCAAACATCTATAAACACACACAAGAGCACAGGAGACTAATTTTTTTTAAGCTATTTTTAAAAACTGCTACTTGATTTCACCAGCACTTGCAGTCAGTGCATTATTTTGCATATCAGGCATTTACTTTCACCTACTAAGTAACTTTGCTACCATGAAAAATTACCCATCTCTGTCAAGCCTTTCCCCTCAGGTGTCAGAACATTATTATAAAGAGTCAGCATCAGGAGTATATAAAGCATTACTTAACAAACTTTTATAATTATAAAACCTTTTCAGAATGTTGCGAGGTAAAATTTTACAAATATGCCTGGCTAAAATGAAGTAAACCACTGGAAATTCCCTCTAAAAATTGTTAATTCAAATTTAGACAAGTCTTTATTGATTAAAGCAGAGTAGAAGTTTAAAACAGAGAAGTGTTCTACTTTTTCCTGAAGAAGGTTAAAATGTCACCCTTCCCTGCAAGACAATTACTTATTAAATGCTTTCTAAGACAAATGGACCTTACACGATGCAACACTGAATAGTTACAAAGATGCAAACTTCAACTAAGCAAATTTCTGCCTTAAAGATTACAGATCAGGTCTGATTTACAGGAAAGCTGGATTCCTCTAACAATGTCAGGCTCTGGAATCTTTTGCTGAAAATGAAGTGGCACTAACACGAAGAAGTAAAGCCGATTATTAGGTACTCAGTCCACTCTTCTACTGCAACATAAAAATACACAGTAGTTTTGAATCTGTAGTCCAGAAGGGAAGCACATTTAGCTGCACAGTAGTATTTCCAAACCATAGAATAGGTTAAGGGCTTTGGCTGCACCTGTTCTCTGGAACTCCTACATAACCCCTTGATTAAAATGAGATTGTCACGCAGTAAGCAGCAGTCTGAAAATCTTCGTATTTTGAACTCCAACACTTCCGATGCTTTCCCATACACAGCATAGTTACCTCTCAAACAAACTAGGGGAACACAGCCTAGATGATATCGCTATGAAATGGAGGGCACAATCACCTGAAAGTACATTAAGAGTTACCAGCAGTCTACAATCAAACTGAGACGGCACCCTAGCTGAGGTCATACAGAAGCCAATCATTAATGAAGTCATATTTGATATTTTCATTATCTGCTTGGATAATGAAACCAAAGTTTTCTAGAATTTACAGATTACTTTTTGGGAGGGCAAACACTTTGAATCAGAATTTAAAACCATCTCACTTCAGAGACCACATAGAAGCCAATGAAATAAAAATAACTACACTTAGCAAAATAAAATGCAGAGATTACAAGTATGTTTTCTATGGAACAAATGCCTGACATTTTTCAGGGGTTTACAGTAACCATGAACTTAATACACAAACTGATGCAATGCCATCGAAAAAAGAACTACTGAAGGTATGAGGCTGGCAGGCACCAAAGGGCTGAAGTAAACCCGCACAGCGTAGATTCAATATACTTGGGAAGCCTAGTCAGACCGATGAGGTGGAGCTGTCAAAGGCAATGCCAGCTGAAGTGGCACTCAGGCTTCTTAGGGAGAAAATTAGTACTATTCTTTTTTTGTCTTTGAGGAAAAGGTAGCTCCACAAGACTGACGCTTTGACAAACAAGTTCTGTTCACGGAAGAAGATTTAAAACTTGGTAAAAGTTTAGTGGTAAAGAAAGGTACTGCCATGGAATGTTACGCAAGAAGGAAAGAGGTAAGAGTAATAGCTTTAAGAATAACTAGAAGTGGTGGCCTCCTAGCATCTGATGCTTTGAGAAGTTGCTATTTAGCTATTTGTGACAGAATATCTCTGCAATATGTGGAGAATAATTATTCTGCTCTACTTGGTGCTGATGAACCCTCCAGCTGAAATATTGTCTGGTCTCTGGTAATGAACTGTAAAGTACAAAAATTGGAAAGATTCCAGAGGACTGTAAGAAGATTTAATCTATAGAAAAGGCTGAGTAACTATCTTTATCCCTATTAAAGAGAGCTGGCTAGAAGCAAGGAATGCAAGTATCTCAAAATGTTCTTAGAGAGCTGTGACTAAGACAGGAATATATTGATTACACATGCTAAAGACTTAAATTACACACTAGGGAACCTTAAAAGAATAACTAAGCACTTGGGTAGGACATGAGCAAAAACCAGAACTCTTGCTGTCGGAGACTTCTGAACACTTTAGGTGAAAATCTGCTAAGTAATCATCTAGCTATATTTAACACTACCTCAAGCGCAAAAGAACAATCCCGAGGCTCCTCTCAGATCTATACTTCTGTGTAGTCTAAAACTTAACATACTCAACATTACTACCTGAGTGACTAACACAAACAGTTCCTTAAAAAATTTTACTCTCTAACAGAACCTTAAAGATGCTCCACGTAAGTAACTTAGATGTAGACTCTCAGTTTACATAAAATATCTTGCTTAGAAAAACTTCTACTGCTAGATGTGTTGACAAAGTGAATGGAAAACTACTCATGAACCCAAACACAATTGATAGGTTGTCTTCTCATGCTCCAATACACCTGAGGTCCTTCCCTACTGAGGAGAGAATAAAAGTCAGCCCTGTATACTGCTATTGCTCTTGAAAACTGGGCCCTAGAATATGAGGGAATTGGAGATGGCAATATCTCTTTAAATTGTTAGCTACATTAAAGTTCCAGCTTCCTACTACCCTCCCTAAATCAAGATTAGAAAATAAAATTCTCAGAATAACTCCAAACACAGGGCTTTGCAAAGGATTTAAAAGAGCTGGTTAACTCTAACTTCATTTCTATACTGAAAATGTTGCACATTGCCATATAAGTTAAAATCTATTAGCCTCAGAAGATGTTTTCTCATCCTAAAACTCAAAGCATTAATTGTTAAAGGAGGAAGTGTAACATAAAGGTATAGCCTTTACAGATCTCTTAACTTGCTAAAATAAACTTAGCAAATACATCATGCAAGAGGTCAGACTAAAGGAGTAAATACTGTATATGATTTCCAAAGCAAAAAAATCCCGTGTTTGAGCAACAGTCTTTACTCATCAGTAGAAAAACAAATACTTGAGGGCCTATTTTGGCCTTATTAATAACTAAACACATAAGCATTCAGTAATATCAGACAATAGGCCTGAAACAGCAGCAAACTGCTTTTCACAAATCACAAAATTGAACTGTGAAGCCTATTGCCACAGGCCTTTCTGAAGACCAAACCGACTTTATGTCAGAAAGTGCCGTATGAATAGAGAGGCGAGTGTGACTACTGATAGTTATTTAGCACCATGGTTCTGAAATACAGTCTAGCTCAGGAAGTTTCTAAATTATGCATGCTCTAAATATGATACTAAGGAGGAGGGTACTTTGTAGACTCTGCTGCAGATTCCTCCCGAAACTAAAAGCAGTGGCCTTTGCTCCTGGATATATGTACTTCTGCTTTGGCAATGTGCCAGAGATTTAAGTAGGCTTTATGTAAAATTAAAACCACCAATCAAATCTGTCTAGTGTACTTTATTTAGCTCTGAAACAGGTATAAAATACATTGTTATTAAGCCTTTTAGTCTGTTAGAAAGAGCAATGACACAGTAATGTATTTTGTGCCAACGCCCTATTTAAAACCACAGAGTTACACTGAAGTTACACAGCACACTTTTGTTCATTGAAGTCAGGAAAAGATTGGAGGTTTTTTACAACCAAGAAACCCAAACTTAGGACCTCAGTTAGAAACAATAATATTAAAAAAACCACCAAACAAACAACTGTTTAAATACTCTGCATTTTTTTGTCTACTGTTCAGGTATTTCATTTCAAGGAAATAAAAGTGTACAGATAGAAGTCTACTAAAATAATCTGAATAGATTTTCAGCATCTGATAACTATCATAATCTGACAGTTTTCAGCATCATGAGAGTACACGCCCAGTGTTCCCTTCCACTGTATATGCCCTTTAGCAATAAATGTGGTATCTATAACTTGTTTCACTGTTGCTTAGTAAAATGCAGTCACCTTTGCTTCATCAAACATACTTGTTACCTGAACCTACTGTTCTAAGTACAAAAAAAATTAAAAGATACATTTATACTGAATATCAATTTTTGATGAACTACAGGAGCATAGATAAGAAGTGCAGAAATCAAGCTCCACAGCCCCATCTGTTGGATACTTACGCTCTCAAGAAAGCCATCTACCAGCTTCTGGCCAACAATGCTGAAGTGGAACTAGTTTACTTTGATACAATGCCAAGTTTTACCATCACAAATCTGTGGTATCTGTGCATCAGTAGCAACTTTTACTACCTAAGCACATAATAACTGAGTTTCTAACACATTCTGATTTTCAGTTTATTTTAAACTAGAACGATAGGGCACTCCATCTACAGTGCTGCTTTTTTGAGCAAGTTTGAGATTGACCTGTTTGTCTTTTCGTTCATTGACTATAGTGAAAATCGCAGTTTTTAAGAGCTGTCCCTTGAATCTTAAGGCCAAGCTAAAATCACTTGCTTCTAAAGCTAACGGTTTCGATGTAAATTTGTTTTAAAGGCATTTACTGTAGTTCATAAGTGACAAATGTTTCTAGCTCCCACTCACTTGTAGGGACTAAGATAGCCAGATCTTGGGCATATGAAAGGGATGAAATATGAACTTATTGTGTTAAAAACATAGAACCAAACATCTGAGTGATTTAAAACAGAGCATCTAATCATACCATAAACAGAATAACTCCTTTGTATGGATGCAGTTCTGATAAATAATTACAGTAGGACAGAGCATTCCCACACAGGAAGCAGAACAAGATAACAGTACAACCATGAGCTGTTCTAGAGGCCTGAGATCTGAGGCTTGGTAGCAGAGCAGCAAAGGGGAAAAGAGGAATAGCATGTTTAGATCACCAGCTGGAAAGACCACAGCCAAAATACACAAAAAGAAATGTGCAAGAGAAGTTGAAGAGGGAGGAGTCACGACCAGTGATGGATCATGTAGTGTTACATCATCCTGTCTTCGACAAACTTAAACAGATTATACACCCATATCATACTGATGTGCAAGAATATAAATTTAAGCGACAATATGGCAGGCAGACTTTTCTTGTCAAACTCACTGTTCAAAATAACTTAAGATTATTATCTTCAACTCCCTGCTACAGTGCAAATGTATCCAGCAGATGTCAAGCTGAAGAGAATAGCATTTCAGCATGTAGGAAAGTACAGTACTGGTCTCTTAACTACCTACTCATAGTGTTCAGAGCCACGAATTGCTGAAGCAATTATTAACACTGAGTAGAACTAGCAATATGATGGAGTCTTTCCATGTTGCTTTAGTAATATGGTATGGCCTTGGAAGGGGTAAGGGAGAATCAGGATCTTGTAATTCATGTTTTAGGAGTACTACAAAGGTGAGAAAGTAGATGCATTTTCAGATAATTTGTTGCAAAAATACAGATCTCACAAATGTCTGTTCAAGTACAGCTTAGACTGTAATTTTTACAAGTTTTCATGGAGTTGTCCTTTAATTGTATATTTATATAGTTCAATTTCTTAATACATTTTGAGTGGAAAACTCAGTTCTTGTATGATCTACAAACTCACACTTCAGTATTCTGAAAACCTTTGCAAGGGGCATTTCCTACAGTGACAGGATTCTGCTCTTAACACAACTGCCAGATCCTCAGAGAAGCAGTTGCGCTGGGTATGAAAGAACAGCAGAAGCACTAGAAGAGCAGCAAGCTGCCCTAACAAGCAAGAGACAAAGGTTCACATTACAATCCTTATTCTTGAATTGCAATGTTTGAAATGCCATGTGTGTGCTTCATTTAACTTGAGCACAGCATATTACATTACTTTAAAACAAATGATGTCAGATACCACACCAAGGTGCTTAACTTACCCCTCCCATTGTAATGCCATCGATAAGTGCCACATACGGCTTCTTGCAAGTGCCTGTAAGAAATGTAAAGAAACAAAAAAATTGTTCATTTTTTTCAAGACAATTGTCCTGTGACATCAGCTGAACTGATGAATCTGACTGAACTTTTAAGTCTGACCTGAAAACACTAATATTAGACAGCGGTTTTATTCAGAGTGGACTTCTGAATCTTTCCATGCACGGTAACTGAAAACATCTTTACTCAGTGTCTTTGCTGGTAGTTATTTTAAGACCACATACTCCTAGGTTCTTTGCAATAAACTAAGGCGTTTTAACTCCTAGCTTAATTTATGCGGTTTATTTAAATGGAAAGCTTTAACATAATTTGCTCTTCTGCCTTCTGACTGAATACTAATGATTTTCCATGCATCTATTTTTATCTCAAGTCTTCTTTGAAGTAGATCAATGGTACTTAGTGCAGAACTGCACTGTCTGCATCTACGACATAATTAATCTGTAGCTGAATTATAACTATCCAGAACAATAGGATGCAATAAGCTATTACAGTAGCTTAAACAAAAGAAACAAATTCTGCATGCATGATGTACAAATGAGATAAGTTACACCAGTGGTATTAAAAAAAAAAAACTAACATAAAACTACTTCTATTATGTTATCTTCGGGTTTTTTAGATTAGCAAACAGAGAAAGCGAATTTACATTCAAAGCCACGACTCTGAAAACTGTACTGCTTCAGAATTTGCTATTAAACATACCAACGGCATTGTTCAGGGTATATTCTTCTCTGAAGAAATCTTGTGTCATCTTATTTCCAGCTTTTCCTGCATCTCTGATGGCTTAAGAGAAATAAAAATTCTAAAGATAACTGTAAGTTTAAAGGAAAATGCAAATAAGAATTAATATTGCATGAAAACAATTTCTTCCAACTGCAATCAAACCGCAACTTAATCCTGCTTTTAGTTGAGAAAACCTGCTCAATCTTAAATATGAATTCAAAGTTTCAAATATGAGTCAATTTTATTATGCTGGAGACTGTCACAAACATGTGAGCATGCAGTTCATCTTCTACGCCATGGAACCCCTCCTAATGTATGGTAGTCTTGTTTGTGGTATTTCATATCAATATATAGAACGCTTACTTAAAACTGATTATACCAAAAACTCTGAATACTAAAACTGAGAAGCTAATGAGAGCAGGACATAATTTGATAATAACCTGTGCTGCTTGTTCACCTAAAATTTAAAACAACTGCTAATTTTCACAGTCTGGAGGTTTCCTACAGTTCTTAGTTACAAAATAATCACAGATACACTGATAACCATTGTCAGCTCTTTATACAGCCAACTCAAACATCAGACACAAATTATCTTATAGTAAAAGTTACTTATTAGGACTCTTCAAATTTCTCGTAAAGAAGCTGCCAGTAATGAAAATCTGGGAAGAAAAAGGTAGAGACAAGGACTCTCTTTTCCCACGAATGACTGACTGCTATTACTAGTTATTCATAAAAGTGCAATTTTTACTCTTTTATACAATGTTCTGACAGCTGTCTCCTGACAAGTAACTGAAATAGCATCTGTGCATCAAGGCATCATAAGAATAATCTCTCTTACTTTTGTGTAGCAAGGCTGTGCTTACCCAAGTCACAGTAAATAAACCAGTAAATAAAGAGTTAAATGTTCAAGTGACTCTACTCCTTACCTTTGATGTCACCCCCAGCACAAAAAGCTTTTCCTCCAGTTCCCTTTATAATTATTAGAAAAGTTTCGGGATCTTTCTCCCAGGTCTAAAAAGAAGTAAATGTTTCCATGTAAGATTCAAGTGCGCAAAAAAATGCTTTCTCTGTATGCTGTAAATACTTACTTTACTTTCTCAAAAAGCAAATCAAACTATACTTGAAATAGTTTGCCTTACACTGAGAGCTACACATCTTTCAGCCACTCCTGTTCCTATTTGACATCAGAGATTAGCAGAGTTGCCGCATGTATTTCAGAAAATGCCTGTGTAGAGATCCCAACTTGAAGAAAGGCAGCACTCCCTAAAACAGGGTCCAGCATAAATCCCAATTGGAACACAATGCTGGGGCATAAAGGTAGGAACACGGAAGATATAATAACAACATCTCAGGCCAAATCATGAAAGTTGTGTAAATCTAAAATGCATGGCAAGGAAAACAGGGATTAAATTATTGATGGATTTTGTCAAAACTACTGTGATCAATGCTCATCAGGAATTTTTTTCTGAAATAAATCAATTTGTGCACAGATGTTTTGCTAGGTACAATGACCATGTTGTTGTTTGCTTGGTTTTTTTTCCTGAATTAAATACAGTGGCACAAGACTTCAGCAGTGGTGCAACCATATTGAGAAAAAGATGTCATCTACAGGTTTTCCCTCCCCCTGCCCTTTAAACTATGCTTATATATCCCTTATCCAAGTAAGTACCCAGACAAAAAAGACAGTACACTTCTGTATACCAGCAAGTGTACTTAAAATTATGCCACCTTTTAAGGGTGTGCTTCAAATAAAACCCAGTACTCAGCACTACAGATTAAGTATGTCTGTAAGTGTTCTTCAAAGAATACATAAACTTGCAATATATCTGTCTACCAAAATCCCAAAAGGCAGGTAACTATCCAACAAGTACTGGCATCTAGTAAGTCTGACTTTGTGTGTATCATAAATAGTATCATTAAATTAAAAAGGACTATTTGCATGCTTAAAATTTCACATTCCTTCACGAGCTTGTAAAAAGTGCCTGTAAATCCGTAAAGTTCTTCCTAAAGGAATAACACTGACAGCACCTTGCTTTCAAATGGCTTGTATCTTTTATTTCAGAGGTGCAGCCTCCCCACAAAACATGCACCCAACCAAAAGGCAACACAACTGTACATGCCGGAATTCATGCATGCTGACTGACCAGCTGAGTGTTGCCAAAAGCTATATATAAACCATGAGCCCTTCTTGCTTTTAATTCAGTTCTACTTTTAATATGGGTGTCTCTACCTATCCAGATGCTAAATTTAACTTTGTCTGACAGCTTGTTTCTTTGACGTGTCTTCTCTTTCTAACTTATTTAAAACCGTCTGTTCTTTCCCCTACTATAAATGGCTAATTGGCCAATGCATTCACACAGACTTTCATTCTTTAAATTAGTACACTAAGAAGTGTCAGACTGAATTTTAAAATTGGTTTTGGATACATATGTATAGTGGATGGGTAGAAATGCAGCTACTAACCTTTATTTGTGGATAAATTTGTCGGATCATTGAAAAATTTATTGCATTGAGAGCCTTGGGTCTATTCAAAGTTATTATTCCTGCACCTCCTTTCTTTTCGAACAAGACTTCAGCTGTTGAATCTGTTTGCTTAGAAATCTTCTGTACATGCAAATAAATAAACCAAATGTCATCAGTTAGATACCTTGAGTAACATCCATAAAGAGTGTTTATGGAAATATTCTCGTAACATTTAAGATCATAAAGCATGCATTTTGGAAATGTACACTAAGGCTTTCCCACTGTGCTTCAAGTCTTATCTGCAATTCCTGACCAGTTTTTTCAAAAACACCTTATGCCTAAGTCCTTGAGAATAATAAACCTTAGACAAGTTTTTGAGCTACACACTGACAATTGAATTCGTTCAAAAACACACTACCAAAACTGCCACAATAAAACACAAAACCATGGTTCCTTACAACTGGCATTCTGAAAATACCTGCAACAATTATAACAACGATAGTTCTATGTGTCCCTACTGACACTTTGACACTGGAAACCCAAATGTACGCATTGCTTTGTCTGTAAGTAACTTTTAACAGTAGAGAACAAATCACTGAACTATTTTCACAATTGATTTCAAACTCACAGTTGAATTCTATTTAAGGAGTATACAGAGGCTAACAAAGAAAATAGCTATAAAAGTAGGCAAGGCCAAAATAATTAAGTTTTAATTTACAGGGTAACAGAAACTTGTAACAAAGTGCTCAAAGACGTGAGCAGCCTTATGTCTAGCAATAACCGATGGCATTCAGAACCACTGTGAAAAGACACAAGCTGCATGTCTGTTTCGGGGAATTAAAAGTCTTAAAAACCTCCAGCTCAGTAACACAAGATGCTGTTCTTACCAAATGTTGTAGTATTATTTGCAGTCTGTTGAATGGTTTTGGCCTGAAAGAAATATTAAAAAGATAGCTAAAACCATAAACCAGCTACTCAATCCCAAATACATAACTGCTGATTTAAGCAAGGCTTTGTCAGAAAAATATCTGAATGCAAAGTTGTTTTACATTCTCCTTTTGAAAATCAAGTAAATTAGCCTACAATTTTGAAATTAAAAACAGTTGGAAACTTCTTTGCTTACTAGCAAATAGATGGCAGATACCAATGTCAACTACTGTTTTTGATGTGTTCAATTTCAAGTTAGGGGAACCTGTAAAAAGTAAGACAAGGAGCTTAGGAGATATGATTGCTACTTAGCAGTCTGTGGTTTTTAAAGATTTACGGCCTTTTCCTGGGTGTTTAAATACTAATTTTTCTTTTTTTAATAGTCTTGTCAAAGACTTGGCCATTCCAAGAAACTTGCCCTCATGTCCTTGTGTGTACATACATATAAGTAGGGTTTATGAACAGCTTGAACTCATGCTTCTGTTGCTGACAGGAAATACCAATGCTGGGACATTTTGTGACCATGTTTCTCAATTTAACTGATGAGGCTGTGTTAATTGTCAGTGTATCCTGTTAAGTAGGACAGTTAACAGCATCATTCACTGGGCTTCAGACACCTGGCTTGCATCAGCATTCACAAACTATCTTACAGCTACTTAAGAGTGCAAAACACGGCCAATTAACATTTTACATTCTCACGTTCCGGCATCCTAAACTACATATTCATTTTAGAATGGGAAAGTTAATTTGGGTCTAAATTATCCTTTATCCTAGTTCAGAGGGTTTCAACCCCCGGCATTAGAGGCCTTCCCAGGCCACCGCCTCCCGCCGCAAGCTGCGGGCGCGGCCGGCCCGGCGCCATTTACATCTCTCATCGGCGGGGAGAAAGGGGGGCGCGGGAGCCGCTTCATCGCTCCTCAGTGCAGCCACAAACACCTCCCCGTTACCTGGTCAGAGGCCTCAGCACCCGGGCCGCCATGGCCACAACCGGCGAGATCGATCGTCGTCATCAGGTAACCGACGCGATCCGCCGGGAGCGAGGTAGGACGCATGCGCGGGGCCGGTCTCCGTTCTCCTCACGCCGCTTCGGGTAAGCGGGTGGTTCTGAAGGATGGCCGCCCACTTCAGGGCCCCTTCTGTCCAACCCCGTACATCAACAGCCCTCTTCCACTCAATGTAGCGCCTGGCAAAGGACAGCCGGGCGGCGGCATGGAGTTTGTAAGCAGGTCCCTTGCTCGGTAGTTCTGTGAGAGGTTTTCCCTTACCTCGATAGGATCTGGGCTGAAGGGGTGCTGCTCCGTGTCCTGGATTAACCCAGGAGGTATGAGGACATGAGGTGAGGCTGTTTCTCCAGTCGGTGAAGCAAGCGTAACGTAAACCGTGGTGGTAGCTGCCTAAAGTGGAGAAAGCCGGCATTGCTAAATTACCTTCAGAGCCGAGCTTTGTAGACTGAACCTTGCATTTTGGAGATGTGTCGTTTCGAACAGCAAAACTGATTTCTTAATGTCTGATCTCCAGCTCTCTCCTTTTACCCCTTACAATTGCAGCCACACCTGTGCTGCCTCTTAGTGACTGACACACAGATTTGTGAGCTGGGGTTAAGGAGCTGCTCTGATGTAACATCCCACCAACACCTGGTTATCCTGGAAGGTAAATTAGGTAGCTGGCATGATTTACTGCCCCAACAGTAGCCGCAGACAGCTGTGAGTTCAAACTCAACATGTGTTCAGCCCAAACAGACTCAGAAATTGCAACCAGGAAAATGGCTTTTTTGCCTTTTTCATTTTAATAGAAGATTAAGGCACCTGAGAATATATGACCATCACGCCAGGGTAACTAAATTCACTTTTATTTCAGTAACTAAGACCATTCCATGGGTTACTTTTTTAGGCTGACACATGGCCAGCACGAGATTGATACTGAAAAATGGTGAACCATGGAGTAAATGACAATACAGTGCATTAAGTCGAACCGTAGCTTCGTCGTCACTCGATGTAGCAAGCTTTTAGCACTGGCTGTCCAGTTTGTATTTTTTAAAAATAAAACCCTTGCAGTAAAATTATTTTGCTGGAATGAAAAAACTCCCAGCTCTGGGAAGCACTTCTAGTGAAGTCCCCAGAGGGCAACCTTGCTCTTCATTTCAAGAACTAATTCAGACCCTGCTTATAGCAGCGTCATCTGTATTGGCATTTCCGCCGCAGTAACTCTTGGGTTATATTAAATTTGGTTGTAAAAATCTTAAGCTAAACAGGCACAGAACATGTCTGTATTATGCAGTCTCAGTCTTCAGCCGTGTTCACTGAACAAAGAATAACAGAACAGGACATGGAGTGCTTTTGCAGGCATTGGGAGACTGCCTACTGCAAATTAATTGAGCGCAGAATTCATTAGACAATCCAGACTATGCGAACTTTTCCCTACATATTATATGATCATCAAAGATGCAGCCTTCTACTGTCATCTTGAGCATGTATATACAGCCTTATATGCTGTTTTACAGCAAGTACCATGCAATTAAATCTAAACCATTCTAAATGACACCAAATTGCCATAGCTGCAAAATCTGAACCCTTACTTAGATTTTTATTTTGTAAACTATTTTTGAGGATAACTGCATCTCTTATCCAGGTGTAGGCAAATTAGGAGGAGTTTGATAAAGAGATAACATTTTTGTACTTCTTCGTATCCTGTGTCTGAAAGTCTGTATATTTCACAGACAAATATGAACAGAGCCTTTTTGTCAGCTAATCTTTTGGTGGTGGTGGTGTGGAAATGAAGAAATCAGCATGTGTAAGCTAACCTTGGTTACGAGCAGGTGGAGGCTGCTTGAAACCCTGTAAATCTCTTAATAAATTCCACCTGCACATGGGCAAGGCTGTGATCAGGACATGATTACATACTATGTCTGTTTCTAGAATCCAAAATAGAAGTCAATGATCTGATTCATCTTTTACTTATGCTGATTTAAATCTATTCCCCCCATGGTTTCAGTATAAATATAAAGACCCTTTCTTTCTTGTCTTCCAGCTGCATGTCTGATTCAGAGTAAGAGTGGGGCCTACTCATTTGTAAACAATGAAGTATCAGCAGGCATTGTGACAGCTGCTGATTTCTTTCTATGGTTCTGACACTGAGTTTAAACTTAACATTTTCTTTAAATTCTTTTTCTTCTTCTTTCTTTAAATTGCTTTCAAGAAGAAGGGGTGGTGCCAGAAGAGCCATCTTCCTTGAGCCTAGTGTCCTGCATATTAAAACATGCTGGTGATGGCTTGAATTTATCTATAGGATTTTTTCAGGTAGAGAGGTGGTAGGTGTTACCAAGTTGCAATTTTCTTACAGGCAGCCATTTAGTGACTGCAAGCCAGTCCAAAAAGTAACTCTAATACCATCCTGGGTTTTAATGGTCCTCCTGAACACCTTTTTTTTTTTTTTTTTTTTTTTTTCAGAGTGCAATATCAAAGTGAAAATGTTTTCTGAAAAGTAAATAAAATACTTCTATAAGTAGAATTAGTAAAAAGAGTGAAAACAGTGGAGTCACATAAGTGGAATGAGATGACCTTTAACCTGTGAATTTATAGATGATAGTACTATTAGCAGAAAGGGATGCAGGAGGCTGCATACACTGGGGTGTGCAGCACCCCTAATAATCAAACCAGTAACTCAAGGAGTGTAAGTGCAGTAGCCAGAAGGATAGGCAGGTTGTAATTCCTCTCTGTGGAGAAATTTCCTGGCACTGTGTTCAGCAGGTTTGGAAAGCGAAAACAAACTGCAGACTGTAGGAGGACTTCAGAGTTGAGCAGATGTTTTGGGGTTTTGTTTCTGGGAGTTTTTTATTTCTTTTCCAGAAAAACGTATAACTTAAGGATGCAGGAGTTCTTGTTCCTAAGGAGGATTCCAAGAGCAGCTCAGCTCTATGCCACCTATAAACCCCTAATGAATCATTAATTTGTACCTCTCGCTTACTTGCCTCTGAGAGCTACCAGTGTAGTTCACGAAGACCAGATAATACACAGTACAAGTGCTTCCTCATGTCCCGTGCTTCTGCATTGAGGCTTGCTGTAAATTTAATCTTTTTGTCTGCTGGCTTAACAGCTGGCATCTAATTTCTGTATGTGTGGGTAGTTAAGTCCATCCTTACTGTGTATGAAGGTAAGGAAAAATGAGTCTGTGACGGCTTGAGGAACAGAATAGAATCATAGAATGCTTGGGTTGGAAAGGGCCTTAAGATCATCTAGTTCCAAACCCCCTGCCATGTGCAGGGATGCCTCACACTAGACCATGTCAACCCAAGCTCTGTCCAACCTGGCCTTGAACACTGCTAGGGATGGAGCATTTACCACTTCTTTAGGCAATGTGTTCCAGTACCTCACCATCATGGCTTGACTTCGCGAATGAAGATTTGGGAAGGGCTTTACCCATGCTTACTACCCTCACAGTAAAGAACAGTAAAGAATAGGAAAATTTCCAGTTCATCCTTGCTAACTGGTTATTGCTGTGCTGACAAGCAATCCTCAAATTGTTTTTTCTCAGCCCAGTTTCAGTTGACAACACTTTGAAACATCTCCACATGATACAGGTTCAAATATCTTTATGCCAGCATGGGCACCTAAGTACTAAAGGCTCAGGTCTGCAGTGAAGTCTTCCCTTGATGTCACTGATAGTAAATTAGACGTAAGTGAAAAACAATCTGCTTCTCCGCCCTCTAAAACCAGCCCAGCCCAGGGAAGGCCTGTAACACACATATGTAATATGGAGAAGCAAATATCTGCTTTTGGCTGTTATGTGAGTAATCTCATGGGAACAGAGTGCCTTTCCCAGGGCTTTTAGTCAGAGACTTTTCAGATAATGCATCCATATAACCTCTGAAGTCATAGATTTGGGATGAGGGCACAGCTAATGGCATGCAGTAGTGAATTCCTCCTGGCACAAAAAAGTGTGTGAGAGGGTAAAAATAATCCAAACAAACATCTTTCCGCCCCCTCGCCTTCACCCCCCTAACCACTTAATTTGCATCTTATCAGTGAGGAACTGGAAGTGTTTGGAAAAATATGAAAGCAAATTCATCATGAAATTGTGGGTGAAGTAGCTTCCATTTTCTCTTGGCCTCGCAGGGCACCAGCAGACTCTGTCGTGTTGATGGGGCCGGGAGAGAGCCCCCAGGCAAGGTCCATCCACCAGCGGGTTCCTCCCCTCCCAGCTTAGACATAGCACTCATGCTGCATACACCCTGCCAGTATCCCCTGGGCTAGACGGGACCCTGGGCAGACACCCTCCTACATCTTTCTTCCCTGCTGCCACGAGCAATCTGTCACTCCTCTCCTCGAACCACCCTCCACCTACGTACAAAGCCAGAACTGTAAGGAACGCCCTCCTCCCTTCCCCCTTCCCTCCCCACGGGTCTGTGCTTCTTCGTGGGTGAAAAATGCTGTCTGCCAAGAGATCTGGTCACCCCTGAGCTTGGCGTTGAGACCCAAGTTGTTTGATACCTTTTAGGACCACATCTTGGAAAGCTCTGCTTCCAGATCTGTTATGTTTTTCATTTGCATATAATTGCACATGTGCAGGTGGGAAGGGGCTGTTTGCTTCCCACTTGCTTTGATATGCCTCCCTTCCTAAGAGGACTGCTTCCTTCCCTTCCTGCTCCCGGCCTCCCACACATCTAGCAATGAGAAATGCTGCGGAAAACTGACCAGCTACCAACCCGCCCACCTGAGGAGGAGGAGGAGCGGCGGCAGCAGCAGCAGCAGCACATTTTTCTCTCAGCTTTTTAAACACAGTTAAAAAGAGCTGTAGCGTGGGTGGAAATAGCAGTAGGGAGTGTGTGTGTGGAGGGGGAATGGGGCCAGAGGAAAGTGCATTTTCTGTTCATAGGACAGTTAACCTTTAGAGGACTAAAAAAAAAAAGATCCCCAATGATATGTTACTGCTGAAGGTCTCTTTGGGTATATAAATTAGTTCTTGAGGCTGAGTTTCCCAGGTCTGGAAGGAATGAAACTGAGTTCCTTTTTCCCTGGCAGTGCAAGTGATGCTACAGTGCAGCCAGCACTCTTTGCTCAGGGATACTTGCCTACAAGACTTTAGGAGTCTGCTTAGCAAATGGTATTTGTATTGCATCCTGTTGTGTCATGATGTATGAGCTTGATTTTGTGAGAGTCAGAGCTGCCTCTATGTAGGAAGAGAAAAAGGCATGTGGTTTTCACACAGTGTGGCTCTCTATTTCAAAATACCATCCCTGTTGGACTTCTTGAAATAGCACTATCCCAGAATATCAGTTAATTCGAGATTTATTCTAAATTTGTGCTTCTATAAGAAATTAAATTCAAGCTTATTTATGTTAACAGGATGTTATTTGAGGTGCTTTGCTTGTATTACATGAAAATAGCAGTGAAACTAGTACAGGAAAACAGAACTTGTAAGACAAGTGGTATAGAGTGCAAAGTGATACTCCTATTTCTTAAGAAATCTCTGATAGACTCCAAGAACCAAGGGTACAGAACAGCTCTACCCATACATGTCACTATTTATCACCATCCATCAGACTTTATATATATTACTGATGCAGAATCGTGTATCAGGATGTGAATGATTCAAAGAGATGCAATAATAGCCAATTAATGAAATTTGACTCTTAAAAGTACAGGAGATCTTTTAAAAAGTACTGCATAGGACATGTAACTTTCTCCTAGTGAGCAGAAACCTCAAACCTGATACTTGAATGATTTTAGCCCTGTGAAGCAACTTTTTTCATGGAAAATGAGTTACACACTGGGTGTGAAGTCCTGGCACAAGGCAATTTACTTTCCAGTTAGGACATAGCAGTTTGCCAGACCCATTTCACAGACCGAGACTGCACAGGTACAATGCAGTAGGGAACTGGGCTCACTGCCTTCAGTGCCTCCCCCCTGCCAGCCTATCTCCTGAAGCTCTGGAGATTTTACCCTAGAGTTGGAATAAAAATGTAGCCATAATTCCTTATGATCAGCTCAGAAACAAAGGAAGTTATAAATAAGCCTAATTAACACATTTGCATGTGACACAACAGAAAGATTAGCTGATGGACTTATGCTAGCAAGAGCTAGAGCAGTTTCAATGGAGATGTACCCTTAATGGAACTATCCTGATGTTTTAAGTGTCTTATTTCTGAATGGTGATTAATATTTTACATATATATGCATATGACCCTCCACTGAATCTTATGGTACTTGTTATTATAATCTACTGGAATCGCATACCCACCCTGGCAAGGAACAATATTCTAAATAGGAAGTTCCTGTCACTTGACTGATTTACTTTGAGATGTTGCAGTAACTCCTTTGTCAGTAGCATTCTGATACACTATTGGCCCACTTGTAATTCTATCTCACATTTAGCATTGGTTCAGTTAACTTTAAAGGTAGTGCTTTTCATATCTTTTGTATCAATGAATGTACATTATATTTTAAATGCAGATTATATGCTTATCTTGCCAACTACTGTTAACCTGAAATTTTCCTCGTATGATCTATTGTGGTGGAATGATATTATTGAAGAGGCAGTAAAAAACAAAACAAAACCAAACAAACCCCCAAACATTTAGAATCATTACAAATCTATTTTAGGAGCTCAGTCCTGTATGTAAGATTCCTATGGCCTCCCTGTTTTATCTGTTGTTCAGCTGCAATGTCACGCGGTTTGGTGTTGAACCATCTGGTACCGAGCCATTCCTTCTCAGGGGTTGTAGTGAATGCTTAGTTACCTCATCTTGTTTCAGTCAGAATCATAGTGAATTAAGCACAAAAGCATTTGATGCTAATTAGTAGATTTCTGACAGTTCAGGGATGTGATAACTAGAGAGAACACCTCAGATGTTTATTTTAAGAGTTTGTTGCTCTAAATTCAAACGAGTCTCTGCAGCAGGGCAGTTTGGCTGACAGCGTGACAGTATCTTATTAAATGGATGTGTGTGTATTCAAGCCTTTCCACATTACTCATCTGACAATTCACACAGGTATTCATTTTCACTTGAAAAGATGTACCTTTGATTTTAAAAGTCAATATTAAGAATATTTTTCCAAATTTCTTTCTATTTTATTTAATTCTAGAGTACAGCTAAAATTGTTCATAAAATAATGCCTTTAAAGAACATTGCCTAGGCAAAGATATTTAATGCCATGAATGATGCATAGGACAGAATAGCAGATTAGAAAACTTAAAAATGGGAGAGGGGGGGAAAGGTCAGCAGAATAAATAGAGGCCTTCAAGCTATTAAAAAATAAGTATATGTCATTCATTGTTGCAGATATACTCTGCTTGTAAGTATAAATTGCCACTCTCCAATATGAGGTAATTGTAAGGCAAATGCTTCAATGAAAGTCAATTGACAAGCTCTGTGTACAAGGATTAACCTGGTGGAAAGGATGTACAGCAAGCTAGAAGGGAAAGTGTTTGGGGTTTTTTGGGTGGTTGGGTTGTTTTTTTTTAAGAAATATGGTCATCCTGGATCATAAACAAACAATGGAAGTGACAGGGATGGAGTACTTGGTACCTGGAACCCTCATTCAGTGGATATACTGCCCCAGGGATATATATACACTGCTTGGTGAAGAAAAGCAGTGCCAGCCACGGCAAGGCACAATATATATCTAAGTTGCTCACAAGGAAATGCATGGTCTGTAGTATCATTGGTTCCTCTCTGTACGTTCAATCTTCATCTGCCCTGTGGATCTCATGATGCCACTGGTTCTCCTGTCCAGACGTCGACAGTCCCTCCTTCTCTCTTGCTCTCCCTCTGTCTCTGCCATAGCAGGCTGGAATGGAAGTTCACGCTGCCAAGAGCAGTATATGGGAATATATAATTATTTCAGAAATAACATGCAACTCAGTGTGATTTAGTCATACTTTGACACACCTCTGTCTGCCAAGAAAAATGCAGGCACTACCTTATAAAACTGTTGCTAAGAGCACTTCTTCAGGCTCTGGGAGTGAGAAGGTGCTTTATTGTATGGTTAACTGCAGGAGTTAACAGCAGGGTTTCAATCTGGGACCTGCCAAGATATTAAAGCACACAAATCTGTTGCTTGAATTGAAAGCTCTGCTTCTGCCTAGGAGATGTAGCATCATGCAGAATTAGCCTGGGACATTATTTCATAAATTTAAGATACTATGAAAAGTGATTTTATTGACATTTGTAGCCTAAAAAACCCCCAAAATTAAAGAAGAGAAAGCTCTGGTCAGCAACAAGAAGCAACGTCTTTTGCTTTATGCTAAAATTAAACAATTTTGTGAGAAAGAAGAGACTTTGTTAAAAAAAATAAGAAAGAAAAACAAACAAAAAAGAAAAATTCATTTTCCATCTGAAATGTTTATGACAATTGTCCCCTCCCATCCCACCCTGGCTGAACAGGAGAATCATGCAACACATCTGATCTGTGCATTCTTCCTCCTGTGCCATCGCTAATATCACTGTAGCTTTTGTGAGCCTTTTGGAACGTTCACCATCAATCAGTTACTTCCTAGTAAGGGACCAGCTGCATTTTGCTCTGTCATCCTAATTACAATAGCAACATACCATTTTCAACATATTTTAACTAGTCAGAAGAAGCAGAATTAAGAAAGAAGTAGGTTTTTTACTGTTTTGCTTTAGTTTTCACTTCTGTAAAGTAACCTTTACCATCTCATTGTGGTATCAATATTAGCTTCATAGTTGAAAGTATCAGATGCTATACACTAGTGATAACAAATGGCATCTTGTCATTGCACTAAAGATAGCTCCTATTATTGAGCTAAAGCATAAATATAGCTTATCTATATGTTTGCACTGCATCTACCAGAAAATGCCATATAGCACAATGATCCAGGATTATGGGATCCCGAGAAAGAAGATTCAGATACCACGTGTTTAAATTTCCGTGTTGCTTTACAAATCAATACATGGAATATATATATTTTGCTTCTTTAAGAAAGAAAAGCTGTTCTGTAAACTGTTATAAATAGATTTCTAAATAAGGTCTTCTATGTATGTTATAAGGGATGCATGCTTCTTCTTCCTAAACAAATAATCTGACCACTGCTTCACATGCAAGCCTGTAATGTTGCCATCTATCAGCTGTTACCCAGCTCTGCAGAAGGCAATGAGGACATTTTTTTAGCACGGGACAAACAAACCTGTATTAAAATGCACTCACTCAGTCACTCTCCTCAGGAGAATTTAACTTATCTTTTCTTCTGAGGAAATTCCCACCTATCTGAGAATTTCTCACCTTCACTTTTCTTTTTTTTTTTTTTTATTTAAAATATCATTTTTATAAAAAAAAAAAAAAAAAGAAAAAAGACAAAGCCTAGTATTTACAGAAGAAAAAAGCCCAAAATTCTGTCATGTCCTCCAGTGTGCAATTTCAGGAAATTGTAGGGTATTTGCACAAGCAGTTGGCACTCTCTTTCACAGTAATTCATTTGCTTTTCTTAGTTATCCACAATAAGCAGTTGTAATGCTTGTAGGTAACATAATTACTCACTACAAAATGACTGCACCAACGGATTGTGAATTTGTCACTGCATAGTAATGACCAGAAACAGATCTCTCAGGCATATGTGGAGTTATTTCTAGAAGGTGAAGGAAAACATCCTCCCTAGAAGATGGCACTCTGTCTTAAATACCTGGAAACTTTTTTGCCAAAGGTTTTGGTGAGTCATGCTGTATAACCTTTACCTCTCCTATCCAGGAAGGGGAACTGTTTGCAGGTCCCTGTTAATCTTTCACACCTATCTAGCATGTAGAATGAGGGCAGTATTTACCTATCTCATAAAAACGCTATAGCTCAGCCATGTTTTAAAGTGCTTCAGCTCAGTCAATAGCTAAACGAAAGTTCGGCTCTGGTGTTATAACTGTGGTGTAGTTCACTTTCTGTCTCCATTTCCCAGATAGGCCCAAGTTAATTAGCAGCCAACCTTCCAATACCCGTTTCCTCCTTTTAAGCCTTTTGTGTATAAACCATTTATATTTGTTCAGCCACCGTTGTTGGAAGGAGATCACCTGCACCCAGCTCAGAGTCCAAAGGTTTACCAGTTTTGATTAGATAATACATCTAACGGTAGGTAAGATAAGACAGGTTTTGTAAACCAGTTACTGCATTCTATTTTAGTGATACTGCATTGACTTACTATTTGGTGCAGTTGGATCAAAATTAAAAATATATTGCCATTTAAGGTCTTTAAAATTCTTCCCCAGTATTACATTTGGATTGGTATTTGATGCTTAAATTCTTAATTTAGAATGTAAGGGAGACATACAAGGTAGACAGGCAACCTATGTGTCTTGTACCTTTATGTCCTTACACATTTTCATCTTTGTCAGTGGAAATTATAAATAACTCAGTTTCCTGGAGCAGGTTCAACACTACAAGTCTTACCTAGGAGAGTGCTGTCTGAAGGGGTTTTAGGCATCAGGAGGGCTGATTCACAATTGTCCTCCAGTGTTTAGGGTAACAGTTCAGCTTTTTTGTTCTACTACAACCTGGATAACAAAACATCTACAGTTCAGAGCTGATGGCATTTGCTCTCTTTGTACCAATGTTATTCAGCATGTAAGCTACAGAGAAAAAAGAAACTGAGACCTCAGGCTTCCCATAACACTTCCTGCTGCTACTGATATCAGTGGCTAAGGCTATGGAAGACACAAGGAACATCTGACTACAGCTTTTCTAACTTAGATGTGACTAATGTCAAGAAGGAGCCAGCTGCACTTGCTCTGGCTTCTCCTTTTGTTACTCATATACTGATGGACCTGCACTGGTAGGAAATGCTACTGTTTTAAGTACATTAGAATGGCTCTATATGAATGGGAGAAATGCTTTCCTAACTCAGAAGATCTATAAGCTCTTCTTTGAGGCAAAGCATGAGGGTTAGCAGTACTTATTACATGGTGGCCAAAGGAACTCGAGAGTTCATGGAACCACCAGTGGTCCACAGGTGATCTGCAAAACCAAATATAGTGTTTACTTGAAACAAGTAAAAGAATGCACAACATTTTGAAAAATGAAGGGAAAATAAACTGTGGTACAAGATGTTTGAGAACTATTGAATTATTGTTATTCTAATCTCTTTTAGTTGTTCCCCAGAAGATTACAGCTCTTTGGAAAAAAGACATAAAAATAACCATGCTGAGTCAGACTGAATGACTGTCTAGCCCAGGACACAGTCTCCCAGAAATGGCCCTGAGGGGCTGTATGGGCAAGAGTAAGACCAGGGTGAACATGGCTTACGTTCTGTAATCTGGGGCTTTCTTTTCCATGTGTTTGTCCAGCCTCCCCTGGAACTTGATGAATTTTTATCATTTACAGTATCCTTGCGAGCTTTGGACATGTTTCCTACTAACCTCATTTGATGTTTCTTAATCCATGTATGAGAATAAACAGCAAATGAATCCGCTTTCTCCAATTCATAACTTTGTAAATCTGCTATATTCCTGCTAAGTTGCCTCTTTTCCTGACTGGTGAATGTTAAACTACTCAGCTGTTCCAGGTCATTCCAAACTTTTGAGCATTCTTCTTTGAACCTTTTCCAGCTCTAATATAGTCTTTTTGAAATGAAATGAGACCATACTGATTTGTTCCTGTAATTCAGATGGGATCCATGACTGAATTTCTCTCTGTGTGAAAAAAATGCATATATTATGCTAAAATAGAATTCTTTCTTTCTTTGCAATTGGTTTTGCACTTACAATCTTTCTTCCCCCTACACATAAGTACTTTGACAGTTTTGAACCTTCTGGTAATAAACAGTTAACAGCACACTGCAGCGATGTAAGAAATCCTCAGAGAGCTGAGTTGTACCTCCTAAAAGCAGATAAAATTGTCCAGCCCTGCAGGCAACAGACCTTTTCTCAACTATTAATAGAACAGAAGGAAGAGAGGGGAAAGAAGAAAAGGAATTAGTAAATGACTTTAAAAAGCAGAGGTACTGAGAATTCATAGTTGATGTGCTGATTTAGGAAGTTATGAGGAATGCCATAGAAAAAAGGTAAGAAATGTTAATCCTGTTACATAGACAAAGACTAATTTTTCTGCTTTTGTCACCTTCCTGTATTTTTCTTTTCCCACTCAACCATTTCAAAGGCATATCCTTATAATGACGCATCAATTTTCTGTCTGCTTGAGGTTCAGAAATAGCTGAGCGGTTATAAATAGATCACATTCTGCAAGAGACAAAGAGAATGGAAATATTGTAAAAGGTTAGCTGAAAAATTTAGCTGTGGATTGAGATTTCAGGTGTCTCCAAGAGTGGAAGGACTCCGTTTGAAATGCTTTATTAACCTCAGCAGAGGAACTTGTGAAGGCTCCTTGTGAAGCCAGGTGGAATCTGGTGGCACTTCTGGTCACAGTGCCAAGCAAAGAATGATGTCCAGTCCCATCTCTGGGAATTTAAAAGTTCAATGGCATGAGAAGGCAACACCTTGCAGTTTCTTCACAGTTCCTTATGTGAAGCTAAAACACAAGAGGCAATTACTCTTTCATAATCTGTAGAGCCACTAAATCAGAATGTATAACTTGTACACTGGAATTTTTCTGCCAGTACTCAAGTACTCTGAATTGGTAGCATTCAAGTTTGCTCCATTTTTCCACTTTGCCTCAAAATGTCTTAACTTTAGCCACACACCTTAGCATTTGGTTGAAACCTTGTCCAACAGGGCAGTGAAAAAATCAAAACTGGGGAACAGTCTAATACCCCTTTGTTTCTGTTTGAGGTCATTTAGATCCCACTGACACTTCCAGACAGACTTTGGAAGAACAAGTAGTTATCCTGCACTGAAACCTGATTCCTAGGAGTATTTCTGCAGCCATATATGTATAGCTGAGGTTGATTATCTTCCCACTATCTAATTCTGTTGGAGTGACTGTTGAGAAAGATGATTTGGTGACTGTGGGTAAAATAAGACATTAAATGGAAGGGACAGCGTTTCTCTAGGATGTTTCTGTTTCGAAGAGAAGCTGCTTCCTGAAACGAGGCTGGGTTTCACAGTAGCTATATCATGGCAACTTGCTTGACATAAGATATCCTTGCTCAAACTTTGCCAGATACAATGTCATGCCACTAGTGCAAAACTTGATCTTTGCTTGAAGTATGTCTCTGACTGTCACTGGCTTTAATACAAGTTCAGGCCAATACACACTGCAGAATCAGGTTCTTAAAACCTAAATTAACATTCTGTTGAAAACTAAACATATGTTGTTGGTTTTTTTCACTGTCAACAATTTAGTTTCCAGGTTTGGAAAAGAAACACTGCTGGGGAGGAATCCAATGAATTTATTAGTGAGCGCGGTAAGTGTGGAACTATTAATATCTACTCAAAATATGAGATTTTGTTTGTCTTTTTTTTATCCTCAACTTCAAACTCTGAAATAAACAGATGTTCTGAAGCTTTCCACTGAGAATTCTACAGTACGCTAAGTCCTAAATTAAATACACTGTGATGATTGGGATATTGTAAGAAACAGGTGAAGAGCTGTGTACAATATTTCTGAAACAATTTGTACCATTACATGAAGTCTGTATCTCACATTGCACTGATAGTCCTAAAAAGAAAACATCTAAAACATTTCTTATGTGTTACTAATAATTTTTATTTCCTGCCAGAAATCTGAATACAAAAATAGAAACATCACTTTGTTCACTAATATTACCAGAGAACGTTAAGCTGCTGTTACTATTCTGTGGCATGACTGACAACATAGTTTGCCTGTCCTAAACACATTTTAAACAGATGAGTGCTTCTGTTTGTCTAAAAAGTTTCTATTTATTTCACTCTCAGTTTTTATCAGAATCTCAGTGCAACTGAAGTCTATGGCAATCCTCCTACTGACACTTAAGTACTAAGATCCTTTGTTCTTTGCAGGGAGGAATATTATCTTGAGAATTTGAGAAGGGCATAAGTAAGTTGCTCATTGTTTTCATCAAAAATCACATTTGCATGTACTAAATAAAAATACCGAGTTTAGTTTTGGTTTAGGTTTGCAAAGCTGCTTTGTAGAAGACCTGAATTTAATCAGGAAGACAAGATGATATGGCTAGACTTGTATCTGATTCAGAAAAACCAGTTCAGTTAAAAACTGCTTTGAGCTATCACTTTAGCCATATAAATAGTGAGAGCTAGTCCTTGCATTCAAGTAGAAGAATCTATAATGCTCTGTAAAATTAGCAGTCATTTTCTTGAATAATCTTTCACTATGTAGACTACTGACCCTCAACTGAAATTTGCTTTGGTCAGGGAATATTTTGCTGTGCAGTGGTATTGTATTTCCTTTAAAAGCTATTCTCATTAAACTTAATTTAGTCAAAAGTTGAGAACTCAAATTCCCATTGACCTCAAGTCACTGACTAATAATTAGGAAAACAGAGATATCTCTCCCTATATCCATGTTGGTTTGTTGTTTGGTTTTGTTTGGGTTTTTTGTGTGTGTGTGTGTGTGTGTGTATGTGTGGATGTAAATGACAATAATAGAAAATAATTTCTTGCTTCACTGCCAGTATTTGCTCAACCCCTTGCTTTCAGAAGGAATAGAAGGAACTTCCTAGGGATCAGAGAAAACTGGTCAGTTTGCCATCCCTCGGTCATATACCCGCAGTTACTAAAAACATGTTAGGCTCAATAGCTAGTACACTCAATGCAATGGAGAAGGCATGTACTTGTGTTATTGAGGCCAAGTGTGGAAGTAAGGACCCATCCTGCCAAGACATCATGGGCAGAGGAGGTAGATGTATGTCATGTTTTTAACTATTCTACTTGTCCTAGTAATTTTGCATTTTTTAAACTTAAGTTTTCTAGTGTTTATTTAGAATAAAGTCTGTGTTCATTGTTTAAGTTTGGTCTTTTCTGGGACCCCACTATAACAGAAGGTCTAAGCAGATCTATTTCAAAGCTGTGGCCAGTTTAAGCTTCTCTTCCTCCATGAAGACAGGCCAAAGCAGAATTCATTGCAGGTTCAGTAGCTACGTTGCATAAATTGTCTCTAGCTCCTCCCTGGACTACAGAGTCAGTGGAGCTCTGCACTTTCTGTAGCAGTGAAGCTTATGACAGGATCAAAGTCATCTTGATTTTGCATATATTTGATGGCACCAATGTTAGCAGCAGCCCAATGGAAACAATTGGCTGTGTGGACAGCAAAACTATTGAAGTTTGATATCCTATGGGTATTACACTTCTAGGATCTGTTTCCTTGTCTCCACCACTTTAAAAGCATTGGCTGTCTCTTTTCCCTTCAGTTCCCTCACCTGACCCCCAGTTCTTCATTGAACCACAGAATAGTTAGGGTTGGAAAGAACCTTAAGACCACCTAGTTCCAACCCCCCTGCCCTGGGCAGGGACACCTCAGGGAAACTGAACTGCGGCTCACACAGTTCAGTGAATCACGGCCAGTGATTCACTGGACAAATGGAAGCCCGCTGTGGAGCTCATGCCTTGCGCTTTCCTCCTGTGGAGGGCACTGTCTTGCATTCCTTTTCTTTGCAGTCTCTGATGTTCACACAACCTTGTAGGAATTTAATATTTGTGAGACTGTCACCACACACCAAATTTGATACCTGCTAGTAGGTTCAAAGGTTCTTGGGGTGAGGAAAGGTTGTATAAGCAGATACTATGCAAACATAAATCTAACTTGGGCGGCGGGGAAGGACCTAACCTGTAGGAAAATGTATGCATACATACAGTAAACACAATCAAAGTAAATGCAGTTTCTGTAACTAGTATTTGGGTTTGAGCATTGCTTTGCCTTCTCTTTGCTAATGAATGTAATCCTTCTGAAAGTATTAGATTAAAAATCAGAGGAAGAGAATCCTCTGCTTCCCTGCCAAACCAGACAGACCACTGCAATGGTAGCTTGTTGTCTTACTGGTTGTGAATATTTTGTCCTTGGTTACCATTAACATTGCTTGCAGCTGGGTATGATTTGCTGATTCACTGGGTGACTATTTCTCAGTTCCTCTGTTGGAGTTTTTCTCTTACTGGTAATATAGTTTAGTGTCTGAAACAGCAGGGAAAAGCCACGTTATTCTTCATGGCTTGAGGAACAAGAAGAAGACTTGACTTCTTCCCAGATTTACAATGGGATAAGTACGAACTGTGTTATGCAGAACTTCTTAAAGAAAGAAACAAATACTGTAGTTGCCTTAATGCAGTACCTCTCCTAGCAAAGGATTGACTAAAAAAGTAGTTTAGTTCATGCTATGCAAAATATATTAAAGGTCTGAAGGTAATGAAAGCTTTTCTGATGTTTTCATTGTACTCTAGTGCAAGTCCTACCAGCACAAATCTCACCTTCAACTTATCTTTCTAATCTGGCTGATGTAAGTGGGTTTTTTTAGAGCTCAGAGTTAAAAGCTGCTGAAGGACAGCAGAATATTTTGTGCCAACCAGAAATTCTTGATTTCAAAGTACAGTTCTAGCTTATGAAAGAAACCAGTTAGGTTTTCTGTACACTAAAATTTAAGCCTCTAGAAACCATTGCCATAAGATGGGGCTCAGATACTTCATCTCTATCATTACTGGAAAATACCAGAAGCACAAGATGCATATCTCATGCATATAACATACCAGATGTTTTTCCATGGAAGTTTGTGTGTTATGCTGTATTTATTTTCCACTGAGTCTTTTCAAGCAAAATCTACCATGGTTAGAAATGTGCAGGTTTGTTTATTTTAATTTTATTAATGTGTAATTTTATGTGCTTTTCAAAGATAATTGCTTTGCTTTAATTTTTCAGTTTATTTGGGGCTTTCTTTTAGTAATTAATTTTGTTTGTTTCTTTTTTAAGTAGTGAGACATTTGTAACTCCTTTTTACAAGTATTCTCACCATGATAGATGGTGAAGTGATGTAGGACACATAAATTGAAATCTTTATAAAGTGACATATGCATTGAACCAAAAGCCCACAGAAATCCACAGGCATTCTTTCCATTTCATGGGCAAGTTTAACCCAGTGTGGGTTTGTAGTACAGAGTTCATTATTTGGAGTGTATATGTGTGAATTCTAGTTATTTTATAAAGTATTATTTCTGAATATTCTAATATGCAGTGGTTGGGTACATATTTATTAGTGTCACTGTAATTGAGATTGTTGTTCAGTATATCACATTGATGTATCACATTAACTGTGATTCAGAGGCCTTTTGAAAAGAAGAGATCTTTTAATTAAATTTAAATTGATTTTACACCTGACTGAGATTTTTATTTTCTGTAATGTTTTACACTAGCAACTGCTTTACTAGAAAACTTTGTACTTTAAGTAGGGTACATTTCCTTTCTCTGAACGCTGCTTTGGCTACAAATGTGTAACCCTTTGTGATAAGGATACATTTGGACAGTTTGTGTGCAGTGCAACAGTTTCTCCATTTTTGCTAATCCTCATTTTCATAGCTAAAAGAACATGGAAAGAAGTCTCTGAGCAAGTCGAACAGGCTGTAATCCATGTCTTCACACAGAGCCTCACTGAAAGAGGCTTTTTGCAAAGGTTACCTCACACTGATTGCAAGCCATGGACCCCAGGCTGAGCCATGTCAGCAAACTCGCTCGGTACTGGATTTGGCTTTTAAACTCACTAAGAAAACATTTATGTATATAGATAAAGAGATACATATACATATTTATACATGCCATTGTACCCCCATTCCTCTCTGTCTGCCTCAATTATGCAAACTTGCAGTTTTCTCTCAATTTCTTACCTTGGGCAAAGAAAACGTTGGAAATTACTCTGTATTAGTCATATTCTGTATTTTGGTCCTCAGCTGCAACCCCTTTGTTCACATACCAGCTTATGTAACAGCCTGCAAAGAAATTTTTTTTTACACATTTTGCCTTGATTCCTCTATTCAGAAAGCATTTATTTGTTTGTTTGTTTAGGGGATATCCCTGGTGCCAATGAAACCAAGTAGAAGGAAGGTGGATGATCAGAGTGTAGCTTCTCAAAAACACAGCTCCAAGAAAAGGAAATACAAGCAAAGCTGCAGAACATGGTCACATTCTTAGTGTGTGCGTGTGGTGGGCAATGTTGAGTTACCAGAGTTCAGAGAAAGACTGCTTTTATGGCTCCAGTAAATGTAGTCTGTGACTACAAAGATCAGCTTTCTCTTTTCAGTTCACAAACAGTGACTGGAAATGATTTGAAATAGATGTTCTCTCTAAAAGCATTTGTAGTCATTTGCCAGAAAGTCTCCATCCAGATTAAATCATTTCATGTGGAGCTGACATCTGGTTTATTACAGTGATATTTTGTAATTAACCCCCCACTATATGAGCTGGTAGTTTTCCATCTCTGAATTCAGCAAGATGACCAGAGGCTTGCACTCCTGGTCTCCTCAGACATGGTTTCTCTCTGTGGTTAACTACTCACAGGGGAGATTCTCAAAGATGAAGAGTGTTGAAAATCCTTCCAGAGACAGATGATAAACAAGCCTTCTCCCACCCCAGGTCATCCCCCATCTCTTTTGTCTCCTACCGCCTCCAGGAGCAGCCTTTACTGTAGGGAATGACAGTGACCTCAATGGCCTTCATATCCAGATATACAGATCACACTGCATTAGTACCTTAGCATGGCAGGGGAATGACCTTAAGAGAGCACTGCCTTCCACATGCACTGGTGTCTCTTCCATTTCTGTGAGGACTCAAATTAAATGGGTCAAACACCCATGGTGCCTCCATTCTTCTCTGTCCTCAATTATGCAAACTTGTAGTTTATTCTTAATTTCTTCCCTAGGGCAAAATAATGCCTTTTTTTTTTTTTTTTTCCCCTTGAAGAATGAAGGATCCTCCCTCAGAAAAGGGAGGTACATGGCAGAACATGTAAGCAAGAATGTGTTTGTCCTGTGATGCCCAGTTAATGTCAGTGTCCTGGGCAGAAATAGCCCATGTGTGCTGCAGAGAGGGACAGCCCATGGAGGCTGCTTGTGTTACTGACTCCGCTTGGACTGCAGCTCAGTGTGAGCTCCTGTGTACAGAGCACCCTCACCCCAGCGCTTGAGCTTAGTCCTCAGACAACTCCAGTGCCTCCGGGTCAGTTCAGGGCTGATAAACACCCCACATCCTAGGCCGGCCTTTCACTTTCTTCCTTGATTACTACCCTCTCTTAGCTTAACACGGCTGACCTTTAGATAGTGCAACACGGCTCAGTTGTTGCTCAGGAAGTTATTCTCCCTGCCTTCGTTTTTCTGCCTCAATAATTACTGCGGGGGTTTTGGGGGGGAAGGTGGGTAAGTTTATGTTGTTAAGCATTTACGCAATTTAATTCCTATATAATGCCAGAAATGGTGATACTGAAGGGATGATGCGAGTGGCTGTGGCAGGCACTACAGGTAATAATTTAATTCCTTGTGCTGCAATACGTGTTTGGAACTTAAGAGGAGCAGGAAGCACTATGACTGTTGAGTTATTTGGTTGTTTAGGGTCCACGAACGCTGCCCAGACGCTATTCTTAAGCCCGACGCCCAGCCCATGGCCCAGCGGAGGTGCAGACCTTCCATTGGCAGCCTCAGCAGAGCACGTAAGTAAACCGACAGCCATCCCGTCCTGCTCGGAGCCCTGTCCGCCCTTGGGGCGCTGGCCGGGCCCCGCGGCGGCGGCATCACCGGGCGGGCCGGCGTCCGCTTCATTCCTCCCCTCAGCGGCGGCGCGGCGGGGCCCGGCCGGGGGGGGGGCGGGCGGTGGAGGGTGCGCGGAAGCACCGCCCCCAGCAGCCGCGGCGGCAGGAGGCGGCGGCGGGAGGGGGCTGCGATGCTCTCGGCTGCGCGCCCCCCCGGAGCCGCCCCCGGGCGAGGTGAGTCAGCGGGGCTCGGCGGTGCGCAGGGGGCTGGGCCGGCAGCCAGGCCCGCAGTAGCCCGGCGGCCGCCGCTTTCCCTGGCCGCGCTCCTCGGGGCGCTGGCAGCGGGCGGGCCTGGCCGCGGGCCGGCGGGTACCGACCCGGGGGTCGCTGCGGGCCGCGCTGCGCCGCGCCACGGGGCTGCCGGCGGGCGAGGCGGCTGGCGGGCCGGCTGTGGCGCATCTCAGCGCTGCCGGTGGGAGCCGGGCCGCCACCGGGCCGGTGAGGCCGTTCCTCTCCTAATCCGTGACCCGGCTTCGGCTTCCTCCCCACTGGAGTGACGGGCCTTGTCCCGCAGCCGCCCAGGATGCTGCCGTTGGGCCCTTGCTTCAGCCTTTTCCTTCCCACCGTAACGGCTGCTGCGTTCAGCGCTTCCTTCCCGAGGTGTTCGTTGCCTGCGCCGCGCCGAGGCCGATCAGCTGCTCCTCAGCTGAGCCGGATGGTCGGTGTGCGCTGCTTCGCCCTTGTTGAGGTCCTCCGCGTTAGCTGTGGCTAAGCAGTGACCTCGTTAGGGTGCCGGCCCTCATCATCGGAGCTCAGCGGTGTGGTTGAGGCGTTAACACCGTACCTGTGTCTGAGCCATCCGAAGCTGAATGTCCCGTGCCCTCCTGTGCGACCTCCATCCCCGGAGGTGGCCGCGGGCTGGGCTGTGTCCCATGGGAACTCGTGGGCTGGCGTCGCTGTGCTTGTCCATGCTGCTAATGTCCAGCTGTAGTGTTACGTGTGGCTGTCACTCTGTTTCTGAACCCTTAAATCCTTAAAGTACGATGTTTTTTAGTAAGCAGGTTGTCAGTTGCTCCTCTGTTTACTAAAATAAGCATAGGAATAGATGCTTGTTTAAGGAACTGATGCTGGAGGTACTATAGGTGTTATGGATGCCTGTTAGAGCCTAAGTTAAATGGAGTTTAAAGCCCATGTTTGGTCAGCAGCTCTAAAGTTTTAACAACAGGCTCTTTTAAAATGCTGTGTTAATGAGAAGTACAGCATTGAAGAGTGATAAACTTGTAGTTTAGGGGAGAGTGGCTGTACAAACATAATACTGAAGTATCTCAGTAAAAACTTGCCCAAACATTTATTACATTACTGAGATACACAGGGTCTAGTTGTCCACTGGATTTAGTAATACGCAAGAACAAAGATTGTAAAATGCTAGTTTTCCAGCTTGGTTATTTTTTTATATTTGTTTCCCTGGTTATAAATAGTGGACAAACCCGAAATTTATTGTTTGTATTCTCTGGAGACCCACTAGGAAATAGAGGAAGAGGAAACAATTGCCTTTTTAAGGACAGTGCTCATGATAGCAGTCATAAATGTGGTAAAAATCCTAAGCAGATTTCAACAAAAGTGTTCAAACAGGTGAAGTGAGACTATGAGAGCAAAAGTTGATGAAGTGAGGGGCTGATGAAGTGAGGAAGCTGTGGCTGATCACTAATGGTAGCTGGTGCTAGGGCACAACTTAAATACAACCTAAGGTTCATCGTAGTCTTAGTTACAGCACCATGGGCCCAAGTGTATACAGCAGTGCGGGAGAGTGTGACGGGTGACGCAGCCCGGCCCCAGCACCATGGGTTTGCCCCACGGCTGGGTTTGCTCAGTGCTGGCACAGCCCCGCTGCTCCTGCTGCAGCCGGGCTCCGGCTGTGGTGCTGCCGGTGCCTGCCTCCCTCCTCAGCGCTGGCAGCAGCTTTGCTTCTGGAGCCCTGCGGGCCTGACCCCGGGGTGTTTTTCTGGCCTGTAGTTGAAGGCACACTTGTTTGCTGTCACTAATGAAGTGTAAACCTTGGTGGTGTAGGTATGTCTTTGGTAAATTAAAAACGGGCTAAAAAATTAGAGTGTAGTGCTGACTAAAACCAAGCTGAATAAGGAATAGAGTCTGCTAGGACACCTTAACTTGCACATATTTAATAGAAAACCTAATTGGAAAGCAGGAGTCCTAAGATGTGAGTTTAATGGTTTTTCTCTAACAGATGAGGATCCGATAGTGTTCTTGTCATCTTTAATGTTAATGCTAAGCGCTGTTGTATCAACTTAGCAGCTTCAGGCCTATCATAAAGTGCATTAAACCTATTATAAACTTGATCTTGACATTCCTCAGACATACTGTCGTTTCTCAATCTAGTTGACTAAATGTGTCAAAGTATGTGGGGTTTTATATGCAAATAGAATTAAGTAGAAAAGCCTATCGACCAACACATTAAGTGAGTGCACGTCAGCAACACAAAATAAAGCCATTTTAAGAGTTAAGTGGTTTAGAACGAGGTGGTTTCACTTCATGGAAGCCCTAATTGTGGTGTTTAATGTTACAGCACTAGTATTTCACTTCAGACTTGAAAGAAATATATTTCCCAGCACTGAGTTAGTTCACTAAGTGTGATTTATTCCTGATTTTATAAATTCAGAGCAAGGTGTCAGTGCAGGGGCCTCACAGGAGGACTGCTTGCCTTTAGAGAGCAGGGGACTGTGATGTGGGTGCAGGTGGGTCAGCCTGTGTGAATTGGTCATATGGCTTGGCAGGGAAGAGCTGTTCTAAGGGCTCTGCCTGGAGGTTGACCTACATGGGAGAGGTTTGGGAACGTTATGCAAGAGTAAATTAAGCCTATGTACTCCTCTGTCATGAAGCAAGTTGTTTGCATAAAATTCTCCTCCTTTTTGGCATGGATGCAGGTGACAGCGCTGGGCTGCTCCTTAGGGGTGAAACTTCCTTGGAAAAGGAAAACATGGTCTATTATTCATGTTTGTTACAGCGATGCCTTGCAGACTTGCTGGATGCAGGGCTTAATTCTGAGAGATGCTGCACAGATCCTGTAGCAGAAAGTCTTTGATCCAAAGGTTTTGTAGTTTGGATCAATGAGACAAGGGGGGCTGAGGAGGAGATACTGTGCATGAGCAATATGTGGCAGTTGCACCAGCTGGGGGATGAATGAAGTGAGCTTGCTTTAGAAGATGGAGAGTTTTTAATTCTGCTTCTCTAGCACAGACCTATTCTGAATCAAACAATAATTAGCGCCTTTAGAAGAAAGGGTTGTTCAAGAAACATGTTTCCTATGAGCAGATTTAAAACTCTTCGCATGAAAACCTCTTGTGTTGGCTACAACATCAGCTTTGCTAGTCTGTGAAGGTCTGAGAGGGAAAAATAAGTTGTGATGCCATGTTGGGTGGCATTGGTTTACGCACACAGTGCAAACAGCAAGCTGAGTCTGCTCTGTTTTTACAGGTGCATGTTTCAGAGATTAATTAATGATTCCTGGTTTGAAATTCTATTCTTAGAGTATGTTTTCTGAGACTGTATAAATACAAATCTACAGAGATTTTGCTAGGGATTTGATGTGTTTAGCTACTTTTGATCAGTCGCACTGTCTTCTGATTAACTGTCCTGGGTTTTGGTTTTTGTGGGGGTTTTTTGTTTGGTTGGTTGGTTTGGGTTTTTTTACATTCATTATATATCCAACGCCTGATTTTGAGGCTCTGCTTTGTGACTCTTAATTGTACTTCAGTTCTCAAAGCCTCATGAATGGAACATTTATGCCGAGTTAAACTTTGTTTAAAAACAGCAGTGTTCCTTCCCCACAAATCTAGCTTTCTGCTTGTCTGCAAGTGAAGTTTTAATGCTGTAATGTTTTCCCTGAGAGGTTTAGGGATTTGCTAACACACTCTGATCTGTTGATTAGCTTTATTTTCTCTCCTGAGATGTGGTGCAAAGCAGGTGTTCTGAGATGTTTTGGTTTTTTCCCCAGGTTTTGGGAAGAGTGGCTCCAAGGGGAGAGCTGAGGTTTAGTTCCTATATTTTCCTTATTATAATTTTCTTCCGTTTTATAGTTAACTTCTCATAACATCAGCTTGTCTTGAACAGATTAGCCTTTTATCCTTTCTGAGCTTGAAATCCTCTTAATTCCTAGGAGAGCCAGAGTAAATGAGGATCAGTTTAAGAAATTAAAAAGCCAAGAATGCCAAGAAGATCTTTAACTATATGTAGCAGTACCTGTACTTGCCTCTTTCACCTACCTGTGTAAGAGCCTTGTTAAAATAACCATTGCATTGTCATCATTGAATTCCTTGGGACAAATGATTTTTCCTCTGTTTGTCAAATAGTTGCTCAAAGGTACAAGTCTGCAGGAAAGTTGCTGTAACTGTTAGCAGAAGATGGTTGGACAAAAGATGTGTTGATGTAAGGGTTTGAAAGTGTATTTTGACTTGCTGGAGGTAAGATGTAAACCAAGTGGCAGCAATTGGTATCAGGAAAAATAATGGATTCTAATATTTGCATATCTGTGCACAGCCTGAAGGATAAATAGTCTCGTGGTTGAAGAGTATATTCTCTATATGTGAGAAGTGCATGCACTTGTGCATGAGCTGCTCAGAGGATGAGTGATGTTGCAAAATTAATCCTCGACCTGAAAAAGCCAGGTTGGCCACAAGCTTCCTGGGCAGCTCTGAGCAAAGGGGCTTGTGCTCCTGGGCCGGTAGAGTCGTAGGCTTGGGGAAAGTGAGCAGTTCAGGTTGTAATGAAGACTTTTTCCACTGTAGCCATGTCAGGGGTGATGCGATGGTGTGGGAACAAGGACTCGGTTCTGTGTTGTGAGTTCTGTTACTGGTTTGGAAACGTAAACCTGTGGGAGGACAAAAGCTTGCTTGTCTGCTGGAGAAGCAAGGTGCTTTCCTGTGATGTGTAACTGCTGCGCTGTCCGCTTGCTACGCCTCTTCTCTTGCCCTTTGAGGGGCTTTCTCAGCATCTTTGCAGAAGTTCCTTCTTAGGGCTTTGTTGTATGTGTGCACTTGTCTAGTTTAGGCATGATAGCTTCAAAACTGTTACTCCTATTTTTCAGAGTGATGTGACCACTCTGCAGCCTCTCTGGTCTCACTTGTCCTGGCTGAACTGATGACAATCAACAGGCCTCTCCAAAACTTCATGCTTCATTCTGCCTCAATGAGTTAAAATCTATCTTCACACTGAAATTCATTCTGTTTACTGTCTAAACCTTTCTTCCTTGCTTATACTCTCTTGTTCATTTTAAACTTGCTGGTAGTGCTGTTTTCTATCCTCCTGTTGTCTTGTGGATTGGAGAAGGGTTTTGCAAAGTGAAGATACAGTATTGGAAGGCTGTGGTTAAAATAACCAGTAGATAACTAGTCTCATTTAAAAGGACATTGGTTTTCCTTCTGGTTTGATTTGCTAAATGTTCAGTCCCTGAATGGCATAGGGGTTTTTGTCAGTATAAGGAAAGCCCTGTAGATTACTTTTCTGTGGATTTTTCAGTAACAATACCAGTAGTTTGCTTTTCTCATTTTCAGTCATTTATTTTTAGTCTTTAAAAAGTTGCTAAATAAAATCACTTTCAAAAGCCTGACTCCTAAAGAAACTAGTGATCAAAACATTAAAGAATGCCATATGGCTTCTACTAGTCTTGATGCTGTTACATTTCTGAAGAGTATATTCTGTGTTATTAATAATATTCAATGAAACACTCTCAGAGTAGGAAAATATTTACTGAAATTCTTGTGAAATAGACTTTTCATAGTATTCTAACCCAAGATGTTCTAGTCAAAATACTAGGATAGATCTTTTGGATTAAACCTTGCACACAACAGATTAGAAGAAGACAGATGCTGGGGCAGATATACGTTGGGGGAGAGGGAGGAAGAAGATGCAGCAGCTGAAGTGTTTAAATGGGCAATATAACAGTTATGGGCAATATAACAGTTTTTAACACACCCCTTATTCATACAATGTGCAAAATTGAAGCCCCATTACAATGAAAAAAAAGCAATAGAATTTAAAAAGATTGAGTACTATTTGCTTCTAAAAGTGTTCAGTATAATTTATATGGAATCAGATGATTTGGAGCTCATATACAGGGATAAAGAACACGGCTGTGTTGTTTAAATCAGGGTAAGTTAAGTTACAAAGAAGTTGGCCTAATAAGCAGGTGGTTAAAATATGAGTTCTGTCTTGTCACATCGTGGGGACAGGAGAGGAAATTTATTATTCATGATTAAATGCTGTAAAGCTCCGATACAGCTACTAAGCAAGTTCTGCAAACAGATGAGCATATACTGGTTTTGGTAGGACACAGAACAGCACCGAAACCACAGTTACATCCTCTTGACATAAGTGGGGCCCTGCACAAGTTCTGGAATCTGTTGTGAAAGCAGGCAAGGCATAAAGAAAATAAAAGCACAGATGATAACTGATCTAATTTACTCGTTAGAAGGACTTGTTTTATGGATATAGAAGCGGAAAATGAGCAAATATATGAGCAAAAAACCCCAGAGTCCTTCCAGCTGTCAGGTGGAAATGGCTGCCTGAATCAAAAATTGCTAGAGCTAACTAGACGGCTGCTGGGTTTTGGTTCATGTGGCTTTTGATGGTAGCAGGTAAGAGCAAGAAAATGTGGTTTCACATTGAACTGTGCTAACAACTTCATTAGGACTAATCTTTTGATACTTGAAATACTTTTTTTAATTGGATTGTCTCTGAAGGAACTGGAGAAAAAAGCATTTTCTGTGTGTGCTGGCATTGTTTTAACTTCTGACCTTGAATACATGAATAAGGTTCTAAGATTTTTATGCAACCTTTTCTCCCTAAGTGAAACCAGAGATCCTCGTAGGTAGTATCCCATTGAAATTACATTTAGAAGTGAAGAACACAAACCTCATGAGTGTTTGGGATTTTAATGGCGGTATTTTTAGACTTGCCTATCGCTGAACCTTGTAAGGTTTTGATTATTTTAATGGACTGTTGCTTTCAGAAGTATCCGTGGTTGGTTATATCAGCTGGTATGTGTTGGATCAGTAAGAAACAGTTAAATTGACATGCTTGCCAACATTAGGGTCTCTTTTCTTTTAATAGCCTTGCATTGGTTTGCAAATCCATTGTCAGTATTTAAATTAATTCTGAATAATAGTTAATTAATTTAAAAGCACTGACTGTATCAATGCATGACTAATTTTAAGGGGATGATACTGTGCTTATGGTTGAGTTTTGAAAGACTGCAATTTCATTGGAGTGTTTCTCATGAAACTAAAGTGCAGACCAGCAAAAATATACTTGAAATTCCTGGAGGAGGTATTCCTGATCATAACTCGAATGCTCTTGGAGAAATTTCAGGTTCTTTTGGAATAAAATGCTCTTCTCCTTGATCCTTGGAAAAGTTCCTGTGTGATACGAACACTAATCCAAACCACAAAGGGATAACAATACCAAAAATAGACGAGATGTTCAACTTTCTCATAATGAACATGAGCTAATCCTAGGTTAAAATTTACACATACTAATATAGCAGAAGTAGTTGCCTAATAGAATGATGTTAAGCTGGTAGTCTGCTGGCAGAGCTTTTCTTTTTTTATTCCTTGAAAGGAAAGCTGCTGTTAGCGAGCTTACCTTATTAGTTTGTTGTTTTTAAATGAGAGAGCTGGTTGGACAAATCAAAGGCTATGTAGTGGTGAATGTATTTTTAATTGTTGCTTGTCCAGTCTTACAGTTTTCTGCAAAGGAGAAATGTGGGCAGCTACAGTGCAGTTACCTCCCAATCCACCTTTCTTCAATTTTAGATTTGGGCTTGAAGAGGTCATTATAGGATCTGTACTTTGTCCTTTAGTTTCATTGCTCCTAAGTCTTCAATGCCTTTGAGGTTGTTACCCTAATTTTGAGAGTTCCTTGTTTTAACCTTAAAGCCCTATCCTGATTCCTGTCTCTCTTCCCATTCAGCCGAGAAGCTTAAGCCTTCTACCAGTTTCTGCTGTAGTTGTGGAGTGTTTAGGAAATTGTGTTTCAAGAGGAGGTTGATGAACCTTTTGAAAGCTGTCGTGAGGCTTTGGATAATAATTTGTTTTGATAATTAAAAAACACAGATATATATGTGGCTGCATTACTTAATTACAAAATCTTGGCTATCCTTTGGTATAGTAGGGAATACTGGGAATAAAGTAGTTAGCCTTGGGGGAGAAAAGACAGCTTGAAAGAAAAGTCTTGCAAATTCTAGCACGTAATTGCCACAGTAACTTTGAATATATAAATCATTCCCTGTCCTAAACGTGAAATATGTGTTACTGCACAATATTAAAGCTGCTGTTGGGAGAACTTCACAGAATTGGTCATAAACCACATTTTTATTGATGCTATCACGTACCACTAGTCTAGACAAATGGCCTTCCACACCCTGATGGTGCATTTATTGCTCAGGAATGTCACTTATAAAATAGAAGCTGGCTTTGTCCTTGATGACTACCATTGCAGGTCAGTTCCTGTGTGGTACCTTAACCATGTTATGTTTCATTTGTTCACAGGGTAGCCTTACTTCCTTGAGAGAATATACAGATACTGGATGCTTGTGGTAAACCATGGCAGCTGATGATAAGGTTGCCATTTTGACCGACGATGAAGAGGAACAGAAGAGAAAGTATGTGCTTGCTGATCCTTTCAATGGCATTTCCAAGGATCAAGATTTGCCACCCCATAACGAGTCCCCTTCAACGGAGACAACCACTGTCCCGGATGAGGAGCTAGATTGGTTAGAAAAGCACTGTGTCAAAATAAACAATGATCTCCTCATCTCAAAGGTCTTCTATTTTTTCTTCTATTCTGCATATGGCTCCCTCTACCCCTTGCTGCCTGTGTATTATAAGCAGCTGGGTATGTCACCCAGCCAGAGTGGACTTCTGGTGGGCATCAGGTACTTTATTGAGTTTTGCAGTGCTCCCTTCTGGGGAGTGGTGGCAGATCGCTTCAAGAAAGGGAAGATTGTCCTCCTGTTTTCGCTTTTGTGCTGGGTTTTATTTAACCTAGGGATTGGATTTGTTAGACCAGCCACCTTAAGATGCATACCAAGGGGCCTCCCCCCAGCACACCCCACCAATGCAAGCAGCCTTTTCACAACAGCTTCGCAAAACATCTCGATGTCTTCTCCGCTAACCACAGCCAGTACTGCATCCCCGAAAGCTCGTAGGAAGAGAGATCTGCTCACTTCCAGCCCAGTCACTTTGGAAACAACAGGAACAGCTAATCCTGAAGTAACATTCTTGTTACCTACACAGAGCAATGATGTGGAGTTTGTCTTGGAAAACAGTACCCATCTGACTTTGAAAAACACCACCACTAGCCAGGTCTCACCAGGGAACATGACTCTGAGTACCCTGCCAGCTGCTGTCACCACAAAGCCAATGCCTTCTGACCAAGCTGTGCTCGTTTATGATCAACAAGAAGTGGAAGCCATCTTTCTACTCATTCTGCTGGTTGTCATCATAGGAGAATTTTTCAGTGCTTCCTCTGTTACTATTGTGGACACTGTAACTCTGCAGTACCTTGGCAAACACAGGGACCGGTATGGATTGCAGCGTATGTGGGGTTCTCTGGGCTGGGGGCTAGCCATGCTCTCTGTGGGAATTGGCATTGACTATACTCATACAGAAGTTAGCATTGAAGGTCAAGGATGCAAAGCTCCTGAGTACAAGAACTACAGGATAGTGTTCATCGTTTTTGGTGTTCTGATGACAATGGCGTTGATCGTAGCCACTCAGTTTCGATTCCATTATGCGCATTTCAAGCAAGATGAAAGTAAGAGAAAAGAGGTAGAAATCTCACAGGTGGACAGAAATGCCTCCAACGAGTCCTCTGATAACACTCCTACCAGTATGACCCAGTCACAGTCATTCAGTTTTTGGGACCTAATAAAACTGCTGTGTAGTATCCAGTACGGCTCAGTGCTCTTCGTGGCATGGTTCATGGGGTTTGGATATGGCTTTGTGTTCACCTTTCTGTACTGGCACTTGGAAGACCTGAATGGTACCACCACACTCTTTGGAGTTTGTTCTGTGCTCAGTCATGTGTCTGAGCTGACTGCCTACTTCTTCAGCCACAAATTGATTGAATTGGTTGGTCATATCAGGTAAGATGCTATCAGTCATTAAAGAGCTATATAAAAAGATGCTGAATTTCAGTTATGTTACAAAGTGAAATTCAAGCTGATTTTTATTTTAAAATTCCAAGTCCTGCTCAGCCACGTAGCTTGCCTGATGGAGTTTTTTATTGTTAGTTTAGGAGCTGAAAATGCTCTGAAAAGCTTCCTTTATGTTTGAGTTTCACGTTAGTACGTGCATTGTGCCTGGCACCATAACCTTTTGCAGACAGTTCAGAAGACATCCTAGTTCAGTGATGCAAAGCTCTGTTAGAGTTCTTTGCGAATTGCCACCCACTCAAAGATTGTCTGTTTTGACATACAAATACTGTTAATTTTACTTTTTGTTTTTTACCTGTGAGTAGCAGCATTTTGGAAGACTCCTGCTTTAGCCAGCTTTATCATGCTCCATGCCTGGTAGTGTTCAAGGCCAGGGTGGGCAGAGCCTTGCGTAACATAGTCTAGTGTGAGGTGTCCATGCCCATGGCAGGGCAGTTGGAACTGGATGACGTTAAGGTCCTTTCCAACCCCAAACATTCTGTGATTCTTTGATTCTCCTTGTAGGGCAGTTCTTTGCCCCACAGTAGCCTGGAAGGGTGTCGCTTGCATGCTGAGAGGAGGAGGATGAGATGGAGAAGTGAGGGGAGCACCTCCTGTGCACATGTCCTGTTGATCAGACTCTGCGTGTTGGCAGAATGAGGTTGCAGCCTGGTGGTGTCGCTTACCAGTTCAGTTCCTTGCAGCTGCTTGTGTCAGCTACTGAAGGGGGATGGCTGCGCAGGGCTTCTCCCATAGTTTTTGCCCTGTGTAAGTGAAACTGACTTCTTCCAACATGTTATTTAATGTATGTTGTTTTCTGCTAAACTCATAATGACTTAATTTTGCATATTCTAAACCCCTTCACTGCTCTTTAAGAAAAGCTCAGGGGGGAATCTGAGTTAATGAAGTCATAAAGGAGTGGTTTTATATTTACTCAGGTACTCTGTGCAACTGAGCACAGAGCTGTGTGTTGTTAGCATCATGTCCTTTCCAAAGGCCCTGTTTATAATCATACAGTCATTGAGATGTATTTTTAAGCTCTCTGCACTCTTCTTTTTGTGCATTTTCTGTTCTGTAGGTTTGCTTTTTTTGTTTTACTGGGATGAATTTTTTGATTCATTTGACCTCTACTAAAAATGTTTGAGATGCTTAGCATGGTAATTTGAGAGTTTACTTAAAAGATGCTTTTTTTCTTCCTCTGAACTGAGGAGTATCCCTTGACTTTGAGTCACTCTTTTAATCTCTGAATTTGACAATAATCAGTATATGTGACACCGTGCATGCAAAGACTGGAGGAAGGATATGGTGATGGAGGAGTGGTGAGAACAGATCACAATCTCGATACCTAAAAATAGCTTGGGTATGCTTTTTCTGTGTATATTGTTATAGTACAGAATTCAGGCTTAGGCTTCAACTAGAGAAAGAACAAAAACCAAAAGAATTGTTGAAAAACCAAAAGGCTTGTGAACAAGATGAAATAGAAGGAGATAGGAGCATTGGCCAGTGAAAAGAAAAGATAATGTGCAGGATTAAATCCTATTCTTTTTGCTTCTTCTTTGCACTGTTAAGCCTGTGAAGAGAAGACTGGATCAAGATTAAGTTGTTTAAACACTTAACTCCTATTTGCAGTGAAACAAGATTCTTTATACCTACACCTGGGAAATGCGCATTAGTCATACTTTAATGTTATCTAATGCTTGCTTGTATTTAGTCATCACAGTTTATGAGGTGTCTCCTGGTTGCCTGCCTTCCTGTACTCTTTGAGCTGTGTTCAATGTATAGTTTGTTCAAGAGCAGGCAACCTTTTCTTAAAGAGGAAAGTATAGGAGTTCATAGCTCATATTCTTTGATAGTTCCGTATATGTGTCTGCTGCCTTTTAGTACAGATGTTAATTCCTCCATTAATAAGAACCAACTATATATCCTCTTTGGGACCGTCTTAGCCAGAAGGATTCGGGAATGGCACTTCATATATATTTTTTCCTATATTTATATAATTTCTTGAGCTATAATAGCTCAAAATTTCATTTTTCTGGGTTGTTAAGACTCCTAGGTATAGACAATCTTTCTGTACTATTTATTTGAATGTTATCATTCAATCTTCTCTTCCTGTCCCAATTCTCCGCAGAAAGGCATAAGCACCAGAATTGCAGGTGCTGTCACAGTAGCAGGAAAAAATGCTATTGACTGTCCTTTGTACAACTACAAGAAAAAGGCCTTACACTGTTGTCAGATAGAAGTTCAGTTTTCCTTTTCTTGCCTTGTGAAACTTTGTTTCTACCTTTGTATGGGGTGGCATATAAGACCCTTACGGTGTTTTGAAACCTATTCTATTTTCACTGAGGTTTTTTTTTTTAACTAATACTCAAATTATTGTCCAAGCATTTTAAACATGACCGTGCTAAACAGGAGGTGATTAAAATGCCTGATTTCTGGCTTCATTAGCTTTACTGTTCATCCACATGTGCACGGCATGTGTGTATATGTTATACATGCTGCTAGTGTTTCTAATAGTGTATATTAGCAGGTCACTAGATTAATCTGAAGTAATGACAGCGATGGGTTCACCTCTAAAGCTGTTCTGTCATAGTACAAGGGAGGAGTATTGCAGATGTTAGAAGGGTATTTTTGCCTTCTCTTCTCCAGACACCTTCTGAGAGATGACAGAGTAGAGTTTCGTTAGAAAATAGTTAAATACATCCTCAGAAAGCGTGGTGAAGGCCACAAGTTCTTTGAGAGGATATTGCAATGGAAAAGTGTACAAAACCAGCTGTCTAATATTTAGACACCATTGTTGAATGGTATCCTCTGTAGAAACACCTAAAACTGCTACCGAGTTTAGGAAGATGATGTTACTCTCTGAAAATAACCTCCTGCTTGAGGTTAAGCTTGAACGTGTTTGTCTGACCACAATTCCAGCGTGTGAGTTTTTATAGGAAGCAGAGACTGGTAGCAATGCCTGTAAACAGCTTACTCTCCTTAACATAGATTCAGTGCTTTAAGCGTTTAACCTGTAAATTGAATATGGTGTCTCTGTGGATATTGCATATGGGGTTCATAAGGAACGTCTGTTTGCATTTTCCATTTAGTTCTGATAAAGAGGCCAAGTGATCATTATAAATACATTTTTGGAACAACTCTAACTACACATAAGCTCTCGTGTGATGTGCCACTCCAAAACCGTAATTGTAGAAATCTTCACAAACTGCCATTACCTAAAACTCTGTATATATTCTAACAAATTACAGGTAGAACCTGGCTAAGTTGCTCGTCTGTAACTGAATCCAAATCATTCTGCAAGTTTAACATAACAGAAGAGCCCAGGTAGCCGAGTGTGTTAGTGGTGATGCTATGGAGCAGGAGTCCTCTTTGCATCTCTGGCCTGGCTGTGACAGGGGATAGCTGAGGTGGGAAGAAATTTATTGAGGCGCAGGCGAAGATTTTGCTAGGCAAAAGTGAAATTAAGCTGGCAAGAAGTGGTTCTAAACAGTCCTGGGCACATCTGTGCTGCTGATGGGGAAAACCAAATATATGGTATGGCAGTTCTTTTGTATCCCCAAGAGTGTGCAACACCCTGATCTATATGAGGAAGGGAATGAAGAAAAGAGCCTGCAGACCTTGGATGTTTGCTTACCTTTTTGAGGCAAATGCGTCCTAATATACTTCAGAAATGTGACTGTAAATAATTACATCAAGTTGTGGCTATGAAAGGAACTAGCAGAAGGCATTAATTAAAGGGAAAGATGAAATTTATGATGTGTGGCTCGAAGAACAAGTTTTTTCTCTTTACTGTATAATGAACTTTTTCATGGCTTCCCATGTTTTCTTCAGTGAATGCTTGAGCTTGCATTGCCTAAAGGCAGCTTAAACCAGCTATTCATGTCCCTCACATGTATCTGGAAGCAACACAGCTTGGTCTGGTGCATGTTTTCGGGTGGGGGAAGCTTCCTGCAAGCTTACCCAACTTGCTGAAAGTAAAACAAATTGTCTACTATAAATCCATGTTGTTGCGAAATGCATAGCCGTGAATGATTTTGGTGTCACTGACATGATGAAAACTATGGTACTGGTTTTGTAGCTGTCAACATGTATGTTTGGAGGCCTCAGATGCTGACAAGATGCTGCATCTTTTTGATTGCATCTCCCTCTAGATTTTTCAGTGGCTATGTACCCCTTAATGAAATCTCGCTCTGCTTTTGCAGAGTAATAAAAAGGCAGCACAAAGCTTGCCCTTTCACAGTGTCTATGCTTACACCTTAATTACATTTCTTTCACTTGTGCCAAGCCAGGGGTCAACCAAGAAGCCATGTTTGGATAATAAGTTATCCTTGTCCCTGTAAAAAACAAAAAAGAATCTTTAAAGTTAGCAATAGCATCTTTTCTGAAGCCAAAAACATGTTTTGAATTGTCTCTCTTTCCTAAGATCCATCTAAAAATAAGAGAAAGATAGCTGGATGAGTAAGCATCCTAGAGGTAAGCTAAGCTGAATCTGAGAACAGAAGGGAAAAGTAATCAGGTTAAACATGCAGTGGGAAATGCACTGCACAAATAGTCTTTGTGCTTCATTGTTTAAGAACTGTTACAAGAGCTTCTTTTTCCTCTTCATTCTGAGATGCAGCATCTGCTGCTTTTCAACAGGATCATCCTGAGGCATGTTGTTATAAACCATATTGCTTCTGTGGGATGTGTTTTTAGAGTAGTTCTGAGCAGTTTGCAGATACTGGGACTATAAACTTATATTAATTGAGGTAAAATTAATTCATCTAATACAAACCTGCACCGGGCTTACATTAAAGTGGTAGAATGAAAATCCCTGAATGATTAGAAGATTGTTTGGAAGGGATGTTGAATGTGCTTAGAAATGGTCTCTCTCAGATATAATCCAGTGTAGAGCATGGCATAGAACTACACAGTGTAGTTAATGGCTCAGTGGATTTGCTGTCCCTTTGAATTTTTTTCTTTCTAATCTTTTTTTTTTTCCCCATTAGGATTTTGAAGAGACTCTTTAACTTTAGCCTCAGTTTGAATACATTTGGAGTGGGCAAGAGGAGAGTTTATGTTTGGTTGTAAGATTTAAAGACTGTATTTTGCGTTGATCATATGCTTTAGACTGGCAAACTGTTTTGTACATGGACAAATAGCTTCTGAAGCAGTAAACTATAACATAACAAAAAAACAAAAAAGAAAGTGCAAACTATCCTGACTTCTCTTTTTCTTACTTCCTTCAGAGTGCTTTACATTGGTCTTGCCTGTAATACAGCTCGATACATTTACATCTCGTATCTGGAAAATGCTTGGACTGTTCTCCCAATGGAGGTACTTCAAGGTAAGGCAGTGCAGTAATGCCGTTCCAACATAAGATCAGGTTCTTACATTTAGCTTGTTTTCAGGTGAACTGTGATAAAGTAAAAATCATGTATTTCTCTGTTTTTGTTGACCACAAATACTCCAGAAGACCCAGGTTCATAAAACATCACTGTTTGTCTTGGGAAATACTTGACGTCAAAAGGGTGGCTTTGCATCTGATTGTGCACAGTTCTCTGTTTATTCAAACAGAACTGCGCGAGACCAGCACACCCTTTAACTAAACAAAGAGGCAGAAGCAGGAGCCAGGTACACACCTACTGCAGAATCCTGTTTGGTGGAAAATGTGAACTTCATTAAACGCAAAAGGTCGCGGCTCTTGAAAGGACTCTGGGTCATTCTGTCTTCGTTAAAATACTTTGTAGTTTTTCATCGGTATTGTTCGATCAATACCTTTAGACTCCAGAATTATTTGTTTTCAGTAGCTAGAGAGGAATTTCCTTCAATAGCTTTGTGCTAATAGAGCTTCTTTAAGATACCCTTTAATTTAATTAAAAGGACCGAGGTGTGGTCTATGAAAAGTAGGTTGAGCCCTGTTTTCAAGTCATGTTGTCCCAGAAGTCTGTAAGACCTTCTTTGTGATGTTAAAATATAAATTGTTCTAACTTAGATTTTACAGCATTTTTTGTGTGTTTGTAGTAGGTATCGCTTCTCAAAACCAGGAAAGATCTAAACTCTTACTTTTTGTTTCTTCAGTATTTGAAGAATACGGAAGTATTTAGCGTTGTAAGCTTGCAAGAGAATAGTTAATTTAAGTGCAGAAAATTTTTTCAATGCCTTTAAAAATAATTGCACTGTCTTTGTTAAAGCCAGGGGTTTGGGTTTCTGCAATGCCACCTAGACTGTTTTCCATAGATTATACTTAGAATTTTTATTCCTCTGTATGCATAATTTGAATTTGCATTAACATTTTCTACTCTATTTACAGAAATCTTTTTAAAGTAGAGTTTAACTTGAGCTATAAAATGCCATTGGAGAGCACTGTGTAAATCTCTAAGCATAGAAGAAGATCTGTTTGTGTCCTGGTTCCTTACCTCCGTGCTAACAAAAACAATGTATTGTATTAAAACTGCCACAGCAGCAAGCTTCTGAATTTTGTTATTAAAAAAAACCCAAGCCAAAGCTGGTGAATGGATACTTCATCATTCATACCAAGTGTTAAAATAGGAAAATGTTGCAAAGAACCTGAAGGAGTTCAGTGGATGTGTTACACTCTTGCCTGCTCAAACATCTGGGGGAACAAATTACTAATACAAAGCTTTGGATATTGCCTTCTAGGGAATTCTGTTTTAAAGATACCCCGGCTCAAATCACAGGAAAAAAAACTGTCATGACAACACAGACAGAAGTTTGTGCCTGGAAGCATCCTATAGTCATGACTGAGAAATAAGTGTTTCACTTTCAATCTTGCTTTTGTTCTCCTGAAATTTTAATATGAATTGCATAATATGTAAGTTTGCCTTTACAGCAAGGCTGTGAGGGATCTGTTTTGGTTGGGTTTCTTGCGTGGTATAATCTTGAGTAATTTAAAGAAAAAGCTAAGGACCTTCAAAATAATACTTCATCATGGATTTATCTGCCAGACTGTATCTAGCCACTGCTGAATCATGTGTGCTTCAGTTATTGGTGCTATTTGCAGTTGTTTATAGTCAGCAAATGAGAAAGTTAAAACCAAAACAAACACATAGAACTCCCCCCCAGCCCCAAGTGTTGTGTTGTGTGCACTTTTCAGCCTTCCTCTATCATCTTTTGTTACTTGTCCATGAAGTCTGTAAGTACACTGTGTGTCTAATTACTGCCACTAGATTTGTTACATTCCAGTAATCTCACTCATTTCTTCCTGAATGGGAGATTGAATTTTATCTTTCTAGAAGTACTGCTGACTCCCCCTCCCCACTTTATTCTTTTCTTCTCCTCACTCTTACTGATTTTAATCTCAATTCATTATTTGTTTTGCAGTGGTTACCAAAATCCTATTTCTTTGGGCTCTGCTTTTTTCTCTCCACATATCCATTGAACCTGTCAGTAGGGATAACAGGTATAACCTTTATGAAATTTGGTGAGGTGGAAGCTCTTGTTTTTGTTAAATGAGTTTGTTGACAGAGGGAGGTAGGAGTTGTAGCTCCTTTGCATATGTAGAGATTAGAAGTATTTAAAAGCAATGAAAGAGTAGATTGTGCAGAACACATGGGTACCATGTGGGACACATGACTGCACCAAGTTGGTAGGACCTTTAAATCCCTTAGTGAAGTCCTTGTTATTCTTTTAGGCAACTTTTTCCCAGGAAGCTGTCAAATTCCAAGTAAATTCCAGTTCTGTGAGCTGGAGGGGTTTTAAGTTTCAGCTGAATTTTGTAAAGAATTTATTTTCCTTTAATTATATTTCTGCAATATGAGGACTATCCCCATGTGCTGTGCTAAAGGGCATGGAGAGATTTCTGGGAGATGACTCCTCAGACTGCATCTGTTGATTGTAATAAGAGCTATGCTGTGTTACAATTGCTGTCTGTAACTGGCATGTAGATGGAATGCATTGCACTGTCAGAGGAGTAAATGAGGAGATTTAACCTTCCTTCTTAATTTAGAGTTTTGAATAGGTATGCTGCATCGACTCGCACGTGCAGCGTATGAAAAGAAGAGCTTAGGCTGAATCTTTAATAACTGAAAATGTCAAGATATCCTCATAGGGAAATGGTAAAATGTTTATATATCTGCCTGCAAACACACAGGCAATCTTGTTCATTTTGCAATTAACAGATTACATTTTGATCCATTAGTTAGCTTGCAACTAGTTAGCTTACAAAGCATGGTCCTAATTCTCTCATAACAGCTATGCTAGCTCACCAATTTACATAACAGGGATTTTGTAAATCACGAAACTATATTGATAACGTGAAAATTAGCTGGTTTCACTTGGCAGTTATCCAGCAAACTCCAAAACAAGTATTGTTCTACGAAGTGACTCCTATTGATGCTCCAGCAGCACAGTTATATCTAGAGAGCAAAATGCTTGGGTCTTTAACTGGCAGTAATGAGGATATATATCTCTGCTGAAATAAATTTAGCTCCCTAAATCTTCAGCTCTTGGTTTATATGTAAATTATCCTAACTTTCCTAAACATTGTTATTCTAAGCATAACACTGGGGTTGTTCCATTTGTTGGAATGATAGTCCAGATGTTGAAATGATGGTTAGTGGTTTTGCAAATAATGTCACAATATATACGTTGTACACAACTTCTTCTTAAAAGAATCATGGTTAGCAGTAATCCAGACCAGACTTCTTACAGAAGTTGTTGTAAAAATTGGCATGGATTTGCTTTCAGAAGAACTGGGAACACTATGTTCTGTCTGCATTGCCTCGTAAAGGTGAAAACATCAGAGAACCTGTTGGTTAAGTTATGGCCTTTTGTTTTCAAACAAATACAGTGGTATTGTGCTTCATGGTTCAAATAATTTCTGATGTGTTTTTGATTTGCAGGGCTTTAAAACGGGACTTACTCTTTAATAGCTGATAAAGCTGAATGTTTTACATTAATTGATAGCTTTTCTAAAACAAAAACACATTAGACGAGGTTAGCTTTGCTTTGTTATTGGGACAGTTCTCGGTTGCTATTTTCAGTGCATACATGGGTCTGCATTTTACAAAAGTAGATATTCAGTGAGTTTTAAAACTCTGAGCTTTTTGCTTGGAAAATCTGAGTTTTAAAGCCGTAAACTGTAAATGGTAAGGTAAAATGCTCTGATCCTGATGAAAGCTATTAATTTTTCACCCAGGTGATGTACTATTACCAAAACCACCTCTGCAATGTATAAAGGTGAAAGGTGGCCTTTACAAACCGAAAGCTGGAGAAATTCTCATTTAGCTTTGGAATGAAATTGGGCTGTACAGCCTTATGGACATGTAACATCGCTGTATCTGAACTGTACCCATTCCAGTCAGTGCTATTTACCATTTTACACCTAAGCAAAATCCAGGCTAGTCTGTATGTTACAAAATCCTGTATTTTCTTGCTCTTACCAGTCTTCAGCCTAAATGGCTAAGTAATTACTGAGTGTCCAACTATTCATTAATAAGTCAAGTGTAGAGGACAGAAACATGTTGACTGAATCATCACTGGTGCCAATGTTCTTTAAACCGAGGCAGCAGAGCTGAGGCATTGGTAAGCTGTGATGACTATTTTTAATACCCCTCAAATAAGAAAAAAGTATTCCCACTCAATCCGAGGGTGGCAAAATAGTTCAGGCTTATTCAGTGTGTGATGAGCTAATAAACTGTTTTGCTTTTCCAACTTCTCCAGAGCCCTGCCTTTTCCTGTCCTGTCCTCCACACTCCACAAACCCTCACCAAGCCGGGGCTCAAAGATGAGGGCTCCATCTGCAGCCTGTTTCTGTGTGCTGATGATGATCATTCGCAGGTCATTTGTGCACAGGTCATTTCCCCCTAGAATCATGGAATCATAGAATGGTTTGGGTTGCAAAGGACCTAAAAGCTCATCCAGTTCCAACACCCTGCCATGGGCAGGGACACCTTCCACTAGAGCAGGTTGCTCCAAGCCCTGTCCAGCCTGGCCTTGACCACTGCCAGGCATGAGGCATCAGCCATCCTTCTGCTGCAGTAGGAAGAAATATTATAACCCTCAATCTACAAGATGTGTGCCAGAAGGAGACTTCCAAAACCTCTGCTGTAGCGCTGGGGCTGTCTTGGAACTGTGGCTGTTGTTTATAGCAGCAAGGCCCTTGGCTGCGCCGGTCCCCAGAGCGGGAGTGGGTGAAGTGGGAGGCGGCAGCAGCGTGCGGCAGCTCCTACGCAGGATGCTGTCATCGCGGGAGGAAGGGCATGCTGACTCTGCCTCTCAACAGCAGGCGTGAAAATCTGCATCTTTGGCCTACCCTGAGGAGCTGGAGAGCTTTTTTTGTCCAGACCATTCAGTGCTAAATGCAGAGTGTGTTGGTGTTGAGTTCAGGAAGAGTTTGATTGGGGGTGGTTGGTTTAGGGGGGAGTGAGAAGGGCGGGAGGGGATTAATTCTTGCCTCTGGAATGACATGGATATCTTTGATACTGTTTGGATTTTGTGACCTTGCACTGCCTTCATGGTGGCAGTAAGGAATCTGTTGAGAGGCACCAGTGCTTAATTGTTTGCAGTTGATGAAATTAGAACTGTATTTCAAACACCCAGGGTAGCTCTCAAAGGGACAGGGAATCTGGTAGAGAGACATCTAAGGCACTTTACTTAATCTTCCGAGGGACTGTGTCTCAAGAAGAGAAGTGAGGTCATCTTAGAGGGAGAAAGAGCTATTGTGACAGGCTCTGCAGAAGGAGTCGTCATGTCTCACTGTGGTTTGGTTGCCAGTATCACGTTACCAAGAGCTGATCTGTATTTCACAGAGAGCTGTCAGTAAAGGGATTTTGTTGTTCTCCAACGTGTGCTCCAGCTGATGAGTGCAGTTGCTCTGATGTGTTGGAACGCTGTAGAGCCTTTACTCACAATGTTTCATCTCTCTAGGTGTCACTCATGCAGCTATATGGGCAGCCTGTATTTCGTACCTTAGTGCGGCAGTGCCTCCGGAGCTGAGAACATCAGCCCAAGGAATCCTGCAAGGTCTCCACTTGGGTCTAGGCAGAGGATGCGGGGCTATGGTTGGAGGGGTTTTGGTCAATTACTTTGGTAAGCAAAAATCGCTTTGAAAACTTTCATTTTATTTATTGAAGTTACAGTTTTACTGAACTACCAGCTTTAAACTTATTTATGCTCAAGGTCTTGTTGTGCTTTAAAGAATAATGATGCATTTCATATAAATTGTGGAATCATAGAACTGCTCAGGCTAGGAGGGACCTCAGATGTCCACTCCAGGCCCCTGATCAAAGCAAGGTCAGCACTGAATGCAGACCAGATTGCTTATGGCTTTGTCGTGTGAGCATTAAAGGGTGATTAAATATGTTATGCCTAGATATTTTTAGTACTGTGTGAGCAAATCTCCAACCTGATCCGTAAGTGAGATTAATGAATCCTTTGTGAGAGAAGAGGTTGATACTGTGCAGCCTTTCCATGAGCAAATGAGAATCTAATTACTTGGTTAAAAATCCTTTGCAAAGCCTGCTCAAGAGCTGGAGGAAGGAAAATGTAATGAAACAGGCTAATAAGAGCCTACATGGGACAGTATGTACCCAAGGAGTGCATAATACTGACTCATCTTAAGTACATTCTCAATTTAGAAAAAAAATAAATTAAAAAAAAAATCTCATTCCAGGTCCTGCTGCCACATTCAGAGGAATAGGGATGGCTTGTTTAGTGATTCTTCTCCTATTTGCCCTGATCCAGTGGCTGTTGGTTCCTGATGAAGAAGAAGGTAAATATTAATGTCTCTGAGACCCTGCAAAATTAGAACGAGTGCAGAAGGGTATCTCTGAAGCTTCTCCCTGCAGTTTTAGTTCTGTATGTTTGATGTCTTTACTCAGATTTTGACAGAACAGTTTGTTTTCAAGTGGGAAGGCTTTTCCTGAGCAATGACAGAAATTGAAGGGGTGTGCTGCTGCTGTAAGAAGGGCAGCACTGAGTTTTTGGATGTCAGTAGGAGGAAAGTATAACATATTTTACCACCCGTATGTCCTCTTAGTTCTGGGAATCCCTTGGGTTAGTCTGAACATACAGCGAGTCATGTCAGTTGCATCAGTTCTTTATGGTCACCCTTGCCACTGCATGCTGTCATATTCTACCAGTCCAAGCCACAGCCTCTGCCGGAAACTGTAGAGATGGCTTCGGAGGACACACACTTTTATAGCTTCCTGAGTTCTGTTACAGCATCCGAGAAATCTGCCCTCAGGTGGAACTTGAACTTTTTCATCTCCATCTTTATTGATATAAAGGCTAACCAGAAAATGAAATAGTTGATGCAAAGTTAAGAATTTAGCATGAATCTAATAATTACAGTAAAACTGTAGCAAATTCTGCAAAGTCATGAATTTTTGAGCTTTTTACCCAAATGTTACTTTGTAATATGAGCTTTGAATATGAAATGAAAATGAAAGTGAGTTTTCTTTAGCTGGACTATTAAATGAATTGTCCTTGACTAGTTGTCAAGTTGTCTGTAATAAGGTGTTCAAATACCTATTTTGCTAGAATTTTCTTCTCCTCTGTTCAAATGATAACACCAAAAAATGGAAGGGTATAAAGGATATTTGCTGCTTCAGTTTCCCATCAACTTTTGGTTAATTACACATATTCTTAGTGGCCTTATTGTATTTAGTTTGTTTCAGTCTTTGATTTTCATTTAATATGCACTACCCATCTTAACAGTGTGTATCTTCATTTTAAGCATGGCACTAATCAGATTGCTTTCAACCAGACCAGTTGGATGAGTAAGACTAAGCATGTGCTCAAGTGTGTGCAGGATTAGCCTCTTCATTTCTTCAGTACTAGAAAGCATCCAGTCATTGCTTAAAATATCCAGTGCTAAAAGTCTGTAAACAAAATACAATTTTATACTTTTGAAAAAAAAAAAAAAGTTCTTTTTAATTGCAAAAATACTTCTACTCAGGAAAAAATATTTTCTCAAAATTTGCAGTGTTATTTACAGACTCACAGAGAACATAGAGCTTTTACTTCAAATATCTTAACAGTTTCTAACAACGTTTGATTACTTTTCATATATAAATCCTCTGGCTTTTCAAGGTTGTAAGGCACATTGTGTTGGGCCATGACAGTTTTTTGTGGATGCCATTTCAAGACAGTTGTGAAAACTGTTTCAGATTATCAGAAGACTTTAGATGTAAAGATCTGCTGGGAAGATTTCTGCCTTTGCCTGAAACTCTGCTACAGATATTTCATCTCCTCCCGTGTGTCACTAACCTTATTTTTTTCTCACTAACTGCTTAACTCCACAGTGACTATGGAGGGATGGTTTGTTTCTCAAGTAAAAAAAGAAGTGGTGAAGATGTACAACAACTTAAGTCAAATGAGCAGGTTTAGAAGTGTTGAAATCCGAAAGGGCTGTTCTGATGATGCAGGCCATGTGCCTTCTCTAAATGGTTCCTGTTTGAGGCCGGTATTTAGTTGCCTAGAGGGCGAGTGAGTTGTGAGATGCAGACTTTACACAGAGAAAGGAGTTTGAAACAAGTTTAAAAGGCTTATTTCCAGTTTGCATGTAACATGAAAATGACTTCTTCCATGTAACGTGAAAACACAGATTTCTACTGCCTGGAAGCAGATGGACTGCTTCATACCCATTAGCCCTTCCTGTCTGCACAGACACCTAAAATACCTTGTTGCAGTTGCAGAACAGCCTTGCTTGTAAGGCACCATCCATGGCTTATTTCCCTAACTAGACTGTGGTGTGTCTGGCTCCTGGCTGTTTGTGCCAGTGTTCTGCTTTCAGCGCAGTGATGACTGGTCTGTGAAAGCCAGAAATACTTAATGTTCTTTGTCTGCTTCACTGTTCTGGGGTGGGTTTTTTTTTAAGCTCGTTGGCTTTTCCAGTGATTATTTTGGTTTAAACTTCAGAAAAGACAATGCTGGCGGAAAGGATCCCAGTGCCTTCCAGTCCTGTTCCCATAGCAACTATTGACCTTGTACAGCAGCAGTCAGAAGATATCATGCCTCGGACTGAGCCCAGACTTCCTGTAAAGAAAACTAAACACCAAGAAGATCAAGAGGATGTGAACAAGCCTGCCTGGGGCATCAGCTCTTCTCCTTGGGTCACCTTAGCTTATGCTGTCTACCAGATCAAAGAGATGGTTAAACTATCCAAAACCCATCCAACTCCCGAGAATCAGCCTTTGCAGGTAATCTTCTAATGTACAAGAAGTTCTTATGCATTTGTTAGATGCTTGAAACCTTTACAGCTGTGTAAATCTGTTAGGACCTGGCAGGTGTTCCCTGTCAGCTTGTGATAACTTTGGTGTTCTGACATGGTAGTTGAAATATTGCATGAAATGGAGCTGTTCTCCATGTCTAGTACAGCAGGAGTAACTATTTTTGCAAGTATTGTTTTCCTAAAATTGGAAGGAGAGGGAGAGACGTAGGAAGAGACTCTGGTTTACAGGCTTGGATATACTTGAATTCCCTTTAAGTTTATATCTGGTTTGGTATTAGTTGGAATGTGCAGGTCATACATGTTTCAAAATGTACCAGGTGGTAACTGAACATGAAGATACACAGCTGCTTAACAGTGTAAAAGGAGTTTTTATTTCCTTTCGCTTCCTTGGGTGATGCTGTCAAACATCTACATGGTTGCAGCAATAGGTGTTACAGACAACTACTGATGGGATACAAACCTTCTGTTCAAATAAAAATCGTCTCTCGTCTTATCTAGAGTTACACCAGATAAGAGCCATTGCTGCTGCTTACTTTACATCATTTCCCTTCTGTCCGGTCTCTCTCCAAGATACCTTTTAATAGCTTCATCAATGGTTGGATGGGCTTGAATCTTGAGCTATCTTCTAATGCTTTGGACATGCCTTTCAGAAGGGAGCCGCTTATGCAGCGGTGTCAATGCAGGTTTTAGAACAGCATGGTTAACATTAAAACCACTGTTTACCTGTCTGGAAGGAGTGGGTGAGATTCCTTCTTATGCACCCGGTAGGCGTAAACACAGAAATGCTTTTTCCACAACTGCTGTCTTTAGAAATGGGTAATTTGGGAGATGAGTGTGAATCAGCAGAGCAGAGTGTGTAGGAATGTCATGCGGTCAGCGATCTCCTGCCTTTCTTACTTGTCTTTATTCCTGAAAATATACTGCAGGCACGTCTGCTTTAGGTTGATGGGGGTTTGTTTGGGGTTTTTTTGATCTTCACTGAGTCCAAGAGCATCTCTTTTTATAGTGACACTGAAGATATCACAGGATCTCTGACATCAAAGTAATTTGTCCAGACAAACCGCTCTGTTTCTCATTGGTAAATACCCTCAAGGTCTTGCTTAGTATAAGCTGTCCCCTTTTAAATCAGAAAAGATCAGTCACACAGACCTTATGCCATGGACAGGGCAAGAAAAGACTGGTTTTGCAGTTGTGTGGTGTCTGAGAGGGACTAGTCCAGCACTGCTGTTCACCACCCAGCTGCTTCATTGAGAATTGTGGAGAGGCAAGAAAGGCTTTTGTGCCTGTTCCCTGTGGAATGTAATCTCTTCATTATTCTTTCCTTCCTGTAAAAATACAGTGCTGATAAAAAAGTAGTTCTTGTTGATGTGCCAAAATTCCGTGCACACCACTGTATTATTTCCTTCATCGTCTCTATTTTCCAAAATCTCTCATCCCTGTTTCAGTGCTCCCAAAGGACAAACGTGCCCCAAAACACTTCAAGCTTTTTTTGCTCAGCCATTTATTTTAAGCTGGTGGTAAAAGACTGAAACTAGAAAATCACTGCCCGGCTCTCTGAGAGAAGTTTTTAAATAGCCTCCTTAAAACTAAAACAGATCATTTGGAAGGAGGGTCAGTACACAGAAAATGGAATTGGTGACAAAAAGTATTCCTTCTTAGTAAGACTTTGGTTTGATTTTGCTACTGCTTGCTTATACTCCTTCAAGCAAAGAGACATACTTGCCATATTCTCTATTCTTCAATGCGAAGCAGTCATAGTGTGGTATCTTCAAAGTGGAATGTATTGGTGTTAAGGTTTGCTATTTCAGCCCTAGGAAATGTAGCCAGTATTTAAATGTGCTTTCATGTTCCTTAGCAAGGCCAGTTGAGTAGGCTGGCTGGAATCGTGCGACAGTATTGCAGAAGTTCTGCCATTCAGAAAGTCTGAGGAATATCTTGGGGCAAGGGGAAGGATTAGGGAACAAACTATTGAGTAGTAAGAGCATTTATATATGTAAGGAGCATGAAAAACAATTTATAGAATTGCTTGGTCAAAAGAATGATCTTGTCTGAACACTTTGAAGTCCAGTTAATTGTGTACTTTTTCCCTTGAAACACAACAAGTTTGTTTTTTGCATGCTTCTTGGGAAAGTGCAGTTAGGAAAAGAGATGGAAGGTAAGCTACTGTCTGCTTGCTATTAGTGTCATTCATCTGGATTTAAATGTACTGCTTTTGCTTTGCTGCTTTAAGTTTGATTTGTTCTGTTGCTGGCATTGAAAGTAAGTGCTTTGTAAATTTCGAGAAGTGCCTGAATGCATCTGGGGTGTACCACTGGGGATAGTGTTGTGAGTGTTTATACTTAACTTTTTGCATGCAATCCTTTCCCCTCTCTGTAGAAAATCAATGAGAATTGCAGTGGTTCATCAGCCAGCTCAGCAAGACAACCCCAAAATCCGACAGATTCTGGGCAGTCCAGCAATTGTTCAGCACCAACACCTACAGCAACATCAGATTCCCAAGTAGATGGCAACCGCATTGTGTCAGATCATGATGCTCAGCCTGCTGCTGCAGGTCCCTGAGATGCGCTCATCTTATCAAATCCAGTGCATGGAATTCTGCTTCTCACCTGGGAAATGCTGGAGTAGGAGCTCAAAAGTAGGACTTCTTTCATCCTAATGATCATAATGTGACGCAGTGCAAGCTTTTAACTATATAAAGAATATTCATATGACTACACAGAGCAACACGGGCAGGGAAGCCAAAGTTCGGAATTCTTGAGGGAAGTGATGTGGCCGGATCTAACAGTAGGAAGAATTCTTGGCTGCTTTGCTAAAGCTGAGTCAAGTGCTACGTAAAAAAAGGGAGTTCACTCCTCACTTGTTGAGGCACAGAGTGTCTGACGTGATTGGATAATTTTCTTCTTTGAGTTTGTTCCCAAGATAAAATGAGAGAAGACGTTTTAGGATTGAAACTTGAGTTTCCCTGCATAGTCTATTAAAAGATACCCAATAAATATAGGAACAGCATGAAACTGTCTCTGTAAAGATTTCTCAGAAACAGAGTAGCTTTAGGAAGTGTATCTTCTTGTTACTGTGGTGGATTAAGTAAAACACACACATACTCAAAGAATGTTTTTGAATCTAATGTTATCTTGTTTGAGATAAAGGTTTAGTTCTGCAAAGCAAAGATTTTTGAACTGGGTTTTTAGTGAAACAAAAGAGCTGGAGGAAGGCTTCTGAAGAAGTTAACCTCTGCGCTTGCAGCCCTTCAGTTGGGCATTGGCTGTGTGTGTTTGGGTGATTCTTTGTTTGATGTTGTGTCAAGACAAAAATCTTTGGTCAAGATTGCACAACCTGAGATTGATCAAGGGTTTCAATGGACACGCTTTCTTCTTGGGTTTTTTATTTCATCACCTATACAACGGTTTATTTAATGCAGTGTAGTTACTGTGGTTATTTATTAAGAAAAGAGTAAGCTTTAAGTGCCTAGGGAAGGTGGGGGATAAGGAGGAATTACTTGCAAATCTTAACAGTTAGGATTATGGGGCAAAGTTGTTGATGCAGAAATCAAATAGAGTGAGAGATTCTCAGGAGGGCGCAAACGTACTTAAATTGCAGTACGTTTAGGAAATGACTTTGCCCATTGTGAAGACACTGGATGACTTTGGATTATGTTTTATTACGCTTTTCAATATTAACTGCAGCAGGCTCACTTAGTGCATAGTGAAAATTGCTGCTGGAGGGGAATCCTTGGGCTTAGGGAGGGAGGAGCCTGGGGGTTTGGTCAGGACAGTAGTTTGGCCCATTTGCTTGTATTAACAGCTTGTTCCTGGGAGATTCTGAGCACTCGGCTTCTAGGGGACCGAGTGAGTATTGGTCAGCCCTCCTTGAGACCAGTTGTCTGTGATGTGTCAGGCCTTCTGTGGGGAAGACGTTTGCTGTGGGACTGTGCAGTGATCCTGAGGCAGACCAACAGGGTCACAGGGTTAGGGGAGAGGAAGATGGCAGCAGCTAAGCAGCAAAGGAGATGTGCAGTTTTACCTGCTTTTACTGAAGGGGCGTCCCGTAGCTGTGCTTTAGCTGTGCTTTTGGAGTAACCCATGTTCTGGTGGTGCCTGGGACCAACACCATAGACAATAAAAAGAAATATTGATGACTAACCACTAGTTACTTTTTTTGCACTTGAACTTAAATGTACTGTACTCACGTAAATCCTCATGACTTGTCTAAGTGTCCTTTAAAATCAGAAATGTATTTATTGTATGTTTGTATAACTCGGAGGAGAGCTCAAGACTGAACAGGTGACAGAAGGATGCTGAAAACCATCTTGAGGCAAACCAACCATTTGTGGAGTTCATGCTGTACGGTGTTACCTCAGCTGCTACTGCATAGCACCGGGTTGTGAGTTGAAGAGCTTGTACACTGTGTTTACACTTCAGAATCGTGTATTTGAAATGCCTGCTCTTTTTGGAATCGTATAGTCATTCTATGTTGCAAAATGGACATGTACACCTGGGTTTTTATAATTGTGAAACTGTAAAAACCGTGGTAAGAAATATAAAATACCCATAATGTATTTGAATGTATTGATCTGAACCTTCTTTACATTTGCTTACGTTATGGTGCCAGCACTGAACATAATCACCAGAACTGGGAAGAATTCACTGATAATGACCTTTTTTCCTAGGCTCAGTGAAGGGCAGTGCCCCGAGCGTGGTGAACCTAGAGCCTGGGACCTGCTCTTCCACGGTGTTAAAATGTGTTTCATGATAAAAATCTGACTGCAGGCACAAATTCCCTTCTGTGGGGTGAGGGGAATGTAAGGGATGCGCAGTGATGTGCTTCACGAACAGGTTAATATGGAGCATGCAGGACACAGAATCGTAGAATCAATGAGGTTGGAAACAACCTTTAAGATCATCAAGTACAACCTTTACATGGTGAGTGAAAGTCAGAAATGGATTCTTGTTTGTTACCTAGCAGTTTTGAGATAGAGGCTGCTCTGAGCACAGGTCGTGTCAGCTTGTATGGAGATACTTCCAGTTTCTGTTTCTGATTAATGATACACATTTGCACCTGCCCTAACAAGGGCACATTTGTGTGGAACTTATTCTTACCCTGGGTGTAGGACAGTTAAACTTTTACTTTCAACTGCTCAGCTTGCACGAGTACAAAAGTGCCGGCAGAGAGAGATCGCTTCCTTGTTTGCACATGTATAGTGTATATGTGCCAGACCATGTCACCTGATGAATTTGGCTTTGTTGGTGGTTTGGATGTGTCAGGATGGGAGAATGGGAATGGCAGGGGATGCGTCTGAGGTAGAGGGGACACTGTTTTGGAGCAGCCACAGCTAATGCAACGAATCTGCAACAAGGGAGAAACCTCAGGACATAAACACACCCAATTTGCTTGGCTCCTCTCTGTCATATGTCCGTCCTGCTGCTCTGAAGACAGTCAATGCGTCAGGGAGGAGAAGGATAAAGTTGAAAAATACTTTAATTTAAAAAAATCTTTGAAGTACAGACAGGATATCAAGTGTGCTGCCCCATGCATACAAAATAAATACCAAATTCTAACTTTAAAACATCATGAAACAGAAGATACATGTGACTCATCCTTTCTTAAAGAAGAAAGGCTTTTGTAACAGTTAAGGAAATAGAGCGACATTGAGATTCTGTTCCCAGATTTTGTGGCTGAACACTGGACAGTACTTAACAGTTGTGTTTCAGGAAACCTGTGTAGTATCTCCATGTATCACAGGAGCACTGCGCAAGGAAACTCACTGTTGGCAAAGGGGTCAAAGAAGAGCACTTGGTTTTGTTGGGTTTTGTTTAGGAAGTGCTTCCAATGTTGCAACAGCATTGTTAATGTCAGTATCAGCTAGCCACTAAACTAGTCATCGTCTTTCTCATGTTGCTGCACCTACCTTGGATGTACCTGGTTGTTTCCTGCTCTGCTTTGAATAGTATTTACGCATCCCTGGCAAATGATGGACCTCACAGCCACAGGGAACGTGGGTTGGGGTTTGCTTGGTTGGTTGGAGGGGTTTTTGGTGGTGTTTTTCTTCTGTGTTGGTGTAGCTGGTATTGCCCTAAATAACTCAGTGAAAGGAACAGTGTGTGAAAAATGTAACTGCCTGGTTTGGGGGGCTTTTATGTTTAACATATTGCTTAGGTAAAATATTATCTTGAGGTATTCTCTGGGCATATAAATACGTGTTATGTCCTCATGGAGGGATAATCATTGTTAGTAAAGTGGAAACCCAGAAAAACTCTGGGTTTGAGCCAGGGCAAATCCGATTCTTCCCCCGGCCTCAGATCACATGGATGGGAGTTCTTAGCTCACTACCAAGTACACTGAAATAAACCTGTGTACTTTACAACATGCAAAACCCACCAGGCATCTCTTCCAGTAGCCTTTTTTGACTAATCTGTAATAATTCTAAGTACTTCATGTTCATGGTGGCAACACAGGCAAAGGTAAAATACATCTTTAGTCTACAAAAATCATTGTTTGGGGGGAGTTTCCATCGCTCTCCCAAACCATCAAAGCTAATGAGGCTTTCCTCCATTTTCACAACAGCTAATCCTTCCAGCCTTCTGCTAGTGCCAGAACCCCCCAAAGCCAAGCCCCACTTCCAGAGCATGGTGGTATTAGCTGTGAATTTGGTTTTCAGAAGTGAATCTTACTGCTAGAGGCCTTCCTCATCAGAACTCTCTTGCTGTTCTGATTGTTGTGGACTTCACAGTAAGTGTATTTTGGATCACCCGCTAGAGAGGGCTTCTCTCTGCTAAACATGCTATAGATTCTGCATATGCATTTATAAATTTATGGCACAAAAGGCTGCTAAGTGTCTCTTCCTTTTAAAATGAAGCGAAGTTGAAACATTATAAAGTAGGAAGAGACACAAAAGGCTTCCAAGCACCTACTTTGACTCCTGTTTTAGACAAAGAAGCTCCTGGAATGTGGTACAGCAGCACCTCTCAGCACTGTTAGAGGTAATGGATTTTCTCCCTTGCCCAGCAGTGGACAATGAGAAACCATGGTCACGCATGCACCGCTGAAGTCATGCTACATCATCAGGCATGTTACAAAGAAAAGAGGTCCCTTTTAAAGCAAATACATCCTGGTCAGGCATGCTCTTCTGGAGAGCTGACTGCTTTCCCACCACTGGCAACTCCTTTTGGGTTTGGAAGATCAGATGGTGACAGATCAATGGTCTTTTGTTTTCCGCAGTTTGGAAGACAGTAAAGTAAAACAGTAAGGTGAGGACAGACGAATACAGAGATAGTTTAAAGAACAAAAGAAGGAAATGACCTCTGCAGGTGGGTGAACTGGGGGGACATGACCTACTCCCTAGCCTGGGATTGTGTAATACGTAAGTTGAAAGATACTTGACAGTCTGAATTTTTCTGCCTGTTCTTTACTTTCCCTCCCCACACACCCCGTGTGTTAAGTCCCAAACTGAAGGCTCAAGAAGGGGACGTAGAAGCCAGGTATCCCTCCCTCCTTGTTTTGCCAGGAATTACTTTCTGCTTTTTACTGGATGAGTAAATGGCTGTGTATTCCAAGGACAGTGGAGCTCTATGGGGGTTATCTGTATTCCTAGTTACATGGTTACACCATCGCTCCAGCTGTGCTGACAGCAGTTCTTTCAAGCAGCTGAAAACAGCTTCAGCCTTTGTCTTTTCTGTGCCACTGAGAGGTCTGGAATGGACATCAGCACCCGCGCGAGGTAAGGCAACAGTAAAAATACATCTGGGGATGGAAACCCTCTCCTAAGTCACTTGCAGTTGTCAGATGGAGAAACAGGAGTGAAGAAGCAAAGACATGGAAGGTACAATGTGAGTAGAGCAGAGACCAAGAACAGAACAACACAAGCGGAGGGTGAAAAGTCAGGCAGGGTTCTGAAGAGTTAGGGGAGTTTAAAACAAATGTGGAGAGGCAAAATGAAGCTAATGTGCAGTAAGCCTGGCCAGAAGAGCAAACCAACCTCATTCAGCTGTGTTAACTTTTTCTTCGTCTTTAGCACTGAAAAGCCTCACAAGCAGTAAGCACAGTTTATCAGGACATTAACAGCATTATGAAAATTGTTGACACACAGGGGACTTAGTAGAGTATTAATAATGGCTTTTCCCTGTAGTGCTCAGCACAGAGGACTTGACAATGAAAAGGACCAAAACAGATACCATTTTCTAGAGGTAGTAGCCTTGGCACAAGAAGGCATCCTGCTGGGACAGGCTGCTGCCAGTACTAGCTCTGGAAATAAGCCATGTTTACTTCCCCAGTTAAAGTACCAGTAGCATCAGAATCCTCTTCACTTGGACAGCCCCTATGGTTTCCTTCTGTTGCTCTGATCTTGCATCAGTGATACAGGAAACTGTGTTTTCAGAAAATCCCTGTGTCCACCAGCTACCAAAAGAAATCACCAAGCCCAAGTTCCCACTGTGTGTCCTTCCTCTCTAGGATGAATGCATTTTCCATCCTGATATTTCCCAAAGCTCAGAGCAACTCAGTAGCGTATGGAAATGAAATCTGTTTATGCGTTTCATCTTCATCCGTCTCATCTCCTTCGTGGATGGAACTGGTTGGATCATCTTGCTCAGATTCTGTCCCTGTCTCAAAGAGCTGCTCTTCCAGGAAGAAGCTCCCAATGCCATATTCCTCCTCGTGCGCCCTTGTTTCTGCAGGGGAGATGTGGGGAGATCCCAGAACAAAGTCTGCAAACCTGCCAGATTTTTAAAGGGAGAAGTGATCAACTGAGAAATATAAAAACCCTGTAAATGTAGGGGCTACTACCAATTAGGGATGTTGTAATGATGTGCCCGCAGGCAGCGCTGGTATGGGGAAGTTGCAGCATGAGGTAGGGAGTCCTGAACAACAGAGAGTAAATAGCAACAGATGGCAACAACCCTGAAGATTTGTTTTCCCACCTCATTTTTTCAGCCTTTTCTATATAAGTAACTTTTGCTGTTCTAGAGGCCATCTGCAAGGTCTTGTGACTAAGCAAGAAGATCTAACTTCATTTTCACATCTTGTCAGTGCTCATGGCGTAATCCAGAGTAAGCATTTGTACAGTTGGATAGATGGCACTTCGGCTTCTAAAAATAAATCAAAGCTGTAGCATATCTGACGGAAAGGCTGTAAGAATTCAGGTGTTGACATAGCTAATGAAAGGAAAAATGGTGAGAACATCATATTCTTACACTGCTGCAATGTCACCTCACTTCTGGTGCTGCACGCACACTCTGGGCAAGCTGAGCTAAAGTCTAAACACCAAACTGGAGGTTTGTGTTTAAGCTAAGCATGAACTTAGCACTGTCCCTACATTTCAGATTGCCACAAATCTTACTTCCAGTGGACAACCACACTGGAGAGCTAGAATGGAGCTGGAGGTTTCTGGCAGGCATGTGGGAACAGACGGCAGTTCTGACACCTGGCAAGTGTCGACAGCATCAGAGAAATGTAAGAAAAAGGAAATGCAGCTGCATTCTGGAGTTCTGGTAAACTGATCAATAATTTACATTTGTGATTTAACATTTCTGTAAGATGAATGCTGTCATCTCGCTCTTCTTGGAAGCACTGTTAGTCTAAACGGGGAACTGGCTGTTGGCCAGACTGTTTTACAGGTTTGCCTTGTGTTGAACTATCTTCTGATGTTTAATGGAAGCCTGAAGGGGTATACTCAACTTTAAATCAGGCTTCTGTTGGTTCTCCTTTTTATTTTTGTATTTTTATAGGAACAGTTTTTGAGATGGCTAGCAAATACATGTGTCTCCATTGTTTGTTTTGTGCATTTGGCACTATTTTGTTTTACAATACTGCAGTGAGTTTTCACTTTTTGTATCTCTGAATCATGCTACAGAGTGCAACTAGCTTAGAAAATAAGATGGTTTAAATCTATAAAAGCTGGCAGAGAGGCTGACTGTGTGCCCATCCAAGGAAAATGAAGCTTCTGTAACTAGTCTGAAATTGTGACACTTGGTTCTGTAGCAAGGGCCAAGTCTTTGTGGCTGTCTACTATGTGAAACTCTGCTTCTGAAATCCTGAAGTCTTAGTCTGGACAGAAATACACTGCTATTATGATTAATTTTATATTCTGCAAGGTTTTCTGGCTGCGCTTATCTAAGCCTTCCTATCCCGTATTTGTCTTAAGTTGGTCTCTTAAGCTACATCTGGAGTAGTTCTACTTATTACACTTCCAGGCGCAGGCATTGATTTCTTTCTCTGTATTGTTAGTCCTAGCTATTGGTTGATACTTGAAGTAACAGGATTCTTTGGCTGTGCAGGCTTGCAGCTGGGAGAGCTTAACACAGGTAATATTTGAACATGTATCTTCAGCCTGCCCCAATTTTACACAATGCAAAAGTGTACTGCTTTGAAAACTGAGGAAAGGGGCATTTTGCTGGTTAGTCAGCCACCTAGGTCACTGCGTGGGAACTCAGAGAAGCATTAGTAGGCTTTCCTTTTGTGATTACTGTGAATTAAGTCAGAGTAATTCATGTTCAGGGAGGAAAAGAGCGGGCTTAATACCACCACCAGTACCCTTGAGAGGTCTGGCTGTGGGATCCCAGTAATCTTTGGTGGGATTACTCAGGAAGATAAAGCTACCCATGTGCACATCTGACTACATGCAAGACAAACGCACCTGGAACAGCACCTGAGGTGGCATTTGGGTCTGCTCTGTAAGTGTCTGTACTATTCTAGAGAAGCCACATTTTATTACCTGTGTGGGGCCTGGAGTTTGGATACAGCTAACCATGATGGGAAATCAGGGTTTCTGCAGAATAAGCGTAGCTCCTCCAGAGCTCTGATAGTTTCTGTTTCACCTTGTTCTCGATACTCCTCTTCAGTAAGGTGTTTAAACACTAACTTTTTTGATATAAAGTGGTTCTTCATTTTTCTGGAATGAAATGAAAACGATTAGTATTTCTAAGGTATTCTGGCACGTGACTGTTGTCTGTCCTTTTTCTCTACTACCTGCTATTAACATGAAGTTCCATCACTTTTACCCTTTTAAAGAGGACAAGCTACATTTTTGCATTAAAATTTTAGCACAAGGTGTCTAATGTTTGCTAGCATGTTTACCCTAGGTCTTAACTGATGGTGCAGAATTCCACAGAATGGCATTTAATGAACTTCAGATAAGCTTTGGAAGAGGTCCTTATTGTGTACGCATGGACTAAAATCTCAGAATTAGATAGATGGCTGCTTGCTCAGCCATTTATAGGTGCAATATGCAAAATGTGTCTGTGCAGAGGCGCGGGCTGAATCAAAACCCAGTCTGCATATGTAACTTTGAAGACGAGCAGTGCTCTGTTATGAGCTGTTCATGATGTTTGCTAGATCACTTCTCTTAAATCTTGCTTTAAATTACAAAGCTGAGTACTGTGAGGCCAAAATGTTTACAGTCTGATGTTTTTTTAGCTGCTGCGTAGCGCTGTATAATATAATTAGATATCAATTAGAAAGTGTGCCATGTTCTGTTCCCTTCTGTCGACTGCCTTCAATTTAAATGTTGTGATGAGTTAAGATAAGCAAGGGCTGGATGCCCATAAAACTTTCAACTCTGTATAAAACACCTGCTCCAACCAGCAGCATTCAGCTTTCCTCCTTACTTCCCTGTAAAGCAAGAATGAACTGTAACTCTTCTTCAGATCAAATGGTAAAAGTCTTGTTGGCTTAGTGGGATCTCCTGATCTTAACAACAAATAATGCACGGTTCTTGGTATATCAGCTGCTCTGAACTGTGATCACTGGAAACTATTATTTTTGTGGATATGGGTTTTTAGTCTCTGAACTCTATCTAACCTACAAGGACTGTCACTTGTTAACATCTGCTTCCCCGGTGACAGTACGCTGTTTTATCCCATAAGATTCAGTAGTTACCTGCAGACTCTCTCCATAAACATGAAACCAAGGCAGTATTGCTTCAGTCTAATCAAATAACCAAACAGAAATGTTTTGGTTATAATATGCAGCAGACTAGAAGGTGCTATGTTTGTACTTAAGAATAGTAACATTTCTCCATTATGCATAGAACAAAAATCATGCTTAAACCTGCCAAATGGAAAGTAATTAAATTCCTGTGTCTTGGGGCTTTGAACCTTTCCTATTGCAGCTTTACATCTGATAGCAATACGAATTAGTTAGAAACTCATAAATCATTACTGAAGCATATGGGTTTTTTCATTATCAGCCTCTGCATTTCCTGGCAATGCAGGGCCTTGGACATTCACAGATACACACGTACCTGCCTATGTGACACGCAGCACCCAGAGGGTAACTCAGGCCCTTTGAACAGAGGCTGACTGCTATTACTGCATATGCAACTTGAGGTATGGTGACTCCACAATAAACGAAGACAAAGGCTGTTAACTGCAGCGTCCATGCAAACAAGGATATGCTCAGATCAGTGGTAGGAGGTCCGTGCTGATAGCAAGCAGCAAAGCTGGTCATTCCAACAGCCAGAAAATACCCTGTAGAAACAGAAGAGGTGGATATTGGGAAGAAGATGTAAACTACTCATATAAATGTCATTAGTTTGCTTCACAAAGCTTACAACTGTTGTGAAGTACAGCCTGCTGTTTCTTGTGTTGTCTTACAAGTACTGCTTTCTGTTGCGTGGGCTTTTTATTTCAAAAGTGTACAAGGAGGTGATCTATGAACAACCTTTAGCTAATGCTCTGAGCTGCACGTGAATTCTCCCCATGCTAGAATGTTGGGGCAGATGCCTGATCAATACATTGGTCAGCCCTTGAAGCCACATCCAGTTCCCAAATCCCAGCAAAATCCAAGCCAGCATAGCCACTCTTTTTCTGTTACAGGGAAAGTATGTAATGGCAGATCACTGGACAAATAATACAGGCAAAATCTGCTCTTAATGCTGCTACTGGCCACTATATCCAACTCCTATTTAATGAGTAAATGCTTATTTGAATGGATTAGGAACCTTTGGAATATTCCAACATCTATGGCTTAGCAGGAAAAAGTACACTATAATAAGTCTCACTTGATTTTGGTTTTTTTTGGCAGGTATTCATCTGACCACTAAATTAAACTAAAATCTGCAGCACATTTCTTGATAATTTTCTTACCCAACAAGTAGTTTCTGTGTTCAGACCACAACCACTGCATGTTCTCTTTGAAGCAGTAAATAAAATACAGAGAGGACATCCAGCAGCCACTCATTAAGATCCAGAAGGTGCTGTGCTGGAAATGAAAAAAAAAAAAAAAAAAAAAAGATTAAAAAAACCCTTTAAAAATATATTTTTAAAAATAAAACCTCTAAAATAATTTCAAATCAAACCCACAGCTATTTTGTGCAAGCGAACTCGCAGGCAAAACCAGATGACTTATTAGACTTCTATGGTACAGGTCTCTGGTGTCATGGTATAAGCCTGTTGCAGTGTATTCCCAGTTGACATCCTAATATTGTGGGAATGCATGGACTTTGCAGAAGGAAAAATTCACATCTCCCTTTCAATGAATTCTCTCTGTTGAATGCAAGAGAATCTGTCCCTGTTGCCACTAACACTACATTTTGATTTAGATTGATTCAGTGATTCAAAAGTAAACTTAGCTCCAGTATAGTAAAAATAATTTATGTTTCAGAATAAATTATTCTTGTACATCAACAGTCTCCTGTGTAAACTCAGGAGCAAGCTAACTAGAACTTGATTCTGACCTATTTACTTGACACAAGCAATCCTGTAGTCATTAAAACAGAGCCATAAGGACAGAGCATGGTCAGAATCTGGCTCTGTACTCTTCATTTCTATATTATGATGCTTATTACTGTTTTAGAAATGTAGATTTACCCTTGGAATAAACCTTTTAAGTATCAACAGGACAAAGACTAGCAGAGCAAGAACACCCAGTATTATTCCACAGAGGTAAAAGAACTTGGTACTCCTGTAAAAGAACAAGAAAGAATACAGTGAGAAGTGTAATCTGTAATTGGTTACGATGCCAGTGTTTCTAAAAACAGCAGCAGTGATCTTCAGTAAGAACTTAGCACAGCTGTAAGTTAAGAGTTGTAGTTACGTGGTTGACAGGCCCAGTTCAGATATTAAATTGATGTAAGGAAAAAGCCTCAACAGAGACTTAAGGTCACTGGAGGTGTTCCAGGCTAGCAGATTGTGGTTTGGTTTTTTTAATGCTCACACTACTCTTGACTGCCTTGACCCTCTAATTTCCAGTAAACTCATTTTCTTCTGGGTACTGATATGGCTCTGTACTGCAAGAAAAGTGGATGCTTTGTTGCTGTTTTGGTGGGTTGGTTTTGCTTTTAATTTAAAATGTAACAAAATCTCCACAAACCCACAAGTCATTTTTTCCCTAAACTTATTAATTTATAAAATCTGACTTTTTAATTCAGTTAACTCTATAAAACCTACTGCTGCTCTGCTTGTTTTAGAGGTGCCTCCTGACAATTAATGTGTGACTCATTTTGCTTTGAAGTCCTGGGCCACTATTTTGCTATAATTAACTATCCTCCCTTACATGCTGTCCAAAATGTGCACTGAAAGAACGATGCGGAAAGGTTGGTACAGAGGTGGAGGCATACAAGGCCCCAGGTGACCTCATCCTAAACATTTCTTTCTGCAAGAAAGCATATAATGATAATACATGCAGCAGCATTTAGCATCCAGTGAACCTCACTGGTCTACAACAGGGAGAGAGATTTTGTCTGAATTCCCACACTTGCTCACTGAGGATTGACTTGGTGTTGCCCAGTGAAGGAAGCTTGGATAGAAGAACCCTAACACAGCTAAGTATCACAGTATCACAGTACGTTAGAGATTGGAAGGGACCTCAAAAGACCATCCAGTCCAATCCCCCTGCCGGAGCAGGAACACCTAGATAAGGTTACACAGGAATGTGTCCAGGTGGGTTTTGAATGTCTCCAGAGAAGGAGACTCCACAACCCCCCTGGGCAGCCTGTTCCAGTGTTCCGTCACCCTCACTGAGAAGAAGTTTCTTCTCCAGTTTAAGTGGAACCTCTTGTGTTCCAGTTTGTACCCATTACCCCTTGTCTTATCATTGTTTGCCACTGAGAAGAGCCTGGCTCCATCCTCGTGACACTCCCCCTTTATATATTTATATACACTAATAAGGTCCCCCCGCAGTCTCCTCTTCTCCAAACTATAGAGACCCAGCTCCCTCAGCCTTTCCTCATAAGGGAGATGCTCCACTCCCTTCATCATCTTAGTTGCCCTGCGAAGTGATCAACAGAGTGCAGTACTCCAGCCTATGTCACAATCTGTCCAAATACAAATGGTATGGAGGAGTTGTAAATATATGTTGTTTCCTTATTTCACTTTCCCAAAGAACCACCTCTTTAGCTTAGAAAACAGACCAAAGATGCACAGGCTTTGGGAAAGAAGGTTAAACCCCAGCAGCTAGTACTCACCGGCTCAGGCTGGTTGCAAAATGGAACAGAAAAATTCCAGCAATAAACAAAAACAAGAGCTTTCCATCTAGCACTAAAAAAAAGGGTGGAAAAAAATAGAAAAGGACTTTAGACTAATTCAGTTTGAAATGCTGATTATTAAATATCAACAGAAAAGTTCCAAGCTTCTTACAGAAGAGATGGTACATTCAGAAACAGTGGCACTACCAAGCTATCTGTAATGCAAAGGGAAAGGGTTTTTACTTACTTTCTCGTTTCACACTGACAATGTATGGTTCGGTTTTCAGGGGCTGTATTTTGAAGCAGATATCCTCTCCATATTGTTTTACGCTTACTCTGGTTTCTGTAGCTGTCTCTGGTTTCCAGAAGACTTGAACAGCACACGCAGCGAACTCAAAAACAGTTTCTGAATTACGACAGTTGCTGTTCTGTGAAATGGGCTCAAATCTGAACATTTCTCTGCTGTTAACTTTTACCTACAAACAAACCACAGAATACACAGAGAAGTAGCTCAGAAGCACGGGGGTGTGCGGTGTGTGTGTTCTTCTGAACTATACAGCATATAATGAAAAGCTGTACAGAGAGTTTGAGTTCAAGTCTTAGTTGTTTCATATTGGTTATTAATATTATGTAAAGATCCGCTGTTTAGGCCTTAGAAGGTGACTCAGAGAACTCAATGTCAGCAAAGTTCAATGGAGGGACCTAAATCCCTCCAAAAACTTGGTGAGTTTGGATTTACCATGACACTTGCCCACACACACATTTCTAACAAAACCAGTAATCTTTGTCAACAGTTTCTTCTGTGGATGTTCAAAGACTTCCCTGTTCCCCGCCTGAACCGTAAGAATTTGGACTTGCTTTTCTTGTAATTAATAATGCAATTTTCATGTTAGGGACAGAAGAGGGATAAGGAAATGAAAGCTATAACCAGAAATTTAAATATAAACACATTCCTGTTGGGTATTTCAGGATTTGTCCCTAGCACACATCCCCCCATGAAACTGGTAAAAGATCTTGTCCATCTTCTGAAATGGGGTGATCTGCTTGAAGACTGTGATTCCTTGTGAGCTCTCGATCAGAACCTATTAAACAACAAAGACTCATCTATAAAAAGTGATGCAATAGGTAATAAACCAGGCTTCTACTGGGAGAAGAGACAACACATCAACAGCCCATTTGTTGTGGGAAAGATCTGAACTTCCTGCTTTTAAACATCTCCCCCAGGAAACTGTGTGAGACTGCCAGAGGATTTTACCACCTGAAGTTTGCTGCCATTCATAAAAACATCTGCACCATGTTCCTGAGGAAAGCAGTCCTGGGAACAACAGACAAAGAGACATTTCACTTCCTTGTATCTGAGAGCAAATTCCTCCAACAGAGATGAAGTGAAACAGTTTCCTTCCTTTGCCCAGAGACATGCTTCCCAGGAAAAAAAAGAACCATACAGATAGTCAGCTTGTTCCTTTAGCTGTTACTTCTGCCAATGTTAGGAGGTTTTTATATTGTTTTGAGTGAATCTCTGAACATGTTTCTTATAAGATGACGCTTTGTTACTTAGGAAAAGAGACATGCACTGCTACTGCTGTCTTTTCATTAGTCCCAATCTAATACACCTTTGGTTTCTACACTGGGGCCTGGTATGCTACAGTGAGTGAGTCAGAACTGCATTTTATCCTCAAATTTAAAAGCTTTATGAAGGCGTTTGGTGATAAGAAAACATTTGTTGCAGAGGTTGAGTGGTCCATCAACAGAAAAGGTGTGTGACAAAATAACACACAACTCTACATTTATGTTTGTGTGGCATCATACTATAAGCCTGGTTATCATCTTTCTAATAAGGAGAAGCCAAACCTCACTGCATCCGAAGAGGATGATCACAGTGCTGCATTTTATCATGGTCCTACCTATACACTGTTCAAACTACCAACTGCAGAGAGATACTGCTTTGATCATAAACTTTGCTCGCCCATGTTTATGTGAAAAGTATTGCATATCAGAATAATCCCCAAAACAGCCTCTTACCTGAAGAGTTGACCAAACATACTGCAAGTGAATGGTTCTGTTCTGCACATAGCAGTAACAGCTTTCATCCCGTTTCTGGATGACATCCATTTCCTGCAAGAAACTACAGTTTCTACCTGGGGGGGGAGGACAGAAAAGTTAATTTTAAGCATGTGTCAAATACAAATGAATAATTTTTCTCCATTTCATTATTGCACATGCTGAGGGAATCATAAGCACTTGCAGATAATCACAAGTAAAAGCTGTGTCACAGGGTAGCATGTTGGGCATGATCTAGATGAAAATTAGAATTAGACTTCTCATCAAGTTGTTTGGGCTCCAGAGTAAACTGCAACACCTTTGTAAAAGGTGGCATTTTTAAACAACTGTAGTCCATGGAAGTCTGGCTTTGGTATCGGTGTTTTCATGGCACTGGAATGGGGCCTCTGAGCCAAACTCACTGCTGGCACGAGTGGGTGTAACTCCACTGGAGTTGGTGCTTACACCAATGGTGAATACCACTGTGGGAGTCTGAGCAGGTAAACAGCTTACGTATTAAATAGTCATTTAGCACATGACACGGCTGCTGATCACAGAAAGCAGACTCCTCTCCCTCAGAAATGTTTCTCATGTTAAATAACACAACTCTTCTCTTCCTGACATAGCCCAGCCATGACATGCAGTAAGGGAACTGCACTGATGGCTTGTGTTAGAGGTTAAGTCATTTTATGAAGGATGCTAATTGCTGTAACTCCTCTGCAATGTTAGTGAGCACCCTACAGTCCTCAAAATCAGATTGCACTGTTGAGCAGAAATGCACCTAAAAGATTTATCAAGCAAACTCTGAAGAGTAACATACGTTCCAATCTATAGACATGTGTAAACTATACCCTGCAGTGCATTGCTGCAGTGTTCCAGGAGCATAATTAAAGACAAGAATAAAGGAAATAATTACAGATCTGAGCAGAGGGAATCATCTGGCTCACCAAGCAGAAAATGTAGGTCTAAGCCAAGCTCAGTAATAACTGCTAAAGCACTGTCAGAAACTCAGAACAGCAAAATGAGTATGAGCAAAGCAGTCCCAATCTCAACAAGGAGATACTGTTTGCAGGTGAAAACCTGCCCTGTCTGCCCAAGGAAGCTGAACTTTGGCTAAATTCTTTTTTAACCAATTTAATTAAGCCAATAAAAAATACCGGCGTGGATATTCTTACATAAGTTTATGATGCCATTCCAGAATTAAAGTGTCCACAGATGATCCTGCTGAAGTAAATTGGTTTGAAATTTGGGTAATTTTACCGTGAAAAATTAACCCTGTGGTTAATTTCCACCCACAGCAACTGCAGGGAGAAGGGCTGGGCCAGGCGAGGACTGGATGTACCTCTTGAGAGGCACTTCCATAAGAGTCCTCAGATGAAGCGCAAAGGGTTCCATTCTTCCCTGCAGTGTTGCTGACTGACACCGCAAGCAGCCGAGGCTGAGCACTACCCAGGGCTGAGACCAAGGTAGGCCAGTGATGGGAAATCCAATAGCCCTGCAGGGCCAGAATGCAGCCCAGAGTGCCCACGCCTTCCCTGCAGGGTGTGTTGGGATGAACTAAGTAATGTCCTCCATATACAACGCTAGCAAGCATTTTCTTACTCCCCCCTTCATTTTAAGCTGTTCTCTTGAGGAAAATAATTTGTTTCAAACACATCAGCTCCACAGAGTGAAATAACAGCATTCCAAAAGGAAAGGTGCTTCTGAACAGGTAGCCGTGAGTTGGAAGAGGATTTTAACTATGAGGACACACAGAGAGGGCAGCTCTCGAGTTTTGAGATGATGAGCAGTGGAATCAGCACCTGCTGCAGAACACGGAGGGAACATCTCTCCAGTTATGGATCGCTGCTACAGCTGAGAATAACCTGCAGGGCTTTAGCTGCCCTCATTAATAAAAGCTCTGTTCCGCACCCCAGTGTCCTGAGCCAAGCTTAACGAGCAAGCCAACAGGGGTAACGCAGCGGCACCAGCCCCTGCCACAACCGCATGGGAGGCACTTGTCCTGCGAGCATCTGCGGCCGCTTTGTTACCGTGTTCACGGGCCAGCCCCAGCGCCCGCGTCGCCCTGTCCCGCAGGGTACCACGCACAGTGCTCTTGTGCGGACCGAGCGGACATGGCACAAGCAGAACACAGCAAAACGCCGCCGGGCCGCGCCTGGCCCCGGACACAACTTCGGGCAGGACGGCGGCCGCGGCCTTCCCGCTGGGCAGCGCCATTTTGGGCGGTAGCAGGTCGCGCTGTACCGGCGGCCATGGAAACCGAGGGAAGCCAAGGGAGAACAACGTGTTCTCCGGCTCCCGACGGGACGCGGGTGAGGAACCCCCGCAACCTGCGACCACCCGAGAAGAGGAACGGGACCCCCCCCAGCACCGCCACCGCGGCACCGCCCGCCCCGCGCAGTCCCCTCGGGGCGAGAGGAGCAGGCCCGTACCTGCTGCCGGCGCCTCCGCGGTGCCCCCGGGCAGCGCCAGGAAGAGAGGCAGGAGCTGCCCGAGCAGCCCCGGCCGGGCCTGGGGGCGCCGCCCCGCCGGGCTCATGTGGCGGCCGCCGGCTCCCGCCTCGGCCCTGCCGGTCGCGGCAAGGGCGGGCCCGGTCGCGGCGAGGGGCGGTGCGGCCCTGCGCTGCCCGCCTGCCCCCGCGGGGCGGCTCGGGGTGACCGGGCGCGGGCAGCGGCTGAGCGCGGTTCGGTTTCATGCGGCTGTGAGGAGCGGCCTGGCGGGAGGCAGAGGCAGCCCCTCGGCGGCGGGGGGCACCGCTTGTGGCGGGTCTTAACCTGCCGCGTGTCTCTGGGTTGTGCTTTAGAACCCTTTGCGGGGTTCGGAGGATGCGTTTGGGGGGCACTAAAAACCATGGATATAACAGTGAGGGAAAAGTGTTTCCTTCGAAGGTTGGGGCTGTTCAGCCTGGAGAAGAGAAGGCTGCGTGGAGACCTCATAGCAGCCTTCCAGTATCTGAAGGGGGCCTACAAGGATGCTGGGGAGGGACTCTTCATTAGGGACTGCAGTGATAGTACAAGGAGCAGTGGGTCAAAACGGAGGAGGCTGAGATGAGCTCTTAGGCAGAAGCTCTTCCCTGTGAGGGTGCTGAGGCGCTGGCGCAGGGTGCCCAGAGAAGCTGTGGCTGCCCCATCCCTGGCAGTGTTCAAGGCCAGGTTGGACACAGGGGCTTGGAGCAACCTGCTCTAGTGGAAGGGGTCCCTGCCTGTGGCAGGGAGTTGGACCTCGATGAGTTTTAAGGCCCCTTCCAGCCCAAACCATTCATGATTATGGTCCCATGTTTGCCTGGCAGACCCAAGGTGTTGACTGCCCTTCCCAGTAAGGGTATGAACTGGTCCAAAACCAAAGGCTCACGTGAACCACTTGCAGCCCTTCCACACATGGAGGAATTCCCTGAATGAGAGGTTACTAGGTGCTGTGATGGAGGTGGACATCCACCACTTTCCTGTGTTTCCTAGGCAGCCACAGGAAGAGCCTGGAACAGGACACGCCGTTCCCACCGGTGCTGAGCGTAGGTGAGCTGGGTCCAGCGCTCTTCAGTCCCTGCTTACTCACTGCACTCATTTTAGGTGGCATGTGAGTCACAGTCAGCACTCAGGGGTGGAAAGGGCTGGCGCTTTCTTCCTGTTCTATGAAAATCAGTAAACACAATTTTGCCAAGGCATTCTGGCATCACCATATATTTTTATCCCGAGCCCAACATTTGACCTTCCCAACCTGCTTGCTTTGCTACAGTGTCTTCCCTTCCTTGTTCTCAACACACTTCTTCTGCGTGAAGGTTGCTTTTGGGTTTATTTTTTATTGTTTAGGGCCGGATCCAACTCCCGGGGGTGCCAGGATGGGGTTTTTTAACACCTGGAGGGGCTGCCCACTGCCTTGCACCGTGTCTTGGCGCTCGCCTCTGCAGGGAGTGGGTGCTGCGGGGCTGCGCTCTCGTCGCCTCACCTCCTACACCCGCTCCGCGCTGGCTGGGCTCGCATCTAACTGTGGATTATGCCTTGCAAGTACTGAGGAAGTGGAGGATAAGGGCAAAAATAGTTGGGATTTGATAGCGTGTGCAACATCTGACAAACTGCAGTCGCCAAAGGAAGCAGCGATTGATTTATATCTTTATTTGTCTTTATGTAATTTGGGTGTTGCCTTTATATAACTTTTCGGGTGCTTTCTGTAGCAAATGCAGTGAAGAAAGAAATGCTGGATTTTGTGCTTACCTGCTTCCCTTAGAAATAGGTTATCTCTCAGTTGCATGTCTAAACAGCGAGGGACAATCGTAGCCAAGTTATTAGCAGAATCCCCTTCACATTTGCAATATTCTTTCGGTTACGTTCACCTTCTTGACAGCATTTTCTCTGGGAAAGGAGACAATCCACGTTCAGTGCTCTCTTGTATTTTCATTCCTAGAGCTCTTTGCACTTCACCGCTAATTAACTTTCAATAACTGTCGTAGGGTTACAGGCAGTCAGCATGAATCAGATGGAAAATGTAGCTTTAGGGGACCGCACTCTGTCACAAACGATTGGGAACCTTTGCTTGATTTCCGAGGAGAACGCACTCACTCGCTCAAGCAGGATACAGCAGCTATTAGGCAGCATTCTACCACAGCGAGAAATGCCTCATAAGAGAGACTCTGCTCTCACTACAGCCCTCCTGTCAGGGTGGCTCTGACTAATTATGTGACATTCTCCTTGCTTGTTTGTTTGTCTTCCTAAATGGTGGAATTGCTTAGGGCAGAGTTTGGGTTCTGATCTTAAAGGTGGTGTTTTTAACTGTTCGCTCACAAATATAGTTTGAAAGGGGGACTTTGCTTACAGGTGCAGCTCTGCCCTTCTCAGGTCTTGTAAGATGGGAGAGCTGAGTGAGACTAGCTTTTGGCTTGAGAGCTCGAGGGACAACAATAGCTGTAGCAGGCAGCAATGCTGGTACTATTGGGAATGGGTCACATTCCTGGGAAGCAGCATGCAGGGTTCTAAGCTCCATGCTTTAGACACGTTGCGACTTCAGTAATTGGGAAGGAGGCAGGTGAGCAGTGCAGAGCCGTGTCCCCAGTGTGTGCTTTCCTCAGGCTTTTGGAGCTCTGGGTTTTGCCACCCGATGTATTTCTGGCCTGTAAAGCACTCCTTAATATACCTGCAATGCCTTTGTGTAGCTGCCTAAAAGCTGTCAGCAACGTTAGATGTAATACCAAATCCTCTTTCTACTGCTGAATCCTTTTTCTTCCACAGAGAATGCGGCCACTCCCTGTTGATGATTTATTTGGCCTATGCAGCCATAAATACAGGCTACAGCTGTGCAGGGCACCGATGGGGATGTCCTCTGTGCTCCTCAAAGCCTTACCTACCTTAGGCCCTACTGCTGTTGGAGACAGCCCCTGTTCCCTGCAGCATCTTCAAGTCCAAGCTGGGGACAAGGCAGTGGGGGTTCCAGTTCCCACTCTGCGAGGTGATGCTCGTTACCCAGTTGCAGCCTGCTGTTTACTTTCTAGCTAGAGCTAATAGAGGCTTTTCATTTCCAGGTGTGCTTTTAAAAACCTCAACACATACTCCGGATGACTAAGGATGCTGCCTCTGATATTATTCCTTCCCCCGCCTTTGCTCTCCCTTCCGCCTCCTTACATCAGCAATGGGTATAATTTGTTTGCACAGTTGCAGGGTGCTTTATCTTTCTTTGGCCAGCCCCGAGTGGATGGGGGTTTGTTGAAGCCATAGCATTCTTGCTTTCTTAGAGCTGGCGTGTGGGTGTTGGATTGTGTCATTCGTGGGAGGGGAACGTCAAAGGAAGTGGGATCAACTGCTGGAGGAGGTTTGTAAGCCAGGTACTTAATATTTGGTTTCCTGGAAAAGCAAGAGAAATGTAGCAAAACAGGCAGCCTTTGTGTCTTTATTTTCCCCATGTAATCAGAACAACACAATTCCAAACATGCTTGAACACAGTTTGGTTTGGGGTTTTTTGTTGGTTGGGGTTGGTTTTCTTTTCTCCTTGGTTTACTCAGGTTGGAGAGCTACTGTATTTCCCTTTAAATTGTTCCACATGTTTTGGTGGGTTCTGTTGAATGTTTATTCCAGTAACACAAATAATTCATGTTCCATAAGTGCCTTTGCAAATAATGCAATTTATTATCAGGTTCATTATGTTGTCTCTTTATTTGATGTAAAACGGTCTCTTAGAGTTAAAATTAGACAGAAGAGCCATTTGAGACTATTTTGTTCATCTCCAACTGTTTTTTCAGGAGTGCATTAGTCTGAAGTATTTCACTGGCAAAATACTGAGTTATTTTGGGGGGAGAAAAATGATCTACCAAAGAAAAGTACAGCTACTTATTTTTAAAGTAGTTTCATGGTAATCAGTTTTATTTGATGTGTGTAGATGCTGAGATAGATACTGCTCTAGTAGGAATATTTACTTCTCCTAAACTGCTCCAGGTAGTAGATACCTTACAGCCCTTGTTCAGGATAACCTTAAAAAATAATAAGAAGAGTTATTTTTTTAGAGGTTACCTGTCTTATCTTATGGATTAGGCAAAAGAACCGTATTTTTTCATTATGCTGCTTTTTCTGAAGCCTTTGCGTATTTATCTAAGTGAAAGATGCTTATTCTAGCTGCTTTTAAAAATCTCTGTGCCATCACACACGTTTCCCTGTTGTTTTGTTGGGGGTCAGGCGTGTCTGAGACGGGCTCAATCTGAGTGCTTTAGATAAACCCCTCTGAATAAAGCAGCTTTTTCCTTCTTGCGTGGCTTCTGAGTCACACAGCTTTCTTGGCACTTAACCCTGTGCTCGCTTTCCCATTGCTATCAAAGGGGCCTGTAGGTCAGGAGGAAGGAAAGCTCTGCTGATGATAAACTGTTCATGGGAGGATGCGTCTGCAACTGCTGGAAACACAGTCCCTCCCTCCGACTTCAGCAGAGGATTCTGGTGTAATTTCATTGATCTCACCGATATTATTCCTGATTTACACAACAGTAAGCAGTAGGTAAGCATGACAAGAAGTTAAATAGTGCTGGGCCTTAAATATTTATCTGGTTTATTTTTAGCATGTCAATTGCAGCTATTTATATAGCAAGGAAGCAGTGATACAAATCTGTCTAGATTCCTTCTTTGCTTGGAATCTGCAATAGACAGGCAGGGGGGTGTTGTTTTTTAATTTTTTTATTTATTATGTTAAATTTGCTCTGATAATATGTTACAGATGTCATTTTTGAAGGCCCTCTTAACTCCCACTTTTAAGCCTAAGTGAACTTGCTACTTATCTAAAAGAGCATTGATGCAGCCCTCGAGCAGCTGTGAGATTGCCGTGTGCAGGCAGTAGTACCTTACATGGATTTATCTGTGGGGAAAGGTCTCAACACTGTGGGAAGGACATTTCCTCTAAAAGAAGCGTGAAGGGTAAGCTAGGCTGGTGGATGGAGATGCTAGAAAATAGCATGTGGTTGTGCATGCTGGCTCTGAAATAAGCACCTTTGGCTCTTAAGCCACTAGTTTATACGTAGCTTTGCTTAGTATTTACTAAAATCTATTGTTTTCTTTTGAGGCCCTTGGTAACATGGTTCAGTGGTGGTGTTGGCAGTGCTGGGGAAATGGTTGGACTTGATAATCTTAAAGGTCTTTTCCAACCTAGCTGATTCTATGATTATAGATGGTCTGTGGTAATTAGATTGGTGATCCTGGCCCAGTCTTTAGTTGGCAGAGAAGCACATCACAAAAGCCAAGCCCTACCACTGATGTTAGCATCTAGACTGATAGTCTGACACGTACCCAGGTCTTCACTGACAGCTGAACAGCCCTCACTGCAGACAGGCAGGTCATTACCTTGCAGGACCAGTTTTGTTGCTGCATCCCTCCTGTGGAGAAACTGAGGACTTGCCCACTGTTGTGAGCTTCAAAACATCATTCTGTGGTTTAAAAACAATAGAAGTCTGTTGAAGAATAGAAGAAGTTGAGAGCCTGGGAATGACAGAGAACTAACTGATCAAGTGTATGTGTTCCCCTTCGTGTCTGCTCTGGGAAAACACAGGAGGTGGTATGGTTTTATAAAGAGGCCAAGGGAACAAGGTCTTGTTTAGGGATAAGTGTGTGTCTGTCTTGTGCTTTCAGATTTACACTCATATTAACCATTGATGCTTTTTACCACCTTTATACAGCGGCCTCTAGTAATTGTCCTGGGATTTGACACTCTTGGAAGAATGAATTGCTAACAGTGTTAAACAAATGTGAAAAAATTACTCTCTTTCCAGTGATCCTGGAAATTAAATTTTAGCCCTGATGTGCTCAGCTACCTTCATGATTAATCTCCATACTCAGAGATTAGAGGGGTCTGTTAAGCTCTTTTAGATCAAAGGAGGCTGTTCTGTATTAAGAAGGCTCTGGTAATGTCTTCCAATTACTTTGTAATCACACTTTTGCATGAATGCCGCCACAGTTGCTGGTGTGCCATTACACTGGCCAGGGAAAATCATGGATTTTGATCAGGCAGATGTGCGTTTGGTGGGCACCTCTTCCAAACCATGCCTATCTGCAAGCCAGCAACAGAGTTAAACTGGCTCAAGACCTCGTCCTTCATGTTGATGAATAATAGAAATGTTGATCTTGAATAATATAAAGTGTTTTTACAGAAACCTTTCTGTGAGGCTTCACATGAGAAAATGCTCCCCAGGAATGTGAGAGAGGCGATAGCTCTCTCTTAACAAAGGTATGGGGACAGGGGAATTGAAGGAACGCACTGCCTTAGCCCCACAGTCCATGGCCAGCATGGTTATTGCCCCGCAAGTGCCCAGGAGAGCCTTGGCAGAGCCAGCCCTGCTTGTGCTTGAAACAGTTGTCATTGGCTTTAACCAAGTAAATGGTGAGGAAGATGGGGTAGCCTAAGACATCCTGACTGGGAAGACCTAGGAAAGGCAGTCACTCTTGCAACTCTTGGGTACAGCACAGAGGTGGCCTGTGGTTCTCTGCTGCTGTTCGACCCATTAAGTTTTTGGGTGTCTTGCTGCTGTTTTCTTCTATGTGTGTGCTCTGACAGGTCCAGCTCAGGCTGGCAGCTGTTAGGACACCCCTAACTGAGTGCTTCCAGACTACCTACAACATCTCCTTGGTTCAGAGCCTTCACTCTGCACACGTGTGAACTTCACTGGTGTGCAGTCCCTGTTACTGGCACAGCGTGCCAGCTTGGCATGCATCCTCTCCCTTCCCAGCATGCCTGGTGTTTCGAGATGTCTGCTTTTCCTGCTTTCCGACACAGTCCTTCTTCATTACCAAGTTTCTGTACATCTCCAAACAGGCTGCTTGATGACCTTTTTTTGTGTGTTTTCTTTATCAACTCAGAATTTTTTGGCTGCTGCTTTTTTCCTATCTATCTAAATATAAAAATGGGTGAAACTAGGAAATAAGTGCTGTTGAATGATTAGGCAGAGATACACCAGTGGCTTTGCTTGATTAATGCATTTAGATTATACATTACCTATTAGGCAGCTTTCCGGTGTATTTCCCTAAACCAAGGTAATTTGCTTATAGGGCTATCTTTTGTAAAATACCAACAAGCAGGAGATGCTGGGTGCATGTGTGAATGCCTAGGTAGGGAGAGCCAGGATGTACAGTCGTTTTGCCCTTGCTAGTCACAGCCGTCCTGCAGGCACTTGAGGAATGCAGGATGTGCCCCAAATAGGTCTTTACAAATATTCCCCGCTACATTCATTTCAGCCTTTCCCAGCATTCATACTCGCTGTTGCTGACAACAACAAGATTTCATGATGGTCACTCCAGCAGAGTACAAATGGGTTTTTTTTTTACCCCTTTTCATGCCAGCTGGAAACCGAAGGTGAAGTTGTGCTGTACTGACTCAGATGAATGGTTGGACAAGCCTGGGCTTGTCTCTGACAGTGGCCAGAGAAGCTTCAAGAGAGTCAAAGAACAAAAGAATTGTAAAGTAATACTTTTGCCCACTCCATCCTGCTTGCAAATTGAGTGTTTCCAGCTTTGTAGTCTATTCTGACAGGATAAGAAAGAATAACTTAAAGAGGTCGGGTGGTGAACTGAGGAGAGAGGCATTCTCTTCGAAGTACTATCAGGGTTTAGTTTTCTGATCCAGTGCCAAACACAGTAAAGGTACTTGCCAGATGCCCTTGTGATGAGACTTGTCCTGGGGCTTTACAGCATTGCCTCTTGCTGCCTGCGTCCTGCTGCTGTGCTTCTGCTGGAGCTGGTGGGTTCCTCTGCTGCTGAGCCTCTGTGACAATCCCGCTGCTCCTGGCTGCAGGGCACGTCTTCTGTGCATACTGTCTGCTCATGGCTGACCTCCCATTTCCTCAGCGTGTGGAACCAGGTACAGTCTGGTTATAAATCTGCTAAAGGTTGTAGCATCAGTGCCAGGCTCCTCTGAGGCACAGAGACAGCCCCACCTCAGGACAGAGCCTGGTGGACTATACCCTGCATTTACTGCAGAAAATGCATGAGAGGTGAAGACACAAGAGTGATTCCAGATTGAATGCTGAGATGAGATGTCAGCTTTTTCAACTGCACAGTGCTCTTCTGGCCATTCCCGTTGTATAGTGCAGGTATTATAGCAAAGGGATGTTTTATATGTCTGTCCATTTTGATGTCAAACGGTTAAAGTTAACTGGGGAGTGAGCTTCTGACTTGGACGTTTTCTTTGACTGCCTAAAAAAAATACTTTTTAAGATTTTAATCTCAGAAGCAGCATGGTCTGGGAGCACCAGCTTTTCTTTTGTGTCATTAAACCTCAAGTCTGAATTCCCAGAACTGTGTTTCCAAAGGAAAGCATCTATAGGCAGGTGTTACTTGCCAGCTGCCTTGGACCTTTGGCAATTCCTAGCTCCAAGCATCTTCCCCAGCGTTCAGACGCACCACAGCACTGGTAACCTGGCAAACACTATTCCCTGCTTCAAAGAAGTTATGAGTTCCAGACACACCAGGAGATCCTGCCAGCTTCATAACCCAAACAGACTGCAGGCTAAGGAGGTCAGAAACAGCTTACACACACCTGGAAACATTCATAAGGCATTTGAGTCTCATCAGTGTTGCTCAAGGTGTCCGGCAACACTGCAAACATTCACCCTATGCCTGAGCCTGGTGTGGCTTGGGCAGTTTAGATGCCCCAAAGCACTCAGCAGGCTAGAATCACGCAGCTAACACTTGTCCATTTCTCTGTATCTATGTCTATAGCCCTTGTGTAGGGAGAGAAGATCCCAGCTTTACCTGGATGCAACAGCATCTTCCAGCTCAAAATGCCCATCTTCTCTGTACTGAACTTGCATGGCCATGGGACACCTTTAGAAGAATGTTAATATTGGACAAAGATGGGGTACTGCCATTTATTAGGCAATTTTAACATGTCTCTAAGTGACCAACACTTGCAATGCTCAAAATCACTGGCCACTGTTATTGTAGGCATATACTGTAAACATTTCCCATTGTTGGTTTTACTTCCTAGCTTGTTACAGCAGTTTCTTTTGCTGTGAGTCATAGCACCGCAGCCCTGACAGAGACTATTGCTACATCCACTGGAAATGGAGGCTTCAAACCTTTGAAGAATAGCAGAGATCAGAAGGTTGTAAAGAGGTTGTCTATTGTATGCACAGAAACAAGCATCTGGGGGGAACAGCAACAGTTAGACTGCACAGGAGCAGCGGCTGAAGTGCTCCTCAGCCTCTTGTAGCATAAGGGTGAGACATGTTTGAGCTCACTGCACTCCCTTTATTTGAAGGATGATTAACTGCTGAGCTTTGAAGTCTCACCTACAAAACTAACGTGCAATTAGGATGCTCAGAAACAGAGCCAAGTGCTGAGACACCCCGCAGCACTTGGGGTTTCCACTGTTGTGCTGCAGCTGGGACCAGCTTTCAGCACCCATAAACAGAATTTTCTCCTTCACTGGTGAGACTTAAATTGCTTTGTTGATTTTGATGCAGAGCAATGCCATCATAGACATCGTGCTGTTACTGATTTAGTAGGATTTATTTGCAGCATGGCTAACAGGTAGCCAGCACAAACTTCACCATGCATTGCTTGATGCTCCTCAGAAGCAGATGTTCTTCGGACACTTTCTTGTTCCCTTATGCTGCAATACATCATGCTCCTTCCAGTGCAAAGGCAGCATCCCTCCTTTGTTCTCTACTGGCATCTGCAGGAAAGAAAACCTTCAGTTCCTGGCTGAAATAATCCCTCTCCTGTGGTAGCTATATGCTTTCTCCATAATGGGAGCAGAAGATTGGACCAAAACAAGGCCTTCTGCTAAACTGGCTTTAGAACCACATTTTTAACCACATTTTTAAGCAATCATGGGCAAGTTGAACCGCGTACGGCAAGTGAATTATTTCACATTTAGGCCTTGTGCTTTTGCAACTGGTTCTCTGTGGAGTCACATCCTGAACTTGGGCTTACTGGTACTGTGCAGGGCATGGCACGTGGATCTGCAGGACCCTGTTTGGCTTCTGGTACTTCTTTTAGGTGTCAGCATCATACCGGAAGTGAAACAGTACTTGTAACAAAACCAGGCGACCTTGTTCTGATGTCCTGTTACCAGCACTGCTGGAAGAGGCACCAGAGCACCTTGAAGGAGCTAGCTGGGGCATAGGGAAGGTGATGCCAGGACTAGGCAGAGTGACAGTAAGGCAGGACAGTGCCACCATGGATGGGATACCAGTGAGCAGGGCTTAAAGAGTCGTGGTTTGGCTGCCAGTCCTCCTCTCAAGTGAGGCTTGACTAGGAAATCGCGGACCTCAGGCAGCTAGGAGCTGATTCTTGCTTAAAGCTGGTATATTCCCTGCCACATAAACTGCATTAACTCCTTTAGAGACAGTTTGTAGCACAAATCCTGGCTGTTTAATTGGATTTATCATGGCTATTGGGAGCATAAATGTGTTTACAGATTTGTTGTGAAAGCTTTTTTGTGTGTTTTTCTCATAGCAAGTCAACTTCCATGTGGTGCAATTATGTTCAAGATGTTCCCTGTAGCACTGGAATAATGTCAGTTTATACTGTGTGTGCATGTTGTTCTTCAGAAGGATTTATCTGAGGCACAATGCACCGTGTCGGAAGTAGAAAAGGAGCTTAGTCTTTTATTAAGAAATGCACACAAAGCTTAAAACACAAAAACTTCTGTCAAATCCTTTCCTTATTATAGAGAAACGCTTGTCTCTGTCTACTGAAATGTGAAACTTTTTCCCCATTAACGTCTTTCCTGCTCCCTCCAGCTCCGCCAGAACTAAGTCCATCCATCTCCATCCAGCTACTTTCGTGCTGCCGCCTTTTCAGCGTTAAAAGATCGAAGCAAACACAGCAAAGCATTTCAGAGACAAGAGTCTGGAGAGGGGGCAAGAGACAACTCTCATTTGGTTTGGAAAGCTACTTAGGTTTTGTTTGGTTTGTCATTCCGCATAGTTTGGCCTAGAAACTTGCAGCGTGTTGGATGCAGTCTTACAGGAACCCTGCATGAAGCCTGCTCATGTTCCCAGCCGGGGGGCTGCTGCTGAAGGGATGCTGCGTAAGGGGAGCCAGAATGGGTGTTGTGGCTGGGATGCACTAAGGATGAACTGGCCCTTAGTGCTCACTGTCAAATGTGTCTTCCTTTCTTATTTATTTTTTTAAATTAACTTGGGTAACAATGTGATTTAACAATTCAATTTCCCATCTGATGGCAGTTCAGACATTAAATGTCACATCTGCTTAATACTTTCGTTCTTAACTATGACAAGTTTTCCCAGCACTTCTAAAAGAGACGTTTGTGATATGTTTCGTTCCCTGCTGAATGACAGTCATAAACCCAAATTTGCTCTGTAACCTGTTATTATTATTGCTAATTGTTGTTTTTAGTAAGCCTTGTAGAGAAGTTACTCGGAACAACAGCACAACAGTTCTCCCCACCATGGGAAAGGTCAGGATTTTCAGATGCCGCCACTCAGAGCCTGTAACCTGTTACTCTGTGTGTCAGCCACGGGTTTTCCTTTTCCACAGTCACACTGAAGGACAATTTCCAGGCATGTGCCTCTGCTCTCTCTTGCTGCCCATTTAGCCCATCCCTTCCTTACAATGTCTCCTCGTCTTACTTGCCTTTCTGTTATAAGCAGTAGTGGTAAAGGAGCAGGAGAAAGGTCACAAGCACATCGGAGCTAAGTGGAAAGAAAAATCCATATGACAATTGCTCACTAAAATAAAGGCGGGTGATCTCTGGCAATAAGTTTTCTGGAGGCCTTATGCAGATTCATGCCAGAGAATGAGAATCTGGCCCCAGAAACTGAAAGCGGGAGCAGAGCTGAGAGCAGGGTAACTGTGTATGCAAGCTTCTGGTAATATTTCTCATTGGCTTAGTAAACTCAGATCTGCAGATGTACTTTGCTGATTGAAAATTTGGCCTTGGTTTTAAAGAAGAAGAAAAAAAAAAAAGGCAAAAAAAATAAGGCCTGTAGCTCTGTGCAGGTATGTACGAATGTACCCAAGAATGTAGAAACACAGCTTTGTGGGCTTAATCAGGTAGGTATTTGCCAAATTTTCCATAGGAGTTTGCATGTTCAGAAGAAAATCACCTTTAAAAAGCACCAATGGATGCTCGGTGTCCAAGCCATTTTGCAGAATTCGGTTTTTTACTTGGCTTCAATCTGGTTAAAAAGCCTCAAAGATGACCCATTTCAAAGTACTTCACAAGTCAAGGGAAATCCTATCGCATTTTCCCCCCTGGTTCAAAATGCAGAAGTTATGAATGGTAAAAAGCTATTAAATCACAAATAAAGGACAATGGGTTGGTGAAAATAAATAACCCCCCTTAGTTTTCCTCCAGCTTCTAATTCCCCAGGCACGAATTCAGGTATGGCGGCTCACCCTCGAAAAGGAGTGGTGTGCAGCTGTATTCCTTGCAGAGCTGCTATTCCTTCTCTTGGTTTCTTCACTGCTGCAGGCAAATAGAGATTTTAATACCACTCCTTTATCTAGCACAGTTAATTTCTCCACCCTGTACCAGCTCAGCTTCTCGGGCAGGTATGTTGGGGGATGGTGGACCCAAGCTTTCATCTGCTCCCAAGTCTCCTGCTAACAAAAATGCCCATTTGTGATCCCACAGAGCCTGCTCCGTGCCCAGAGTGATCCAGCCAGGCAGGTAGGAGGTGACATCGTGTCCATATAACTTGGCTCTACCAGTGCTGCTACTCCTGTGTTGTTATGATACCTGTATCCCATAGATATTTTTATAACTAGAGTAAATCCTGCCTGGAACTACCGCTGGGGTCTGTGGGTAAGTATTATGCTGGCCTTTCAACTTCTTACTTCCACATCTATTTCTTATGCCACTGTAATTGTTGAAATGCTTCTCCTTTTAATTTCTTTTCCCTGAAATGCTGTGGTCAGGTTGGCCAGGAATTCCTAATTGCAGGAAAGCACTAGGCAGGGGGTCTTAGTTGACCATAAACCATAACAACATTTAATCAGAGGCAAGGTCTCACTTTCTAATTCTCAGTCACCATTTTTTGGAGCATGTATTGGAGGTCAGAAATCACTTTTGGCACAAATAAAAATGAATTCAAATAGTAAGAGAAATATCCCATTTTTGCCTCTACTTTGTGAAAGAAATTGATGGGAAACAGTTATTTTTCATTGCTTTCATGGTTAAAATCTGTATGATTAAACTGGCTTTTAGCTGAGGGAAAACAGTGTGGTTCAACTTTGCTTGTGGCACTGAGAAGAGTAGTCCTGTTCTCAACAAACCTGAAATGCCCTCACTATTAAAGGGATTTCTAATGACTTCTCATTGCTACCTTTTATCAGGTTCCCATTTCCACACATTTTTTCCCTTTCCCACAGGTACTTCATCCTGTCTAACCAGTTTCTTCTGCAGAAAAGACAATGCAAAAAGGGAAAAGAAGCCCAAATCACTGTAATAATGAAATTAGAATTGCACACGTTTTTTGGTGGCATCCCTCAGAGCCTGGTCATTGCCACCAGCCATACAAGAGAAAGCAGGGAACCCCAAACCCTGGTCCTCAGTTAATGTGGTGGGGAGAAAGCAGGGCTTACCAAGCATGGCTGGTGGAGTCCTCTTCTAGCATCTTGTAGCGGTTGGTCTAGAGCCTAATCCACTTCTCTGTGCAATGTGAGGGGAGACAGCAGCAACCTTTGGGCTTTCAGTTTCTGCCTTATGCCCCACCACTGTGTAGGACGTGCCGTCTGATCTTCCCTTTACCAGTACATGTGAAGGGTCAGTAACACCCTTGAAACATCCTTCCAGGTAAAATTAAACTCGTCCTGCTATCAGATGGTTGCAGAATTCCACACATTGTAATGAACTTGTGGTACTAATTTATTGTAAAATATCTTTCTGTGTATGTTAACTTAATGAGCTGTGTCTTGCCAATGCTAAAAATAAGTCTCAATGTAAAAAAGGCTTATGGAATGAAGAGAATTGCTCCTTCCCACAAAAACTTCATCTGTTGTCAAAAACATCTGATCATTTAACATCTCCAGTTCTCTGTTCCTTGTGGAATAACACTGGACCTCCTTACCCCTGCTCCTGCAGGTAGTGGTGCTAGTGAGCAATTTTAATATCATGCGTAGTGAGGATGCTGATGTAAGACTTATGGAAACAGGCACGAAGATGTATGGATTTGGAAAAAGAAATCCACTTGAGGTAAATACCTGGTATGGAAAAAATTTAATCCAAATTATTAAAGTTTAGGAAGATCAAAGCATCTTAAAACAGGTCTTCATGACAGGAAGTGTTAAGTAAGAGATGGAGCTTTCGTCCCTGCTGGTAATCATCACCTTACGTAATCAGCTCCTTAAGAAGGTCACATGCTGTTCTGCCTTTGAAAAGCTGGCAGCTAATTTTGAACACAAAAAGGCCTGCACAGTGATTATTGGAGTGAACCTTGCAGCTACCCACATATAATTCAACTGCGGCCATATCTTTTCCGCTTTGTTCCTTGGCAAACCCCTTGGAAGAGGTTCTGCGTGCATTTCAGTTGTGTTCAATACCTGAATGTGACCTCTCTCACTGATGTCAAACTTGCATGGAGGAATGCAAGCCACAGGCTTGGCTTTTATTTGTTGCTAAACCCTGGGTCTCACTTGTGTGTGCTGGCCACCATTGCTTCTGACACATCACAAGGCTCGTCTTTGTTCCAGTTCATCCAACTGCCACTAGTGATCTCTGAGGCACCACCGCCTGGGTCACACAGCAGGAAAAGACTAAACTTGCTGCTCCACATCAAGGAAGCAGCTAGCAGAAGGAAGTGATGGGGCTCCCTACTCTAGATCCAATAGCAGTGGTCATGAGACTGCTCAGAGCCAGTGATGCTCTGATGCATGCTTCCATGTCTCGGAGAGGACTGCTTTGATGCAAGGACATGAGGTGACCTTTGTGGATTAGGGGAAGAAACACTGTTGTTTATTATGTGTGTCAGTAGCACTGTAGGATATCCCAAGCATAGGTCAGAACCTTGTGTGCTGGATCCCATTTACAAGACAACCCCAGTTTTAGGAGATGGGAGTATGCTGTGTGGATCCAGCAGGTACAGATGGTGGGGATCAGTTTGATGAACAGATACAGAGTTTAGCAGGAAAAATAAAGTCCCCCTTTTCTAAGGAGAGTGGCTTGCAGGCATTGTGAAAGACAGCAAAATACTCGCTTTATACCTTTGGGCAGATGTTTTGCCACATGAAGAGCACTCTCCCTGAAATGCAAAGTGCGTGTTTCTTGGTTATTGTGCTGTAGATTTTCCCTGTGCTGGCTTGTCACCATGGTGCTGGACTGGGGAAGCTGCAAGCCGAAAGCTTTCGGCTGAATGGCTTCTGCTTTTCATTGTCCATTAAAAACAATCTAAATGGAAGATGAGAACCTGCCTGCTTTAGGCTCGTATGTAAGTAACTGTAGGACCAGACAGCAGCAAAGGTGAGTAAATGGTTTGGCCTCTTCAGGAAACCTGCAGCAAACAGGTCATTCCCGAAAAACTTTTTGAGGCAATGGGAAGCTGGTGAAAAGAAATCACTAATGGAGAAAATACTGATGAAAGGAAGTGGTTTATCTGAAACGGTCGGTTTTCATCCTGATCCTGTTGGGGGTTTTGTATATAGCTTTTAGAGTGCCCTTAAGGCTTCTCAAGAGATTATTACTTTTCCAGTGGCATTAGAAAGGCTGAAGTTATATTTGCAATGAGGGTAAGTGACTCTCTCTGAGGTTTTGGCATCCACAGCTCAAGATTAACTAGAAACGCAGGCATTTAGTAAATCTGAAAATCAGTCCCTTTTGGCTCTGCATGCTCCAGAGAAGTCAGACTAGGTTTTGTGAGTAGGACCAGAGCAGGATCACAATACATACCGTGCAAGGGACATATATCTGGAAAAATTAGGTCACACAGAATGAATTCCTGCTCAATAAAGTGGTGGCCTCTCTTCTTTTTGTTCAGACTATCTCATCCATGGAAGTCAGGGAAGTTGGTTGCATTGATGGAAACAGCAAGACCTCCCTTTCTGGTATTAGTTTTGGCTCAGCAGAGATGTTATTCTTACAAGTTTATGTAATTTACAATCACCTCAGGTTTCCAGTTCCCAAAGTAAAAGAGCTCCATTCAGGGTCTGGAGTAGATTAAAGCATGGACTGCTAATCCAGAACTGGTTCTTGAGATGCTCCACAAGTAGGGAGATGGCTTCAACCACGATGAGGTGGAAGGCCAAGGAGGACCTGGCAATGAAAAACCAGGGGACAACAGGGTAGTACTGATGGGCTATGTGTATATACATACTGCCATATACACAGCTATATCTCAATTGCACAGGAATGTTCCTTGCTTCGCCAGCAGCTACTAATTTCCCTTCAAGAAAGAAAACCCTTGACAGGCTTGAAGTGATGAGTAATGGCTCCACTTTCTTCCATTCCAGCTGCCACACAGGCACATTGGTCCCTCGCTGGCCCAGCAAATTTGAATGTCTTAACCCTTTCTTGTTGTCTCATGCCTACCCTCTCACCTACTGATCACTTGCTGTTGTGGCATGGCCGGGTCATCTTCTCTCAGCAGACACTGCAATTGCTTTTACAAAGAGAAAGAAAGTGATACACACCTAGGGAACTGTCAGCACTTAAACCCGAGTCTTGCTTTTCCATCTGAGCCGTCATCGCTGGATCCTCTGCCCTGCCTTACAAGTGGGATTGAGGAGGTGGTTGTTTTGGCTGGAATTGGAGAGGCACAGGTGGTACCACCAGCTGTAAATTGGAGGAGGCACTTCCTGATTATGACCACTGCCTACACGCGGATCATTGCCAAGAGAGGAGCTGGAAGGCGCAGAAGCCATCTCCTTACTTGGAAAAAGGGCCCGGGGGAATCATCGCTCTCCTTTCCCTCTGCAGGCTCCCACCTGTAGGCTTTGGGCTTCTTTGCAAATGCTTGGATTCTCATAATGCTGTGATGTGAATAATCCTCAGCCGCCATCAAGAAATGGATAAACCGAGTGTTTAAATGTGTGCATCTAACATTTAGGGAGTGGGGTCTGTATAAAGGCACTGGGAGATGAAAGTGCACAGCACACTGGAGAGCCAGCTTACTTTAAGGGAATTCAGCAGGGATTAAGCACAGTAAAGTAAGTGGTGAATAATTCCTTGATCCCCGCAAGGTCAGGATTTTGCCCTCCAGCTTTAAATGTCAGTGGTGAGAAGCTTGCACCAAGCTGCAGAACAAGCATGCATCAGGCTTTCCTGTGGGGAGTTTGGGATGTTATTCCTGGGGGGTGTTCTTGGAGGACACTGCCCTTCTGCATGGGCAAGACCACCCTGGTCTCCACTGTGAGCACCTAGCACCATTTGCAGTTATGTGTTTTTATTGCCAGGTCTGGTGCTCATGTCTCCATCTTCCCAGGATGGAGGCCTCTGTTGCTGGTCCTGGCTTGCCTTGCCTTCAGAAAACTCAGGGTGCCTTGAATCCTGGGTTGCCAAAAGCCCTTTCCCTGCGATGACCTCTCGTCCCATTGCCTTGGTTTTCACCTTGAGTGCTGAGCATGGGTGCACTGTCAGAGAGGAGAGGAGTCAGAGGATTAACCCACCACGTGTGCTCCAAACCCACGCATACGAGGAAAGCGCCGCATTCGGAGATTAAAGTCACAAACCGACCCCCCCGAGGCTATTGATGAGACCCCAGTGTGGGGCTGCCAAGCCAAATTCCCACTGCGGAGGTGCGGTGCCACGCATGCTGCCATCCTTCCCTGGCTCCAGCTCCGGCTATTTTGACAGGCTGGGAACTAAATAATGGACCAGATTTGCCCTGAAGGAGGTCCCGAGCGATACCCGGTGGCTCAAGGAGGTGTTTATTCGCTCCCCCTCATTGCATTCCCGAGCTGCTGGGGTTTGCAGCCTCCGCTGGCGCCTCATGTTGCAGTTCTGGATTGCTTCAGTTGGGATGAGGGCCAGGGCTGGGGCGGCAGGGGTGGCAATCGGCACCCGCTGATGATGATAACTGCACGGGGAGGGTTGCAAGTCCTTTGGTGCTTCATAGAGGTCTCAAACCTGGCCCTAGCAAACTTAGTGTGAGATAGATACACTCACAGTGTGATTTCTTGCTTTCCCCCCACCCCTGTATCTTCATCAGGACTGGGCAAAGAATGGCCTTTTCAGTCTTATGGCTGAAAGGCATAGAAGTAAATCTACAAGCACTATTGCTGTGCCTACGTTTTCTTGTTTGACCAAGGCAGTGAGTCTGAGCCAAGATGATGATTCCTTCACTGTCAATGACAGTGTCAATCAATGACAATACTGGGCATACTAAGCTCTAAAAAGTAATTTTTCTTCCAGTATTCTTTTTTCCTGTTGTTTTTACCCCTGTTTTTGGGTGCTTTTTATCAGAAATGAGGTGCTTAGAGGCAAAAAAGTTCAGCCCTGCTATTCTGAAAATGTTGAAATGGTGTATTTTGACATCTCAGCAGTTGCTCCTCCTCCCTGCGATTTTCAGATGAAGCTCTTTGTCAGGTACAGGCTGAACCTGTGAAGATGTTCAGTTCCTCCAGGGCTCCATGTTTCATCACAGGTCCTTTCAGATGTTTTGCCCAGCTCTTCCCAAGGGCTTAGGTGATGCCGGAGTGCAGTGAGCAGCAGTACCTTCTCGCCCTTGCAAGAAATGCTGTGGTGGTGTGTGTGGTGGCCAGACAAGGATTTGCTAGTTTGACTATCAACTGCTCATGATACAGCCCTTTCAGCTGTAGAAGCATGCACTGGTTGGGGCTCTGCCTGGAGGGAGGCAGACCTGTGTTTCCCAAGGGATTGAAACAGGCATGGCTAAAATATCATGCAGGCACAACTCTGAAATGGACTAAATTCCAGGTTTGTGTGAGTCTGGATGAGGACTAACTGAGAAGTTTTAGCAAAGTCTTGTTTTACAAGCCTTATGCTTGCACGTGTCTTTGTCATGAATCTGTATCCTCCAACTGATCATAATTAGCACGCTATTTTATTTACATGGGGTTAATCTAATTCAAATAGCTAGATGAAATTCTTTGATCTGCAGGGTACAAGAGGTGAGACGATGATGATTTTAGGCAGTTGCTCCTGGCCATAAAATCTATTCACTTGAAGATCAATAAAAGATACCACTTTGATGAGATAATCTCCTCTGCTACTCAGTCCTGACCCTACTCTCCTGGTTCTCACCCCCCAGTTAAGTGCAAATATCTTTTCTTGGAAGCTCCACTCCAGCCCATCCTGCACAGCTTTCTATGTGTGTGGGGTACTGTCCTTTTCATCTGAAGCCACCACCTGATTTACGTGCACCAAGCACACAAACCCTTCTTCAAAACTCTTTTCCCAACCATGCATTCAGTCAGGTGTTGTAGCTGCCAAAAATACATCCTGCTTTGTATCTGTTCCTTGTTGCATTGGATTAACTTATAGGTATAGGCTTTAGGAGACTGTAAACTTTCTGCGGCATGGTCTCTAGCAAAGTGCTGTTGTCTGTTCAGCAAGTCCTGCTCACTGCACAATAATATGAATATTAATAATGCTAAATAATAATCCTTGCCTCTGACCCATCAACAAATCTGGAATTGCTTCATGAGGAAGCTGTCAAATCATTATCCTAATTTCCAGATGGAGAACTGAGGTGCTGCAAGGTGAAATAATTTACCCAACAGCAGCAGAGGAGTTAGAAAGTGAGTGCAACCATCTCTGGCTCTGGATACACAGTCCATCCACTAGACCCTGCAGCCTCATCAGTGGCAGCCAGTAAGATTTGTGTTTCTGCAATGCGTTTTTCTCCATTAGCAGTGAACAATTTGTGTTCTCCTTCTTCACTGTCATTAATATGCATTTTCAGCAGTACCTCTGCCTGTGTTGCAGTTACACAGCAGCTATGGCTGCTAGAAGGGGGCACAGTGGGGCGAGGTGGCTCCTACACCCCTGTGCCCCGCTCCTCCTCCTCCTCCGGTGGCAGTCGGGGAGGCTGGGGACCGACCACAGAGACATTCTGCGTGGAGCTCCTTGGGGAGCTGTACCAGCTGCTGTGTTGGCAGCCGTGGAACTGCCTCTGGGTCTGCCTTGCTGTCTTGTCTCCTTGAATAGAATTGCTCACTGCCGGTTCATTTTCTTTCTCCTTTCCCTTTGATTCTGTGGCTCTTGTTTCCTACTCGGATTCCTCGTCAACTGTGCAATCTGGGGAGCCTGAGGAGGTAAAAGATCTGATAATCTGCGTATTTCTTCTGTATATTATGGACGTCCCTATGCCATGTGTGATTCCAATTTTATCATGTGTAATCAGAACATCAGAGTCAGACTATACCGGCAAGGTTTGTGTTCTGAGCGGGGAAGGAAGGAGCCATTTCTGCAGAGACACTCCCTGCTCCATAGAGATGACAGCATGCCTATATGTCCCCCTTTCTAACCCTGAGCTTCACCTCCCCATGCCCCACACTGCTCCTCAGCCTTGCAGATTTTCCATGGCAGAGCATGTTCTCCCTCTTGCACAGCTGGGGCAGGACTGTTTGAACAGCAATGGCTATGGGGAGTCCTTGAGGAACATGAGCATGTCTGCCTGGAAATCTGCATGTGCCATGGATGAACCTGCCTCCCATTCTTTGGAGGTCTTGAGGAAACAAATCACTTCATGGAATTGGGTGGAATTTTAATGATATCGATCCAGGTACCTTAGCACAGTGGTAGGAAAAACGTGTGAATGGTTGGGTTTTTGGTTCAAGGGCATGTGTGCTTTTTATGCATTACATTTGATGTTCATCATGAGCTTTTTGGCACTCAGCAGGGCCTGTGTTGTGGAGATCAGATTAGCTAGCCCTCACACTAACTAAAGGTCTTAAAATTTGCCATTTATTCTCTAGCTTGCAAGCATTTTAGGAAAGCAAAGAGGTCTGAAATAGAGGCTGTCTTCTGAACCGAAGTTCTGCTACCTCCATTACTGGATTCACCTGATTTATTCACTTCCTTAGTGTTATGATTTCTTGCTTTCACCTATCTACTTTTGGTACACTACAACCATTTCAATATCAAAATACAAGAGCATAAAACCAGCTATAAAATTACCATAACTCTTTCCATCCCTTCCTTACCACTTGTGCAGGGCAGATGTCTTCTGAAGGACACTTCTACCTCCAGATATCAGGACATTTGGGAGAGGGATTGGACTCGGCGCTGGTTTGTCCTCTGTGCGATGTAAGCAGAAACAGTACCCGGGCAATGAAAGTATTTGAATTTTAATGATAGGACAGTGTGAAAAAACACTGTAAAAACACTTCCCTGCTTTTTGCTGGGGAAGTCTCAATTTGTCTCTTCGGCTGCCTCTGGCTTTTTGCCCGACATTCTCAGATCTGCTGGTGAAGGGAGACAGCAGAGCACGTTTGTCCTATTCCTCTTCCCCAGCACGAGATGCCAGACTGGAACAGATACGCCACCGCTCCTGGTCTAAGCTACAGAGGGCTACAGTCTACTCAGCTCTCTCCTATATCTGCCCCGATATATTCAGTAGGATGGGGCTGAGTTATGCCTCATTCGCTGGCAGCATCTCAGCAAATCCATTGGAATGCTCCCGAAGCACTGAGATTAGTGCCTGTTTTGCCAGGATTGGCACACACAGTTCCAGGTGTGCAGGATCTCTGCCCAAGTCCCAGCACAGGATCACCCTGGGTGGACTTCAGAGGTGGCCTGGGAGCACTGAGCATCCCTGGTGAAGATTTGACTTCCCATCTTGACGCATGCTTACCGTGCTCCTTTTCCTCATTTGGAGGGGCTGCATGGTATAGAAAGCATTTAGGACAAAAAGTCTGTAGAAGTGTGATACTAATAATATTTTACAGCTTTAATTACCATGATTGTAGTGCCTAGAGGCGTATGCAAAAACACTGTGAGTGGGAGGAGAGGAGGCAGCGCTGTGAACATTTTTGTGGTTTTGCTGGGCAATGCGCAATTGAGTTTTCTCATGGGAACCACAGCATGCCAGGGAGGAAAGCTGCCTCTGCCTCCTCATCGGCTCCGCCGGGATACTGGATCACACCCCAGAGTCCAGGAGACAACCACAGTCACTCCAGTTTCAGGTGAAAGCTGGGCTGCCCCTGCCCCTGCTCTGCAGAGGGACTCCGGGTGCTGCCCCTTTCTGCAAGCGATGGGTATTTTTCCTCAGGCGATGCCCCTTCTGTAGGATGAGCAGCAGTTTCACCTGCAGGATGATTTTAGCATTGGGCAATTGGCATGGGTCTGCCAGCAGCCTCAAGAGCAGCGTTGCCGGTTCCTTGGTTGGGGCACACAACGCAGCCAGAGCTCTCGCTCCTGTCAGCCACGTCCATGTCATGCGTGTCCATGCCTGGGCATGAGCAGAGGTGAGGGGACAGACAGAGGGGCCATGGGTGGCTGGGCAAACCCCTCCTGCACCTTTCTTTCCCCACGGGAGCCTGCCTGGCACTGCCAACAGGCCTAATGCAAAGCGACCAGCTTGATGGTCGCCACTGACCATTACAGACGCCACTAACAACCAGGAGGATACCCCAATCAGGAACGCAAGTTTTCAGAGTTTGGGTGTTACCAAACTAAAATTATATGAGATAAAGACTCTTGCATTCCCCTAGCTACAGAAAGAAAACTTTCTACTCTTTGTTCCTAAATCAAATAGTAATTTTTAGGCGTATCCATGTAGTTCCTGTTCCTTTCCTACTGTTCGTTATTAAGACGCAACAAAGCCGGTAGCCTTCTATTTGACAAACTGAAAGACATGTTCAGTTTTATCTGCATGTGGTTACTGAAGAGCCAGTCCGCAGCTCAGCTTCCCAGACGGTCCCTACTCAGATGAACAGCCGTGAGTTGCAACACAGCCTCCTGATAGCCAAGGGACTGATTGGAAGGCAATGAAGACTGGAAAGAAGCCCTGTGTGATAAGTATTCCTGGCTGTGGGAAGAGCTGGATATCGCCTACAAGACAAGCATATTTTATTGAGGCTTTTTTTCTCCCTCACTTTCTCATTTCCCCCCCCCCCAATCTCTTTTTTATCTGCACGAAGTATGATTTACATTATTAAAACCTCATATTTTAATCAACTCTCCTTCGGTTAAATACATATATGGTATCCTTCTCTCCTCACTCCATTTGACACTTTGTATTTGATACAGATTTTTGTACATCTGTTTTGCACAGACTTAAAAACCTAGAATAAGAAATTCCAATGAAATCCCAGTGAACGGGCTGAGTTTTGACCCTAGGCTCACCAGGACTCCCATAAGGAGCAAGAACGGGATCTCCTATTGCTGCATTAGATGTTGTACATCAAGATTTTACAAAGAGGAAAACTCTACCAGTGAGTAATCTTACGGCGAATGGACATGAGCTCATAGTGCTGCAGGTGGAGATCCTCCCCTAAGTACCCCAAGCTGTGGCCATCAGTTGGTGCCCCTGCTGCACCCTGGAAAGATGGGCTAAAAGTGAGATTAATCTCATTAGTGGTTGGTAGCTTGAGTTCTGCCCCTTGCCCCACCACCCAAACCCCAGTCTTGAAGGCAGCAGTGTTGTGGCCACTCCTCACCAGGCATAAGGTTGTCCTTCCTACGCAGAAGCCTGAATGGCGACTGCCCCTGTTCCCAGGGCTGGTGTGTTTTGGTGTGCTGGGCGAGGAGGAAGGTTTTCATCGCGGAGAGGTGATGTATGGCATCCTTCCACCTGAGTGATGGGTGACGCGGCCTGGAAGGTGTCACCCCCCCTGCGGATCCCAGCCTGGGGGCAGCTGTGTCAGTGGCACGCCAGTCCTAGCCGCGGGCCGAGCTGCCCAGGTCCTGCTGCCACATCCAGGCCTTGTCCTGCCTTTCACCAACCCTCACGTTATCAAAGCCGTGTTCTACCAGCGCCGCTTCCCTTCACCGTGGTGCCCACCACGCTGGGCAGCTCTGACACCGCCGCGGCCTCACTCACCACCTCCCTCACACGCGGCCTTGCGCCTAGACCCGCCAGCGGCCCAACCCCTTGGGCTCTCCATGCCCGGCCCAGGACCCCGGGACAAGGCGGCAGCTCCCCCCCCTCCCTCCCTCCCCACCGTGCGAGCGGAAGCTTTGAACCCGCGTTCCGCAGCGGGGGGTGCCCGGCTCCCAGCGCGGGGCCGGTGCCGGTGTCCGGGTGCCGGGGCGCGGTGCGGCCGCGGAGGGGCGCTCTGCCGGTGCCGGTGCGGCCGACCCCGCCAGGGCGCTGCGTCACGCGGCAGCCCGCGCGTGGGCGGGCGGGAGGGTGGCGGCGGCGCGCGCGCGGGATCTCCCCATGTGACCGCGCGCGGGAGGGGGCGGTGTGTGGTGTGCGGGGGGGGGGGAGAAGAGAGGGGGGCGGAGGCGCTGGAGGCTGTTCCCTCCTTCCCTCCCTCCCGCCCGCCCGCCCGCTCGGCCTCCGTTGCACGGTAGGAGCGGCCGCGACGAGCCGGGCTGTGCCGGGCGGCCCCCCCCCCCTCCCCTTTCCCCCCCCCCCGCCCGCCGGCAGCAGCGAGGCGGTGGCGGAGACCGGCTCGCCCACCCGCCCCGTCGATGGGAAAGGAGGAGCCTGGGCCGGCGGCGCGCAGGCGGGGGGGGCGCTGGCAGCAACTTCGGCGGGGCTGAGTCTTGCGGCCCCGGGACGGCGTCGAGGGGAGCGCCGGGCAGCCGGCGGCGGCAGCCGACTGCAGAGTACGTGCGGGACGGCCCGGGGACGGGGTGCGGGCAGCTGGGGCAGCGCGGCCCCGGCCCCGCGGGGCACGGCCGGAAGGAGCGGGCGGGTCGTGCGTGGGTGATTCCCGGAGAACGCAGCGCGGGGGGGACGGGGAGTGGGCGGAAAGTACCGGAACGTCCCCGCCGCGCCTGCTGCCGCCGGGGGGCGGCGGGGCGGGACTGACGGGACGGGACAGACGGGGGCGGTGCCCCGCCGGCCCCGCGCCGGGGTACCCGGGGGGGGGTGTGGGGGGGGTGGGACGGGGACGGCGCTGTGGTACGGGCCGCCCCCTCGTCCCGTGCAGCGTGGCGCCTTGACCCTCCGCGGCCTGTCCCCCCCCGCCGTTCGCCGCGCAGTGGTTCGCCCCCTCGTCCTGCCCCGCGGCCCTTAGCGGGACGTGCCGGGTTGTCCGGGCCCAGCGGCTCCGGGCGCCGCCGGCCCGGCCGTGGGGAGGCCGTCTCGCTGCTCTCTGACCGGCAGCCGCGCACCTCAGTGTAGCCTTCACGGGCAAGCGGCCCCGGGGAGGCTTCCCGCGGGTGTCGGGCCGCGGCTCCGGGCTGTTCCCGTCAGCGGGCTCGGCGGATGCGAACTTGGTGTCGGGACCGCAGCGCTCCCCCGTGCTCGCTGCCTCGGTTTCCTTCGGTTCGGCTCCCTTCCGCGACCCGGCTGGCATATGGGGCTGCAGGTAACCCCCCCGGGCCGGGCTCCGGTGGGACCCGGCGGCTCGCACGAGGCTGGCGGGAGCCGCGAAGTACTCGGGGGCTTTCGGCCCTCATGAGTTTGGGGGTGTTTTTTTGCACGGTTCAAGTTTCTTATTAGTTGCGGCGAGATACGCATCTGTATTTGGATGTGAAACTCACTTAATAGCTTGTATTTTGGCACATCTCAGAGCTAGACAAGACTATTTAATTTGCTAAGTCTCGTTTCTGCAGCTACGTGTAATTTTCTTCTCCTGCTAAAAGTCCTTTGGAAACGCTGCAGAAATGTAATGAATATGCAAAGCAGCCAGTTCTCAAATCCGAATCCGGTTTGTCTTCAGAGACTTTTCAAAACGCCCAAAGTGATCAAGATATATTATGAAATAATCACTTTTGCCTAAAATACAGGAATGTGATGTTTCGCACTTTCTCCTTGTGCGTATTCCTAATTGAATTGGTGACAGCTCAAATATAATTCCACCTCAAATAAAAGCCTCTACAAATCAGTTAGGGTTGCTCAATTGGTTTTACTTCTAGTGCAGCCTTGAAAAGCAGGAAGACTGCTAGTGGAGTCCTTGCCCCGTGCTTGCATCCCACAACTCCCGCGTTTTCCTTCTCCCGATCCTTCACCCACGTCCACCACCTGCTCACTGCAGCCGCGTTATCTTCCTGCCACCTCCGGGAAATGTGCAGCTTTGATCTCGGACCAGGCAGAACGGGAAGAAACGAGCGCTTTCCCGTGGTTAAAGATACTGAGCCGGGCTGCTTCCGCTGCCGGCTATCTTGATAGAGGGAGCCGGGTGCAGGAATAGGTTGTGATTCCTGCCCCGGTTGTTTACAAATAGTCGTGCTCTGTGGTGTTCTTGTGGTTTTTGTTTTCCTTTTTTCCTAGGAGTTATGTTTGTGGTCAGAGTTCAGGTGACATCCAGCGTTTGGAGCGGAGGGCTCGGCATGTGGGGTGATAGGCTGTGGATGTGAATGAGGTAATGTGGAAAATCAGAATGCACGGTTGTGGGTTGCAAAAGGCTGAGTGAAAATCGAACTTGTGATTTCCTGATCCTTCTGTGGCTGTGACAGTATGCAACCTTGCATGTATTTTAAACAGCTTTGTCTGTGATGGGGACTTTCCTAGCATCTTTCTTTGTTCTGTATGTGAAAAAAATGTAAAAGACAGCTGTTCTTCCCTGTGTGTTCCCACACGCCTTACTGTTACGGACAACAAGCAAAGAAGGGGGACAAGTTGCAGCTCAACTGCCATTGCTGCATTCATTTATTCCTGCAGACCTTTCCATGCCAGCTTTGTGTTCCTGCCTTTTGCCCTAAAAGGGTTTGCAGTTGGCCATGCCTTAGAAGATTTACTTGCTCTCTCCTAATTCAGCCGATTGTTCTGGTTAGCTTCTTGGGGTTTGCCAGAGGACAATTCCAGGCTGTTATTCCTGAACCAGACTAGAAAGCCCGAGGCTTGCCGAGAAGGCGGTGAAAGAGGGGAAGCACACGTGGTGCCCTAGGGTCTTACCTGAGGTATTCTTCCCTGTTGAGGAGCGTACACAAGTCTCCTGGCTGTGATCTTGCCCCATGTCTTCCCGTTGTGTAACCTCTTCTCGTGCTGACCCTTTGCCCCAGAAGCACGGCCCCTGCTGCACTAAAAAGGAGAGCAGCAGTGGTGGAAGGCAGTACTTTAGGTCTCTCAGATGTAGCTTAAAGGTCACCCGAAAGATGTATGGCGCTGAGACTTGAGTGGGTGTGCTGAGGCTTTGCCATAGCCAGATAGGTAAGCAGAGCCAGGCGGCAGCAGCAGTGCCTTTGGGTTAACGGTTTCTTCCGATCCAGGTAGCGCTGTGCTGCTGTCTCAGCTAACCTTGTTTGCTTGCTTGTCCTCTTCCTAAGCCCCATCTTACTCCTCCAGGTCAGCTAGCTTACCTCCTTTCCCAGCTTTGTTGGCTGTGAGCTGGGCTGAACCAGTGGAGCAGACTGCTCATGTGTAGAAAAGCAGCGGGGCTGTTGGTGTGGTGAGGCTGTCTCGGAAAGGGAAGGGAGCCTTCCCCTTGTAAAAGGTTAGAAATACTGGGGATGTCATTGAGGTGAGTGCAGGAGGAACTCGGTTTAAGTGAGGGGAGAAAAGAGGTCAGAAGGAGGAGTGTTTGAAAGTGCCTTTTCTGCAGAAATTGGTAGCACTCATAAATGGAAAATTTGCGTGGCCCTCTCAGGGGTTACTGTACTAAATTTGGAAAACAGAATTTGAAGTGCAAAACAAAGGGATTTCAGTCTTGCTTTAAATGCAAATCTCAACGCAGCCTGAACTGTGGACTCAATACTGACGCATCCGTAGTACCTATTAATCCAGTTTCATCTGTCATGAGGAGATGTGTGATTAGAAGCCTCCAGGTAAAGGCTGCTCATGGACTGTTGCTGCTCTTCCAGCCTGTGGGCTGGAAAAATGAGCTCCATGCCTTGCCTGGAGCTCCCGAGCTGTGTGCAATTTCACTGCCGCTGTCCTCCCAGGGTTCAGTTTAGCTCTTTGCACAAGGTCCATTTGTGTAGATTTTGTGCTAAGAAGAATGACTTTCAGAGCAAATGGTTATTCTTTTATAGCAGTTATAGAAGTTTAATCGTGGTATTGATGGTAGAAAGTCAACATCATTTGAACTGGGAGGATAGGAATGGTTCACTGAACTGCCGGTAAGCCATAAGCTGTTGGTTTTGTTTGCCTTGTCAAAGCTGGTATGGAATGCGAGGATTTTCCTGGGAAATGTCTGAAATTCTGTGAAGTAATGTCAGTTTTTTGAATCACAGAATTACGCACTGTTTGAAGGATTACCCGACATGATTTTCCTCGTTGCCCTTAGTTCCCTTTTGCATCTTTGAGTGCAGACAGTACTTAATTGTTCTTCTGCAACTGTTATTTTAGAAAGCTAAATCGTAGTTCTAACATACTTAGCTCTTAAATGTTTCCCATTCCACCCCGAGCTCCAGAGTGTGCAGTTCATTTGCTCTTGAGCTCACCAGCAGCTCCATGAGGTGGCTGCTCAGATCTGAGCTGCTCCTGCCATCCATTCTGTTTTACAAGCACCAGCGTACAAAGAATGATACGTACAGCTGTTGGGTTCGGATTTTTGTATTTCTGGTCTTTTTCTGGGGCTCCATCTCTTTTCCTGAAGAGATTGTAGGTATCCTGGTGCTGCCACATACATCTTTGTGCCGTTTCTGTTGGCCTCCTCATATTATTCTCTTCTACTAGAGTTTAATCAAAGATTTGCAGCAAAAGCCTGATCCTTCAGATGCTCCTTGAATAGAAGTTGAGTTCCATTTGTTACATCTCTACGTTTGCTCTGAGTTGCTGCAGAAAAAATGCATATTGTAAAAAAATACGCAAAAGCGCGCACTGTAATTTCTGCCTTAATTTTACTGTTGGTTACCAGTGTCCCAGTGCCCCTACGCATGGATGTGTTCTTGCATCACAGTTTTGGGGTGAGGCATGTTGCATGTTGTCAAAATAGTTTCCCCCCAGTGTGTGCAAATCGTTCTGTAAGCGCTGATTTTTAGGTTACTACTGTGTGTTTTTTCAAGTGCAGTGTGATAGTAGAGCCAGAGTAGTGTTAGCAGACCAGCTCCATGCCTTAGTTCTGTTACTCGCCTGACCAGCTATAAATTACATGCTTTAGACCTGATTGATTGGTGGTTTAGCTTAACACAGTAATACTGGACATTATCCGCTGGTAGTTGTGAAAACCATTGTAGAGTGAAGAGGTGTGTGCGTGAGGTCCTGCAATTCTCTGAAGAGTTTATTTTTTGCAGGATAACTGTGGAGAACGGGTTTTATGAAGTTGAAACTCTGCAAATGTTTTTCTGCAGCCATAAGGGTAGAGTACTGCTGCAATTTGTCCCTTGGGAGCCCTTGGAGCACAATTGTTATATTGCTGTATGGTATTTCATGTCTTAAGTGCCAGTGAAGTGCAGGCCTGTTAGCAGATGGGACAGGCAGGTGAATTCAGAGTAACTTTTTTAAACTATATGTGTTGTAGTCTGTCAGTGCTTTTGCTTTGTCTGTGGATGTTGCTCTCATAATTGAGTTCAGTGGAGGCATTAGATCCTTTTTACGTGAAATGGGGAAAACCGTAGAAACACTTTGTTCTGAAACACCCTTTTATTGATGCAGCTTCATTAATTTTCTGGGGTTCTGTGAAGCGCTTTTCTTCTTTGCTTTCCTTTTACAGTGCTCCGCACTGCTGTGGGGGAAAATGATGTGAGAGTTAAGAAGAATTGAAACTGATGAGCTTTTCTTTTCTTCTTCGGGGGATCAAGTAATTCAGTAATTCTTCAGGGTGTTTTGTGATCATTTTGATCTGAAGATACAAAAGAGTCAAGTAGAAGCAGTGAGCAATATTGAATGACATTCTTGGGAACAAACATGAAGAGGGAATGCTGAAAACAAGCTGGCTTCATGTTTGAATCATCTTTTTTTTGTAGCTGCATCGCAACTGTCTGCTGATTTGTTTTTTCACAAATGTTTCCATTAAGTTAGCTATTAAAAATAGATCTTTTGCCCCTTTTTTCTATACCTGGTCTTATAACAAGAGAAAGAAATCCTGTCGTCTGAGTTGACAGCCTTACTGAAGGATGGGTGGTGGGGGAAAGCATCTGGACGTCAGCATTCTGGTGCTCATCTTCTCTCTGTTCTTGCTGTTTGCAGGTTCTGTTATCCGTGATGGCGTCAGCTCTACCCAGAACCCTCGGGGAATTGCAGCTGTATCGAATATTGCAGAAAGCAAATCTCCTATTCTACTTCGACGCCTTCATTCAGCAGGGTGGTGATGATGTCCAGCAGCTCTGTGAAGCAGGTGAAGAGGAGTTTTTGGAGATAATGGCTCTCGTAGGCATGGCTAGCAAGCCTCTTCACGTCCGAAGGCTGCAGAAGGCTTTGAGGGACTGGGTCACAAACCCTGGTCTTTTTAACCAGCCTCTCACCTCCTTACCGGTCAGCAGCATTCCAATCTATAAGTTGCCAGAGGGATCTCCTGCGTGGCTGGGGATATCCTGCAGCAGTTACGAAAGGAACAGCAGCACCAGGGAGCCTCACCTGAAGATTCCAAAGTGTGCTGCCACGACGTGTGTGCAAAGTGTGGGTGCAAGCAAATCCGATGTGGTGGGGAACTTATCACTGCAGAGCGGCAGCGAGCCGAGGCTCTGGCAAGGACACCACACCACAGAGAGTGAACATAGTCTTTCTCCAGCTGACCTTGGCTCTCCAGCTTCACCAAAGGAAAACAGTGAGACCCTGGATGCTGCTGCTGCTCTGTCAGTTGCTGAATGTGTAGAACGTATGGTTCCCTCCCTGCCCAAAAGTGACTCGAACGAAGTCAAGGAGTTACTGAAAACAAATAAGAAACTGGCAAAGATGATTGGTCACATCTTTGAGATGAGTGACGAGGACCCTCACAAAGAGGAGGAGATCAGGAAGTACAGTGCAATATATGGCAGGTTCGACTCGAAAAGAAAGGATGGCAAGCATCTCACCCTCCACGAGGTAAAAACCTTGAGCGACAGTGGGGCTTCCTCCCTTTTTCCTACACCTTTTATGAGCTGCTCTTCACAGGGTGCACTTTTTGTACAGGCACTTTTCTGGGTTACAAGAGCTGCGTGTCTTGCTGGAGCCATAGGCAGTCCTGCCCTGGGATAGAAATCTTGAGTGCAGTAGAAGTCCCCTTTGTTGTATGGGTGTGTGTATGTGTGCACTGATGACTTCAGCTGGGTGTCATCGGACAGCTTGGTCAGTGGTGTAGCCTGTCAGACAGAGGGTTTAAACAATTTGGCCCTGAAATAGCAAACCCGCCTTGCAGTGAGCGTGGCCCTTGGGATTCTAAGCATTTGGCACGTTTTTAAAGCAGTCCTGGCTTGGTGTTCCCTTTCAGCTTTGAGAGTAGACTGGTTGTTTGGAAGATTAGTAACTAAAATTGCTTGTGTCTGGGAAGAGGATCACCTGGCTTGGTTATTATTACACTGTGCTGTCTTCGCTTACCTCGAGACCCTGCTGTGTAGCTTGTGCCCTCAAGGTAAAAAGGATCTTGCTGATGAGGTCCCTAAACCCAGTGGGATGGTAATTTTTGTGCTTGAGTTGGGATGATGCTTAACTATACAACTTGTAGGTTGTTTTGGGCAGTGGTCTTAAGCTGAGCAAGTGAAGTGCAGACTGTGTGAGGAGAAAGGGAAAGGACTGTCTCCGGTACTGATGGGTAGCTGTAATTTGAAGGGTTGTCCTTTAATACCTGCATAGCATGTGTTCCCTCTTGTCCTTAAAAGACCATGTGGACCTCCTTGGCTTCTCTTCTGGCATTCTTGAGGCTCACACTGTGTATGTTGTAATGCAATAGGTGTGTCTGTGTGGGGAAGAGTTCGCCAGAGCCAAAGTACAGTACAAGAGGAGAACAAGCATTAATTCAAAGCAGTGCCAAAACACTGTTGATATGAATGCTGCATCAGCATTTTCACAGTTAACAGGGATTGCAAAATTTCAGTTGGATTTAAAATCTGGCATGTAGGGCTTAGCTCCCAAAAGGAAAGGCAATGTTTATGTTACAGGAGTGCCAAAAAAGCTGTACTGGCTTAGCCTTTTTTCACTTAAAGAAGAAGTTTTGTAGGTGTGTGATCTACAGCGTAAGACTAGGTTCTCTTTATGCTTCTGAGTAGAAAGGCAGGAGGAAACAAGGTGTACTTCTTTACATTTTGGTTTATGTATTTGCATTTACGCGGCAACTGCACATCAGCAGCAGAGACTTCCCAAGGAGTTTGAGTACAGACTGAGGAGGCGCTTCCAACAGACTTTTCTACCACAGTTTTAGCTGTGCAGCTTTTACTTATGTGCATTGTGGCTTATGTGGAACACTTACAATCTATGAATTCATCCAGCGTGCAAGAACAGATCTCATCTTACTGACCTTGTGGAGAGCAGGTTGTGTGTGAGATGGAGGCAGGACTTGAAAGGATTAATTGTGTAGATGCCCATATATGTTGCTTCAGGGTTCAGAGAAAGGGGTTTCTCCCCACCTAGGCATGGAGGCAGTCAAAGATGTACAACGTGTGAAGCTGTGCACTTTCACAGTCTCTCTCTGGGGCTGCAGAATATACTCTGAAATCTGGGCAGACTTCTTGTAGGATAATTCCCTGGCAATGGGAGGTGGGCACCAGGGGCAGGTACTGTGCCAGGCATGTGGTAGGCTCAGGAGTGGCTCTGTGAAGCTGGAGTGAGTAGTGTGATGGTGGTTTGAAGGAACAGGGTAGCAAAGAACTGGAGGAAAGGATGACTGCTATGCCTTGTTAATTATATTTTTTAGTACTGCACTAAAGATCTTTACTACATCATTGTAAAACCATATTTAAAAATGGAATGAGAGCATGGTTTGGCTTTAGGAAATGTTTCTATCACTATTACGATTAAGGGCATGAGATCAAAGGAATATGTGGCTGACTTACGCCTCACTTACGCATGTGGAGCCTTGCTGAACTTGATGGGAAATGCACACATGCAAGCAAGAAGAATTTGCTCATAATTGGTTTACTGTTTGCTTAAAGAGGCCGGATTTCACAAAGTTTTGTCTTGAATGGTCTTCATTTTAAAGCAGAAAATATACAAATAGTAGCAATGAGACCATCTTTTTTTTTGTGTGTTTGTTTGTTTAAAATCTGCTAAACCAGGGTTTGCCTTTTGTAAACTCAACTTCAGTGGATTTTTGGTTTTGATGGCTTAATTTGCTGCTCAGAAGGAAGGACCTTAAACAACCAGGGAGGTAAGTTTCTACTTGTCCAGAGACTATGTTTCTGCACGTGTTAATACATTCCAAGATTGTCATTCTGCATCACAGCTCAAGATCTCTCTTTGCAGCTGGCAATGAACAGCTGAATAAACTTCACTATGAATTTAAAAAGCTTAAGTAGTGGTTAGCTTCTTAATGTAAAGATCAGGCTATGTCTGGCTCCTCAAGCAGAGTGGAGATGCATGCAAATTAAAATAAAATCCAATGGAATTATTGGCAAATTAGTGAGAATATTCTCTGTTTCAGTATGAGCATTAGAGTGTCTCAGAGGGCTTGGGCAGCCATTAGAGGCCAGTGGGAGCTATAGACACTGACCTGGAGTGGAAGCGTGTGTTATTGGTAGGATTATCTCTATAAGGCACTGATTAGCCTAAAATCTGATGCAGAATCCTTCAGAGATATTCCAGAGCTAATAAACTTACTGTCTGTAATCCATCCCACTGTCTCGGTATTACGCAGCTTTTCAAGCATGGAGTGCCCTTAATGTTTAAAGATGGACTGGAAAAGTGATGAGTACGAGCCATACCCTTGAACCTGGTGACCTGTGCATGTTTGAGTCAGATTTGTAATCTGTCTTAATATTTCAGTGCTTGTCTAGGTGCCTATAAAACAAACAAACAAATCCTATTGAATAGTGTGAGAATCAGGAATAAGAAATGCAGGTAATAAATTTTGTCTAACTTGGTCTCTTCCTTTTGTTTTGCTGACTTGCCAAAACAGTAGGGCTTGGTATTTATTAGTGTTTTGTAGTGAGGGAATCTATGAACCCCATCAGATGGGAATGTACCCATCCCTCTCCGTACAGCCTGTATGGGTATGTACTCCTCCATAGCATTCAGTCTTCCAGCAACCAGAATAATTATTTTTAGGCGTGCAACACTTTCTAGCTGCAGTATTGTGCCTCCTGAAAAGGTAGGATGCCATAATGCATTTCAATTCAGTAAGTCTGGATGTGACCTGAAAGAAGAAACCAGGAAAAACAAACAAACAGTTGGCTTTTCTCATATATTAGGATAAACAGCGCTTGCCTACAACCACCCAAAGCATTTTCAGTGATTTCAGCTCCTTGCAGCCTTTCAACACTTGGACGGATAAAAACCGTCTCAGATTATTTTGTAAGCATTGGCCATGTTATTCATCCTTGGCAAAGTACTAGCTATCACCGTTACAGAAATTAATGCCTGCTTTGGATGGTGATACTTTGCATCAGCAAAGTATTAGTAGTTATCTTTTATTTTTGTATCTTTTATTTTTTCCCTGTGTTTTTTTTGCTGAGACAGTAGACATTGTAGAACAACTGTTCCTGTCTAAGGGGTAGCAGTTACTTCAGTACATTGTGGGAGCATAGTAACCTCGAGCTGTTTCACAGGTTAAATCTAAACTTCCCACCCTTGTACATCTAATCTCTGAGGGGTTTTTTTGGTCTGTACAGAGACCAAAGGATCAGGCAACGTATCTAGTTCACCTGTTAAATGACATGTTTGCACTCTGATTAGTATATTCGGGTATCACAGGAAATGCCCTACTCGGATCAGAGGCTTTTATGCTAAACACAGGAAAAAAATGCTTACAAAATATTGGGAACAGCAGTTCTGTTTGAGGTTTTACTAGAAATACTGCATGGGCTCAGGCCACTGAGAGAGTCTCAGCCCTTCTGGTACATGCTTTTGGTTTCTTTCAGCCTCCTGGAGGACAAGTGTTGAATTAGGCAAAATACATCTATTCCAATTAGGATGACATCAAGCACTGCAGTGAAGGACAGCATGGTTGTGTGTTGTTCATATATTATGACAGCTTCCATCCTTCAGGGATGGAGTGCGTGATGTTTTGGGTGAGTTGCTGTGATTTGATTCGCAAGTAACATTCTGCAGTGTGGTAGACAGCAGGGTAAAGGAGCATGATTCTTAGCCTTCTCGCAAGAGACACCATTTAGCTGCAGACCTGCTGGCCTGTCCTCAGCCTCGTCTTCTGTTCTCTTCCATGAAAAGCACCTCTTGTAGCAGCAGTGTTTTCAGTGGCTGAGGTCGCACATGGGTGGTCCTGTCGGCCCTTGGCCACGCAACCCTGTGCACTGCACTGCGGCTGTGCTTTGCTCTGCCAGATCAGGGGCTGGGGATGGCACATCTCATTCCATCATGAATATGCTGACTGTGCTGTGGAAAACCTGTCTGCTTTGTAATATTCACTAGCCTGAGACAGATACAGAACATACTGTTGACAGGAGCAGCAAAGCAGCTGTGCTCATTTGCAAGAAGCCAGGCCCATTCAAAGCAGCTTTATTTCTAGAAATAAGGAGTAGAAAAGTTGTGGGCACTCTGGGGAGAAAAACACCTGCAGTACTCTGGCCTCTGGCTTTTATGCCTCATTAGAAGTGCTGGCTGCTCTTCAGCTGAGGAAGAAACGAAAATGTCTTTTCAGCCTCTGCTGACTGTGGAAGGAGCAGAGAATCTCCTCTCCAACATCTCGGTTTCAGTGTCTCTCACTGTATTAATAGTGTTGTTGTTTGTCCACACTGTTGACCATAGGCTTTTCAGACCGCAGTGTTGTACATGGTGTAATCACGACAGTATCGCCGCTTTCTGTAGGCTTCCGAGTATTGTGAAACCATTTTGAGCCTTAACTTTGGGCTTTTTTTCTCCTCCCCTCTTTATGAAGCTACTGCCAGCAGCAGAGGCACTAGAAATGTGTCCTGGCAGGCTCAGGAAAACATCCTTGAAACAAGTCACATTTGATTCATGTCTGAAGATAGTCTTCACAAACACGAGGGTGAGAAACATAGCTAAAAAAAGTTTAATCGTTTCTTAAACCATCACCTTCTACAGAATCTGTGCTGTATTCACCAGGGAAAGCCATCTGTACCCACACTGTCATTTTTTTTCCCCCAAGTCCTGGGCATATTGCATTTATAAAAATAGTATTCCCTGTAAACCAGGCTTTGGGAGCCGAACACTGTGAACGTTCAGAGCTACTGTTTTATACTGAGATTTAATTAATGCTGGGATGAGGCACAGGCAGCGCACATTGCGAGAGTCTCACAATAACATTTTTACTTTAAAGGGCATCAAATGCCCCAGCTACACGTTTTTCTTCCCAGAGGCTTACCTGGCTTAGTAAGAGGATAAATAAATGGAAGAAACCCTCCAGGGTTTGCTGTACATTTGTGGGTAATTTTACTTGCAGCTGAAATTTTTCGTTATTTCAGAAGAACGGGTACTTTTACAAGCACAGTGGGTGAACTTATGCAAAGTCATGAATCCCTGGTTTTGTGTTTGATTTCCAGCTAACAGTTAATGAAGCAGCCGCTCAGCTGTGTGTAAAAGATAACGCCTTGTTGACCAGGAGAGATGAACTCTTCGCGCTAGCTCGGCAAATCTCTCGAGAAGTTACATACAAGTATACTTACAGGACCACCAAGTAAGGTTTTAATTAACTCAAAGGACCTTTATTTTCAGGGAATGAATCAGTCGAATAGCATTTCTTTTGAAGTGCTAGAGACACTTTCTTCTTGCTCTTTAGCTGGCAAAGTGCTCTTCTGAGGAAGGTAGAAAAATGCTATTTAAGTCGTGAAGCTTTCAAACTGCTAAGATTTAGCTGCCTTGAATTACATTTTTGTTTGCTCTCTCGTTTTCCAAAGTTTTCGATGATAGTGCATGCTGAGAGGCATCTGAGAGGCTGACATTTCCAGTATTTGAGACATTTGTGTATTTCAAGGTTAATGTAAATAGGCAAAGTAGCCAAAGCTGCTCAGTGTATCAGTTGGTGTGTTTTACATACACAGATTTAGCTCGTTAGTTTTCAGGGAATGCGAAAGATAAGGTCGTGGGGAGCAGCTTACAAACCTGCTTTAAAGGGACTGAAGCTGACTCCTAATTTCAGTTGTTACTGTTCTGTTAAATGAACTGCTGTTATGAAACAGTAACAAAGGCTCAATAGCTTTCAAACACAATTAGAACTTTAGAATTAATAAGCGTTACTGAAAGTCTCGATACTTTCTATATATTGTTTTGAAGTGTTAACTCCTTCACATGTAATGCAGTGTCCTTTCAAAATACGTTTTCCTACGCTTGTAGGATCTTCTTATGATTTTCCTTTGCTCCCCTTCCTTCTATAGTGATTTATGTAAAAATACATCCATTCTGGGTAAGCAGTGCCAAAGGCATTCTGTAATTCTCTGTGCTCAGGTAGCTTTCTGTTCTGTTCAGAAGAATGTCTCTGACATCTTGAAAACCACACAAGGCACTTGTATTCCTCTGTACTTGAGTGACATATACTGCCATGTCCAAGTGAATTGGAGGCTTTTTCTGTGCATCTCACTTGTTCTTGCCTGATGTTTTGGGGTTTTTTGTCTTGACTCTGTTTTTCATTACTATTTCTGATGGTCAGGGTTAATGTGCTGTTTACTGACAGTCTGTGTGTCTTCTTTTCTAGATCTAAATGCGGAGAAAGGGATGAGCTGTCACCAAAGAGAATCAAGATAGAGGTAAAGTAATACGACTCCTGTATTTTGACCTATGCATGCTAAAATTCACTGTTGTTTTGAAGCGAGCTATCTAAAGGAAATGTCTTAGAAAAACATTTGAAAGACAGGGTCAAAAAAAAAATTCCAAGTGTATATACCTATATACCTCATAAGAATAGCAGATCTTCCTTTTTGATGGTTTTTTTTTTACAAATTACTGTTTCTCTGTTACATGGGTATCTGATTCATCCTTAGCATTGTGTGGTTTGGGTTTTTTTTTTTTTACTGTCTACTCCAAAAGGTGTGGGCTAGATGTGCATTTGAGTGTAAGCTAGGCCTGAGTGAGATCTGTGTGTGACACAGATACATGATATATTCTTTAACTGTAGAGGAAAGTTGGAGCATATTCTGGAATGTGTTTCTCATGTAACTCATTCTGTGACAAATGATGCACCGAATGCAAGACTTTCATAATTTTTCAGCAGTGTGATGCTTTTGCCTGTACAAAGGCTTTTCCCATGAGACAGACCTCAGTGCGAGCCGTTTGTTTTGAAAAGGCAGTTATGAATAGGTGTAGAGGAGTTAATCTTCTTTATTTATTAAGTTCCATCAGTCTGTGTACAGTTGTAGTTTGTTTATATAATATAAAGCATACACATGCATTGAGGATTTACTCGTACCTTTGACGATAAATTTACATGTGGTAGGATTTGCTTTGGCGTATGTTTGTTCTTCAGTCCATGAAAGAGCAGAGAAAAGGTGCATTAAATCATTTTATTCACCTTCACCATTATCTCTCTTGACCATCAAGTTGCAGGATGGTTGCTTGAGCCTCCCCTTTTTTGTCCAGTCTGGTCCTGGTTTATAAAGAGCTGGTGGGGAGCTGCTGCTCCTCTGCTTGGAATAGTATTTCATTGACTTAGATTTCAGCATTAGAAAGTTTTTCCTTCATTCAGTAATAATTGATGATGAGCAAGTATCTAAAATGACACACTGCAAAGGAGGTGCTTTCTTATTCATTGAAAGAAAAAGAAAGATTAAAATCCTGAAAAATACAGGCTGAAACTTTAGGGTTTTTGGAGAGCAGGAAATATGGACAGTGTTAAGGAAACCGTATTCTCTTATTTTCGTGCATGGTGAACTCCTGAGTCTGGAAGGCCTGCTTTCTCTAGGCACCTTTTAGTTCAGTAATTCTGAGAAAGGATGTTTACTTGGTTTTCTTTCTCTAAAATTACCAGTCATATTTTAAAATGCTGGTGAAAAATTCATGTCCTAGCCGTACAAATGGCTATTTCAGAAATAGGACTTTTTTTCCACTGTAAGAAATTTAAATGAAACGAAATGAAATATTCTTTCATTTGATAGCAGTATAGCATATGATTAATTGTGAAGTAACCAGTGTTGTCATCAGCATACATTTCTTTTTTTCCCTTTGGGAGTCTTCTAAGAGTAAGTCGTTACTACAAGTGTATTATAATGGAGGCACACTGTAAGTCATGGACTTTTCTTCCAATAAATTTTAAAAGGGTGCATTGTTACATAGCAACTTTTACATGTGGTGGTTGGGGTTATTGGGGCTTAGCTTTCTAAAAAAGAAGAGGGCCTTTTTTTTAGTAGTATGTTTGGGGATTTTTGAGGAGGCTCGTTCTTAGAAAGGTGGAGGTAAAAATGAAAATGGTAGCAAATGCTGCAGATCTTTCCTTCTGTTCTGGGTAAGAATTCTTTATCCTGTTTTTAAAGTTGTTCTGTTTCATTGTGGCTCTATTAGCTCACTGTCATGCTAGTATCATGCAGAGGAGCTGAATGAGAGTGTGGTGGTGTTGTAAATAGCTCTTTTTGCTTTTTGTAAAGGTCATTTTGCCTCTCTGTTTTAAGGCTGAACCCTGTATTTTGATTCACCATTCTTTTACCCGTTAGTCATTAATGTCTCTGCAAAGCGTGGCCTAAAATACTAGGGCTTGAATTTGAAGAAAGTTCAGAACTGTTTGCATAGTGTCAAAGATTACTTAAAAAACAGAAGAGAGTTAATATCTTGAAATATAATAACACTGAAGCCCCCTCACCCCCCCAAACTGCAGAGAGACTCTGAAGGTCATCCTGGAGCAGAGCTAGCAGAGCTGTGTGTGCAGGCTGAATATTGCTGGGTTTACAGCCACCATTGTGAATTTATCCTCTTCACGAATATGAAACTCACAAGAGCATTACAAAGAAACAATATGCCATGAATTACATCAAATTACCTGTAAAAGCCTTTCTCTTCCCCAGCGAGCTCTCCCCCTCTTATTCGTAGAGTGGGTGGGCGAGCTGTGGGAGTGAAGTGTAGAGAGGAGAAGGGGAAAAATTCCAGGCAAATGACAGGCTAAAGGTGTGGAGGGAGTGAAAAAGGGAATGGAATGAATTGGGATTTGGAAGCAGATTATAAAAAAGGGGTTGTAGTTCCTAAATCTGCTCTGGACAAAGAGCAGGACAGGCAAATAGGGATGGATGTGCCGTTTGCAAGTAGGCGAATGGCACATCCCCCTGCAGGGCAAGACTGTCTCCTGCATAGGTGTTGCGGGGTGGGGGCACCCCTTGTTTTGTCATCTTCCGTGAGTCAGTGCCAGCACTGCTCCAAGCGATGAGCTGTTGTGGCACCAGCTTGGACAGCAAAACAAGTCACAGGTATATCACGCAGAAGGCATGGAGGGAGAGGCTACTCATGGCTGCTGCTTCTTTGTGTTGGGGTTGGTGAGGTTCCCCCTCAGTTAGTGTGAACAGCCAAGAGAGCGAAGAAAGAGAGTTTTAAAAATACTCTTGCTGTCTGTGGTATGGAGAAATTGTTCTGTGTGTCAGTGTCTTCATTCAGCTGAACGGGAGGGGCGGGGAGAGCTTCCAAAAGCTAATTTCACAAAGCTGAGTGGGAGTCAGGGGGCATAGGCAGGAAGACCTGAGTGTGGGCTGTGAGGAAGCATCTTCCCTTAGTGCTGGTATGAGTGGAGGGAGAGGAGAGAAAAGGCCCACCTCCACCACTGCTAAGAAGGTTGAAAAGAAAACTGAAGTGTGGGATTTGTGTTTCTCACAAAAACAGCAAAAGCGACTGTTTTCATAGGAAAAATGTCATTAGAAGGAGCGAAGAAGCACATGTGGGACTGAGAACATCTGCTGCATGAAGCTGCTTGAAAAACAACTGAGCAGCAGCATGGGCAAAACAAAACTGCTGCACTGCATACAGCAGGCCCTTCTGACCACAGAGGGAAAAGGAGCCTCTAGGCAAACGTGGTGCAGAGCAGGTTGTCAGCTGGCCCAGCCTGCTCCTCATCAGCCCTTAGATGAGGCAGCAGGGCAGAGAACAGGCAGCGGTGGGGAATGGCTCCGGGAAAGGTGATCCAGAACGGCATCATCGTCCAAGTTACCTACATGACTGAAGCGTGACAGTCACAGCAGCGGGCAGCTGGCCCTGCTTTCAGGAAGCAGTCTTTGGTTTTGTATTGGCGAGTGATCACATATATGTTATAAAGAGCTGTGTTACCGGTTTTGTTGCAAAAAGAGGATCCTGAGTGATAGGGGGTTTTGTGTATTCAGTTTTTCATCTTCCTACACACAGTCATTCTCCTCTCCAAAACAAATTCAGTTCTAACTATGAAAATGGTCAGTGCTCATGGAGATGTGCTGCAAAGCCTTTGTTTCTAGAGGATGGGGTTTTCTGGCAATTTACCTGATCATGAAATTTTGCATACCTATATATTTGCTTTTTCCCTGAGGGAGTATGATGGGTGGATGAAAGCAGTATGCAGTGTTCAGACAGATACTTCTATTTGGTTTTTTTTTTTCCCCTGAGCATAAAGAATAGCTTTATTGGCATTGGGTTGCACTGAGGGTCTGGCCACCATGCTGCAGGTCAGTGGGAAGCCTGCCAGTGGCATGGACCTTGTAATCCTTCCCTTGTGTTTTTTTGCAAGATTGCTGTTCTTATTCTTGGGCTGTAACTCATTTGTCCAGCTAGTGTAAAAAAATGTTGTTGTTTGCATGCATGAGCCTCTAGAATCCACAAGGAAGATATGTCGGATTTGGCATATTTGATATGTGGATGTACGGATCCTCAATGTCACTGTTTTCAGGTGTTGGTCTGTTTTAGATCTCTTGCTTCCTCCCACGTTTTAACAGTCACCTATACTGTGCTTTTGTAAACATTTATGGATGTTCCTCTCTTTTACATGAGCTTTCCTTTTATAATGCCGAGCAGGATAAATTTCTCATCTTGAACCTTTGCTTCGATGATTAATTTATTTTAATGGAGTCTGGCACGTTTTCACAGGAACTTTATTTGCTTTATGGGTACATATGCAAGCTGCAAAAGATTTGCATGTCATAAGCATTTGAGACTGAAAAAATTGAATGATGATTTCCCGTAGTATATAAAGCCTTAGCTACCCTGATTTTAAAGTGGTGATATTTCATTTTGTGATGCTACTGTAGGTTCTGTGTAAGACACCTTGAATTTCAGGAGGCTTTGCTCAGTTTCTCAAGGTTAGTATATGCAGCTGCTGTGCCTCAATCTTGACTAGATATAAGCTTGATTTCTTAAGAATCTCCAAAGCTGCTGTATGTAGCAAGTGACAGAAACCACGGGCCTAAATCTGCCTGGCAAGGCTGAATGTAAACTAGTTTAATGTCAGTGGCAACAGTAGTCTGGATTCACCTGAAACTGTGAGAGATGACTTTCTGTGTATGCCATTTTAGATACATAGCAGTTGGTGTAGAGGGGTTGTCTGTGTTTTATGCACAAACCTAAATGATGTGAATAGCAGGAACACGTAAATTGCAGACCCAAATTTTTACAGAAGTTCAGGAATGTGTTTTTTGTTGGCTCTTTTTTCTTTTGAGTATACAGAGAGGGTGACTTAAAATCAGTAATATGTCCCTCTTGCTGTTTGGTTTCTTTTTATGCTCAATAGGATGGTTATCCTGATTTCCAGGACACGGTCCAGGCGCTCTATCAGCAAGACAAAATGCCACTTGCTTTGGCTAAAGGGAAGAATGAAGACTCAACAGCTCTTAATTCCCAGGTAAGCCAACTAGACTACTCTGTGAATAATACAGGCATGTCTTTGTACATTGATTTTGGTGTATTGTTTTGATGACTAAAGTAATTACCATCAGTTTTCAAAGGCTGCCGAGCTGAACTGTGATTGCATCACTCTTAATTGGGGTTTGCTTCTGGAAGTGTTCTGACACAGTACTACAGTTTTAGCCTTGTTAGTTCCGAAGAGGTAAGACCTAGTGTAGTAGGCTTGAAAAATACGTGACTGCCTGTTGAGAGCAAGTGGGGTACTATTGGTACAGTATGTGCTGTGTTACTTGCGTTACTAGCTATAAATGGAAAGTTCAAGTTACTGAGTGTAGAGGAATAGAGTAGGCGATCTTGGACTCCTCAGTTCTGACGTTTCTTACAAGAAGAAAGGCCAGTATAATTAGGAAATAGAGAACCTCTGGATCCGAGAGGATAAATTGCCTAAGTAACATCTACCCTTGTGGCAGTGCATTGTTTTCAAGTACCCAGAAAGCTTTCTATAAATGAAGACAGGTTTCAGATGCTTTGTCTTTTCTGTAGTGTATCCCAGCCTTGAGGCAAAATACGCATCTCCTGCTACCAGTTGTTGCCAAGGAGGGATTTCATGCTAAGTTACAACAAATTGCATAGCTGATTTGAGCAACTGTAATCACCAAATTTTCATGTAAGATTACGGAGTTACATTCCTGTTTCCTGAGACTGGATGTGTTACCCTATATTTTACCTTCTTCTGTTGCAAATGTACAGTGATACAAATGTGTTCATTGTGATGCGTCAAAAAACAATCATGCTACGTGTTCTGGTGTCACATAATGGTTACCTGAACTTGATTTTTGCAAGCTTATTTTCATCGTGTATATGCTTTAAAGCTTTCATTGGTCACTGCTATGTAACAATGGACTAGAAATTCGTTTTAAGCTTCAAGGTATCTGTGACTATACAGGGTTTTCTGTGGTGATGAGAAGGTCAAAGTTTTGGGGTTGTCCCTATTAAATAACAAAAATGGCATGAGTGAGAAATGTTTTGCTGTTCTAAAAAACTACTGTGAAGTTCAGAAGTTGTAAAAGGAGTGATGGAATAGCAAAAAGCACACTTGAAAGTAAACTATTTGAACAGTTTCTTCTTTTACTTGCCTCCCAAGACCAAGCTTGAGCTATCAGTGTTCTTCTGCAGAACCTGATGAGCTCTAAGCCAGAGTAAGTAAATATTGGTCGTCATTACCCTGCTATCAGGGTCATCACTGTGCTGCAGAAGCTCAGATTTTGCTGGTCTGTTTTGCTTCCGCTGTATGTGTAAATTGTTGTGCTGGGTAAGCAGACCTTCATGGGAAGTCAGGGCTTTCATCATCTCCCAGGAAAAGTCCTCTGCAGTTACTGGGCCTGTGTACCAGTTGAAATGATTCCTGCATTACCTGATTGGGAAAAAGGCATTTCTCTATCAGTTGTAGACGTTAAGGTTGTACACTTTCTGTTCCTGTGTTCATCGTGGCTCTTCTAAATCAACTTTCTTGACTTGTGATTTTATTTTTGCAAGATGCTTATTTACATTCTCAGGAACAAGATTATAGTGAAATTAGAATTCTCTTGGCATTAAAGTCAATGACAAACATTCAGACGCCATTTCCTCCCACGTTGCACCGCATTGTTTAGTTTCACTCTCGAGAGGTGTATAGGTCTTGTTCTTCTTCTAGACAGACATTTCACACCTTTATCCCCCACAAACATACTGTGATCCTACACTTTCAGAATGGCAGATTTTTAAGCTTGTGTAGTGCTGTTGCCTAAAATAAAGATTCCAAGATGTCTGGTGAAATCTTGGCATAAGTTTTTAGCAGATGTTGCCATTGCTCTTGGAATACTTTTTTCAATACTTTGTGAAGACATATATTTGAACAGAGCTAACTGATAATTAAGACATTATTTTCTGCTTTTCTTGAGATTCTCTCGACGTAACCTGAAGTCCTGAAGTGCAGAAAGTGGTTTTTGTGTTTTCAAAGAGTAGAATTTAATGTTGCGTTTCTGTGTGGATGAACTGCAGCAGCTTGCATTTTAAGTACTCTTGAGTGACTCAGAAGAACAGTATGAAAATCTATGGGTGCAAAAATATTTTGTTTGCTTGGTAGTTTTGAAGAAACCGTAAAGCACACATCTGTACATATGAGTCAACAAAAACCTATATCTAGGCTGTTAGTCTTATCATCTGATAATGTTTTTTTCCCTGTGTTTTGACTCACTCTATGTATGTATATAGAGAGATATCTTTTTTCCTTTATTTGCAGTCAGAAAAGGTGATGGCAAAACAGATGGAATTTCTTTGCAACCAGGCTGCATTAGAGAGACGTCTTTCCACAGGGTGTTACAGGCAAAACTCAGAAGAGCACAGCCCAAATGGCATATCATTAGATAACACTGATGGACAAGGTACAGTAGCTTCCAGGCATGGTGTTGCTGCCAGCAAATACATTTGGTATTATGCAACTTTTGTCAGTAGTGTTATTTATCTAGTATAGAACACTGAGCACTGAACGGACAAGTCAGGATCTCTGCCCTGGAGTGCTTAGAGTCTAAATAATGCAATCAGATGTACAGTCACATTCTGCTCTGTTACTCTAACGTAGCCAGGCAAACGGCTTTCTCCATGGATAACCCTATGGGGAGGGGAAAAGGTAGGGTGCATTAGTGTTGCTGAGGGCAAACCTTGGCTCTAGCTTTATCCTAAGTTTTCAAAATAGAGCAGGATGTTGCATTTTGTTTGTGTTCTTGCTTTGTGGAAATTGAAAGTGAAGAAGATAATGTAGTTGGTACCCCTTTTTGTTTACTTGTTTGTGCAGTCTAGGATCAAAGCCTGAGGAGCTGGCTACGTAAATAACTTAGAATTAACTAGATTCTAATGGTGTCCTTAGCAGCTTGTTATTCTTCAAAAAGCTTACAGTTTAGTGGTTCTCTCTTTGATTTACCAACTGGCTATTCCTTAGCTTGAATTAATTGTAGGAGTGTTTGTTTTGTTTGAGTGTTTTCTGTTTAGATTTCTTTTTTTACTGTTGTGAAGGGAGATAAGATGTTTTAAGCACAAGAAATACAACCAAAAGTTTTTGTATCTGGTGTTTTTTTTAGAGCTGGTTTGAGGGGGGAGATAAGCAGTAGAGAAGGCAACTAAAGGAATCAATAGAAGTAAGCATTAAAACAGGTTTTCATTTTTGTGTATTGGTCAGGCAAAGGGGTACACCATTATACAGGAAGAATTGGGGTGTGTGGCTCCAGCTCTTCTTGATATCGCTAGCTTCTTCATGCTATTTATCCATTGTGCAGTGGGAGCAGGATTTTTTAGGATCTCAAATGGTTTTTTGAGCAGAATGAGAGTTTTAATTTTACTTTTGGTATGGCTGAGTATCCCTTTCCAGCAATGCCTGTGTCTGCAGAGCAGCATATTTACCTAAGCTTTGTTTTGCTAGAAGCCTTCCATGAGCAGCTGGAAATTAGGATGCAGTTTTCCTGATAGAATTAGTATGTCTTTAAGTCCCTACCTGTTTAATATTGCTTTGCTTTTAATGGATTAACATTTCAATGCGACCAACTTCCAGGTGAAAGACCGCTGAATCTCCGAATGTCCAATCTGCCAAGTAGACAGTTGCAGCACATTTCACTTGATGGAGAGCAGCATGTTGGAAAACCTCTGTGCAGTGATTTGATCCGGCTTTACCCCAGTGGTGAGGCGAAGTCTCAGTCTTCGGGTTAGTGCTGCCTCTTGTAAATTACCCACTGTTTCTTAAAAGGCTGTGATGAACTAACACACGATGTCTCCAAGTGAAGAAGCTGGTAGCTCAGCCTGGCATGCTTTGTGTGTAACCTTTTAATCAAGGCTTTGAACAGAACTTCCAGAGGAGTGTTATTTGTTAATCTAGAATCAGACTGAATATTATTTGGGAAAAGCTTACAAGGTGCAGTAACTAAGTTCTGGCATGTGTCTGTCCTCAGAAAGCGGTATTGACCCAAACTACTGCTTTTAAATACTTAGGTGGCTGTTGTACCGCAGTTTGGTTATAACATGGTTTCACCCTTTATAAAGGAATCAGGCTTTTTTATAAAAAGACTTTTATTCTGGTTTATAAGGACCTAGTGATGTTCAGTTTTAACCCAATGGGGCTAAAGCCCAGCAGGAGGAGGCAGAGTTCATTGCTTCAACTGTTAGTATCCGTATGGTTCATGGTCATTTTTCTTGAATTAAGAGTACAATATATTTGTTTCCAAGCAGTGTTTTTAACATTATGCTTTTTTCTTTCTTAATGCAGAAGGCCTTGGTATTTTAAAGGATTTTCCTCATTCGGCTTTTAACAACATAGAAAGGAAGGTCATAAAAACAGAACCTGAAGACACAAGATAGTCATTCTGCTCTGGAAAATGGTGTCGTAATAACGAATGAAACTTCACAAGAGAAAAAAAACCAGCCTTAATAACCAGTGTTGCCTCATTCAAATAAGAGATTTCAATAGCCAAAGCCTAAGAACTGGTACAGTAATGTATGGAAACAGGAAAGCAAGAGACACTGCAAACTAAAACAGTAGTACAGGTGGATAAACATTCCTGTAAAAGTGGTTTTATAACATGGGAAGATTCACAAATTAATATTGTGGGTCTTCATTATTTAAGAATGTATTATGTATTTGTATAACTTATCAAAGTAAATCTAGATGTCGGGACGTGTATTGAGTCCAGTAGATGTGGCTACAGTTCATTTTACTTGAAATTTCAATGTCTACTTTAAGTGTACCTAGCGTAGATATGGTTGTTAAACATTTGAATTAAAATTCATTGGAGAATTAGGAATGCGAACCTTGTGACACAATTAACAGCAAGTTTGCAACAATATTTGTAGAAAAAGGAAAATGCATAAAATATTTCATGGTTTAAAATGTTATGTGGATATAGCATTTGATAGACCTAGACCCTGATTCTGTATTATAGCGGACGTACTTGACACTTAACTATTGTTACATCACTTTCAATGGTTTCAGCAGCCTTTGTGTAACACACTTACAGCATAATACCTACTAGAGAATGCCAGTTGGAAGAGGCCGTATGATTGGCTCCCATTTCCTTGGGGAAAAAAAACTATGGTTTGATAATACTGTACAATTACTGAAATCTCAGCTGGTGGGAAACCCAAGAGACAATGTAGCATGGACAGGGCTGCAAAAATTGTGATTCAGACCATTATAACTTTCTGGACTTCTCTGTGGATCTTTCAAAAGCAAAAACAAAAAGCATCCTAGGTGTGGCAGAGATGAAGTATGGTGCACGATTTATGCATCGATGTAAAAGGTTGCACTTGATATCCAGAAACCATAAGATCTTTTGGAGGAGACGACAAGGAGTTACGTCTTTAGCGTGTGACTCCTAATTAAGTGCTGTCCAGCCCACATGATTCTATGAATATACCGTATACTGCATACAGTATGCCAATACGTTTCTTTATATATGTGATTAATTAACATCTGTATTCTTTATTTATTTGACAGTTTTTATTTTTCTGTACATTTCACTTTTGCAGATGTCATTTTATCTAAGGAGAAATAGTCGGCATATAACTTTGGCATTTACCATGCTGTGTTTGCGTGCATCCGTTTTTCCTCTGCGCAACTCCCTCCATAAGAGTTGCTTTCCAGCAGTCAAAACAGTTATATGCCTCAGTTTCTGAATACAGTTTTTGCTTACAACATGTTCTGGAGGAGAAAGGGAGGGCTGAAGACAGTAAGTTACCATGCCAGCGGGTAAACTTCCATATTCAGGTGTGCACTTCATGTCTGCAGTTTGCTCTGTGTCATAGATGTGTATTAACGATTCAGTCACAGTCTGTGTTGTACTGAAACAGTCAGCAAAATGTGAGCTGAAATGTCTACACTGCAGTCTCTTATCACTGTAAACATATCTAATTATTTTACCACTTTTGATTTGTGGAACAAAGCTTTATAGTAGAAACACCAGTAAACAACTTTTTATACTATTAAAATGTTTGTTTTTTAAAAAAAATGTTTCTTGAACTGTATGGTACTGTTTCACTTACTGAAGTATCTTTAAGCAATGGAGTTTGCAGCTTTGCTGTTAGAAATAAGAGATTGAATGTGTAGTTATATTTCCTCTTTCCTGTTGTGTGAGCTAGTGATGCGGGTAAGATTGTAACGTTAGCCAGTGCCCTGGTTAGTATCTGAGTAGCTTTCATGAGACGTGTATGGAACTTGTTAAAGGACAGCTTAAGGTTTGAACTGTACAGCTGGTGTGATAGAAGGTACCAAGCAGCAAAACTTTAGAGATGCAGGAAATGTTCTGGTTTTTCAACACCTGGCATGATCAGCAGTTGTTGCGTGGATCACAGAAGAAGCTCTTAAGCTTGCTGGTCTCTTCGATTAAAGTGAGAGGAAGGAAAACGAACTTGCTAAGCAGCACGCTGTTTCAGTTGAGTCCAGAATTTATTTTGTAAACACTAATGTATTAAATTTGCTATAAATTAAAGTATATAACAGTTATATTTTTGAGTTGTAAATACAGTACTTTGTGTCACGACCAGGTGGTTCTCTCCAGGATGATATTTCAGTCTATAGTCCAACAGGCCATTTCAGTCTCAATAAGCTGGAAGCAATTTTTTTTTACTGGTTTGCAGCTGTATGATAATTACTTTTTTTTAACCTGGGGGGGAGGCGGGAGGTGCATTCCGAGTTTGCACATACATTTGGTAATAGCAAATACTCAAGCATTGGTCTTTCCATGACAGAGGTCTTGGTGGACTGCGACTTGGCTTAGCCTCTGGAGCCGCAGGTGAAGGCTTGCCCTCATCTGCTCTGGAAGGGTTGGTAGATTCAGGGTACCCTGGATCAAAGGCCGGCCCTGCAGATGATGCCTGTTCTTATTCACATGTTTATATTGTTGCTTACAAAATAAAATTCACCGTGAGAACTCTGTAGTTTCCCCAGGGTTTTTCCTTCTTTTTATTTTAATGGTGTTCTCTGAAAGGAGATGTTAATTTTCTGCGGATAGGGGAGGAGGGAGCAGCTCTCTCCAGAGGAAACGTTTTCCTGCCCTTGTGGTTGAGCCCTCATTTACGGGTGCATGTATGCGCACAGCCTGCAGGGCTGTAGTGGGCCAAGGCAAAGGGGAAGAACTGAAACCCAGGAAGGGTCTCTGCAGCATGGCAGTCTTATTTAATGCTCCTTCCACCTCCTGCTCTTGTGTATGCTTACATTGGCGCAAAACTGCAAGCAGCAGATCTGCTAGGAAGTGGTACCAGGCAGTTAGAGGTGGTCTTTGGGGGACGAAGCATCGCTGCCCAGCCTGCCCTCAAGTGTCTTGGTGGCCCACCCTGTTTCAACTGGCTTTACAAATGGTGGCTCGCATCTCAGCTGAAGTGTTGCTGGAGGACAGAAACCAAACGGGAGGTGGGGTATAAAAAGGGAAGAGAAACAGACCAAGGAGCAAGAACATCCAAAAGAAGTGGGGGAGAACCCCACCAAAACCCTTCAGAAACATGCAGCTTTGCTGAGTTGGTGTAAAAGTCAGGTGAGAGTCAAAGCAGAGGGGCCCAGCCTGATGGAGTCAAGAGTGAAGTGCAATGCCCCTGACTTCTCCCAGCTCAGAAGAGATTAAATGTGGGAAATCAGAACCAATGGCTTAATGTTTGCTGCTTTTTGTCTGCATTTCCAGTGTCATCCTGCCCTTTTCTGGGAGAGGGAGGAGGAGGAGGAAGGAAGGAGCTAGGTATTGCTGTCTTGAAGGTGCAAGGCTGGGACAGAATGTGCCACAAAGTTAGTTGTTGATCTTCCAGGCTGCACACAAGTGTAACTGGAAAACCTTTAGACGTTGTTTTTAGCTTGATCTGGGCTGAGCAATGGGTGCCTGCAGTTCAGTAAGGCCACAGTACGCTGGACAGGCATGGTCCTACTAGGGCCTACAGGCTTGTGGCAGCCTCACCAGGTTCCCTGTCTCAGCAAGGTGCTGTGAAGCTTTGGTGCTGTGAGGTCCTCCGCTGGAAAGCGCTGTTGGATTAAACAGCCATTACAGAAGGGTCGTTAATGCTCATCTGAAACGTCAGGAGGTGCCGGTTTCTCATCCAGCCAAAAAACCTCGTTACTGTTAAAACTCTTATTGCTGGTTACCTGCCTGAAGCTCCTGTGTCTTCTAAATAAGCAAGTTATACGAGGGTCAGCAGGGAAAGCATCTGCTCACGGCTCTGCCTTTACTCACGGCCGCCGCTTTGCCCATCATAACTCATTCCCTCTGCGTTCATGACAAATACCAGGTTCAGCCTGGTGGTGAGTGGTCTTCCATCGAGCCATAGTCGGAGCACAAACACTCGTTCCTGCAGTAATTGGGATCTGGTGAAGCTTTGGCTTGGATCTGGGCTCCTGAGGTGATGGGAAGAGCACTCTGTGCTCAAGGAGCCCTGCTCTGCTCCTTCCCTTGAGCACAGAGCTGAAGAAGCAGCAGCGTCCCTGGCCGCAGGGCTGCGGTTTGGGGGTGCCAGCTAAGTAAGAGGGGGCTTGTCTGCTCCCCCAGGCATCCCCCACCGGGGTTAGGAATGGTCCTGCCGCTTTCCAGCCTTGCTTGGGCTGGGGTGCGCCTGGGTCGCGCTGAGGAGCTCTCTGGCTGCCTCCTTAAGCAGGAAAGCGAGGAGAAATGCCATGAGGCTCTTTTCTGCTGTACAGAAGGGTTGAAAAGATGTTGTGCTGCAGTGATTCAGTGGGGAAAGGATAAATCCCTCACATACACCTACGCACCACCACGAGAAAGAACTCCGTGGGCAGGCAAGGAGCAGAACATGGAATATGAATTTCCTCGAGCTGCTCAGGAGGGATGGCTTCCAGAGCCCTTCCTCCTCCAGCCCCCGCTGCCCGGCTGCGCTGGGATGAAGCTCTGCCTTGGAGCCAGGAAGGTCCCCGGGGCTGGGTGCTTTGCCCTGCCCCATTGCTTGCGCCTGCAGCCTTAATGAAGGGCAAGTCCCCTTCTCACATGGTTTTGGGCTGCAGGTGGGTCAAGGCTGGCTGCCCATCCCTAGGGAAGCAGGCAGCTCCAGCAGGCAGCAGCCCCAGAGCTGGGGAGGCGGCGGAGGTGGCTCCCACTATGGAAAGGCTTGGGAAGCCCTAATGTAAGCTATAGCCAAGTCCTTGGGTCATCACATGGTGCCCAAAAGTGCTTACCCCAAAACCACCTCCCCCCCGCAGCCAAACCTGGGTTGCTCCTGTTTTCTGGCTAAATCCACAATGAACAAGGCTCTCCTATGAGGGGAAGTGGTTGGAGGTGTTGGAAGAGCTGGTGAACGCTTTTCCCCGTTTAACAGAATATTCAGAGGTCTTTAAGGTGCGTTCATGCAAGACGTGCACCATCTACTGTGGTCTCTGCTGGAGCAGGGGCCTTGCAGAGCCTGGTGCACATGTGGAGTCCCCCAGAGCAGCTGTTGCAGCCAAGGCAGTTATTGCTGGTTCAGGTAGATTTACTTTACATTGGGGGGGGGGGGGCAGCTCAATTTTGCTTGGTTTCTTAAATACTTTATATTATTTCTCAGTAAATTTGGATTCTCCTGTGTCTTTAGAGCGCATGTGGATGCAGCTGGTTTCCTGGGGATTTTAGACAGCTTCACTGAGAGCCATTTAGAAAATTATTTAATCACCTTGGAAAATCCTGTGGAGCCAAAAAAAAACCCCTTGTGTTTACTTATTACTCGGTTGTAAACTGGTGGTGCAAAACATAGCAGCACCGGGTTGTAAAACTGCACATAAGCCTCCACTGAAACCCAGTGCCAAAAGGAAAAGCAAACCAAAGAATTAACCCTGTGCATGCAGTGACACGAATGCAAATGCATTCTGTCATCGCAAGGCTGGGCAGGAGTTTCCGAGGTTGCTGCAGAGCTGAGTAACCCCAGGTCCAGGGTAGCTCTCGGGTGACACAGAGTGAGGATGTGATCCTATTGACGCACCTTGAAACCCCTTAATGACTCACCCGTGTGCCATTAGAAGCTTGTGCTTGTTCAGTGTGTGTTTGATGGGCGAATAGGGGCCGTGTTGAGCACCCTTGGTCAGGCAGCCCTTCCTGCTGCTGCTGATGGGCAGGGCATGGAGGCACGGGCACCGGGATGCTGCAGGCACTGGGATGCAGCTCAGTGGTGGGTGCCTGCCTGCGACCTCAGCCTCCCTCCTGCTTGTCCTCAGAATGGGATTTGCATGGACACAAATTCACCACCTTTAGGTTCAGCACTGCCCTGCTGTGAAGAGAAGCATCAGCTGGTGTCCTCTTTCATAGAATCACAGCCTGGTTTGGGTTGGAAGGGACCTTACAGCTCGTCTGGTTCCAACCCCTGCCACGGGCAGGGACCCCTTCCACTGGAGCAGCTTGCTCCAAGCCCCTGTGTCCAACCTGGCCTTGAACACTGCCAGGGATGGGGCAGCCACAGCTTCTCTGGGCACCCTGGGCCAGCGCCTCAGCACCCTCACAGGGAACAGCTTCTGCCTAAGAGCTCATCTCAGTCTCCCCTGTTCTGGCAGGTTCAAGCCATTCCCCTTGGCCTGTCCCTACAGGCCCTTGTCCAAAGCCCCTCTCCAGGTTTCCTGCAGCCCCTTTAGGCACTGGAGCTGCTCTAAGGTCTCCCCTTCAGGAGCCTTCTCTTCTCCAGGCTGCCCCAGCCCAGCTCTCTCAGCCTGGCTCCAGAGCAGAGCTGCTCCAGCCCTCGCAGCATCCCCATGGCCTCCTCTGGACTTGCTCAAGCAGCTTCATGTCCCTCTTGTGTTATTGCCCTCAAGAGCTGGATGCAGGACTGCAGGCTGGCTCTCATGAGAGCAGAGGAGACAGGGAGAATCCCCTTCCTCGACCTGCTGGCCAAAACACAGATACATTGTGGGACACATTCCGCGTTCTTATGTTTCTCAAGCTGGAGTCACTCATCTCTCTGCTTGGCAGCACAGGGTACCGGACCCAGTGCGTGTGTAAGAACAGCTTCATTTTAAGGGACAAAACCCAGCCTTTTTCCCACACACATGAGTGTCCCGGGTGCCTGGTTAGGGGACACAGCCCAGGCCGAGTGCTCCCGTTGGTTTCATGGAGCGGTGTCATCCTTGCTCTCATGCGACAGCCTCAGGATCCGCCTTGCGCTCATTCAGGAGCTGCAGCATCGCCGCCACGCATAGACTGATCTCAGCAGCATCCCTCTCGTATCTCCCCTCCCTGGCCTGCTTCCAGCCTCTCCCGCGTGCACCCGGTTATTACTGTAGCACCCAGCATGTTTTACTTCATATTCATCTCCCTTGCACATACCGGCCCACTCGCATATTAGATCCAGCTCTTTTTATCCATTTCTTTTTGCCTGTAGCTCGTCAAAGCGGTGATGCACGACACGCCGCGTGTTGGGACGCATCCTGACGGCACAGCGTGGAGCAGACGTCTCCAATGATCCCGGATGCCTTGCTGGATGGACGCACTGGCTCTTGCAGTATTTGGAGAGGGATGCTGGATGCATGGCGATGGCATAAAAAGGTGTCTGGGCTTTTAATATAGATATATATATACATATACACATATACACCTCTTGCAAAGCAGGGAAAACTGCAACCATTTGGTGTGCTCAGAGGTTGCTCCACTCGTCTTAGATAGTATTCGTCTTTTCTTTCTCATGGGTGGTGGCGGCCACATTAGCTGAAGATGACTCCACAGGGCAGGTTGGAGCCACATAAGGTTCCCTGCTGTGTTGCTAGCGCTGGAAGTTGAAGTGCCAGAAACAGTGTGAATACAGTTTTCAGCATGCTAAGCATGTGGCCAGTTTTAAAGGGCTATCACTCCTCATAAAGATAGAAAAGCTTTTCAATCTTGACAGGAACAATGGACTGCAAAAGGTAGGGAGAGTGAATCGAATCTTCCTGCTGAGGAGCTGCCATGAGGGGCTGGGGAAGGCCTCAGTTCCAGTGCATGGCTTCAGCAGGAGTGGCATCCCTATGGCTGGATTGTTCTCTTTTCTGCATCTTCTGAAACCTCATTCTTGTATTTGCTGATTTTCATCTCCTGTAATGACCTGATCAAAAGGCTAAAAATGACTGCTGCCGGCTGGTGAAGTCTGGGTTCTATTTAAATTTGCAGAGGAAGAAGAGCTGGGATGATATTCAAAGTGGCCATTTGAAAGCATGCACCCAGTGCAGGGATCTCTGATGTAACTGCAGATGTTTTAGTTATGAGATACAGGAGAATTCGTGCCAGTGCTTGAAACCAAGTTTAAATCTCATCATCATGCAAATGGCTTTCTGTTGGTGTCTGAAACAATCCCCTGGGTGCCCACAGTGCAGGGTCCTGTCTCACTTCCAAAGGCCATTTGTGTCTGCCCCCAGATGGAGATCAGCCGGCTTGAACTGAAGCTGTCACCCTGCAAACACCTTGCTGGCTCCCCACTTACTTGGAGCCGTTGAATTTCACCCTTTGCTTCACCAAGCAGCGGCTGCACAGTGGTGGGTCCCAGGCTGGACGCTTGCTGTGCCGGCTTTGGGTTGTTTTCTATCCCTTTCTATATATCTGGAGGCAATCAAAGAGGTTTGATGTGAACCCTACAGCCGAGACGGAGCCAATGAAGCAAGCGGCAAGTCTGTGTTCAGTGCAGGGAGGAAAAACCTGCAAACCAAACTGCAAGGCTTTTAATTGAAACAAGAGATTAGATCAACGGAGTATTACAACAGGTGGTTAAATCCCGCGGCGAAACAGCCCCTGCTTTGTTCTCCCCGTCTGAGGCACGAAGGGAAGCTTTCTACAGGGCAAACAAGGGATCCTGAATGCGTGGCATTAAGGGTTTATTGCTGGTAACACAGCAGAGCTGGCACTCGCGTTTTGCAGGGAGAAGGCAGAGGCATGTAAATGCACGGCTCACACTGGCGGGGCCTCTCGAGCGATGTCAGAAGTCTGCATTCCCATGGGATGGAAAAAGGCTGATTTGGTTTGCTCCTCACTGCAAATGGCTGTGTGAGGAGGTGCGGGCAGCCCCGTGCCCCCAGGAGGAGTGTGCTGCTGGCAGGGGATACAGGGGCACGTGGTCCGGGGCTGACGGGTTTCCCTGCGGTGTGTCCCTGCTGTACACCCTGTTTGTTCCATTAGGGCAAAGTCTTTTGCTGTGATAATTGCAAAGCACTTGTTGTTGGCAAGGGCTTCTGGGCAGTTCCGCAGCCACGCTGGGGAGGAGGTAGGATGTGTTATGTGCTGCTGCTCACCTTGGTCCTGACCCCACGAGGTGCTGCTAAACTGCCTATTAGAGGTGCCTGATTCGTGGTGGATGAGCTACGCCTTGACTTTGAGAGCTGGTGAGCAGTATTTCTGTCTCCTGATCTTGGAAACTTAACCTCACATGCCTAGAGGGAGATGATGATGAGAAGCTGTGTGCACCCAATGGCGTGTGCGCCCAGTCTTTGAACATTCGTGTAGTCACCCCCCGCTACTCGAGATGCAAAGCCTAGTGGATCATGCTGGGAAACATGGTCTGTGTGACAGGGGACACCCAGGCCACCAGCATGCTGCCCTTTGATCGTGCCACTAGGTTGGCATCCTCTGAAGGACCTGTCCGGACCATGTCCTCCCTGCTGCAGGTCATCCCTGTGGCTCAGTGCACCCGTACCCGCTGCAGCACCCCAGGGAGAGGGCAAGGTGTTGACAGCTCAAGGGAATGAAGTCAGTGCAATGGGGCCGTGCCCTTGCTGCAGCAGAGCAGCACAGACAGGCCTGAAGTTATCACTGCTGACGTTATCACTGCTTGTGAGTCCTCCTCTGGTGGTGCCCAACTGTCAGGACTTAGGGAAAGGGGTGAATGTTGTTCCTGCTCACACAGACACACACAGAGATGGTACCAGGGAAAAAAAAATCACTGTTCAGCATTGTTACAATTTTCCTTTGAATTAAGGCTGAGCCGGGGAGAAAGAAAGAGACCCACCACTAAACTGTTTGGTGGCTCTACAGTCTGCGTTCAAAGGAATTTGGGGGGATGTCTGTCATCCTGAAAGACAACCTTTCACCAGAAAAAAAACCAATCCCAAATTCTCTTTCAGATGTTCCAAAGGGAGGAATTGGATTAGCTACGGCTGTGCACCAAGGAAGAAAACATCAGATCATCTGATGCTTTCTAAGCACCTGCTGAGGCACCGTTTTAGGAGGTAGGTAACTGTGGCGGGTCCCAGAGGAAGGATGCTGCTCTCCCCTGGAGCGGGTACCAGCAGACACAGCCCCATCTCGGAGCGGAGCTGCCGGGGCACAGCCATGGGGAGCAGTGCTGTGCCGAGGCTCCGCGCCGCCTCCTGTTTTTCACGGGATGAGGAAAGCGCTCTCGCCTGACCCGCGGGCTCCTTCCCCCCGGGAGAGGACAGATGGTCTCCCAGTGAAGGTGTGGGACTGGGAACCGGGAGCTCTGGATGCCTTTCCCGGCTACATCAGAAACTTGCTATGTGGCACCACCTACTTCTGTGCCCACGTTTCCTCCTACTCCTTCCCTCGCGCCCGCCGCTTTCCCCAGACCTTTCCCCTCACTGCTCGAGTGTTTTCTTTCCTTTCGCAGAGTGCTTTTCACACTCGAAAGCCTCCCGGCAGCTGTCACCAGTACCTGGACCAGACACCCACTCCTGCCTGGGCTTCTCCCCCCTCCTTGCTCTCCCCATCAATCTCTCCCACCTTCTCACGGAGCTGCTGCCCTTCGACGTCTCCTCCAGACACTGCCCGTGGCCAAAACTTGTCCTTGCTCTACTTTTGGAGCTTGGCTCTCGGGTGGGTTTGCTGCAGGCAGTGTGCTTGGGGCACGGGTGATTTGGGTGCAGAGCAGGGTTTATCCCCTGCTCAGGCAAGCCTGCTGACAGGATATCATGATATCAGTGGATGTGACTCACAGCAGAGCAGCCTGACTCAGCTGACGGGTTTTCTGCTCTGGACTGAGCAAAACCATCAGAGCTGGCTCCTCTTGTGTCCATTGTCCCGAGGCTCTGGGTTTTGCTGTCATTTGCTGCTTCAAAGTGATGCTCTCATTTTTGGGCTAGACATGTGTGCTCCATGGAGCAGGCACTGCCTGGCTAACAAGCTTAGAGCACAGTTTTGTACTCCCCAAGGATGATCTGTGTGACACAACACTCTGCCTTCCCTTCCCAAGGAGTCCTTCCCTCTCCATGCTCCACCCAGGCTGCGGCTGTCAAAGTCAATTGATTTTAAGTGACTAGTTGCAACATCCGGGTTATTTATTGGTGCCTCAAAAGGATGAGATGCCCGCTCCAAAGCAAAGACTTCTGCAAGACATCTAAAGCTGGGTCCAGCCCGGGCTGCCCAGCATCCAATGCCCTTGGTCACCCAAGGGACAGATCAAGGTGACAAGCTACGGTTAGCAGTGCCAAAACGTCAAACCCTTCAGTAGCATCCTTTGCAGTTGCTGTTACTGCTCACTGCCCAGAGAGAGCACCCTTTGAGGCATTTCACAGCAGTTCCTGCTCAAGAATAGACTGAGACTCAGTCCTGCTCCAACACATGTCCCTCATGGACAGAGCTCAGTCCCTCAGGGAGCTCTGTCCTGGCAGCCGCATCTCTCAAGGTCCTACTTGATCGGTTTCTACCTTGGGCACATGCAGAAGTGACTCCATGTCTTCAAATCCTGGTGGAAGCCTCCCCTCAATAGACTGAGCATAGGGCACAGCTGACACCCACTTAATTGGGTTTCTTCAGCAGTGACGTGTGAGGATGCAATAGATGCTGTAGTCCTTGTCTTCAGCGAGGCGTTTGGTGGGGTCCTACTTGGCAGGCTCATAAACAGAGCTGTGAGAATGTCTTACGGATGCAAATGCCCAGTGAGTCTGAAAACATCAGAGGTCCACATCCAGGTAGGAGCATGCTTAAAGAGAAGACCAGAAGCACCTCCTAAGACCACCGATCCTTCTTCCAAACCACAAGGGCAGGGAAAACTGGCTCATCTAGTCTGCAGAGAAAAGCTGAGGATGAGGGAGAGGAGTGATGCCAGTGGGATAAGGGGATGCCAGCATATAAACCTTGAACTCACAGCTAGGAGGTTTAGTTTTTCAGGAGCACCTCGAAGGTGGGATGAGCCCTGTGGTGCTGAGCACAGGGTCTGAGGCAGGTGACATCCCCATGTTCCGTGGAAGAGCACATGGAGTGGAGCAGCTTGCGAACACGTGGCAGAGCAAAAGGTGAACTTCAGGACTGGTTGAAAATATCTCTGCTTTCCATAACCCAGTAACACATCTCGCATGTAAATTGGGCGTCTGATGTGTTCCCACCACCATCAGCAGGATTTTTATCTGCCTGCAAGAAAGGGAGCTGGGTAAGAACCTCGTGTTGCTGAATAATCCTGCAAGAGAGGAGAATATAAGAACTAATTAAATTAAATCTCATTTAATACTTGGCTCACGGTTGGGATGGTAATAAAAGAGGAGAAACTGTTTCCTTGTTGTAATATGGTAGGGTGTTAATTAAAAAAAAAGCAGCCTCAAAATTGTTGTGATGCCAAGCTGCATTAATATATTAATATCCAGCTGTTGTGCTTTGCATCTGCTGGGCTCCTTTCAAATCTATGGCTTTAAGTCTGCAGAAATAAAAGCAACAACCAAGGCTGAGGGGCAGCAAAGAAATGGAAAGCAGAGATGCTCTGCGGTGCAGGGGCAGGAGTCAGGGCTTCTCGAAGAGCTTTGTTCTATAGAGGAAAACATGAGCCCGTGGTCCTTGTTGCCTCTCCTGCTGCAGCTTCCAGCGAGGAAGCATTTCTGCACAGGGGAGATAATGGGGCTCTTCCTTTCCCTCTTCAGCAGGAGAGATGGCCAGGAAAGCTGATGAGAAAAACCAAGGGAATGTCACTTCATCCCAAAACTTGTAATCTTCTAATCTAAAGATTAAGAATTCTGAAATGTCTTTTGACCATCTTAAGACTTTATTTTATGCAATTCCTATAAAAATACCTCGCTTTAACATTCTAATAGATGTATCTTTTATTTTATTTTGCTATTTTTATCTATAAATGTATCATAAATTTAAAGAAAAAATCTTAGGTTATTTATCCAGGGATCTCCTTGATGAAACTGAAACAGCCTTTGAAGTATTCCAGATTCACTGTATCTGATATTTTCCCTATGGAGATCTGCTGGTTCAGACAGAATTCAGCAGTCCATGTGGTAACACATTCCTAAACAAATCAGGCTGTAGCACAAGCCACTTGAAGGTTACATTTTGGAAAGTCGGTAACTGATAGAGTTAAATTTCAGGATTCTTATGGAACGTCACAAAGGAAAGTGATCTATAGCTGCTGGATTAGAACAAACCCAAATATTTCCAGTTTTCCATAAACTGGAGTTCTGGAAAAATCTATTTTATTTAGCATTTTGAGGAAATCTGTTTGGATATCTCAGACTTTGTTTAGTGCAGGGGGATGTTTGGCCATTCTGACTTTTCATGTCGCACCTATGAAGGCAGCGCATTATGTGCCTTGCAATTACTGACACATCATCGGATGACATAAGAGATGCAAAACTTTTTCCTTTTTACTTATTAATTTACTTATTAATTAATGGCGGGGTTTGGGCTCGATACTGACTGAGCTGCCTTGCCTTTGTCTCCAGAGCAAAGTGGCTCCTGTTCACGTCATGATGAAACAGTTTGACGGCCTCGCTGAGGCACAAACGGGAGCCACTTTGATCTGGAGCGAAGAAAGGATGTCTCAAATAGCACCGGGTAACAGCTGCTCTTTGTGATTGTAATGGAAAACAAAATGAGAATATTTCAACTATTATTCTTGTCACAATAAGACATGATACAATAACTACTTCTGATATGCAATTTAATAGGTGAAAATAATATTATTAGAAGGAAACTCCATTAAATAAGAATGATTGGGTTTTTTTGCCACCGAGAATCCTTTGTTTACTGACTGGCAATTTTCATTAATACACGTTTCGTCAACAGCTGAATTCTGTTGCAAGTGTCTTTGGGATGGAAAATACTTAGTTTGACCAAAAAATTAAGGAATGGCTCTCATTAGCTTGGAGTCCTTGGTGCTCAGCTGCCTGGGATGCAGAGATATTCTTGCAGATGTGCCCTGTGTCAAGGGACAATGTAAGAGCTTTGCTGTGCTGGGACTAGGAGGGGAATGCTGACAACCATTAGAAAGTCGGGAAGCTGCAGGATTTCTTCCCAAGAGAGACTTTCTTGCTCAGGCTTTTCCCAAACCAGCATGCAAACAGCCTTTGTGGTCTGAATTTATGCCTCAGCGACCTTACTTTGTGGCTTTGATTGTCTCTCCGTGCTGAAGAAGGCTAGGACAGGAGGGCAGGTTTCCTTCGGGCGCCAGAGATGGGGTCTCACTTTCCCCCCTCCAAAGCGAAAGGCTCCAGGTTGATGTCAGGTTGTGTAGCCATAACCCACTGAACATCTCCCATCACCGCCTCGCAGGCTGCTGGGGCAGGCAGGGACCCGACATGGCCCTTCCCCGTGCCCTGCAGCATCCCACTCCTTCAGCCTAGCTGCCAGCACACTCGGAGGCATAGCCAGGACCAGAGAAGCTTCCTGGGATTTGGGGAAGGAGCCAACAGTAGCATTCTGCTGCCAGCCAGCCGGTGAAGTTAGCTGAAACTTCAGGAGCTGTCAGTGGGGTTTCTGGCCAGCCTTAGCCTCAGGTGCTCTGGTGAGGAGCAGCAAATAAAACCTTAATTATTTTGTGTATGTAAATTGTCTCCTGAAACAGGCGTTTGGCAACCCTAATGGTTTTCTTCATGCCGGGGTGTAGCTAGGCACTAAAATAAGCCAGTCTGTAGGAGGGATGTGAGGTGGGAGATAGGGAAAACTCTTTTTATATTACTCCCCTTGCTATATTAAGAGGCACTGTTCCCTTTCCTGGCTTGAGAAAAAGCTCTTCCTCGCCTTGCAGACGGTCTCGTGTCCTGGTTTAACTGCTCAGAAACCAGGATTTAGAAATCCTCGATCTCGGCATTGCCACCCGTGTCCCTGTGACCCGCAGGGATGCGAACAGGTCTTAGCTAAGTCCGGCAGCAGGGTAAGGCCGTGGCAATGCCGTTAGCTGATGCTGAGGTTTGGGGCTGCCTCATGTCCTGACTCGGTGGCCGGTTACGGATGGAGAGCGTATGGGGAGCTGGTGTTATAAAGAGGTTATAGGGAGGTTTGATGGCTGAGCGGGAGCTCTGGCATCCAGATTGCTTCTTCATTTTCTCCCCATTGTTTCTCCTTTTCTTTTGTTTCCCCCTTGAAGCTCGCAGCTGGGTGTTGCTGGGGGTGAGGCTGCTGGGGGTGGATGACTTCGGATGGACGTGTTTCAAGCAATGGCACCGAGCCCGGAGCTTTTTGGATGGGCCTCGCCTTAGTATTGTGGATACCAAGGGAAATAAATAGCAAATAGGTGACTGTTACAGGTGAACACCACCCTGTAACGGTGGCAGTCCGCAACCCCCCTCAAGCACTCCTGTAACTCCTTGGAAATGAATCATAAGATTCCTAACCTGTGACCTCCCCATGTCTATAGTGGTGTGCCTGCTGGGCTGACATGACTTCCCTACCTCGCTGGCAGCCTGGCGTGCTGCTGGAAGCTGACACAAGCGAGGAGGAACCAGGCTGTTTTCTTCCTGAAGCGAGTGGGAGCAGGCAGCGGGCGATGCTGCACCCCCGCTTGTCACGGCTGTTGTTTTCCATCAGAGAGGGGGGGAAGAGATGCAGACATTGCGAAAGCTGGAGCGCACCGAACCGCTGTTCCTCCCCTTAAACACAGCCCAATCCATCACGCTGCCCAGAGCAGTGATTAATGGGTGTACGGTGTTCCCAAATAGAAAAGCTTGGTGAAGAGCAGAGGCTGCGCCAAGGCCAGGGGATGCTGGATAATGCCCCCCTCAAAAGACACTCCATTGCGTGTAAAGATTTATTGTTGTTTTTCCATGAAGCCTAAATATTGAGCTGCAGTGGAGGTGACAGTACCTTTTATTTCAGCAGGGTTTAAGATAGCAAGTGAGTCAGGGGAGTGATCCCACAGAGGCATATGCATATTTATTCACCCTACTCAGGAGCGTAGATGTTTGTGGGATACAGCCTTAACACAGCATCTGAAATCACACTGTTTGTCTAGGTATTGCTGTTAACACCTACCCATAGCGAAAGCGTCATCACTTCTACGCAAACCTACTTCAACAGAGCAAATGCAGAGGAGACCCTGAGGCTTGGTGCGTAAGATGCTCTGCCAGAGCCCAACTCTGCATCCCAAAACTGACCTCCTTCCTTCAGTAGTGAAAGTGAATAAACTGTGAGGGTCAGGGGGCTCTGCAGCTCAGCCTTGTGTCAGGATGCGGCCGGGATCCCCACTGTGTTTTGGCAGGGGTAGGGTTGCCATGCCAAGGACCTGGCTGGGAGGAGGAGGAGGAGGGAGTGGGATAATTCAGCTCTTTCCTGCAGGAGTGATAGCTGTTTGCTGGGGCTGTCTACTACAGTACATCCCACCTGGGGCCGGTAGATACCCAGTCCCTGTCAACACACTTTCAGGAGTGCAGGAAATACATAGACTCATAGAATGGTTTAGGTTGGAATGGACCTTACAGCTCATCCAGTCCCAACCCCCTGCAATGGGCACGGACCCCTTCCACTGGAGCAGCTTGCTCCAAGCCCCTGTGTCCAACCTGGCCTTGAACACTGCCAGGGATGGGGCAGCCACAGCTTCTCTGGGCACCCTGGGCCAGCGCCTCAGCACCCTCACAGGGAACAGCTTCTGCCTAAGAGCTCATCTCAGTCTCCCCTGTTCTGGCAGGTTAAAGCCATTCCCCTTGTCCTGTCCCTACAGGCCCTTGTCCCAAGCCCCTCTCCAGGTTTCCTGCAGCCCCTTTAGGCACTGGAGCTGCTCTAAGGTCTCCCCTTAGGAAGCCTTCTCCAGGCTGCCCCAGCCCAGCTCTCTCAGCCTGGCTCCAGAGCAGAGCTGCTCCAGCCCTCGCAGCATCTCCATGGCCTCTTCTGGGCCTGCTTGAGCAGCTCCATGTTCCTCTTGTGTTGGGGGCCCCAGAGCTGGAGGCAGGACTGCAGGGGGGATCTCATGAGATCAAAGAGCTTCTGTCAAGACCACTTTATAACGACAAATGAAATGTGTAAAATGGGGGTTTTCCAGTGAGCTGATCCCCCAGCGGTGTTTAGAGAACCTCCCCCTTTGCTCGCATTGTGTAAACGCTGATTTACTCAGAAAACGGAATGTGTATTTTATAGTCTGATATAGCATTATATTGACTTTCAGTATTGATTCTAGAAATGATCCATTTTTATTGTTGGAATAAACCCCCATCAATTTTCTGCCATAAGGACCATATTTACCTTGTGCTTTGTATAAGCACTGGGTGTCCATCCTCCAACACTGGGAGACAACCGACCTAGTATTTTTCAACAGGCATGTTTCTATAAGTAACAAGTAAGCCATTTGTTAGCCATTGCACCTATATAAGCGTCATCCTGTATTTTATTCCCTTTTTTTTCTCTTTCCCCAATCACTCACTTTTCCTCTTTAGACAGTGCTCCTGATGCTATGTGGAGCCCCAATCTGACAGTATGAATACTGAGTACATGCAAGACTTCTTCCTACAGGATCAGGTGTGCTTTGTGGATTAGACAGTAGAGTTCTCACCAGATGACTTTGCTATAAAGCCTCACGAAACCTGTTCTGACAGGGGCAGGCGATCTCCACAGAGCCTGCTCACAGCGCTGCCTGCCTTGTGATGCTCAGGTTTATTTTTGGAGCCCTTGGAGTCTTGAACGTGTTAGGCTCTGAGATGCCATTTTGCTTTCTCCCAAAATAAATTTGCAGTCTTTGTGGTTGAGGGCAAAAATGGCAAGTTTATGTTTTTCTCTTCGTTGTTTGGCTTTAAACAAGAACCATCTTTTAAAGCTTTTCTTTTTATGGATTTCGAAGAAGGAAGATGAGGCCCTTTCTGCTCCGCAGATCACCTGGAATTCCCATTTGCCATACCCACACCAGCCTTTCGTTGCTTGGTGAATGGAACCAAATACATGATTTTTTTATCTTTTTTGGTTCTTGCATTTAAAGTGAAATGAGCTGAAATCAAGTAGGTGGTGCTGGCACAGCTGGGAGAGGGACAGCAGCTGCCCCCTCTTCTGCTGATTACATCTCCTCTGAGCAGGATGGGATGCAGCCTGTCCCTCCTTAGGCTCACACCTCGGGGTCTTGTTAAGTATTCTGAAAAGAAGGCATAAAGCGTATTTAAGCAGTATCTACATTTTGACCTGTTTTCTTCATTGCTATGGTGAGGACTTTCCTCAGGAAGGATGGAGAAGGAAGGACGCAAGAGGATGGGTGCTATCACACACTGCCTAAGGCATTGGTGAGATTGAAGCCTTCCTTGCTGTTACTGGCAGTCATTAGCAGAAGGTAAAGCTGGGCCAGACTGGCTTTTGCTTTGCTGCTTCTGTGAGCGTTGCCTGTTAGCTTCTTCTGTGTGAGGTTGATCTTCACATCAGCAGCCCTGTAGTACCAATGCGAGCTCTGTTTGTGGCAGAGGGTACCCAATGAGGGGGTTGTTCTGCCTGCTGTGCTGAAAACGCATGTAATTCATTGTGGACACAGCTGGGTCATGTGTCACATGTATAGGAGGTGTTGCGGGTTTCCTTGTTGTTGTAACTAGATGGGATGTAAGAGGACATGTGGTACTTAGGGATATGGTTTAGTGGTGGGCTTGGCAGTGTTAGGTTTACGGTTGGACGCAATGACAGTAAGGGTCTTTCCAACCTAAATGATTCTATCGTTCTAAGATAAATAAGAAGTAACATTCAGGTATTAAAGAGGTGCGATAACACCCTGTGAGATGTACACTGCCACTGGGGTTTAAACTAAAGGACTAACTCTCAGGTGTTGCTATGCAGAGATTAATTGAGATATTTAACTTAGGGGTGTTTAATCAGGCTTAGTGTGATTTGGTTTACTAGTGTTGGTGCAAAAGCCTTTCTGGCTGCCTTAATTTGTTTAGAAATGGTATTAATCAGTGTTAATTAAATAGACTAGGGCCACATTCACAGCAAAATTAGCTGCTGTCAAGCTAAATAAGTGTTCAAGAAAGGGTTTGACCTGGTTTAAGAGTCAGTGGCTGGGGCAGCACAGAGAGCTGGCAGTGGAGGGAAAACCTGTCCTGTGTGGCAGAGGGTGTCCGTGGGCTTCTTCGCCTCTGCGGAGCGATGCCATGGCTCTTGTACCATGGTTCTTCCTAACAAGCCTATTTTCGCTCCTCTAAATTGATTTCATTCCTGCCACGAGCTGTGCTAGCCATGCCCGTGCTTAGGCGCCCGTATTGTTAGAGGCTATGTTGAGTGCACTTTTGAGCTCTGTACCAGTGCTGTTTCTTGACATCCAGCTTTCTCCCTGCGCCACAGTGAGTGGGAACCGATTTTCTCCTGTTCAAACACGGCCAAGGCGCTTTCAGTGGCTGTGAATGGAGAGGGAGGGCTTGTGGTGAGAGCGCTCAAGTGCCAAGGTGCGGTGCAGAGGCAAGCCTGAAAATAGGTGTTCGAAGACCACAGATGTGTGAGCCTCCACCAAAGAGAAACCAACATTTTGCCTTATCCCCAGAGACATTCAGCCCCAATCCCTGCCAACGTGCATCTTGTCACGCACAAAATTTGCGAAGAAAAGGTATTTTTAAAGGAATAACACAAATAATCAGGGAGTGCTGTGATAGACCCTGGGAATGCTCTGAATTTCAGCATTCATGTTGGCTTGCTCCAAACCTCTGCTCCAACAGGCAAACACCCACCTCCGCGCCTGCCCACGTGCGCGGCTGTCACGTTCCTTCCACCTCCCGCATCCCCGGCAGCCCGGGATGCGGGAGATGATTAATGCCAGCAGAGCAGGCTGCTATTTGTCTTGATCTTCAATAAAGACGATGCATACGGAAATAAATGAATAAACAACCGTGTTTTAACTGCAGCACCTCTGGGGTGTATCATTTAGAGTTTATGTGTTAGGAGTAAAGGGAAAACAGTCAGTTTACATGTTTGGTTGTGATTCTTTTCCACCCTACTAATATACTGCATGTCATTTATAGACTGGAAGACAAAAGGTCTCCCTCTTGAGCTTTGATTGCTTTACTGTTTCCCGCTTGGAAGCACTGTGAGGGACCAGGAAGGGCTGAGTGCGGCTTTGAGTGTGATGCTCAGCAGTGCTGACAGCCATCAAATATATTTGAGGCTGTTGTGACCTAAGTTGCCATATAATACCTTTTTTTCCTTAAACCCTCTGGTATCACAGACTGCAGCTCTGGCTATTCAGAAGACTTGATCCAGCTTCCAGTGAAGCTGGAGAAAACTTGGGTTCGGCCCAAGGCAATGTGTTTTAGGCTGGTGTGATGTGCTGTTCTCTCTGGCTTGCACATGTTGCTCCCATTGAGCATGAAAAAGCATGGGGAAAGTGCAATGTGACTGAAATCAAATCATGCAATGTTTTTTCTACCCCTTTCTCTTCCTCCTCCCCCAGTTCTCCTAAAACAAACAAAACCAAAAGAAAATGAATGAAAACGAGCGGGGGGGGGGAAAAGGGAGAGGGGTTATTCAGTACCGATGTGCTACATAATTATGGGTTCCCTGGAAGAAAGCCTGGTGGCTGCTGAGCCCTGCTGTGCTCCCCAGGCTGCTCAGCCAATTTCTTTCACTTTTGGGGGTGTTCAGGACTGGGGGACCCCTGTATGTTGCAGTAAGGGCTGGTCACCCTCCTGGTGCAGATGATTTTCCTGTGAAAATCTACCTGGTTGAAACTCACACTTTACTAGTCCAAGGTGTGTTTAAATAACAGTCATCCCACTGCACCAGGCAGAGCATCCCCCATGGTGCATTCCCATGATGAACGGCCTGGAGATGCAGTGCTACCTCTCTTGCCAGCAGCAGGGGAGAGCTGAGGCCAGCCACATGGGGTGGAGTGAGCACCTGCTGGCTTGGTTTAAATAAACCTCCAGCTCTCAGAAAGCCTTTACAACTGGGCTGTGCTTTGCAGGGGGAGATGGATGTGTGTGGGTACCCTCCACCCCGCTGGTGCAGGTGTGATGGCAATGCTGAGACCCATTAGGAGGATGGATGGTTGGGTAGGGAAAATAAAATGGTGAGCCTAAGCCTTAGCCAGCAGGAAGCTTTGAATCTAGCAGCAAGGTTTGGCTTTCAGCTACTAATCTGCTGTGCAGAAGGGAGGTAAGCTGGATTTATACCCAGGGAGCAAGAGGAAGCAATTTAGCCTTGGGTTTCCCATCTCTAATTGCATGCCTGCAGCCTCTGCTCACAGGGAGATGATGGGAGCTTTGCCAATGAGCTCAGTAAGCTCAGGTGTAGACCTCCAGTTTCATGGTTTTTTTCCTTAGTATTTAGCATTTTAAGCATGTCTTGGAATGATCCTTGTGACAACTCCATGAAACCCATCTGGCTTCTCCTATTTTTTAAATTATCTTTCAAATGCATCTGTGCAAATCTAAATAAGCCATCGACAGTGCTATAACCTACACTCTGTAAAAGCATGAACCCTGTGTGCTTGGTGCTTGTTACCACCAAGTGCAAATCCACCGAGAAAGGTGTTTATAACTGAGCCTTCTGTCCTCGATAATTCAGGTGGTATTTGTACAGATAAATCAGGGCACCAAAGCATTTATTTGCTTTCAGTGACAGGCACCATCTGCTACATGCCTGCAATGCATTCAAGAAGGGATCCTGCCCGCCTGCTGCACGCAGAGAGGCTGTGGCAATGAGAATAGTAACAGTGGATTTGGGAGCAGTGTTTGCAGAGAGTATATGTGCAATGTCGAGTGCAGGCATGGCCAGTGGTGCTGCCTGCTGGGAGTGGAGGGGCAACGGGGTTAGCTCAGGCCCGGGCTGGTATGGAGGCAGCATCCTCTGAGTATCCACACTTGCCCACGTCAGCGGCCCCAAAAACCACGTCGTGGCTTGAAGAGATGGCAGGCTCAGAGATGTTCCCCGATGGCTTTCGTGGATTCAGCCACAACTGCTACCTGTGGATAGATTGCCAGGTGAAAATACCCACTCGGGAGGAATTTGGGTACCCCCTGGGGCATAGCTTCAGAATTTGGGGTAACGGGGGGCCACAAATCTGGCAGGTAGTAGGTATAAGATCTTAGATGAGCACAGCATCTCAGTGGTAGCCTGGGTGTCATTATTGCCTTCCTCTGTGACAGCAGCCAAATTGCACAGCCCTTGAGGTGCCCAGGACTAATCATTCCTGATGCCTTAATTAAGCTGTGCTGCTAGTGGCAGGCTGGCTCCTGCTCCTGCTGGAATGGGCATGTTAAGGTTTGGCACCACCATGGAGCCATCTGCAAAGTGAGGGAGAGGGTATTGGGCTGGTACGGGTGGGAAAAGGCTGTGTGATGCAGTGCTTGCTGTAAGTGGGTTTGGAAAGGGTTTCTGAGCATCACTGTGACCTCATATCCCAGAATACTGTTATCCCTGATGTGTGTGTGTATATATATACATATAAAATATTTTTTTTAGAGTACAATAGGTCTTTTTAATAGGAAATAATTGCTCTTCTTTTTGGATAGGTAAGCAGTTCACCCCTAGAAGTTCCCATGAATCTTCTGCTCTCTCATGCCCATGCGTTACAGCAGGGTCAGCCCTCCGTGAGAGTCAAATTGATGCGAAACAACATACATGTAGGCTCTAGTCTACTGGGTTTAGATCAGAGACGGATCGGATGACTCACAGGAATCTATGGAAATAGATCAAAGTGGCAGCACACGTTTGAAGGGAGCGCTTGCGTTCGGCGTGGAGCAGGGATTTTTGACAGCGGCTGGGCGCGTGAGTCAGAGCGTGGGCCGGCGTGGGAGCATCTGTGGGAGTCGGACCGAGACAGACGCAGAGGGATGGCTGCAATTAAGTGCTTAGTGAAATGGCTGTAATAGCAAAACGCATTTAAAGGCACAGGTTGCAAACGCGGCATTCCCACATAGCTGCTTCCCAGCAGCTCGGGGGCTGGCGGGCGCTCCCCGTCGGATGCGCAGCTCCGGGAGCCAGCTATCCCTGCTGATGTGGGAGGTATCCCAGGCAGCTGCCTGCTGGAAACTGGATGCTTTCCAGCAGCCGCGCACACCACGAGGAGCTCATGGGATGGGTGGTGGAGCCCTGCCCTGGGCCGCGGGCACTGACCTGCAGACTCCTGCTGGGGAAGGAGAGCCGAGGGGAGGAAGAGATGCCAAGCAGAGATGTTAAGGGAACAAGGAGTGGAGAACAGATCTACATTTACTGTGAATAGCTGCAGAACACCCACACACTTCTGTGGGACTAGGATCATGCCCAGAGCTCACAGAAAAGCTCAAGTTGGTGGGGGTTTTTCTATGGTGCCCAATGCTATCGTTTCTGAAGACTGGCACTGGATCCCCCTCATGACGTGACTTCAGTTTTCCAATCCAGAAAGCCCACTCTTGGGCTGTACCTCTGCCTTTGCAGCGAATGCAAACCACTTGCCGTTAACTGCCTTCAAGGGACCTGGATTTAGCTCCTTTGTTATTGGTCTCAGTGCCCCTGTGATGGCAACAGTGCCTGTATTACCCTGGTTTGCCGGCTCCATCCCTGCAGGACCCCACCTCTGGGCAGCCCCATATAAGAGCTTTCAGGGGGAAGCACAGTGAGACTCTCTTCCTCACTGCTGTTTTCAGGCATTGCTATTCACGCCCTGTCAGTCAGATTCGATAAGTGTGCATGACATGAGAGAAATCTGATTAAAATGAATAAATCAATAACCTCTTATTCAACAAGTGACGGAGGAAACATCTTGTAGCCACAAACCTGCATAACCAGCTACATCTCCATGCATGACCTGGGCGAGCGATAGGCAGTAGCAGATACCTGCCTGGGACTGACGTCTGTACTTGTGATGTTTAAGCCCCATTTCCATGTAACGGTGCTGCTGGCTTAATTGATAGTATCACCTTACTCGGGTCTGTTAGTAATTTTTATGTGCTTTAAGGGGAAAAAACGAAAAAAGTCATCCTCCAAAGCCAGCTTTGCCCTTACGTAAAAGTGAGATGAGAGGGAAATAGTTCCCTATGTATTTTCCTGCTGCATTCAATGATGAATTGTAATTAGATTTCCTGCCAACCAGGGTAAATGGCTCAGGCATCTCATAAGCCACGAAACCTTGTGCTGAAACACAGCTCCCAGAAGAGATGTCCTTCTGGGGTCCCACAACTGGGTTCCTGCATGTTCCCAGACTGCCAGTCCAGGATTACCTGTGTGCTCCTGAAAAACCCTTAGCTTCTAGTGGAAGCAGCGTGTGTTTGTTGGTGGTATTTTAATAGGGAATTTCCATGGATCTTTTTTAAGATATTGCTGGGTAAATACCTGTTATTTCCCTGCATCCCCCTTGCTGGCCCTGCAAGGAGATGCGCATAGTGGGGATTTCCTTCCCCGAGCAGATGGCTGTGGAAGGAAGGTTTTATAACTTATTGGTATCTTTATGTTTTGGGGATGTTCTGCACAGACGAGGGACCACAGGATTGCTCGTCGCCCTGATTGCTACACAGAGCACATTTTAGCAGGGAGGAAGGGCGATGCTCTGAATAATTAAGTTAAAAAATAAATAAGGCAGCCCTCTTGAAGAAGTAGATGTGTAAAATTAATGTGGTTTTTGGACCTGTTAGAGAGTAGTGTAGGGGAGAGGGACCTGGGGGTCCTAGTGGACGGCAGGATGACCATGAGCCAACACTGTGCCCTTGTGGCCAGGAAGGCCAATGGCATCCTGGGGTGTATTAGAAGGGGGGTGGTCAGTAGGTCGAGAGAGGTCCTCCTTCCCCTCTACTCTGCCCTGGTGAGACCGCATCTGGAATATTGTGTCCAGTTCTGGGCCCCTCAGTTCAAGAAGGACAGGGACCTGCTGGAGAGAGTCCAGCGCAGGGCAACTAAGATGATGAAGGGAGTGGAGCATCTCCCTGATGAGGAAAGGCTGAGGGAGCTGGGTCTCTATAGTTTGGAGAAGAGGAGACTGAGGGGTGACCTTATTAGTGTATATAAATATATAAAGGGGGAGTGTCATGAGGATGGAGCCAGGCTCTTCTCAGTGGCAAACAATGATAGGACAAGGGGTAATGGGTACAAACTGGAACACAAGAGGTTCCACTTAAACTTGAGAAGAAACTTCTTCTCAGTGAGGGTGACAGAACATTGGAACAGGCTGCCCAGGGGGGTTGTGGAGTCTCCTTCTCTGGAGACATTCAAAACCCGCCTGGACACATTCCTGTGTGACCTTATCTAGGTGTTCCTGCTCCGGCAGGGGGATTGGACTGGATGATCTTTTGAGGTCCCTTCCAATCTCTAGCATACTGTGATACTGTGATACTGTGTGTGAAGTGTCAGTGTAAATGCTTCTAAATGTGTCCACTGTAGCATGAGCAGCCCACACAGCATTTCCCAGCGTGTGTGAGCAGCACTGTCCTCTGCTGAGTGCAGTCAGAGGCCACCGCCAACACAGCCATCGCCAGCTCCAACCCCAGATCTCCCTTCGCTTCTCACAAGTCCTGGGCTGCTCTTTGCAGCTAAAGAAGGCTGCGCTGAAATGATTACCCAGTCCAACACCTGACAGCCAGGTATCCCTGCCAGCAGGACGGACAGGCACCCGGTGATGAGCTGGGATCTCCAGCTGGGTGATGGATATCCTGGATGGGTTTGAGGAACTGAATGGAGGGCAGCTGAAACTCTGGCTGTTTCGGCTACCTTGGTGCTCACCTTATTTGCTGCAGTTCCTGGGTCACTGTCTGCAAGATGTTTCATGGAGTATAAGTTACTGGAGATAGCCCAGGTTTACTTGTTACATAGCTTTTTATTTTGCCCTTTCATTTTCAAACAATATCTGGTTTACAGATATTAAATTACATTGTAATTTAAAATACTTATATTTCAACTTCTATATTAAGAAAGGGAGAGAAATTAAACTGCAACATGGGTTTTTTGGAGGCAAATTTCTGTTCCTGTCTGTTCTCAGATCGGGGTGCATTTGCAGTGTATGGGAGCTCAGGGTTCCATTTACAAATGAGATTGTCAGGCAGTCAGATGTACGCCTTGGCCCCCCTCTGAGACCTGTAATTTAGCTGCTGCCCTGCCATGACACTTGACTCTGGTTTACTTACAATGATCGCTCAATCTGGAAAGCTATTCCAAGGGGACCGAGGGCTGGGTGAGTGAAGCCTTCTCCTGCTTGGAGGCTCTCCCCAGAGTCAGGGCTGCTCCCAAAACCCCTCACCCTGCAGGTCGGGCCGTGGTGGCTCTGCAATCAGGCAGGAGCATTTTATATCTGATGGTAGAAGCGTTGTAGGTTTAAAACCAGGTTGAGATGGCGGCTCGAGGTCTGCGATGTAGGAGAGAGCCCAGAGCCATTAACTGGTGGAGTTTTCTGCTTTCTACTTTTGTGTAAAAGCAGGCATTAGTATAATTACTATTGCCATTATTATTTATTGGTTTTCCCCATGGCAATTGGAGCAGAGGTGTTTTGCAAAGACCCCGAGTCTCCCTGACCTATGGAGCTGTGCCTGTACTGGGCCATGTCTACCCATGTCCCCGCTCCAGCCTGCTCACACTGACTCAGCCTCCTGCCGCCTCACCTTTGCACCAAAGCTGTTGTTTGCTGCTTCTCCACTCGCCGCATCTGCCTTATTTTTCCCTTTTTCTCCTATTTCTGTAAGGCTCACGAAGCAGTTATAAAATCAAAACCATTCTTTTCGCCGTTCCCCTCCGCCACCTGGGATGACCGTGAATGACAGCCTTTTGCCATGCTGGTTTTTCACCTCCTCGCATGTGGTTCAGTCACGATGTCTACCGGCTTGTGGGTCTGTCCGGATGCCCCGGGGGATGGTGCCAAGATCCTGGCAATCTTTAAAAACTTGGGCCCCATTAGTACTGGGATCCCACAGCCCAGCAGGACCGGCACCTCCCTTGACTTTCATTGTTCTGAACAGGGTGGTGGGGCACCAGGTAGCAGCCTGACAGGTGATCTAAGGCAGCAAAGCTCAGTGGTGATGAGCTCTGTGTCTGGTTCGAAGTCACAAAAATGGGCAGTGGAGTGTATCACCTCAACCCGCTCATTCCCAGTGCTGGGGGGACATTTCCCAATGGAGCAGGGGAAGGGGTTGCTCCTGCTGTTCCCCCAGTGGTGAACCAGATGCAGTCAGCAACCAGGGAGGAACAAGAGAGTGTTTTTCCTTTGTGAACTCTCACAAATGACTTTCCATTAAAAAAAAGCCAAAACACTGATTTATTTTTAATTCTGTTTCAGACAATGTAAGCAAGCGTTACCTTAATGTTGCTTCTGCTAAATGTCATAATTACATAATTGCTAAAGCATTCCACGTCTCATCTTTTGGAAACTGTCGATTCCAAACCATCTCTTTTCCTAGATCAACAGCTCTGGTGTTGGGGCTTCGCTGGTGCTACACTGCCAAATAGCTGCAGAAAGACGTGGTGATGGTGAAACTCTCATCACCCCTCACTACCTGTGCTGCGCAGGTTAGGGGAAAAATAAGTAAATACAATTTAACCAAAGGCCTTCTGGTTAGGGAGAAAATCACAGTATCACAGTATGTTAGAGATTGGAAGGGACCTCAAAAGATCATCCAGTCCAATCCCCCTGCTGGAGCAGGAACACCTAGATAAGGTTACACAGGAATGTGTCCAGGCGGGTTTTGAATGTCTCCAGAGAAGGAGACTCCACAACCTCCCTGGGCAGCCTGTTCCAGTGTTCCGTCACCCTCACTGAGAAGAAGTTTCTTCTCCAGTTTAAGTGGAACCTCTTGTGTTCCAGTTTGTACCCATTACCCCTTGTCCTATCATTGTTTGCCATTGAGAAGAGCCTGGCTCCATCCTCGTGACACTCCCCCTTTATATATTTATATACACTAATAAGGTCCCCCCGCAGTCTCCTCTTCTCCAAACTACAGAGACCCAGCTCCCTCAGCCTTTCCTCATAAGGGAGATGCTCCACTCCCTTCACCATCTTAGTTGCCCTGCGCTGGACTCTCTCCAGCAGGTCCCTGTCCTTCTTGAACTGAGGGGCCCAGAACTGGACACAATATTCCAGATGCGGTCTCACCAGGGCAGAGTAGAGGGGAAGGAGGACCTCTCTCGACCTACTGACCACCCCCCTTCTAATACACCCCAGGATGCCATTGGCCTTCTTGGCCACAAGGGCACAGTGTTGGCTCATGGTCATCCTGCCGTCCACTAGGACCCCCAGGTCCCTCTCCCCTACACTGCTCTCTAACAGGTCGTTCCCCAACCTATATTGGAACCTGGGGTTGTTCCTGCCCAGATGCAGGACTCTACACTTTCCCTTGTTATATTTCATCAAGTTACTCCCTGCCCAACTCTCCAGCCTGTCCAGGTCCCGCTGGATGGCAGCACAGCCTTCTGGCGTGTCAGCCACTCCTCCCAGCTTAGTGTCATCAGCAAACTTGCTGACAGTACACTCAATTCCCTCATCTAAATCATTGATGAATATATTAAATAATACTGGTCCCAGTACTGACCCTTGAGGCACTCCACTAGATACAGGCCTCCAACTGGACTCCGCCCCATAGACTACAACTCTCTGGCTTCTGTCCTTCAGCCAGTTTACAGTCCACCTCACTATCAAGTAATTCCAACTCAAACATCTGTAATCGAAGGGAGCATTGAGATGAAGAAGGGAAGAAGCAGGATGGGTGAGATGCTCTGGATGCAGGAGGCTCATTTGTTCCCACCAGACACTGTCCTTGTCGCAGCAGAGCTTTGATACAGCTAAACGATTTGGCTGTGGCTGCCCCGGGCTCCCAGCAAATGTTGAGCGTGTGAAGAGGTCAGTAGGGCCAATGGTCTGTAAATGTGTTTAATGCACAGGGGTTTGGCTGTGCTGGGACTCGACGACTGTGGGAGCAAACCAGCTGTGGGAGGAAGACAAGAGAAGCTCTGACACATGCAGCTAAAACCATAAGAATAACAATCCTCTTTTTCCATCCAAATATAGACACTCAAAACCCGCCTTTTTAATGATAACAGTTCCCCTCCTGTAAAGGAGGAAGGGTTAAGTCATGTTATATGTAGCAACCAGAAACACATTTCTTGCAGGTCAGGCTTTGGTCAGTAAAGACCCATATTGAGAAAATCATGACCTATGTGCTTGTAGCCTGGTCTTTCTGCAGGAGAAGAGACATATGAGGAGCAAAACACAACTGTGCTCCTCCTGGTGCCTTCGAGCTGTGATTCATACGCATGAGTCTGGTGTGACACCTTACCAGGGTTCACCAGCCCTGCTGCCTGCCCACAGCTCTGCCTTAGGAGCAAGGGGCACATGAGCTGCCCTGGCCCTGTGGGACCCTTCTCTGCCTCCCCTCCTGCCCGCTCACCCTCTGAGCAAGCAGCGAGGGGTCCTCTGGGCCCCATGCAGGGTTACATGCCAGTCCCTTCACTGATGGTGCCGCTCTCGATGAAGAAAGCACAGGGAAATAGTCAGTCATTGCAAAAATATGTCAGAGCACAGCGTAAGTGACAGCTCCAAGGCAAAATCTGGTTTGTTTTTCAGTGTAACATTAGCCTTCCTTCAATGTCCATTAATATGTGGTTGAAAAGACGACATGTAATTTTCTTCTGATTTTTCCTTTTTTCCTCCTTTCCAGCTCCAATCACTTCTATCTCTGTCCTGTCACAAGGCTCGGCCTTTGCTCCCCAGAGCTGTTATCTCTGAGCAAATATCCTTCAGCAGTATGCTTTGTACCAGCTGAGGAGCAGCTCTGTGTGCCTTGTGAGATCCAGTTTGGGCACACATAGCGTTTACAGAGTGAATCTGTTTGCTTAAATAGGTTTCTTACTTTATCTCTACTTGGACATCGGTAGATGTTTGGGTGCCAAAGTCAGTTATCCTCTGGAGAGGAAGATGGGAACAGCTGGGTGTTTGCTTGCTGCTTGTAGCCACTGCACTGGACTTGCACGAGGACGTGTTCCCTGCCATGAGCCTCTTGGAGCTGCTGGTCCCAGGATGAATGAGGCCTGGGAAGGGAAAGCTGGTGGGGAAATAGACTGATGGTGAGAAGGTGGAATGATGTGGCCATGCAGCTCTTGAGCAAAGCCACTGGGGTCAAGCAAATGTTTCTGCATGTGTTTCCTGTCTGCTCCTCTCCCCTGTGTGTGTATTGTGTGTGTATGGGAAATCCCACCCTGCATCCTGGATAGAGTATATCCATCCTGAGATGACTTCACTTGTGAGCTTGCTTCTTCTCTAGCAAAAACGAGTGTGGGTCACTTCAGTCGCAGTGCTGCAGAACGTTTCAGTGCCGCTTGTGCTACTCAAGCTGTGCTGTCCGCTTGCTCCAAGCCAACAAAGCACAGATCTCCGGTGTTTTTGTTTCCTGAGGTCTGTACTGGAAACCTGCCCACCCAATGGAGAAGGAGAGGGGGGGAGCAAAAATGTCCTGAAGTGGAAGCACAGATAGAAGGACCATCTCTCACAGATAGAAGGACCATCTCTCACAGATAGAAGGACCATCTCACACAGATAGAAGGACCATCTCTCACAGATAGAAGGACCATCTCTCACAGATAGAAGGACCATCTCACACAGATAGAAGGACCATCTCGCACAGATAGAAGGACCCTCTCACACAGATAGAAGGACCATCTCTCACAGATAGAAGGACCATCTCTCACAGATAGAAGGACCATCTCTCACAGATAGAAGGACCATCTCGCACAGATAGAAGGACCATCTCTCACAGATAGAAGGACCATCTCTCACAGATAGAAGGACCATCTCTCACAGATAGAAGGACCATCTCTCACAGAAGGACCATCTCTCACAGACAGAAGGACCATCTCTCACAGATAGAAGGACCATCTCACACAGATAGAAGGACCATCTCTCACAGATAGAAGGACCATCTCTCACAGATAGAAGGACCATCTCACACAGATAGAAGGACCATCTCTCACAGATAGAAGGACCATCTCACACAGATAGAAGGACCATCTCACACAGATAGAAGGACCATCTCGTGCAGATAGAAGGATCATCTCACACAGATAGAAGGACCATCTCGCGCAGATAGAAGGACCATCTCGTGCAGATAGAAGGATCATCTCACACAGATAGAAGGACCATCTCGTGCAGATAGAAGGATCATCTCACACAGATAGAAGGACCATCTCGCGCAGATAGAAGGACCATCTCACACAGATAGAAGGACCATCTCACACAGATAGAAGGACCATCTCTCACAGATAGAAGGACCATCTCTCACAGATAGAAGGACCATCTCTCACAGATAGAAGGACCATCTCTTACAGATAGAAGGACCATCTCGCGCAGATAGAAGGACCATCTCACACAGATAGAAGGACCATCTCACACAGATAGAAGGACCATCTCACACAGATAGAAGGACCATCTCTCACAGATAGAAGGACCATCTCACACAGATAGAAGGACCATCTCACACAGATAGAAGGACCATCTCGCACAGATAGAAGGACCATCTCACACAGATAGAAGGACCATCTCTCACAGATAGAAGGACCATCTCACGCAGATAGAAGGACCATCTCACGCAGATAGAAGGACCATCTCACGCAGATAGAAGGACCATCTCACGCAGATAGAAGGACCATCTCTCGCAGATAGAAGGACCATCTCGCACAGATAGAAGGACCATCTCACACAGATAGAAGGACCATCTCACACAGATAGAAGGACCATCTCACACAGATAGAAGGACCATCTCTCACAGATAGAAGGACCATCTCACACAGATAGAAGGACCATCTCACGCAGATAGAAGGACCATCTCTCGCAGATAGAAGGACCATCTCTCACAGATAGAAGGACCATCTCACACAGATAGAAGGACCATCTCACACAGATAGAAGGACCATCTCACACAGATAGAAGGACCATCTCACACAGATAGAAGGACCATCTCACACAGATAGAAGGACCATCTCACACAGATAGAAGGACCATCTCTCACAGATAGAAGGACCATCTCACACAGATAGAAGGACCATCTCACACAGATAGAAGGACCATCTCACACAGATAGAAGGACCATCTCTCACAGATAGAAGGACCATCTCTCACAGATAGAAGGACGATCTCACTCAGAGCAGAGGAGGTGCCAGCCACAGGAGGGGTGGCAACCCAAACCTCAGCTGAAGCAAGTGCTGGGGCATGCCTGAACTGGCACTGCTGCTGCTGCAGAGCGGTTCAGCCACAAGGAGGAGATGCTATAAACCAGCAACAACAGCGCTTGGCAAGTCCATGTGAAGTGTTGGCCATGGCTGGTGAAGGTTGTGAAAGGCCGACAAATCCTGTGACCAACAAGGAGAGCAGTGGACAGAAACTTAGACCTCCTCTTTATGTTTTTTCCTCCCCCCCAGCTGCAGTGAGTATGTTAGTCACCCTGATGCTTTATTTTTAAGTTTTAAAGCTTTGTGGAACGTTTCATTTCAGTAAAACTCATGCTTTTGTTGGTCTTTTTTTCTTTTTTATATCGAAAGGCTCTTCTCTTGCTTACAGAAGGTTGATGAAAGAAACGCTAGCTACCAGCTCATACAAATGAATCATTTCTATTTCAAGGTATTTCAGGTTAGCATAGGCTGGTGGAGCCTGCAAGCAGTAGATGGGGCTGAGGATGCTTGGAGCTATGCAGGGGGATGTCAGACACTCATACTCCCACGCTTTCACAGGGCTGTTGAAAATTGATACCTATGAAGCATCTATCTTCCACTTTGTATTTGTTCCAGGAGGGGAACAGAATACAGGGCTGTATGGATTCTGGAATGGATGCCCACTTTTCTGGAAGCAAAGTCAGAAGCGAAACCTCTCTCTAAAGCGAGATAACATGGCATAATTCTGGAAGACTTCTGACTTTGTGAATTGCACTAATCAATGATTATATTTAATAGAGTTGTAATTGTCATGATTTGCTTCCCTCCTAGACATCTCCTAGACTTTGTGGTTCAGCAGCTGCTTACATGGAGAGTTCCCTCAGGTAACACATACTTTCTGGGTATTAATGAGCTTAAAGTTCAGGTCTCTCCTTTTGGGCAAAGAAATGGTTGTCACTCCCTCTTACCAGTGGTCCAACAGAGTTGAAGGCACTTATCCAAGGCCAAATTCCCTTCATCCCGGTGTCCAGCAGATGGCTTCCCCCGCAGAGCTGAGGTCCTATGGCGTGGCTGCCACCAAGATGCCCCAGCCCATGGTGCACCCGTGGACACCTTTCTCAGGCCTCCTGTGCAGAGTCCTCAGGAGCAGGGGAGTCTGCAGCGCAAGTGGTGGTAGAGGTGTGGGTGAGTTCCTAGCATGCACCCATGCAGGTTTCCTTCCAGCAGATGATGCTCTGAGAGAGGTGGGAATTAGTGTCGCTGCTGTGCAGCCATGCTGAGGCCCGTGGTGTTTCTGGCAGGCTGCTTGAGAAGAGATTCCGGCTCCATAGGACTCCACTGAGTGAGAGCAGCTGTTGAAGTGCTTTAGAAAATGACCTAGATGGTGTTTACTTGAAGCTTAGAAAGTGCCATGAGATGAGAAATCGTTCTTCGCCTGTATTTCTTTTGCTCACCATTCACGGCTCACGTCGTGGAAAGGGAATCTCAGTGCTTCCAAAAAAGAAACACCATCCAAACCCTTGCTCTCACATGTCCTGCTAAAATCCCCCATCCGTGCATGTACGCTAAGTGTTACTTGTCAGGCATCTTTGCCCTTATCAGTCATTATTCATATCAGAAAGCAGGCTGATGTGTCCCGTTAGAGAACTGCCTAGTGAGAAGGTGGCTTCTGAAATCCTATCCGGGACCCCTATGTGGAATGTAATGTGTCCGTAAATGATGAGGATCATAGCTGACAGACGTCAGGACCACCTTGAGCTGGGGACAGGCTTGTTGTCCCCGGGAAAGGGGACAATGCATTGTCAGCTGGGACGTCTTATTTCCATCTGACACCTGCTGGTAAAGAAAAGGCATGGCTGCCCTTCGGAAAACAGACCTGCTTTGTGGCTTTTCATTTGTTCAAAAAGCATGCATCTCTTACCGCTTGCCTGTACAGGGCTTCCTGGTGCTCTGATTTGGTATTCTCAGTACTCTGACGCATTTTGGCAGGTTGGAATGTACTTGTTCAAGGCACCTATGTGTACGGGACATATCCATAGACATCAGATCTCTTTGATTCTGCAGAAGATGAGCTTTCCAAAGAACCCAACCCCTAAACTCATTAAACTTGAAAATGTTTCAGTGGCAACAGAAACTGCTCTGAATGTGAACCAGTGCAATGTGGCTTAATGCCATCTCCATGAAGAAAAGCGACTGCATTTTCACATTGAAGCGGGGCTCTTGAACATCCCCAGATTTCATTTTATCCTTTGTCATTTTGCTGTAAAGATGCCATCAGCTTTGTGCAGCCTTTGTTACCTCAACTGCCTGCTGCATTTGTGGAGGAAGGCACTAGTGATGGAGAGGAGGAGCATGGAGACCCTGTGACTGCAAGCCTGCTAACCTCTATGGGTCCCAGCAAAAATCTGGTGCAGGAGGCATCTACTTGGTCCAAGGGTGCTTGAATGGCGTTTTGTAGAGCCTGGATGGGCCATGGAGCAGCCAGGCATATTCACACATGGGTGTTCTGCTCCGGCTGGAGCAGTGAGGCTGGAGTTGAGCAGGCTGCTAGATCTGACCTAAAACTGGTGAGCACCTTGTCCATGGAGGCTGGCTTTGTGTTGGTCTGCATTTGATGGAAAAAACTGTTCTGTGTACAATAGCTGATAATATTTGTGGTGAGGATTGTTTTTTTGGCTATATAGCAACTACTGACTTGCTGAAGGCCTCTCTCTGCTTGTGCAAATCCCCCTAAGCTAATTCTTAAATCCAATATCGTATTGCCCTGAGTACACTGGCAGGTTTCAAACGGGTCCTGAGTGCTGCAAACCCTTGATTTACAGTGTCGCTGTATCCTTTGGCTGGCTGTTTAAGAGGGATATCGTTCAACAAACAGCAGTTGAATGCATTCATGTCAAAGTCAAATCATTCCTTTGACAGGTTTGGTTGTCAGGTATTCATTAAAGAGAGTTTCACATCAGAATGATAGTCACTAATACAGTGAAAACATCTTTTATAGCTTTCAGGATTTTTATGTTGCATTGTAAAAATGCCAGATCTCCACTGGTACAGAAACATCTTCCTGGACCTACACTGTAGATATGAGACTGCATTTCTCTGGTCTTCTTTGGAAGAAAATGAAATGGTGCATCAGTGTGGTACGAATGAAGATATTCCTGAAAGTCTTTTGTGTAAATAGGGCACAAGGGACTGCAGCTGCCAATTTAGTGTAGCATTCCCATTGCTCGTGCAAACTGTTTTTACCTTGTAAACACCAAAAGTGGAGTTTGTCTTTTATTATCTCCCTGAAGGGAAAATCACAGTTCTAACTTCATGGTTTTTAAAGTAACTGAGCTAAAAAGTAGTTCTGGCTTAAGAAATGGAAAGTCAGTAGCAATCTGGTCACTTCGAGCTTTGGTGCTCTGCATGCTTCGGAGAATTTCACTCATCTGGGAGACGGCTAAATCAACATTTAGTACAAACCAGTCCTTTTTTGCCAGCCTTCAGGCTGGGGAATCCCAGAGGACACAACCAAGGCTGCAGTGGCAGGGGGCACTGAATCCAGGTTAATGGAGCTGCAGCATGCTCAGCTCTCCCTGAAAGTCAGGCAGGTGCCTAAATACAGATAGAGGCATCTCACTTTAGACTAGCTATTTTTGCAGCTCCTGGCCCTGGTGTGTGAATTGATGGCATTTCAGTTGCAAAGAGCAGATGGTGCTCGCTAGTGATCCAGGACAGCTTTTTTGCATTAGTGTCAAAAACAGATCAAATGCCAGCTGTAGCTCTTTTGGGTCAGTGGAGGTGAGCTCACAGATTGATGTGCGCAATATTGCAATGGCAGGGAAAAACCTGGAGCTCCTATTAGCAGCACAAAGTGCTTTTAAACAGCTTTTCAAATTCTGTTTCTCCTGTCCTTTTGCACAGCCCAATTCCTTGTGTGTCCCAGCAGTAAACTAAATTGCCTGATACTATAAAGGTTTTATTCTGCATAGATTTAGCTTTCAATGTGGTGCAATTCAGTCTTTGCATCCAGTTCTTGGCTTTGGCTGTGCTGCTGATGGGGCACTTCCTGGAGGGACGGTCCCTTCTTAACCCCATGAGCTGGAGAAGTCACTAAATTTAGTGGTGCTAAGCAGGGTCTGGCAGGACCATGGTGGAAGAAGGAGCTGTGGTGCCCTCATTTGCCTTCCCAGGAAGTCTGGTTTTAGAGGTCCTGGTGGGAAGGCTGCCAAGCTGATCCGCCTAAGAGCAGGCAGCGTAAAGAGGAGGTTGAGAGTCTTCTGTGTTCATTAGGAAACCAGAGGTGGTTTCCATTTCTCGGCTCACTGCTCATTTTATGCATTGAGGAAGTTTAGTTGCACTCGTTGCGAGAGACTGCAGAGAGGTGGTTTAGTGTCAGCAAGGGTGGTCCTTTTTCATGAGTTTAACTGGGTGCACAGCCTCTTCTTTTTATTGACTGAAAAAAGCCATGATGCATACAGAAGAGAGTTTGCATCATTTAAGGCAAAACATGGGTTGTTTATGCGCAAGAAAGCTGGTCTGCAGGCACACCCTGCTGGTTCGTAAGGAGAGTGCAAAGGAAATATATACATACACAGTTCATAGCAGCTTTCCTGTCCTTTATAATTACTACATTAACTCTTTTTGCCATTCCTGAAAACACGAGCTGCTAAGGAGGGATCTGCAGGAGCTGGGGAGGTTTCCTGACTGGGTGGACTCCTGCCCCAGATCCCAATGCTTTTGGAAATCTCCACCAGATCTGTGTGCCTGCCGAATGCCTTCATCACACGTGGAGCTGAAACGCCAAGATCTAAAGTAGGTCATGTGTGACACCTCTCCGTGCCCTAAGAGAGGTCAGCAACACTGTGAGCTTGCCCATTGTCAGTGTTTTTCCACATGAAGAAAATTACTGGAATAGCAACAGAGAAAAAACTGTTCTTTGCTTCTGCTCTGGAATCTCTCCCAGATGCCCATGTGATGATTGCCTCCATATGACTCTCCACCAAAAGAAAGGGAAAAAGAAAGAAAGAAAAGGAATCAAGGAAATAATGCTCCCTTTATCCCCAAATGTCCGCAGTGATTCAGAAATGGCTTTTCCAGTCAATTTCCACACGGAGACCTGCTGCTGTTCACAGCAAGACTGAATTACCTGGGAGCAGTTGCAGTTGGCCTTCACAGGGCAAATACAAAGGCTGATACTCTGAAGAGTTGGAGGCAATTGTTGGCCATCTCACTTGAAACCTCTCAAGTGGAGCCAACTTTGAAGAACTGCAGCTGAAACCCAGGCTTTTTTTGGAGCTGTCAGGCCAGAGACACCCTTGTTCACTAGTTCTGGAGTGGCTGAACACCTGCGGGCTTTGAGACACATACATGATTGCAATGTATTTAGGAGTCATAAGACTGATGTAGAGATAACCATGATGTAGAAATAGCTGCCTGGGGAGAGAGGAATTGAAAGGACCCCTTGTTTCTGCTGTATGACCCCAGGGAGCACAGCTGCCGGAGCATTAGCACCCAACAGGGTCTCTCCTTTTCTTCCCTCGCCCGTGATTTGGATAACCACAGAAACCTGGTAGCAGCATGGTCCTGCTCATGATAGATGGGTGTCCGACAAGCCCTGGTTCCCTGGCTGTAGCTGCTTGCTAGGGTTGTGCATAAGCTTGCTGGACCTGGGTATGCTGATGGGACTGGAGGAAGCCGTTGGGGTGTTCCTGGTGTTGCCTGGTAATAGAAGCGATGTCCTTGGGATGTAGGAATATGGAGTTTGGACATTTCCCTGTGAAATCAGTGTGGGAAAGGGGATGGAGGTGGAAGGGGTAGCTGGCAGGGTGAGCGCACAGCTACTCATGGAGAAATCTGAAGACCAGGACCCTCACCTGGAGGTAAGCCATGTTCCCTTTTGCCATTTATCTTCTCTGTATCAGGTGTAAATGATGTTTGTATGGCCTCCGAGTCTTCCTGTCTTGTTGGAGAAGGAAGTTATATTACAAATTACGGTGCCTAATTCACTTCAAGGGAAGAACTTAAAGGGAAAATCATCATTAATATGATGATTCAACCTTCATTCACTCTTTTTTTCCCGGTACTTTGTGCTGTGTTCGTAACTGGTTTGGAAATCCTCTTTCACATGCTTCCCTGGGAATGGTGAGTGGCAGGCTTTGCTCTTGCGAGGGTGCGTTTGGATCCTGTGCTCTGGGAATTTATTTCTCTTTTGCATTCATAACCCGTTTTTATCCTATAAAGGGGGCTTTACCTTCTAAACCGAGCTGGTTTTCCATGAGCACAAGCTCAGTGTGAGCCCTGCAGCCTGAAGTGCAGTTATCACTTTACACCTGTAGGTTGTGCTTCTGGACAGCTTTTCCCAATAGCTCCAATTGCTCTCCCAGACCCTGCCTGCAAAATGACGCACTTTGTATTTCACTCCTCGCAGATTATTTTTGTTGAGGGAATTATTAATCGCTTGCATTTGCTAGATTACCCTTGCGTTTCTATAAACCCATAATGAGCTTATAATAAATCAGAGTGAGGTAGCCACTGCAGGGTAAAATAACAGCAAATGTAGCGGCAGCCTGAATAGTAATAATCTATGCAGATATATGCTTGTGTATTCTTTATAATACTTTTACATGATGCCAGTAGTGTGCTGAGCACTTTAAAGCCTTGGAAGACAGATCTTTGCCCTGCAGCACTCGCAAAGCAAACAGTCATTCAGGGGAAGGGCTGCAAGGAAGTGCCTAATATAGTTGGGATGTTTGAGCTTGCATAATGAACGTCAATGGCATGAGGCAAACGCTGGGATTGATAAGGTTTTTTATGGTTGAGCGTGTTTGTTTGTTTGTTTTTCATGATGAAATATCCCTGTCATTCTCCACGCCTGATAATGTACCAGCTCTCAAACTTTGTGAATAGCTTGGGCTGGTTTTGCTGTTACATTAGGGAAGGGCTGTGCTGCTAAATGCAGAAGTAACTTGGACATGGCAGGCGCAGATGGCGATAGGGAGATTGTATAAATTGAATTTAGTTACGACGGGTTTTATTTTGTTTTGCTTAGTGACAAAGCAAAACTATCCCTCATTTCTGTATACTCAGTTTCACTGTTTTTACAGCATGTTTCTCTCTCAGTTCTCCTCCTCCTCTCACACACAAAAGTAATGTTATTTTGGATTAAGCAGTCTCTGCGGTATGCATGGTGGTACTACTCAAGGAAGTAAACACAACACACTACAAACCTACCAATCAAAATATTTGTGTTGTCCTCCAGTACCTTTAATGACCTCCTGCCTTTGTTCTTATTGCTGCAATAGTATTTGTGAGATAACACGTGAAAGCAATGGGCGATACTACGTGCCCCACCTAATCGACAAGCCTCCTGTAGCACAGTAGCCCTGGTTGTTATCTAAACCAAAGCGGATGCTCATGTACAAATAGCTTTGATTATGATGAGATTAATTTTGGGTGGAGCAGTAAATCCCCCGTTGACTCTGCACATGTCCAGGCACTCATTCAGCACAGCTCACGTGTGCACGGAGGCAGCCCTTCTCTTCCAAGCCAAGAGCATGGCTGGTTTGCTAGGGAGGAAAGAGGACTCGGGAGGGAGAGCCTGTTACGCACTGGGTTTGCAAAGAGCTCATGAAGTGTCCCTTCAAAAGGGAAACAACATGTAGTAAGGTGATGTCCTACCAGACAGGTAACAAAGCAGGCAGCAGCTGCAAGGTGATGAATTTCAGCTTGTCCCTTTAGCTGACATGGCTTTTTTTCTCTCCCCTATGACATTATTCCAACTGAATGCTCTTTGGGCTTGAGAAACCACCACGTAACTAATTGCATTTCAACTTTGAAAGTGAGTCATCTCCAAGTCAAGGAGCACACAATGACTCCTTTCAATTGCCTTGCAGAGCAGGGTGACTTGCATTTGTAGCTCCAGTCATCAAGCTTTAAGCAGACCAGTGACAGGCGTATAGGAAGATCGATGGGGATATTGCTAATCATTTACAAATAGACTTTGTTATTTTGCTATCCCAGAGTAATTGCTGTTGCTTAGGCAGAGGAGGCTGAATCTAAAGACATGCTTGGCCACTGGCTTGCTATCCTCAGCTGCCCTGTCTGCTGCAGATTATCATCTTCTCTGTCACCTTGCCTATGTAGTTCATTAACTCTGTGGCCGAAACTGGATCTGAGCCATAGCTTTTCTTTAAGAAAAGCACATTTTTTGGCAAATGCTTAATCCACTTTACACAGCAGTGAGGTGTTAATTGTTAAGACTTCATGGGTTAGGATGGTTGACATAGAATAACTTTACCCGGGGCACCACAATCATGTGCAGAACTAAGTGAAAACTTACACCTCTGCAGCTCCTTGGAAAATTTAGGAATTGAGATCTGGGCTGAGCCTTATCAGCATGAACATGGTTGGGCTTAAACCTGGCTTCCAACTTGAGCGTGGTATAGACATAAATGTACCCATGTACATGTATTCTGTGTCTTCCATTTGCTTCTCAGGATTGCTGCTGCAGTAACCAAAGTGTTTGTCATCTCCAAACTGCGCTGCAGCCCCGGCTTTGTGACAGTAGTTGTTTTTGGCTAAAGGCCCAAGAGGGAATTAGCTGGGCTGGTGCGTGTGTTATTACAGATTCTCTGGTGCCCTTTGTGAGAGAGCTCCTTGGAGGGATGAGTAAGGGCCCAGCCCAGTGTCCTGGTAACCCAACTCATCACAGGGCATTGCCTGATGGGTCTGTCCCTATGTCCTGTAATGATCACATGGCTGTAATGCCCAGGGGTCAGGGATGAGGGGCAGAGCTCTGTCGAGTTCAGCTCTGTAGGGGCATGTGGTCAAGAGGCAGGCGCTGAAGAGTTCGCAAGCTGCTGTTGGTGGGCAAAGCTAATGGTACAATGGTGACACATTCTCTGCGCTGTTTGTTTTGGGGGGGCGGAGTGATTATTTATGTATTTGTTTTCAGTTGGTGAAGTCAGCTGGTGTTTAGCCAAGGGAAAAAGAAGAGTCGTGTTCTTTCCCGTTTGACACCGGTACAATGGACGCCAGAGCGCGGGTCTATTTTCGCAATGAAGACTAAAGATTAAGGGCATAGCTAAGCCCAGCTGAGCCCAGAGCTTTGCCTTGTAAGGGAGCTGCCGGAAAGTGCAGTTCTCCAACGAGCCTGTCCTTGGCAGAGAAATCCATCAAGCGACGCCGTGATGTGTCAGATAGGAGGCTGCAGGGATGGCCAGAAAAACAACCCTCCTTTAAATGACTTCAGCGTGAAGGAGGCCACCAGCTTCCTTCTGAAGAGCAGTGTGTGCAGACATGCCAAAGAAACATCTACAAGTTGGCCTGAACAGGAGCCTCCTTTGTAACAGCCAGAGCAGGGTGTCTTTATTGCAGACTGGTACTACTGACTCCTCCTCAGCTGGAAGCTATAAATGCCTTCTGGACTACCAGGCACTTTCAGCTGGATGGAGAAGGTTCCTTCCCTGGCTCGGGAAACATTCCTGGCTTAGCTCCTGGCTCTCACCCTGTTCCCCAATCTGAGCTGTCCTCTCTGGTTTTAGGGGCAGATCGTTCACGCTGCAGTCTCTAAGAGCCTTATCCATCTGAAGATGTGCCCAAGCAGTGCACTGGTTTTGAGAGGGGAAATTGGGCCAGTACCTCCTTTTCCTGTGCCACAGGTCCCTTCCTGAGTTAACACAGTGTTAGAAGGCAGCAAAGACGCTTTGCAAGAACTGCTGGCTCAGCAACGGAGGTAATGCATGTTTTTAATTAAAAGGGTAAGTGGTTATGAATTGTTCCTGAAACCTTAATAAAAATAGACGTTGACAGCACTAGTTTTGTTTGAAGTATAATCAATTTAAATAGATCTGCTAATGTCTGCCACGCAGCCACGTCACTCCCCTGGGTTTCAGCGTCTCAGCTGCGAGGCAGCGGTTGCTGAGGGCTTGCTGGGATGGGGCGGGATGAAACACAGCCTTAGTGGGAGAGTATAAGGTCTTCTTTGTATGGAAGGCAGCTTCCCAAAGCAGAGCATTGTGGCAGTACTCCAGCCCCTGGCTCTGCCCGTGCTTCCTCCAGCGCTGCTATCGCAGGCTGCTGTAGTGTACTGTCAGACAGAAACTGCATTTGCAAACCAGCAGATGTGGGGAAGTTCCCTTGCTCATTTTAGAAGACAAGGGCCAAAACTGAGAAACCACTGCCAGCTTGCTGTGTGCTGACTGTCATCCAACAGGGGAGCTTTACCTGATCTTACCTGGTGCTGAGCACAGCTTTGAAGACCGCAGCACAGGGCAGAGACCTCCACACTTCGGGAATTCAGCTTGATGAGCCTCCTCCTGCTTTTGAGTTAAACAGATCTTCGCTGAAGGGGAGAGGTACCTCTGAGGAAGGGGTTTAGTACAGGTCATCAGAGGTGCTCTGAACCTGGGTATGACTTCTGGGGGGCAGGTCTAGCTCCAGAATACAGCCCGAGGGCAACTGGCTGTGTAACATGTGAAACCCACTTGTGAGAGCACTCGTGTACCAACCACTGCCGCTGCTCTTAGTAGGTACGGGTGATGTTGCTCTGTCACATAGCTGTAAAGCCGGGTTAATTTTTAGGTGGCAAGGATAAAAAGCTGGTGTGATTAAATTAAAGCAACAATTCCCCTTGCAGAAGGACCGACAGAATAAAATGGTAAAAATACATATATATGGCTGCGCATGGAAAAACTGTATTTGTGCAGAAACCCCTGATACTCAAAAGCTCAATTAGGTCTGATGAATGAGCCCAGAATTACACTTCAAGAGCAGTCTTCAGAGGTGCAAGGATGTTTTCCCACATTAAATGCATGAGTATGTAAGTGGCTCTCTATAAGACTGAAACATCACCCATGAAGCACAGGTGCAGAACATTGCACCTTGACAAAAGCTCTTTAACAGGTTTTAGCAAAACCAAAGCCCTAGGATTAATGAGGAAGAATGAATCCTTTTTTCCCCACAACATGGTTTCTATTAACACTGTAAAAAACTGAATTTAGATTAAATCAATGCATATGTCATCCCCATCAGTACTTACTGTGGTGTCCTTTCTCCCAGTGGGACCGTTTCACTGTTTGCTGAGATCTAATGACCTGCGTGGGAGCAAGCCACAACAGAACCTGTCCGATCTAGAAACGTGATGTCCCTAAGGAAAGTTAAACTTGTACACTTCCCTCTCAGGCCGGAGTTAATAATTGATCTTCCTCAGATGTAAGCTGCATGCTTCTGAGAAAATAAAAACTAACATACATTCCTGCCCTGACCATCCCTCTGTCTGACTGAGAGCTGCTAATGAGTAACTTTAACACATAGTTTGGGAAACAGAGTGTAAGTTCTTTTGTATGAGCCTTGGTTAAAAGCCCCCGCTTTGCCTCTTGCCAGTATTTTAGCATCTAGAAAAGTATTCTTGAGCATCTTTTTTCTAACCTGTGATTTTAGCGTATGCTTTCCCTAACCACTCTTCTGGTGTCTATCCCTAAATGCGTAATGTAGCTTTTTGGACTAGATAGTTGTACACATAGCATTGTTTCAGGTGCATAGTATGACTTGCCTTTGACTCAAAGGCTCGTATGGGCTCATTTGCCACTCAACTTGTGCCCTGTTAAACAGCAGTGTCTGCCATGTTGGTGATGGCAGCTGCTCATGTGTCCTCTTGAGCATCACAGCTATGCAGGCTGAGATGTGCTACCTGCATTACTGGTGACAAGCAACAGACGATGTGCCTCTGGTGTCCACCAGAGATGTTAAACACCTAGGCTGCGAGCTCCTTGGAGTGGTGGTCTCTAAACACCTGGAAAGCACATAGCAGTAGACCTTGCAGCAGGCCCAGGGCAGCCACTGCGCTGGCTGCAGCACTAATGTGGCAATGAGGATGGTCAAAGGCAGCTGCTGAGGTGCTGCTGTTAGCACTGCTCCTGTAACAGGCCTTAAAGCTGACCAGGGTTGGTGTGGCACATACTGACCGCTATGTCCAGTAGCCTCATGGCTCAGCATCTTCAGCCTTCAAAGGCATGAATCATCTCTGCAATGGTACAAAACAGCCTTTTTGCAGCACTTTATCCAGCATTTTGGGATGACAGCTTTTAGCTGAGGGTTGAAATGTATGATATATTTTCTTTCACTGCAAAAGACAAACCCCAGCTGTTCTTGAGCTGATGGCCATCAGACCTAATGTGGAAAACCTACACCTTACCCTGACAGAAAAATCATAAGACTCACTTGCTGTGCTCTTCATGAAAAAATATGGTTTTAAGCACCCATCTTAAACATCTGTCTGTATGGTCAATAGACTGCTCAGTCACCATGGCCATTCCTTTTTGCATCTGAAAAGATGTACTGTGTGTGGTCTGTGTCGCTATTCTCATTATAGCTACCTGCCTATTAACATAATGCTTTCATTATCATTAAAGTGACAAATTGCATGCCAGGTGCTGTTGCGCACTCCAGTGAGGCAGTTTTCCTTCCACATGTAGCATCTGTTCCTCCAGGTTAACCGACAGTACCTGTCTAGAACAGGTGGAGTCACGTCTTGCAAGCTGGGAGGACTCCTGCCTTGCCTTGCTTCTGCTTCTCTCACCTATTAGTTCCATGTCCTTGTTCCTGAAACAGCGTGTCTTTCCTCTGATGTATGTGACTTTTTCAGTGTTCAAGTTTAGCCAAAACTCAGGGGGCTCAGGCCTGAGGTTAGTCTGAGGACTGTAATTTTCACATGTATCGTGAAATGATTTTTTGCATGATTTCTTTGTTTGTTGTTATTTTCTTCCCTTGCTCCTGACCCCCTCTGCTCCATGCCCTGGCAGAAGACCCACTGCATCTGAGCTTTCTGCCTGCCTTTCTCTGTGATTAATGTACCCTGTCACATTTATGTGTGCCTTTCCCAGTTGACTCCAGCCAGCTGCTGTGGCTTTAGCTCCTGTACCTGCCAGCCCAAGCAGAAAGGGTGGTTTTGTGGGAGAATGGTGGCTTTGACTGAGCATACTCTGATGGAGTGACAGTCGGCAGTGTCCTAGTGGACATTGTCAGAATGCCAGTCATGTTCCAATGCTTTGACTATCTGGTTAGGGAGTAGATTCAGAGGGCATAATGGTGCAGACCATGAATGAAATCTGTATGATCCGATGGGCCTGACTTTGCAGTGCTGTGCAGGTCAATTATCCATCTTAGTGTTTTGTGAATGTCTGTTGTTTGCATTTGGCTAAGATCTGTATGCGTTCTGGTATTTAAGCAGAGATTTCAGAGAGCCTAAGTCTACTAGTCAACTTGGGCTGTAAACCTTTATTTTTGGTGTAGGTGGGTGTATTTTGGCTGTGCTGATACATATTTCTCCATCTAGACAGCTTTGCAAGTAATGTTTGTGGTATGAATCCTGTCTGGTGCTGCTAGTCATCATCTAGGAGGTGATGATGACTAGCCAGATGGTCAAGTCGCTGTATAGAGGTCTCTGGTGGCTTTACCCCTTTGTATGCTCTGTAGGTCAACACTGACTCTGGGCAGCAAGAAAGGGGAAGGAACCTCCCTCAGTGCTGCCAAACCACATGAGTTGTGCTGGACACACACGGTATCAGGGGATGACTCACAGGATGATATGTCAGCTATGTGACTTTCTGAGCTGGGGCTTGGAGCCAGTTGGAGAGCATGGACTAGGTTGCTTGAGATAACTCGTGCTCTCTTTGTTATTGTCATGCCACCTCTTTAATGCTATGGCTGATGTCACCTGCGTGTCCCCAAGCAGCTGATGAGGCCCTTGACCACCGGTAGTCCTTTCAGCAGGGCTCTTGTATTGAAATAAACACAGGGTGAGGGTGTGTTTCATCTCCAGATGAACGAAAAAGGATCTCTTCCACTTGCCCCGCATCAGAGCTCTTGTGATGATTTAGCATATCTAAAATGCAGGTGGTTAATAACACCATCCATATTATTGCAAACCCTTCCCAGACACAAGACATTACATTTGTGTTGCTATGGCTATAGTATTATAGCCTCTTTCATCATGCACCTTTCTTGGGGCCAGGAAAGCTTGCTTTGTGCAGTTGCGATTGGATTGCAGCACGATCAGATTGCTGAAAGCCCTCACTTCATTTATCTTCAGCTCCTTGGAAGCGCTGACAGCCATCAGCCAGGCTGCAGAAGATGGCTGCGAGGTGGTGGCATTCGCAGCCCTCTTTTCTGGCAGCAGCTAGGAAGGATGTTTTTGTGGTGAGGAGGAGCTGGGCACACAGCACAGGTACATGGATCCTGGCTGTACACACCTGAGAACAACAAGGGGAAGCCTCACATAGGTCTGTTTTAATCCTTAGGGTTCTGAGCCAAATAGCTGCATGGGTTCAGATGAGCATATTGGTCCTGTAGGCAGGAAGGCTGCCTAGAAATGTAGAAATGTGCCAATAACTCTTATTTCAAGTGCTTGGATAGACCATGTCTGTGGTGTAACTGACTGAGCTGCACTCACGCTCACTTGCATATCCTTCCTGTGTCTGACCAAACACTGCCTTAGGCATCCAGGAAATCCTTTCCACTGAGTCAGAGAAGGCAACTTGTGTAATATGGAGTTTGCACTTTCTCGCGGCTTCCACGTGGGATTAGGAGAGCATCTGTGCTTTCTCTAAACTGATCTTCAAGTATGCTAGTGGGGCTGTGGCAGCCTGCCTCCATAGGGGTGTCCCTGACAGTGTAAAATGAATTAAAGGGACGTTGAAGCCCTGCTTTGCAGGGACGAGCAACGGCCACAGAACATGCTAGGGAGAATCAGCAGGCTACAGTTTACAGCTGCTTCCAATCATTTTCATTTCCTGGATAATGGTGTTCATTTCCTTCCAGATTTTACTTGCCTGGGAACACAGTAACATCTGTTCCTCCAGGTTTCATAAAAGATGAACTTCCTCACAGCCGAAAAGGGGTGTTTTTGTTCTTGTGTTTTGTGCTCAGAACAGCTGCTTTAAGCAAGCTTTAGTTCTAAAAGACAATCATAAAAATGATAAGCTTCTGTTTGGCTCTTTGCTAAGCAATTTCTGCTCCTGTTTGCTTGTGACACCAGCCCCAGCTCAAAAGAAACATCTTCTCCATTTTCAGGGCAGCATGCAGAGCACTGATGGCTGGGCCTCTGCCAGGAGCAGCGCTCCCGTGTGCTGCCTCATGTCACAAAAGCTGAACAGATTGGCACTGCTGCTAAAATGTACTGTGTTGTAGCCAATTCTACTGAGGATGCTACAGAAAGAAACCTCTCCCGTGCAAAGGTATGTTCAATCTGCTGCTTTAATATGAGTAAAAGCTGAAATGGTTCACAACAGTGAGAAGTGAACAGATTATGGTTGCTCTTCTGTGTAAACTGCCACCTAGAGTTCTGGATTTTATTTTTTTAGTAGAATATGGCATAGTTCACCCTTAGAGGCTCACTTCTGGAACACAGTGTTGTGAGTTAGTGGGGTTTTTTTGTATTTTTAAACCAAAGCTAATTAGCTTTGTTAAAAATACTGCGTACCTCAGTATCATCATCCCTCACCTCTTCTCTCGTCACTTTATTATTACACAGCAAAAACGTATGTCTTCTCTCATCACTTTATTATTACACAGTAAAAATGTATATCCTCTTCGCTCATCTCTTTATTATTACACAGTAAAAACGTATGTAACTCTTTAGGGAGGAAAAGTGAAGTAGTTATGACTTCATTGTCATGCAGCCCGATTCTAAGAAATTTCAGGCACCTAGCTCTCCAGCTGCCTTCAGTGGAAGCCTAGCATCTCCTACAGCTTCTTGACACCTTTGAGGAAGGCACTTGTATAAGTGGCCTCCCTCCTGGGGCTTTGCATGGCCTTTTAACAAACTTGCCTGAACTTACGCGCACACAAGCTGTGGCCCAGTGGGCTGTATCCTAAGGCAGCCTTTGTGCTGGGACAGAGCGCCCTGACATCCCTCTGCCCACTCCACTTCAAGATAATGTGTAACAGGGTGCCAGGCCGTTTGGAAACAATCTGCCCCGTCCATTTGCAGCTCTGATCTGAAAGACGCTGAGATTGAAGGTTAAGCAGTTTGAGTTCCAACTGGAATAGACAGACTGACTTTATAGGCGAACTCTGAAATATGCATTCAAAAGTTACACTTGTAACCTTCTCAGCTCAGCTGCCTCTTCCCATGCCCTTGAACTGAGAAGACCAGCAGGTAACAGAGGTACAGAGAAACCAGCTTTGTCCTGCTATAGGCAAGCAGAAGCTGGTCTGCTCTGCTTTGTCTTTTTTTTTTTGAGAGCACAAAATTCCCAACGTTGAGTTTCAGCCATACTTAGCTTAGGATTTGGTTCACAAGTGTTTGTCTGGGTGATGGCTATCCAGTGACTATGCTACTTCTACCCTTCATCTGACTGATGCAATGCCCTTCCGATGTTTAAGTTGCAAATCTCAGCATGCCAATAAACGTTGCCTAAACATTAGAAGTGTACAAGGGATAGGAATAAGCAGGTGAGAAAGCACAGCTCTAATGCTATTAAAGGTGCTCATGCTTTTTCTCCTCCCTGTAATGTTTAATGGATGCTGTTGGAGCCAATTGTGTGCAATCTATTCAGGGATGCGAAAAAATGCCAGCAGCTTTTTTTCAGAACTACTGTGTGGGAAGAGCACCGTTCCTCATGGTTTTCTTTTTCCAAACAACTGCCTATCCTGAGCAGGGCTGAATGTTATTCACCAGGCACTCAGAACCCAGCCAGATCCTCAGGAAATGGTCAGCAGCATTCCACCACACACATCCTTCAGCTTTTCCCAAAGTACAGGGCCATTGGACTGAGCTGGTGGATATATTGGTTCATTAACTTCATAAGTTAATGGTTCTCATTAGGCAAATTAGTACTGAGATGTAAATTCACCTTTTCTTTGTTAGCTGTTAAAATAGAGTATAATCTCTGTATTCAGGATGTTTCTAGAAGATTATTACTCACTAGCATGTGAATGTTGATTATTTCCGGTTCTAGTAATCATTAACGACTACTGGTAGTTTAAGAATTACTTTTTATTTCAGACAGTGAAATTTATTTGGCTTTACAGCAAGGTAGATTAAGTAAGCCACGCTGAGCAGTTATTACCTTTTTCTTCAATCACACTGCTGTGTAAAGAGCCAGTACATTCTACTGCTTGAGCTTTATTCAAGTCTGAATTTCACCTTTAATACTAATAAAATATGTTGACATATCAAACAATGTAACTAACAGATAAAACAAAACTGGCGCACTATTTAAACTACTTTTCTAGACCATGCTCTCTCTATTAAAGTATATCGATCAAAAGAGAAAGAGATACAACTTAGAAAATAGCTAACCAGAAGAAAAGCTTGCAGAAGTGCACAAGGTGAGATAAACTGAATAAAAGAACTGCATCAGAATACATATAATGAAAGTCCAAGAAATACACTAAACATAACTTCTTTATCAACCGTGACTAACAGGAAAAACAGTGCCTATCTTTAAACTTTTTAATTCTGTTGCAGACACAATGCAGTAAGTCAAAGCTGGGGAGGAAATAGGAAGGTGACTGGATGATGTTTTCCTAACCATAAATACATGAATAATTACATGTGTCTGTTCTGCATGCCTTCTGGCCCAAAACACTCAACATAGTTCCTTTTTCATTTGCTGTGTTCAAGTCCATTTAGCCCAAAATATCCACAAAAATACCACAGCCTGCTTCTGGTCTTGTTGCTCAGCTATGCCACTATTCTTCTGACTCTGTTTTAGCAGGGCTGATCTTCAAGTATCTAATGAGGGTTTAGTCTAACATAGCATATATGGCAAAGAGCCTGAAGGGAAATAAAATCATTATCAAATGAACTGCTGGTAGGCTTTATTAGATTTGTGCTCAAATTAGGCCTGCGATGGTTTGGATGATTATTGTTGGGTATTAAAGGTTACTTTGTGTGCAAGTATATGACAGAATAAGGGATGTTCTAGTAATTCCAGAACTGCTTTTATCTCCTCCTAAAATCAATATAACTGTATTATCCAGACAGACAACTAGTTTGGCTTCATGATTTATTATGAGGATATCTAATTGCACAAAGCTCTGTTCATTGATCGAGCAACCAGGTGAAACTTTAAATATTCAAAATATCCAAGCACTTGGTCATCATTTAAAAATTGTCTGTGACAGGAGGGCTGTGAACACTGTTGTCTGACAACATCCCTTTCCTGTGGTGCAAGGCCAAGTATACAGGGAGAAACAAAATTATCAATGCTTCTTGGCTAATGCTGTTCCTATGGCATGTCTAATTCAAAGGTCTTCAAGAGATCTTCCACAGATTTATTGTGGGAAACTCCTCTTTCTCAAAGCGGAGAATTATCACTCATCAGTTTTTTAACCCAGGTTGCCTCACACAGTTTAGAGTGTGACCCAATTCAATAGTTGTGTCGGAACAACTTGTGGGTGACAAGCCATGGCGTGTGCGTGGAAATGAGTGACTTTGCCACCAGAGGTCATGTAATTCTAACATCATGTAATGTTAGAAATGCTCTGAATTGCAACAGCACAAGCCAGTCAGTTGAGGCAAAATCCCAAATAGTTTGGTCTAATACTGCTATGAAAACTGTGCTGAAGGCTCAAAAATACTACATAAAAATAGATTTTTTTTTTTCTTTTCTTGTGTATTGTTCCATCAACTCTTGACTTCTGTGAGTTGTTTCAAGCCCTATCTGAACAGCTGGAGCAATATGGAGCAGTTGAAGATGATGTGAAGATGTTCTGTAACTGCAATTTACTTTAACGCAGCACAAATCTTGTGCTTTCACAAATGTTTCAAATGCACCAAAAATACCTTAATTACAAATATTTTGAATGTTTATAGTCTTGGAAGTTAGGAGGAACACATACACATTTAAGAACTGGTTATTAGCAAAAACACATGCTTAATCCAGGCTAATTCACGACTTTGATTGCTCTATTATTTTTATTATTATTATTTTTTAATCTATGAATCCAGTTTTGGAAATCTTCAGTCCCCACTGGCCTACTGTTGTGGAACAGCTCACAAGTCTTTGTTTAAATATTAAATACCCTTGGTACATTGTGTGCTACTGGAAGTGTTGCTGGTAGCATGTCCACAATCACTGGGAACAGGTAGGCTCGCCCACGGGTACGAAGAGTATTGGCTTTGTTATGCTTCCTTGCCTTCTCCCTATCACCTCCTTAAAAAAGTTAGGTGTTTATAAAGAGAGGATTAGACGAGGTGGGGGGGAAATCTTCTTTCAAGGTTACATCCTTCAAGAATTAAAAACATCGGATGTTTTGCCATTAGTCTTTTGGGAACTGTTTGTTTTTAAGTCAACAGGAGACTTAAACAGTCTTGCAGCTTGTAAGGAGACTCATAACTCATGGTGGTTGCAGAGGAAGGCTGAGAAATGAGAAGGTGCCAAAAAATATGACGGCAGAAAGAAATGTGTGGTTTTGCTGATTAGTTTTCCATTTCAGAGGCAGCAGGGTTTTGTTGGTGCTACCATTATTCCCTGCACTCAGGGTGGTTTCTGTGTACTCCAGAGGAGCCTTCTGGAGGTGGGAAAGAAACTATTTGGATTACCACTTATGATGAGACAGTTTCCATTGCAGTTTGACTGCTTGTTTTGCTTGATTGATATTTCACCTTGTTTTGTTTTTCTCCAGGATGGGTAGCTCTGCTCCTAAGCCTGAATGTCCTTGTAAGCTTAAGATTCTACATACCAACAAATAATTTCAACCTCAATTTGTGAAGGGGCAAAACCAGAGGTGTGAGAGAGGGTTTTTACTACTTAGAACCATTACATGGGATTCACTTGCATGTCTTTGCTTGAAAGCCTGCATCTCTCCAAGTGCCTTTTTGTAAGGTGCTCGACGTCAGAGCTAAATGCAATCAGCTCAGGATGAGGTGTGGCCACAGAACACTGTCATCTCCATCACTTAAGGACTGGGATGGCACATGCAGATGTCAATATCAGCCAGCCATTGCCGACAGGGCCTTGGGTGGCATGATCTAGTGTGATGCATCCCTGCCCATGGCAGGGGGGTTAGAACTAGATGACCTTGAGGTCCTTTCCAATCGTACGATAAGCCAGCCTAAGTGCTCTGACCTTTGCTTAAATGCAGGCAGCAATTTTACGTGTCCATTCTCAAAAGCAGCTACACATGTTCACGGACTCACTTCCCTGAGCTCCCAGGCTCTCTCATGCATGCTCAGCTTAGACATCTGGGATACAATGGAGCAGCAGATGATGTTGTCCCTTGTTTCTGTTTGTTAGCACAAGGTTACCAAGGCTAATATTTGAGGATCTGGAACATGAACAGAAGATCCAAGTTTGTTTCCGTTCCCTGGCCTTCTGTAGTATCAAAACCTGGACTACAGTTTGACAGATGTTATCAGAATTAAGCATTAAATATGATTGTGGGTGGAATGCATGGAGTTTGGAATGCTATGATTTAGGTATATTATAGCACAGATAACATGCAGTGTGCTGGGTACAGCAGAAAATAGTTCTTGAGTAGGTAAGTTGTTTTCTGAAGGTGAATGTTCTTATGTGTGAAGAATTTTATACCTGAAGAGTGTTATAACTGATAATGTGCAGGAGGAACAATGGTTCTGTCTCACTGGTGAAGATGAAAGGAAGCAAGTTAACAAATAAGAGTAATAGGAAAAAATTATGCCAGTCTTTGCAGATCATCTTCAATAAACCTACTTCTATTGTTTACTTGCTCTGTAGCATACACTAGAAAACATCATGTATTTTCTGTTAATCATGCTAGGAATGTCCCAGGCCCTTGTAGTCCCTCTTCATTTCAGTCTCAGCAAATCATCCACATATTTTTGTTCCCTCTCTTTGAATTAATTCCTCACTGTCCCTTTTTGCCTGGAATGAGAGTGATGACAAATGAGCTGTGGTCTCATTGACGCACTACACGGGGAAGATGATTTTGATGTTTTTTTCTATTGCTTGTCACTTGAGGGTCACTCCCTCAACTATCACCTTCCAGGTAAATTTTTCCTCTGAATATTTTCCTCCTTGTTAGCTTTCTGAGCTATTATGCCTAAACATTCAAGCCTTCATTTTCTTTAGATGAAACAGTAACTTTATTTACTGCTTATTTTTCTATACTCAGAGGAAGCTACACTGTATCATTGACACAATCCAACAGGGAAAGTTTCTTGTCACTGAGCACTTTTCATTTGAATCAATATCAGAATGTAACCCAAATGTGCAGCAAGTTAGCCTCACAAAGGAAAAAGTTATTTTTAGGAGCTGTGCTAGAGTCGGTAGGATTACTCTGAATAGAGTATAAATTGTGGTGTCTGGTCCTCAGTCCTCTTTTGGAAAGCATTACCCAGCAACAAATGAAATGGAGCCAACACAACCATTTAAAATAGCAAAGTAAACAGTTCGTGTTGTAGTCAAGATAATCCTTAATTTCTGCTGCTTATCTGAGATCTGCCCTGCCTATCTGATGGGAGGATTTAACCTTCCTGAAAGCTGTTACCAGCGTATGTGCTTGAACTGGGAAGACCTCTTTCCACCTGCTTTTCAGAGCCCTTTCTCCCAGAAGATTAGTACTACTGTGCCCCTTTTAGAAAGAATATCCTCTGAAATATGGATTATTTTTAGAGGCATGTACTAGGAATATTTCGCTACAATACAGCTTAGGGGAAATACTTAATAATGCCTGTTTAAAGGATCCACTTTTTTTCTTTACAGAAGAACCACAATGTCTTAAATTCTCATCATTTTTGTCTGACAAAAGTACATGTATAGTTGTAGAAATTAAAAAGAGAATCATCAGCTTATGGTAACTGCCAGTTGTGCAACTAACTCAAAAGAAAAGCTACATGGAATTTTAATTTCAAATTTCTTTGCACTTTGTTGGAAACCATTTTTGTCATTTTCTGTTTCCTTGGGATACTGTGTGGAACACAGAATGGCAGAGCAGATGGCCTGTCTTCTCTTTCCAAAGAAGCAACCAATATCACCCTGTGTGAGGGAAGTCTAAAGAGAGTTTCACAGAGGTATGGGAAAGCCTGGTCCAACATCTGGATCAAAACAAAAATAAGAGTCAGTTTAAAAAGAAAAAAAAAAAAAATTAATCTTTAAATTAAGACCCTCTAGTATACCTGCATCTTTGGGAGCAGGGGAGAGAATCACTGGGTGATATTTCTCAGGCTTAGTCATAATAGGAGTAGGGAGTGATGGCCTGAAATATGCAGTAAAAGTTCTCAGAATAGGGAGTGAGTCACTGCTGCCCTTGAACTTTGTGAATCTGAAACTATATTTATCATTTTGCATTGTTCCTGAGCTGTGTATTTGCAGTTCCACTCAGAGAGCAACTTGCCTTTTCTGCCCTCACACAAAAGGGAATTTCCAGGGAGAGAAGTTGAGGATTACTTTCCTGAAGTGAGTTTTAAGAAAAGCTTAATTGAAGAATGTTTGTGTTGGGAGATTACTGAAGATGCTACTGAGAGGTTAAATAAAGGAACTAGGCAGTAGCATGCAAAGGGGGAGTGATGGTGGAAGAAAGGAAATGAGTAAAATTGAAGAGTTCATGTAGGGTCAAGAATGTAACACAGGGTGCTGCCATGAGAGGCAAGTATTTTTGTTAATGTAGTACTTTTTTCCTTTCCTTCCCACAACCTTATCTGCACTGTTTTGAACAGAAGCCAGAGTGCTGAAAGGAAAGATCCAGATCTTTACATTTTGCATTCTTCCTCTTCTCCCCCTGCCCCTACAGGATAAGAAACTAGAGAAGTTTTTGAATCAGGTCATTGCTAAACAGCTGGCTTATGAAAGAGCACAGCTGTCACACCAAAATTATCACCTTGGCACTAAAAGTCAGCAGGATGTCTTGTAAGTGTCTGCAGAACTGTGTTCAATTAGTGACCAGATGCACAGACTGGAAGCATACTTGCTGTCTGGTCCTCAGCAGTAGCCCCTGTAGAGAGAATGGAAAAGGTGCCTGAGAAAGCTCCATCTTTCTTTTATGTAACAAAACTTAAAAGATGAGAACTATTATTGTTGTTATTGGGTGGCGGGACAAAAGAGGCAGTTACTGGCTTGCCAAAAAGACTTGGCAAATGGAAATCCAGAATTAGTTCCAGGAAATATAATAGGTAATGTAATAAGTATGTGAGAACTGTAGGTACTTTGCATTTCTGTATGTGAAGTAACTGCAGTACAGGATTACACATCCCACACTGATATTTCAAGTTTCCTTGTTCAGTGGGAAGGAAAGCCATCAGTGCGCTGAGGCTCATTTTATAGGCATAGATTATCAGCTATCTTTAAATCTGCTTCCAAAAACCCTAATGGCTGTTGTGACAATTTATTAGCATAGGGAACTCCTGTGGGCATTTGTGCTGCTGTGTAAGTATAAGCAAGGGCTATTCTTGATGTCTATTAGTAGTGATTGTCTCAAACTTGGAGTGTGTGGAAAATGGGTAACAAAAACCTCTCTGTGTTTTATTTAAGAGCAATTAAATATGCCCAGACAACTGAAACATTCAATCTGGGAGGAGGGTGTGTGGTGGAAACTAAAATATCAGTATCTTCAGAGTAAAAGATTTCCAATAAAATGTGCAGCAAGATCATTTTAACTCAGAGCTACAACTTCTCCACCTCCAACCTCTCCCATAATAGACATACTGAAAGCAATAAACCACCATGCACGGGGAAAAAATTGTTCACAAGGAAATTTCGCAGTAATAGGCTCAGAACTCCAGATGTATTTACATTTTTTCTCACAAAATGATGGCTCCTGAAGTGAGAAAACTAGCAACGATTTCAATACTGGTTTCCATGTTGGCATTACTGATGAATTAGGATGGCAGCAGGGCTCCTCTTCTACAGTTACCCATAATGGGTACAATTTACTAATATAGATTTGCACTCATCTAGGACAAATTTAGAAATTGGTTATGTGAGCAAAGAATTTCACCAAGTAACTGCGAAATCCATCACTTCAAGATGCTGTATACTGGCAAGCAGCATGCTGAGATGCTGTGACAGAAGCTTAACTATATGTAAGGAGTGACGTTTATACCCTGTGCTAAAGCCTTACAGTTATTTTCTGCCAGTCTTCCCACTTTGGCCTTTGGCGTTGCATCGCTATGGGTCGGTGGTTTCCAAACTGAGACCAGCAGATGAGCAGGAGCAGAATTTTCACACTCTGATTAATGTTTGGTGATGTGAACAGGGAGAGAGCAGCTGCACCCACTTCAACCAGGTGCTTTGCTTCTTCGTTTGCTTTTAAAGTTGTATGCTTTGGCCTCCACCAAGTTTCGACATCTAGCCACACCATTCCGCTTCTGTTGCAAGTGCATAGAAACCCATTACCGGCTCTAAACTGGTCCCAAGAGCTTGGAAACTCCTCGTCCCCTTAAGGGCGTTTCTAATGAGCTCCAGCTCTTCCCTATACGGCCTGACGGTGGGGCCGGGGTGCCTGCCGCCCAGCTCCTCAGGCCCGGGAGAGGCGATGCGCTTCGTAGTGAAAAACATGAAATTGGGGGAAAAAAGTCAATCACCCGTTTCCACGGCAACCTAAACCTGACCCCGCGGGAGCCCAGCCTGCTTCTAACCAACCCCCCTTACACGTCCCAGAAGGCGGGAAGCACCGCCCCGAGGCCCGCGGGGATCCCCCGGCGCGCCCGGCGCCTCGCAGGTGCCGGACTCACCCCGTTGCCCTTCCCCGCCGCGGCCCGCGCCCTCCCGCGCTTGCCGGGGGCGGCGGGTACTCAAGTTTCCCACTCCCTCAGGAGCCGGGGCCGGTAAAAAATGGAGGCTGCGGAGCCGGGTGCGGTGACCGCGGCGCGGAGCCCGCTACGCCCCGCTGCTCCCCTCAGCGGGACCGCCCGCTAGGGGGCACCGTTCCCCCCCCTCGTCCTTGCCCGCCCGCGGGCCCTCTCCCGCCTCCTCCCAACCCCCCGCGCTGCGCCGCCGGCCTCGCGCGTCGGGACCTAGGCTGCCCGCGGGAGGCTAGTCCTGCGCCGGGGGCGTGGCCTCGGCTGGAGTGGCGTCCCTGCCGGCCAATGAGCGCGCAGCGTGCCTGACAGTTACGCGGCAGCTGCCAATGGGGTGAGCGGGGGGGCGGGAGCGGTGGGGTGCGAGAGGCGCCGCAGGCCGGCGCGCCGGAGCACTCGGCGGAGGGAAGTGGCGCAGCATGATGCGGCTGTGGCGGTCGGCGCTGCTGCGGGAGCTGCTGCTGCTCGGGCCGTCGGGGCCGGCCGGTGGCAGCGGCTCGGGTACCGGGGCCGGCACTAGGCACCGCCCGCCGCCGTTGGCCGCCTTTGGAGCGAGCCCGCCCTTCTCCCGCCGCGGCGGCCCGGGGCTGCTGCTGCCGCCGCCTTCGGCGAGGGGTTTGTGCACTCGCTCGGAGGGAGCCTTGGAGGAGCCGGGGAAGGGAGCGCAGGCGCCGTCGCCGACCCCCGGCGAGCCCCCCGCCGACAGCGGCCACAACAATAACCACGGCGGCGGCAAGGAGCTGGCCGGAGGCGGCGGCGGGGGGGAGAAGTGAGTGCGAGGGGGGCGGCGGGGCCGGGCCGAGCGGCGGGATGCGGAGGCGCCATGTGAGCGCCGCCTTCCAGTCGCACGCGTGGTGCTTGCGGGAGGGGGCCGGGCCGGGCCCGGGGGCCTCTGCTCCGGCAGGTGCGAGGGCGCAGGCATCGCCTGTCCCGCGGCCCTGCCGCGGCGGGCTGGGGTCTGTGGGCAGCTCGTGGGGCGCGGTGCGGGACTGTCCGGCCCGGTGGGGTCCCGCGGGGCACGGAGGGCGGGCTCGGTGGGGAGAGGAAGCGCGGGCAGACGTGTGGGCTGAGGAGCGTGTGTGGCTCTCGGCGCTGCCCTTGCCGCTGCTCGCGTGCTGCCGCGCCTTGAGCTTCCACCGGGCTCGGCGTCCCTTCCGCATACGGCCGTGCCCTTGTCGTGGTTCGGAGCTCGGAGCCAGCGTGCGTTAGTGTGGCTTTTTCTAGCGCTGCTACTTGCATAAAAGGTGTTTTCCTATGGAAGTGAAAGCTGTGTCATCTCACGTTAGTTAGTAAAGGCGGTGTACATGGTGTGTAGTTCTGCCCGGGAAGTTTAGCAGCGCTGTCTTCATGTCTACATCTAGTGCAGCTAGGGATGGGTAACACCACAAATGCCAGTAGGTGCTCCACAATGTGACCCTGTGCCAAGAGGCAGTGATATGTCCCTACGTGACAAAAGTACATGCAGGTAATAGAATAAGACTATATATTTGTGAAATTAATATGCCTTCGTTAGGAACCTGAAATACTGTCCACAGAATTGGTCAGGGACAGGTGTATCAGCTCCAGTTTGTGATGGCCAGTGGTTGAAAACATGGACAGAGTATAACGACAAGGTAAATGGATTGATGGCTCTCTGGCATTCTGCTCTGGTAGTCCTCAGCATCATGCAGCTCTTGAAGAAGCCTTGTTCATTTCTCACCTCCCCATCTGACAGTCTGTCTGTTGCTTGTTTGAACCTGGGTACACTTAGTAGCTGATAACCGTTTACATGAAGTTTGACAGCTTAACTGCAATCCCCATGAAGACCCATCTCCTTTGTGTGTTCAGAGCTTGCCCCTTGGCTTTCCTGTAGGCAGCCTGCGTGTCTTCTTTGTGCTGCTTATGGGGCAGCCTAATTAAAGTCTAAACTGAAGTCACTTTCCCAGGCTTTGCTATGCTTATTGCCTAGATATAAAAAGCAAAAGACAGAGGAAATAAGGCCAATACAGGAATACCTTGTTTTAACAGTGAGCAAAGTCTCTGTTACCCTAATGCTAAGAGGAAGTCTTCAAAAGATTCCACAAAGCCAGCTGGGAAGGCTGCAGCCCTTAGCTCATCAATAGTTCTGCTTTTGAGTTGTGGTTTTGGGTTGGTTTTCTTTTAGCATGAACTTCTACTTCAGCATGGTAGGCAGGAAAAGAAGCTCTCTTCTTGTTCTTCTCTCCAGTAAGTGTCTTAGCTGCTCAGCTTCCTTCAAGCCTTTTGTTACAATGGGATATAGTCTTCTTTAAAGGTATCACTTATACTTTCTGCTGTCAGAATTCTTTAAAAAGTACATGCAAGTCAGGTTACATAACTATGTACAATATAATACACAATTATATGTGTATTATTATTGTAGTTATACAATTGTTCAATGTATATGAAGTCTTTGAATTAATTCTATATGTAATGTTTTGAAACAAAAATGATTCAGCTGTGTCTGAAGTAGGTGTGGTTTATAAAGGTTGTACTTATGTTTTCAATAAGAAATACAGAAAGTACCATGAAAAACAAGTGTGCCAACTGTGAGGGGGTTCTGAGAATGCTGAAAAGGTAATATATTAAAGGGGTAACATGATCTTAACCTGAGCTTTTATAACAGCTTCCTACAGCTAGCATCAGTTAGGGAAATCCTGTCATTTCTAGTATGTCTGGTAAAGCTATGTAGTCACAACCAGTTATACACTTTAAGTCATTTTTGGCTTATGACAAAAGGATGTATTTGAAAGTCAAATGCTCATTCTTTGGGCCTTACTGCAAAATGAACAAGCAAATATGGCATGTAGCATGTAGTTATGAACAAGTGAAAAACTGGAAACAGTTTCTTTTCAGTTCCGGCCCTGCAGGAATTCCTGGTGACATGTTAGCCAGGCTGCTGGATGCCTTCGTTCTGACTTTTCTTGATGCAGAATTATGAAAGTCTTCCTTAAGCATGTGTAAATGGTACATTGCATGTGGACATCACTGCTGTATTAAGACAGGGTTTGGAAGAAAAGTTCTAAACTGACAGCTGAGCTAAGTCAGAGCAGTCTGTGTTCTGCTGATTCCAGCGCTTTGCCATCCAGAAGTATATAACATTTGAGCTGTGTTTGGCAGATGGTTTGTGGGCCCAACTGGGAAGACAGTAGTCCTTTTTAGGCTTTCCTTGTTTTGTTTGTTTTGGGGGTTTACTTCTTTTTTTTTTTTTTTTCTTTCTTTCTCCTATTTGCATGTGAGGATGTGGTTCTAGGATACTGGAATAACCTAGTGTCAAAAGGCAGCACTAAGATTTTCTTGCTTCTTTGCTTGCCTGACTGTCCTCATCTACAGAGAGTGGGAGTTACAAGTGAAAACCTAAAATGTTCTCTGCAAAAAGTATCCAGACATGTAGAACAGTTTAACTCCTCATAGAGAGAATAAATGATGAGGCCTGTGGCTGATGAAATAACTAGTATCCCATTGCATAACCAGATCCTGCTGTGTATTTTTTTTTTTTCCCTGAATATTTTCCACCACCTCCTAATCGTTGCTATCCAGTCTTCACTCTGTGCATCCACCTGAAACTGGAAATTTCCTTTCCTTTTGGAAAGGAAAAATACTTGAGCTTAAACTGAGAGTGGTCACACAGTAGTAATTTTGATTAGTGAAGGCTGTGGATTAAAATGCAATCATTTCTGTATGTTCATGCCCAAATAATTACAACAGAATAACACAGTACAGTCCTAAATTGTAAACTTGTATAATATTTATGAGTGTTTACTCTTACTTTCACTATAACTGTGTATTGCTCACTTTTACATTCAGTTTAAGTATGCATTGTTCCTTGCATCTTATGCTGGGCAGTAGTAGGATCAAACATAGTTTATCTAAGTATAAGCTATTTCTAAATTATAAAGGTGTTATTAGGGTGAGAGAGGGGAGCAAAACATGAGCAACCCTGATTTTTAAAGTATAGCTAAATTGCAATACTGATGAGTACTACTATATGGAATATAGCAAAATGGTTGATGGAAGTGTGTTGGTGTGGGTTTGGGTTGGGGTGTTTCGTTTGTTTCTCTTTCCTTAGAATGGCAAGGAAGTGGTAGCACGCCTTTTTAAGGACAGAGGTGAATTCTGGAGGTGTCTTTTAAATTTAATTCTGCTTTTGCATCCAGGCCAGATTCAACTGTAAAGGAGCCAGTTGTATAGGAACTGTATAGGCAGCAGTTCACCTCGCTGTTACTCCTGTCAGAGTGTGGCAGCCATACTTGCAGATGCAAGAAACTCCGCTTTCAGTAGACCTTTCATAACTTCCTTAGAGGCTAAGGTTTTGAAGCAACAGTTCTTGTTTTTACTGTTAACACTTTGATATCTACTAAAACATGTCTGTCTTTGGTCTAGGTTTATAAATACGTAGTTTTGTCTGAATCTTGGTAAGTTCTCAGGTAAATAAATGATTATCCCACCAGTGTTAATGGGATCGGTGTCTAATTATGCAAGTGGACAGAAGATAGTTATTTAGTGACTTGAGTGTGTGTATCTCTTAGTTGGAGATGGTTATCTGTAGTATGGTGACAACTTCTTTAAGATACCTGTTTTAGATAGAGTGACTAACAACTGCAGGTTGCAGCCCTTGCAGCTTTCGTAGAATCATAGGATAGTTTGAGTTGGAAGGGACCTTTAAAGGTCATCTCATCCACCTTCCTCCAGTGAGCAAGGACGTCTTTGACTAGGTCAGGTTGCTCAAAGCCCTGTGCAACATGACCTTGAATGTTTCCAGGGATGGGGCATCTACCATCTCTCTGAGCAACCTATTCTAGTATTTCACCACCCTCATAGTGAAATATTTCTTCCTTATATCTAGTCTAAATCTGCCCTCTTTTAGTTTAAAACCATTATGATTTGTCTTATCACAACAGACCCTGGAAAGAGTTTGTCCCCATCTTTCCTGTAGGGCGCTGTTAAGTACTGAAAGGCTGCAGTAAGGTCTCTGTGGAGCCTGCTGTACTCCAGGCTGAACAATTCCAGCTCTGTCAGCCTTTCTCCATAGGAGAGGTGCTTCATCCCTCTGATCATCTTTGTGGCCCTCCTCTGGACTCACTCCAACAGGCCCATGTCCTTTTTATGCTGGGGCTCCCAGACCTGAAGGCAGTTTTCCAGGTAGGGTCTCACAAGAGCAGGGTAGAGGGGCAGAATCTCCTCCCTCAACCTGCTGATCATACTTCTTTCGATGCAGCCCAGGATACAGTTGGCCTCCGGGTCTGTGAGTGCACTTTGCTGGCTCATGTTCAGCTTTTCATCCACCAATATCGCAAGTCATCCTCAGCGGGGCTGCTCTTAATCCTTTCATCCCCCAGCCTGTATTGATACAGGGGGTTGCACTGACCCAGGTTCAGTACTTTGCAGTTGGCCTTGTTGCATCTTACGAGGTTCATGTGTGCTCCGTTCATGAGCTTGTCCGGGTCCCTCTGGGTGGCATTCCTTCCTTCAGGTGTGTCAGCTGCAGGCTTGCTGAGTGTGGCACTCCAATCCCACTGTCCATGCCACTGATGAAGATACTGAACAGTACTGGTCCCAGTATGGACCCCTGAGGTACTGTTGTTGGGGACAGTTGTGACCTCATATTTTAATGACTGCTGCCTTAATATCGAACCTGAAACTATTATTAGCAGTATCGCATCTTTATATGTTCTGTTGTTCCATAAATCGTGTTCTGCATTTTAGCAGTTGCATCTTGAAGTACAAGGTAGGAATTTAATCTGCTACGTTGTAGTGATTCTGATGCAGTTTTTGTTAAAGTTAAATCCTCCGTGGAATCTGGCATAAGTGTTGTGCTGATGCAAAAGGAGGAGCTGAAGGAGGGAACAATACAAATTGCAAAGTCCTTGTGCTTCGAATTCCTGGTGTATATATATATATACACACACACACACACATGTATATGTATTCAAAAAGCAGTGTGGAGTGTCTGCCAGCATTCTAGTCCACAGCTTGGATTATCACTGAAGAAGTCTAGTTGTGTAATAGTCTGGTGATTAATTATTATTATTTTTTTTAAGAAGGGAAATAAGTATCAAAAGTCATAATTCATGAAGTGAAATAGGCCAGATTTTTTCCACTTTAATTCAGCTGTGGAAATTGCAAGTTCCCTGGCTTGAAAAACATCTGTTGGACAGCACTATCATGCTAAGTGTGCTCGTGGTGCCAAAACATAGCTTTTAGGTTAGGCAAACATTAGTTACTGACATAGCTGACCTGATAAACTGCAGAGCAAGCCTTTCCACCTCTATTTAACCGATAAACTTTATCAAAAGATGGACTACTTGACAAAGAGCAATTTTCTGTAAATATATTGAATGCCATCCTCTTTGCTTTGGCAGCCAGTGCAGATCCATTGTTTAATTAGGCTGACTGACCCAATATTGAACAGCAGCAGATGTGAAAGATACAGAAACTACGTCAAGAGATAATTTATGCTGCGAAAGGTGCACGTCTCTTTTTAATAGATTAAAATCTCATGCAGAAGCAGGTAAAACTCTTGCTGAAATGTCTGAAATTCTTTGTTCCGCACCCTCCCAGATAAAAACTCCTCATTACTCAGAATTTAACAAATTTAATCGCTCAGGAACTTGTAATTAAGTAGGTTGTCAGTTAAAATTACTCAGTGTGTTCCCTGGGTTGTCTTGTCAAAGTGAGATATGAAAGTTTTCTCTGTCAGACCTTCAGCAATCCAGTAACGAGTCTTGTAGCAGAGGCATTCCTTAAAACACGGAATGTCAACATTTCGGGTAACTTCGTTCAATGCTGTGTGTAGGGGTGTAGGCTGTAACTCAGCATAGCTGTAAAAAGGTCCATAGCTGCAGAGTTAGGCTGCAGGTACGGGCTGAAGTTATAATTGGTATGTTGGTAGTTCTGGTTCTGCTGGCTTGACTGGATGTACTGTTCTCAAACGATTGAAAGCGCAATGTGCTTCGTGGAAGGCCTGAGTTTTCTTTAGGAAAAAGGTTGTTCAGTGATTTGCTCGAGGTAGTTGCAAGTTATTTGTCTTGCTTGAAGTGCCAGCCTGTCTGTGCATTAGTCAGCTAGCATCATTTAAAAAAAACCCAAAAAAAACCAGACTGGAAGACAAGGAAAGTTCTGTTGGCTTACAAAGCTGTCTTCTGTTCTTGGTATGCAAGTACAGTGTTTTAAATAAATTGGAAAATGAGAAGGCAGATTTTTACTACTGGCTTTCACTGCTAGTTATGAGGAAAGGAGGGAGGCAAATGCAATCTAGAGTTTGTCTTAAATTTAAAAGGGTACTTGGATGTAATCAGGTTTTCATCAAAACCAGTCATAAATCTGGCCAGTTGTTGAGATAGAATAAGGTAGTTTTGAGTGGGGAAGGAGCATTAAATGTCAGTCTGTGAGATTGCACTGGCTTACCTGGGGTCTGTGCTTAGTTGTAGTATTTTACTTTCGTAGTTTTAACCTGGGTACTGATATTCAAAGATTTACTAGTCTTGTGAAAACTTCGGGCCTGCTTTCTGTACGCACATGCATGCGTGCATAAAAATAGATAAATTGCCGCTGAACATTCTAGTTTGGGACAGTAAATATTATTTAATTCTTTATATATTTTGGTTTATAGTAATAGATACTTAATTTATATAAATAGAAAATTTATTAATCTAAATATATTTAAATATTTTATATATTGTTTAAATAACAAAGTATATCTACTATAGTAACAAAGTATTGCCAGTGTTACTAGATTATAAGATTGAACTTTAAAACTGTTAGCTAAAATAATGTAGGACTGCATACTCTGCTTTTCAGTTAGTTTACGTCTATGTTTACTAGAGAACTGTTTTGGTTTTGTTTATTTTTTGTTTGTCAAACATTGGAACACTGGCTTTCTCTAAACTGACTTTGTCTAGAAACAAATCTAATCAGGTCAAAGGACTGAAATAGTTGCTCCAAAGCCCTTTGCTGTCATTGCCCCTAGCAGTTTGGAAGTGTACGTTTCGGAAGTCTATGCTATGATGCTGTATTTAACAGGGGAAGTGTGAATAACTGAGTGCAGTCTTGTGCTCCTGCGTACTGCAGGGTGCTTTGGAGTATCAAGGAAAGGGGAAACTCCATGGTTAAACCAATAAAGAGCATCCAAAGGCTTTGAGGGAAAGCTGTCAGTATTAAAGGGTTTCTCTCTTGGAAGGAATCTTGATGCTTAATCTGGTAGGTTTCCTTCACATTTCACTTAAAATGGAGATGTAAGTTATGACAAAGAGACATACAGTAAGCGTATTTTGGAGTAAAATAGCTAACACATAGAATATTTGGAAAGTCAGTGTATTTGTTTTGATAAACATGGTGACCATTGAAGATGTATCTACACTGCATATTAACCTTGATAAATATGCATGATGTGCTGCCTGAGCTGGTTCAGGTTACTGCATTATGCAGATAGCTTTACTTGCTTTCACTGTAACTGCTGTGGCTTACATAAGCTTCTAGAAGGGCTTTAGGACTCCTATTAGAAGTTCCTAAAAGCAGGACTAGTTTGGTGAAAATAATGTGCATTTATCACCTCTTGCTTATAGAATCATTGGGTCAATCTGCTCTTACAGATTTATTGTGAGGCGTGTAGGTCTTTGAGTCTTATAAATACTTTATTCTCTGTGTGAGATATACATCTGTCCTTGGTGGCATCAAGAAGAGGGAAGAGTGATGAATCTGCTCCAAAAAAATTCTAAATAGTATCTGAGCAGTAAATCCACGTTAGTAAAAATATGGCTACGTTGCAGTTAAGAATGCTGGCCACTGTAAAGGATATGTATGCTACTTGTAATATTACTGTTGTTTTCCTATTTAAAGCTAAATTAAGCTTTGAGTTCACTAATAAGAGTGCTTGTTGAAATTAGTGATAGCAGCTATATTGGTAGTGTAAATGTGCTTCTTCCTTGTAAATAATGCAAAAATGTGTATAAATAAAAATATGCACTAATTTGTCTTTTTTTTTTTTTCTTCCTTCTTCTTTTTTCCAGTAAAGTGAAGCAAGGGCTCCTTCCTAGCTTAGAAGATCTACTTTTCTATACTATTGCAGAAGGACAAGAAAAAATACCAGTTCATAAATTCATAACTGTAAGTTTACCGTTCTTAAGTGCTGTATGAAAGCCTACTGCAAGGTTTTTTTAACACTCTACATGTGAGGATACAAAGCAAAGAATTTATTATACATGGATAGCTGCAGCAAGGCATGTAACTAATTTCCCCCCCCCCCCAATGTTTCTGTATTTAAAAGACGAGTGTACTCATATTGTTACTTCTTTGCTGTGCAAAAGAGTATGCTTGAAAGCGTCTGTGTCTGTGGCAGGGCTTGGTAGTGTTTGCACACGTGTAAAATACAGTTGGGCCACTGTGGATTTCAATGACTAATCCTTTTACATAAGATGCAGCCAAAATGGCAAAAGGAAATGGCGAAAGGATCAAAAACCTGTCAAAATGTCTCTGTGTTGAGAGCGCAGTAGCAGATGTCTCTCATCTTGATAAATGAGGCTGAGCAATAGAGACCTTGATTGTAAAAGCTTATATTCTCATTTTAGTAATTATTGTTTTATTGTAATAGGCACTCAAATCCACGGGATTGCGTACATCTGATCCCCGATTGAAAGAATGCATGGATATGTTAAGATTGACCCTTCAGACAACTTCAGATGGTGTTATGCTGGACAAAGACCTTTTCAAAAAGTAAACTTTCTGTCAATAACATATAATTCTGGGTGAATGTTGTGTGTGTGTTACTGACTGCTCTGCTGGGAGAGGCGTATATAAATCTATGCATAACTAGAAGGGGAGTCAAACGCACACTCCTACTGATGCTATTTTCATGTGAGTTTGTTCTCTGGTTTCATGCAGCAGACGGATTGTGTGATCTGCACAAGAGTTTAATGTATCAGTGTTGTTTGCATGTGTATCTGACCCCATCCTTCAACTCTTGGTCAGATGCCAAATAAATTGAGGCAGCAGGGAGTATTTAGTATGAGTACATAAAACTTCTCTCTCGCTGCATCACCAGTTTTTAATCTGAAGTTCAGGATGCTGCTTCTTTGTAGTGAGATGTTGGGAGTACAGATATAGTATATGTCTGCATATACTGTATCTGTATGTATACACAGATATAGTATATATCTGTACTTCCATAGTAGATTCTAAAAGTGAGTATATGAAAAATAGAGTGACATTAGATTTCAGAATAGGTATTGATGAGAGCAGTTAGGACTGTAGTCACTGCTCTGGTTTGTTTTGGAAAAGATTTATGTGCCATATTTTAGTGGTGCTTTTTCTTTTTTAAGAGAAGTCTGTGGTCAGTTAGCTGAACAATATAAGCACTGTTCAGGTTGTCTTCAGTTCCTTCCAAGCACACTCCTTTGCTCCCCTGCTTACAGTTTCTATGGGCTGAAAGATTGGAAGTTTAGAGGCTCTTAAATCTTGGCATTATATTTGTAGAATATTTTTGAGTCTATATCTTTATTCCATTTGCAGGGTAAATGACATAATATCTAAAACTTGCTTGTTTTGTGAAAAGTATACTGTTCTCAAAATGGTACTTTTTTTTTGCTCTATATAATTTTTTTGAATTTGTAAATGAATGCTGTTTAGTGCTGTTTCCTCTGTTACAAGTTGAAATAAGTATGTGTATAAAAAAGTGTGTTTATGTATAAAATTGTATATTACATATATGTATATATCAGTGTATATATGCTTATTAAGTATATAAAGTATGTTGTATCCAGCATATACTTATATATTTACATCATTTATGTAAATAGAAAGTATATATGTCATGTGGTTTTTAATATATATATATATAAAAAAACATTTTTGGAAGTACGTTGAGAAAAATGTGTGTGACAAGATAGCAAACCAGTCAACTCCTTAATCAAATGTGGAATACTTCTCAAAGGTACATCATAGACTAACTGTATTCCTGTATTTAAGTCCAAGACCAGGTCTTCAGTGGTTATTTGTCAGTGCAGTAAAAACTGTTATTTGTTACAATCAGACACCTTCCTGGGTTTGTGGTTGGACTGAAAAGAAAATGCGTTTGCTATTATGCATTACACTTACACTAGAAGGCTTGTTTGTAGTAGTAAACTATGGATTATGTTTTAGGCAAAGGCTCTGCATTTAAGAAAAAAGACAGATGATTGCAATTTAGCAAGATTAGCATATTTTTATGTCACAGCTCTAGGATTTGATCCCCTTTGTTAGAGGAGTGCTTGTTACTGTGGTAATTTTTAGGAATCTTGCATGGGTTGCTTCTTGTGTAGGAAGGGTTTTGAACAAAGCCATACAGAGGGTGGAGAAGTGAATCTCTTTCCGCATAGCAGGTTTTCCTGCACAGCAGCAGGTGTTAACCTTTCTAATAAATTATCCCCCTCAACTTCAGTTTTATGTTCTTCCCAGGCACACTGCATTTGCTATGTAGAGACTCGTACAAGATTTCTCTGTTGTTTATTCTTCTCCGAGTATTTAAGGTGTGAAATATAATAATGTATCTAACTCGGTTGTACTTACCTCAGGACTTTGAAGCTTCAGTTCCCTAAACTTAAAAGTCAGTGGTATAGTTCTGTTGAATTTGAATCCAAAGTTGCTAGATCGTGTAAAGCATTAAGGATAAATGATGTGGAGTAGTGTTAGCATAAGCTTGGCTGAATCGATGAAGTTACTTCATGCATCTATCCCTCTAACAGAAGTTTCAGATCTTTTTAGTGATTCTAAACATTAAGCACTAATTTGGCTAAAAATGCTTTATTTTGGAGATTTTTGGCTTTACAGTGCTCTCCACCTAAATAAAACTTTGGGGAAAAAAATAATCCCAGTTACAGGCACAACAACTTGGGACTTTAATCTTTTATCTCCAGAGTTTCTGGAGTTGAAGGCTTCAGTGGCGCACGTTTTGGAGAGAGTGGTTTAGCTGTTCATATTGCATCTATTTAACATAACGTGGTCTTCATAGAATGAGTGATACCTCACTGAAAGCAGCATGTTTACTGAAAGCAGAACAGCAGGCTAGTTAGTCTGCTCTGTGAATTGTTTTCTCTTTTCTTGGTATCTTATGGTACTACTTAATATAGTAGTAGCACTCTCTAACTATTGTTAAATGAAATTTAGGCAGCTCAACAAATATGAAAGATTATACACTCTAATCTTCAGAAATCTAACAAAAATAGAAGACTTGCAAAAAGCCCTATTTCTGATCTGACAATATTAGGGTGAGAAGAAGGCATGAGGCACTTGGATGAGATGATAGCTATTGAGTAACAGTTACAACTCAGGTTTAAACCCTATTCTTTTTCATATTGATTTACTTGGCTGTGTAGGCTTAGGCTTTGTCACAAGGTGTTGCTTGTCCTGCTTTATTGACCTAGAACTATGGTCTCGCTAGCCAAATTTCCTGTGATCCGTGGGTAGGAAGCAGCAATCTGGATATGTTTTATGTTCTAAGCTAGACAATCTGTTACTGGATCTCAGACGTGGTTATCTATTTGTTGCTTAGGCGCTGTGCTGCTCTCAGTCTAGGTATCAAATCCTGAGGAAAACCTTAATTTGAGCTATGCTTAACTGAGATATTAATAGATGTTTTCATCCTCTTTGAGCAATTAGAGAAGTTTTGTCAGAAGATGCAGAGGACTTCTGCTATAACATTAATACTTCATTTGTCAAAATGACATCACTTTTCCTTCTAAAATGTGTAATAGATATACTGAACACTTCTACAGACCTAATCTCGCTAGTTGGAAATGAAGTTTTACATTGCTTTCCATAATGCTTATACTGTACCTCTTAGAACATGAGAAAAGGTTTCCATTCAGTTATATAGATAGCTGAACAGTTCTTCAGAATTGGTGGGAGTTCAGGCTGTTGTGTTTTGTTTTTATTTTAGCAAGTATCTACTTGTGTAGGGAAGCAATAATCAGCAGTGTGAGACAACTGGAAAAAGAATAGTAAACGTAACAAGTTGTATGATAAAGGAAACAAAATGGTTCTATCTTTATGCTGAAGCCCAAAGATTCAGTTTAAAAAAAAAGCCCCAAACCAAACATCAAACAACCCAACCGACCCCCAAATTTACGTCTGGGTTGTAAAAGTTGCTGAAAGTTGTTATAGATGATAAGACTCGCTTCCTAATCCTCATAAAGCAAATGTATTGGGGAAGTTTTGTAGTTTGAAAGACCTGTTTTCAAATAGAGAAAGAAATGCTTGGGTTGGGATTTGACAAGGCAGATTTTATATTTTAGGGTGAGATCATAAAGTTTGGAGGAATGGAAGAATTTGAGGTTGGAAGGTTTTTAGTCTGCCAATCCTGAACACCACTAAAGAATGTGGGAGATAAGGCCTAAGCTGTTTGTCAAATTTGATTGTAGAAAGATTTTTATTTATCAATATATATATATTTATTTAAATTCCTTCCTGATCTTTTCCTACTGCTGCACTTACCCTCAGCCTGAGACCATTCATCTCTGAAGGGTTACCTTGAACATAAACTGTTTGGAAGCTCTGGTGGGGAGGGTATGTCAGTTGCAGAATGTTAGAGGCTGTCAAGGCTAGTGTTGTGTTGACAGAAAGTATTACTGCCCTGTTAACTGGAGTTTTCTAGGACCTCTGTTATTTTGTCTATGCAGTAGTAGTTCTGAATACTCACCTAGATTAGTTAAACTCCTGGATTTAGTTTAGTCTGTGAGTTCATATAATTTGCCTGGGTTAAGGATAAGTATCCAGGATAAATACCCAGGCACTGACCTTGGCTGAAGTCTGGGAACAACAGCTGCTTGCAGGAATAGGTAGTGTCCTTAACCAGCATAGCAGTTTCTGCAGTGATTTTCAGTCTCTAGGAAGTGAGCATCGTAGACTTGCTGTAAGTTAATACATGCATAAATGCCCTTCCTGTTTCAAAATGTGATGTGGTTTCAGAGGGTTGTATTTCAGTGCATACTGCATTCTTATCCTTTTCCATGCTTTTTACTGAGTTGTTCTAATAGGCGCAGGTGACCCAAGAAGAGTCCTTAATGCTGTCTGGGTGGTACAGACAATGTAGGACTGCATCTGAATTTTAAACATAGAGCATGTTATGTTGTTACTCCTTCTGCACATCTGGCTGCCTTAACTGCTACTAATTACTGTTGAAAAAGGGTTGTTGCACCTGGAGTAAGTAACTGTAATCGGAGGCTGCTGGGAACAAAAATTAACAGGATTTTTTGCAAGATAAATAAAAAAGGAGTGGATAAGCATAACAAATTGCAACAAAACCAGCTCAACTGCAGTATTAAGACAGACTAACAAGTGTATTACAGAGCAATTCTGAAGATGGAAATGGAAGATTCTCTAATGTTTCTTTTTCGTTCTTGGAAAGTAGTGCCCACCAGCATTTGAAATTGCTGTCAGTTGAGTTTGGGATAAAGTCTCCCAAGTCCTTTGAAGGATTTCAGACTGAAGGTTTAAAAAGAGGGGATTCAAAGGGAAGATCATTCTGTCTGTTCATTGGTCCTCATGCGTCTTAATTTTGAAGTGATAATGACTTTTAATAATAAGTATTTATTCCAAGTGGAAACATTTCCCTAAAAATTAGTGGATTATTTCATTGGAAGGCTTACATGTTCTTAATTTTCCATTTGTCTGTATTAACAGTTTGTTTCTTTTTGTCAATACTGCTGGAAAGCAGAGTATGAATGTGTTAACAAAACTGTTTGGTGTTGAACCTCCCTTTCTCTTCCTTGCACTGGGATGGGGCTGTTAATACCCTGTATCAGGTCATATTTTAACTGACATGATAATAGCTCCCAATTCCCACCCCTGCTCCTACTCAGCCCCCACCCACGGACACACCACTTCCAGCAGCATGCCTCAGCTTGTGTTTCTATCCTCCCTTTCATCTGTTTCTTCTCGATAAGTCTTTTCCCTTGTACTTCTTCAGTTTTTTAAATGTACCAGATGGGATGATGTTTGGAGGGTGTGGGTGATAATGTAACTGTGTTCTGGGCTAAAAGGCAGCAAAGATGCCTTAACTGGCAGTAGTTTGAAGCAAGAGACTTGTAGCACTGCTCACTGTTAACTTTTGCTTAGTTTAGAAGATGTTATCAAGTAACTCCACAGGTTTTGCTCTTACTAGAGTGGAACCTTGTCCCAGTTTGGTTTGTTGGCAGGGTTCTCACTCCATTCATGGTGAAACTAGTTGGAAATGAGACAGACCAACCCTGAACCTTGGAAGTTTGACCTGACTCTGAAATTGGCACTTACTTGGGCAAGGGGTGGGTTAGATGACCTTCACGTCTTGATCTTAAGGAAGGGGTTGGTTAGGTCCCTTATGCAAGCTTAGATGCTACTTGAAGGCAAATTGATAGTATCTAGCAGGACAGCCTCACAGTTGAAACTTCAAAGAAGAGTTTTAAGTAAAAAGGTGTAAGAATGAATGCAATGACACATTTGTAAATAATTTAAAAACAAACTTGCATAGTAGAAAAGACCTGGTCTTGTGGGCATATAACTTCAAGGGACTGATGGTCCTTATTATAAATAGCATGTAATTGCTGCTTAAGTAGGCTTTTTGGCAGTACTTTGTCAAAAATACTAATAAACTTTTAACTTCTTGCAGGTGTGTACAAAGTAATATTGTGTTGCTTACTCAAGCTTTCAGGAGGAAGTTTGTCATTCCAGATTTTATGTCATTTACTTCACATATTGATGAGCTCTATGAAAGTGCTAAAAAGCAATCTGGAGGAAAGGTAACCTCTTTGTAAATTCAACTTCAGACTTCTGTAGATTTCTTGATATTAACCACATGCATTCTTTAAGTGGACAGGTTTTTCTTAACGTTTTAGCAAAATGTTAAACTGATAACGTGCTTAAATAGTTTTGGAAGTTCAATTATGTCTGCAACTTCTAAACTGTGTTAGAAATACAGCTTCTTAACTCTAACAATCTTCACAGTTTTGAGGTCAGAATGAGAAAATAGCATTGTTCTTTATTTTACATAAACTATGCATAAATTATAAAACTGCTGTACAATTTGTCAGACTAAGCAGTATGTAAAAATATTATGCTACCCTACACAACTGGCTAGGTTGTGTGTCAAATAATTGCCAGCCTGTGTTCGTAATTAACATTTATTCTAGTGGTTATTTCTAATAAATAAATTGAATACCCTTGAACTTTGTCACAAGCTAAAGTTTTATGTGCTTTGAAAAGGTGAACATGCTGTAACACAGAAGGGATTCCTTGCAGAATGTGCTGAAATTTGCACTTTGAAAAAAATGGTTTGATTATGATCTATGTAATATATTATGAGTATAATAATTTCTAATGAAATTTTAGGTACACTAGGTGGTTATTAGTGGAATAATGCAGTTGTATGTTGTGTATCCTTTCCGTTGACATTTATTTCAATTAATATCTATTAACACAGAGTTAAACATTTTGGATGTTGTAATGTCTCTCTGTTTATTCATGTAATAGGTTGCTGACTATATTCCACAACTGGCCAAGTTCAGCCCTGATCTGTGGGGTGTGTCACTTTGCACAGTGGATGGACAGAGGTATAATTCTAACTTCTAGATTTTGCTATTTCAGTTACTTGAACTATTTGACATATACAGCACTTCATGATACCTCATGGCTTAACAAAGGAAAAGCTTTACTGGAGATGTTAAAGAAGTAAAATACACTTGGTCATCTTTCTTAACTTTTTTCAGCTTTTCTGTTTAAACTGAATGATTTTGCTTTTATAAAATATTGTTTAAATAGTATTCGTAAATACTGTATTTAAAGCTGGAATATGTTGTGCTTATGATCCAAACAGTAATGAAGCTGTATGTAATTATGATCATTATGAAAGGACAGGATAGAGACAATGCTTATGTAGTATTAATCTTTGGAGGCTGAAGATTTGTCTAACAGTATGCAAGCCTCAAGCTGTATTACTTTTTCTGTAGGTCTCGATGTACTTGAAAGTTAATACCTTTTCTGCATTTTAATGTTCTTACTGTACCATTTTTATATGATTGCTGTATGTCACAAAAAAAATAATCCGATCCATATTTAAAGAGAAAACAAAGATAGGGAAGCTATACAGAACTTAACATGACTTTGCTTTTCAGTTTCATGGAACTTTGTCATGTAAGGATGTATGTAGGTCTTGGATATAGCTAGAGTCATCTTACTTTTATTTTTCCTTCATTCGTAACTCGGTGTAGCAGAGATAGTTGTGAGCTGGTGTAAAGGGCTGTCTCACACCGTCTAGCTGAGAAGTAAGGTAAACTATTCCATGTCTGCCTGTGTGACTAGGCAATATGAGATACTCATCAGCTTGCATGTCTCTGCTGGCCTGCAGTTTGGCAGGTCATACTGCATATTCTGACTGATATTCTGTTGAGTACGTCCTAGGTGAATGAGGCATTCCTGAAAAGAACATCAGAGTTACTTATGGTGATTGTGCATTGGTGTTCATTTTAATGTTATCTTTCACGTTCTGTATGTTTGTTTCTTGTAGAGCATATGGCTAATAATCTGTAGGGGAAGAGTTCTACAAGTGAGCTGAAGTCTTTTTCAGCTTCCTGCTTAAGTGTCTGAATTTTACTCTATTAATGGTAAAACAGCTTTAAAAGTAAAAATATTCTCCCTTTCCAAAATTTTAAATTGGCACTTTGCTGTGTTTTGGATACTATAACAGATACTAATGAAAGTTTTTATGATGTTAATTTTTATAACGTTTAATGGTGTGTGATGTTAGTTTTTATAATGACAAAATGGTTTTGTGAGTTTTCTGAAAAAAAAAAAAAGGAAGTACACTTTGGATTTTTGCCATCAAACAAGTGGTTGCTTGGAGCCTTTTGCTCTAGATTGGACATATGTTGCTTGTATGAGTCATTCTTTGATGCAGTCTTAGATGTTGAAAGTAAACTGTCCAAAAGATAGCATTTAATAATTGCTATCAAATACCTATGCCATTATCAAAGGGAATGTAAATACAGCTATTTAATTATTGCCCTGAAGTTCTAAAACTGAATTGAATCTCATCTTTGTTTATATAAGCATGGGTTTGTATAGAGGCTATATTCATGTCAGCTCTGGAGTATGTGTTTGCAGTTGAGTAGGGGAAGTGTACTAGAGGTCTGAGGTGATTTTATCTTCTCTGGTACAGACCCATTGTTTATTTTGTTTATTTGTTATATTTGCAGTAGTCACCAGCACCTGACTTTGTTATGCTTGGCTTATGGAGGGAATTGTGAAAGCCTTTAAAGCCTTTTGACATGTTTAAAATGAGACCTAGTAGTAATATGCATTTGGTTTTGGAGTCTTTTTGTTAATAGTCCTAATATATTAAAGAATAGAATGAAGCATTTACCACTCGCTACAGCTGGCAAACAAGAACTTCAAAATCTCTTCGTTTTGTTTTTCCCAGGCATTCTGTTGGCGATACCAAAGTTCCATTTTGTCTCCAGTCCTGTGTAAAGCCTTTGAAATATGCTATTGCTGTTAATGATCTTGGCACAGAATACGTGCACAGATATGTTGGTAAAGAGCCTAGTGGATTAAGATTCAACAAGTTGTTCCTGAATGAAGATGGTAAGAGATATGTAATACTTAATAATGCAAATGATTTTAGAAAATTATGAAACAAGCTGTGCAGGTTTTTTTTTGTTTCAGTCTGTTCATTTTGCCATATCCTCTTGAGTCTTACTAGTAGAAAATGTCCCAAAATATTTTGCCATCGCCAAGGTAGGCTTATCCTTTGTCACTTGCTTTAGCCTAATTTAGAATGCTAGTAAAAGATGTTTTATTACTTCTGTTCTATCTGGTAGTTATCCAGCTGTAGGAAAAAACAGTGAATTTTGATAATGCAAGTATTTGAAATGTATATTTATTTAGATGAGTTGATAGCATGTGTTCCTTCACATTTCCTTAACATCAAAGATGTTAAACTGATTTTAAGAAGCATCTATATTCCTTCCTTTCTCAGCCCTCTGAGAAGCAGGTGCTGGTGCCAAAGGCCAGCACTGGGCAGTTTCCAGAAGGCAAAACTGAACGCATCTTCCCACAGATTATTCTAAACTGAATTTGGCTACCGATTCAAAGCGCTGTATTTTTTCCCTGTGGCAGGAGTGCTTTAGCGTGAATTTCTCATACGTTACTTACCTAGATTATTTCTTGTTCATGTTATACTAATTCTCAAGCATGAAAATATTGTTTTAAAAAACATTGTGGCAAAAATCTGAGTTGGGTGACTCATGTAGCCTTAGAGGAAATACTGGGTGTTATCTCTGAAACACAAATGTTTCTTCTAGTGGAGAACAGGCAATGTTTCCGTTGCCATGGTATTGAAATTAATATTTAATTAACAGCATAGGTCTTGGATTATATTTTGGCAGGGACTCTATTGAATTCTGACTTAAATATCTGCATTATTAAATATATTCATGGTACATAATTATATTTAGTACATACCTTACGATCGTCTTTCCAAACTTAAACATAAAATAGATAATAGCGATTTTTTCCTTCTTTTTTATTAGTAAGTGGTAACGAAATACCAACATGCATATATATGACCAAGAGGGAATGAAGCATTTTGTCAAGCTTTGCTGTCTTGTTTTTGCTTTCCTCATTTTTCCAAATACAGTGTCATAGAGTGTGAAGATGACTACCTTTCATGCCCTAAGAAAACTTTCAGATAAAAAAAGCTTTGGTGCTGAAAATTGCTCGTTTTGTCTTTGGCTCAGTATAGGTGTTCTTTGGTTAATGGAATTATAGACAGTGTAATAATTTCTTTTTTATTGCTACTTTTAAAATTGAGCTATGAGGAGGTTAATTGTTAGGCTAGCGTATTTTATATTACGGTTAGACTTCAAGAGTGCTTATGAGACTTATGCTATAAGAGAATTGGGATTATTGAAAGTTTTACCAGTGTGCGTGAAATTAATAGAGAAGACTAATTCACATGGTAAAAGTTGTAGTTTTTAAGTGTGTGCTTGTGTGGCTGATATAATTGACATGAGAAAAATACATTAGAATATAACCTGAAAAGCTTTTTAAATAACAGATTTAAAGCAGAAGGTAGGAGTCTAATAAATAGGAACATTTCAGTTATAGGGAGATAGAGAAGTTGAGTTTCTGTGAGTGAAGGAAGAGGAGGGAGGAAGGGATTACACTTAAATTAATGTATGAAGATTTAAATTCATGTATGAAGTTTGGATATGTGGAGTATTTGGCAGTTTGAACATACGTAACTACTTTGAAGGTCAGATTTGAAAATAAAAAATGATATTTATTTGCTTTCTGACTCTGATATAGTAGTTGAATTTCATTTTTGTAATCAGGATTTGATGAAGTGATGTACAGGTATTTGAAAACTGGTTAGCTATTTTATTTATACTTGCTGCATTAAAGATTCCTAAAACAGGATGTTCTTCGATTTCTTTGTTTACTACTATTGAGATTCAAGCAAGACTATTACAAGGCAATTTTAAGTCATAGGTAAAAATGCCAACTTACGTGATTCTTAGTAACATTGTTTTGTTATAAGTTTTGAATAAAAATCTGTGGTGCACAATGGAAATTTGGGAATTTCTGCAACTTTATGAATACTAAATTTTAAAACTTTCTTCTAATCAAAAGGAACACATCAAACAGTTCAGAGTTCTGGAGGAATAAAGCAATTCCCATGTTAATTAAAACGAGATTATTACAGTTGATTGAAGTAGATCAAGAATCTTACGTAGTAAAATGTGTCTGAAGTAGGTATCATCAGGAATAATTTTCCTGGTTATGGCCATTGAGCAGTTTGCAGGTTTTTTTGTGACTATTGAGTTTATGATGCAACATGTCTGACAATACCTGTATGCGTGTACAGTTAATATCTCTTATCCATACACATGACCTTCTCTTGCTGATAATCTGTAACATTGGTGCTGTAATGCAATTTTGTGGAACTTAGTGCAGTAATAAATGTTGCATTGTAATTAAATGAGGGATCACTAGGAAACTGTTTATTCTGCTGAAGGATTTGGTAGCTGAAGACGTCATTCTTTAAGTTATTGTCTTGGACAAACACATTTTGATGTCATATCAGGAAGAACTTGCCATGGTGGGCATTAAAAATGTCTGTATTATGTATGTGTGGCAGCCTTGGCTTTCTGTGCTCAAAGACTGTGAGCCAGTTGTACAAGAAAGGCCTAAGGCAAATGATGAACAAAAAAGGTCAGACGCACTGGCAGAGGAAAAGCACTGTAGCTTGAGCTTATTAGGGGAAAGGTCTGGTTTGTCTATGGCATAATTGCATGGCAGGTTGCTAGAGCAGTTGTGTGAACTGGCAAACAGTTTTGGGATATTAAAAGTTACGTATTTTTCACCATTTCAGTAGTGATGTTCAGTGGGGAGGTTTTCTGGTAACTAAATATAATATATTTTCTCTTATTTTGAATTTAGATGTACCTATTAAATATGTTGCAGCTGTCTAGGTAAAAGGCTGTTCCAGACAAGTATCTCCTTCCCACAGGGAGCACAGTGCTGTATTGGTGAAGAATACATTTCTTATTCAGAGGCTATTAGGTGGGTGGTTTATGCAAGAGGCAAATTGTTGAATCAGTGGTAAACTTAATCAGGGCACCCCAGGTAAAGGCTAAGGGTTATTAAGACTTGTGCTTTTCATTAAGGCTAAAACCATGAATTTAGTCCAGAGTGTAATGATACAGCAATACACAACTTCTCTGCAAGTCTCATCAAAGATTTTTTTCAGTCTGAGCAGATCATTGTCGATTATATATAATGTATGTGTGCGTGTTTATGATGCGTGTCAGCTTTGCAGAGTTTGATATCTCTTTCTAACAATTAATAGATGCATTTGTTCACCTTTTTGTTGCAATTATGGTATCAACCTTCATTCGTTGTTGTTGTACAATGTGAAATCCCCTTGCTGATGGTACCCGCTGTGCAGTAAGTCAGTAGCTGCTGCCGCTTTAGAAAAGAGACCTGTATATGAGGTTGCTTAAACATTAATGTAGTGTCAGAACCTGTACATCCCTAAAAGGTGAAAAAGTACCTGGGGATGGAAGTGTTATTGATGAGAGTGGAAGACAGCTCTTCTTTGAAATAAGCAGGAATCTTTCAGAAGATTTTATTTAGGCATCCTGGCCCTTAGTAAAGGCCAGTATCTAGTAAGTCTGTGGAGAGTTTCTTCATTGTAGAATAGAATAGAATATTTCTGTTGGGAGTGACCTACAACAGTCATCTAGTTCAACTGCCTGACTGCTGCAAGGTTGGCCAAAAGTTAAAGCATGTTATTAAAGGTGTTGTCCAAATGCATTTTAAAGGCTGACAGGCTTAGAGCATCAGCCATCTCTCTAGGATGCCTGTGTAGCTATTGTGGCAAGATAGAAGGGTTATCTGTCAATTACAGTTATCTATCTAGGGGAGGTGTTAAATGGTATTATCTGGTGCTTTCACTATCACTATCTAGGAATAATAGTGAAAATTGCTTTCCTGGGACCTAGATACCCTGACAGGGTTTATTCTGCTTAGAAGAGGCAGCAGTGGATTAATGGAGGGTGTCCTACTCAGAGCTGTGATGTGCTGGTTTTAGGCAGCAGTAGGAGACCCTCAGAGAAGAGCTTTTGTTAGTGTGTGGTAAGCCAGATTGCTGTATATCCCTGTAGCTGAGAAGGCTTCCACAGTGATTTTTCCTTGCTGACTTACCACGGCGGGAACAAAATACAGCATCAGAATTTCAGAAGCACATTCAGAAAAGCCCATGTTTAATTTCATCAGAAGGTTCTTGCCATTCTTATGCCAGGGCAGCATATAGAGGCGTGTTGGTTGTAAAGGGGCCAGAACTAGTATGTGTAGTTTGAGATTCTAAGCAGTGAGAGGTGGGAATCTGCAGAGCAGAGGAAAAGGGAACCAAGAATGCCTTGTGACACTGAAGGTAAGTGGAGAAGTCTTGAAGGAAATGAGATGGCCGTACAATTTCTGAGGGCATGTGCTCTGTGTGGACATATCACATTGATAAGCTTTTGAGTTGCCAAATGCTGAATAAACATTATATATCATTTTTAATAAAATATACATGTGATGTGTAGAGGGTTGTGTGCGATTTAAGTCATTAATGTGTTTATGGACTGGAATGATGCCTGATGTTGATGAGAGGAAACGGTATACCCTAAGCGTAGCTAGAGCAAGAAATGCACAAAGCCAGTATTGGTGTTGGACTGCGTGTCTGGAGTTGGGATGTCCGGTTGAAAAACTGGAGAGGGCTTCAGTGAAGGACTACCAAAGAGCTGTGCTGACCTGCGCATGTAACTCCCAAGGAGCAATTGAAAGGGGAGGTTAGGGGCTCCCCTGGGAGCCACTTAAAACTCTTGAGGACCAATTGCAAAGGTGAAGGTTTGTGTAACTCTTCTTGGTAGTGGCAGGTGATATAAAAAGGGCCGGTGGCCTCCCCACTGTGGCTTAGGACATGCAGGCTGGATGTTGGGGTAAACTCTAGGAGGAAGAGGATTGCTGGAGAGTTAGAGGATTTGCCGTGTTTGGTGGTTTTCAAGACTCGAATAAAGGCATGACTGACCTGATGAAACCTTGTCAGTAGCTTGGCTTTGAGTAGGAGGGTGGAGGAGATGACCTCCAGATGTTCCTTCTGACCAGCAGTCTGCGATGCTGGGGTTTGTCATTTGACTTGAAATGGCTTTGACTGGTGTTCAGGTTAGTAGTCCCTAAAGAGAGAGAGAGAGAGAGTTAGGAAGCTATGGAAGCGCTACATTTTTCCTACTCAAAATCTGGTTTTAATCAAAAGTTAAATATATTTGACTCAAGGTATTGGTCTTTTCACTAATAGAGTAACTTGATTTTTTTCTTTTTAAAAAGTTCCTTTTAATACTGGTTTTCTGAAAAATATTAAAAGGAACTTGAGATGATTAGTTTTTTAAGAGTATCTGATAGTCATATATGGCTAAGTGCTATTGACCATGACCAGTGCAGTTTTCATGGCAAAATACATGTCTGTCTATATGCTGTGAGTATCAGACTAATCTCCAAAAAGCAATTATCTCAAGTTCCTTTTAAAATGTGTGTGTGTTATATAGGAATAGTGAATTCTGTGTGTGTTTTTAAAATATATATTTTGGAGATAAAGTAGTGGCAAATAAAAGGAAGAATTCAAACTTGTCGCAATTTTAATGCATTGAGAATTGGTTGAGGTTTTAAAACATCAGAACTCTCAAGAATTAACATCCTAGTTTAAAGGCACAGCAAAAATGTTAGTTAATACAACAACAAAAGAAGATAATTAAGAGGTAGATGTTGATGAATGAAAGTATTTTGGAAAATGGCTGATAAGGAAAGCTTTTGGAAAAGAAAGATTCATTCACATGAGCAGGTAGAATGATTGGGAATGCAAAAACACTGTTAATAGGGAGGTTAGTGTTAAACTTCAGTGTATTAGGTACACCCAAGTCAATTATAAAGTAAGTTCTAGTGAGGATGAGTAAATTGTTGTATTTCAGGAACTGCCAATAGGAACCTCGTGATTTCTGAAAAGAAATAGGATTTTGTATTCACGTGCAGCAGTAGAGAAATTCAAGAACTGGAATTCTTTCTGTTTAAGGACCTGTCTGAATGCTTACAATCACTGAGACTTGGTAACTTGCAGGAAAAATTGGAAAGTCCTTTAGGGATTGTTCTACTTGGATGTGTTGCATTGATCAAATCTTGAAACGCTGAGGAGGATTCAAAATATTCAAGAAAAGAAATGACAACAAACAGATTTACTGGGCTATTAGTGTAAGGTTAAGTGTGTTCTAAAGTGTAAAAATACTTTGCTCACAATTACAAAAACTGTATAATGTTGGACTAAAATGTTTTTAATTTAGGATGGTATTTCATAATCGTAACTTTAAGTCATACATTAACACTAGTTTTTACCTTAATATTTATAATTTTTCTCTTAAACACTAGTTAATACTTACAATTTTTCTCTTAATCGCTTTTCTAGTTTTGTTTGACAGATGTGTCTTGGCATGTATTTGTAATTGAAAACGTTATTTCACAGACAGGCCTCATAACCCTATGGTGAATGCTGGAGCAATCGTGATCACATCTTTAATCAAGGTAAAAACTTAATTTCTAGTTTTTCTCGGAGTATTTTAATAGAAGGTAGAAGAAGTATTTTGTGCAGATTATGAACTGTTCTCATGTTGTGTGCGCATTGTGGCAGTTTACTCATGAGCAGGTAGACAGGCTCTGATGTTTTGGAAACAGTAACACTTCCAAACAAATGCAGTATTAGATTAGTAGGTTTTTAAAAGTAACAGTGCAGCTGAAAGACTCTCTTTTTCCTTAGAGTTTTTAGTTTTGTTTCCTTCTTCAACTGCACAGTACTTGATACTCTCTTGAGAGAATTGCCTCATACTTGTTAAATGCTAAGAATATATCCTCAGGAGTATACTCTATGGCACTCAGAAACATGTTTCTGAATGTCTAATGCTCTTATATAGTGTAAAGTTAGAAGAATATTTCTTGCTGTGCAGAAGAAATGCAAGAGACTATAATCTGTACAGGAGCAATGCAGCTATATGTCAGTGTTAATACTGAATTTGTCTGCTGTTAACATACTCTACAACTAAATCATGTTTAACTTTGAAGCTACATAGTTTCTGTTGGGATGTTAAATGTGCTTTCTTAAATAAGTATGTTTGGAAACAGTTACTTGTGTTTTATAGAGTAAAGCATAGCTGAATAATGACATAACCTCTTTAGTCCATGATCTTGAGATTTCTAGAAAACTGTATTTGATTTTTTCTGTAGTATAGCTGTATATATCTCTTGAAGTTGTAAGTGGCACAAATTCCATGTAATGCTAATGTTTGCCAGATACTTTACTTGTATTTTCTGCCTTTTATTGATAGCCACTGGTACAATAAAAATACTATTTATTTTTATTTTTCCTGAGGGTACCTGCATAGAATTGTAGGGAACATGTCAGTCCCCTGGAGTTTTGAAGTAGAAAACTTAATACTGTTACTTCAGAGGTCTGAAAATCTTGTTTTTATGTTTCAAGGTCCATCAGTGTGTTTCCTACTTCCTATTTCCAAATTGTTGATTTTTAAAGTTACTTAGATCATGATTTTCTGTTATTTTATATTTAAAGAAGGTGTAAGAACTCCTGCTTAAAGACATTTATCTTTAATAGCTGTAGGTGAACGAAAATGGCCTTAAGTATGACAGGTAAATTTATTCACGTTTAATATCTTTTTAAAGGTTGACTGAGCATTGAAATTCACTTTGGATAATAGTGAATTTTAAAAACCTGACTCAACACATTTGTCTGAAATGTTAGTCCTACTACAACATGCCCTACTGGTCAGAAGGCAAGACCCAAGCATGTGCCTCTTGAAGGCACACAGTTCTTGATAAATGGTGTACTTCTGAATAGATAACATGGATTTGTTTACTGCATGCGTTGTGGTATTTGTTAGAAGGTTGGGGGGTTGGTTTTGCTGGGTGGTTGTTTTGTTGTTTTAAATTTCTTTTTTCCTGTAATGTTCTTACGAAGACTGTTGCATTGCACTAACATTTTCTGCATGTGGTAACTGCACGTCTAATGGACGCATATCTTATCACACCCCATTATTTGTTTCCAGTGTGATTAAAATGTAGATTATATTATGTACTGCTTACACTTAGATACCATTTATCCTTTGAATAACTAACCAAAGTAAACGTATTCTGAGGAAAATTACATAGAGGGTCACAGGTACAAAGTTACTTAATAGTTGCATTTGTTTGTGAAATAACTTCTCAGTCTCCAACTTAACAAAATTCATACTAACTATTCAGCAATTTAAGTAATTGGCATCCATATTTGATCTAATCTAAGTCTTTGTTTTTATTTTTCTGGAAAAGGTGGCTTCGTTAACCCATGTTTTGCCCTCAGTTCCTGTGCATTCATTCTGTCTATTAAGGTGTTGCTTGCATATCTTGAAGACTCTGTATGGCACTTAGAGTCCAAGAAAATTAAGAGATTCTTAAACATGGTTGCATTCAGCATGTATGACCTTTGTCCAATGGTAACATGTTGATAGCTATGGAGAGATTGTTGCTGTATTTCACTGTTAAGAATACTTTTACTCCTTTGATGCTCATTATTTTACCTTTCTGAGAAATTGATTCAAGAAGTCTTCCAAAATTTACGTGCATCACACTGAATTTAGCAGCTGTGAGCATGCATGCTCCTGCACACAACTGTCCTTAGTATCTGACACAAATTACAATTACTAAGAGATGATGCTTTTTGTCAGCATACGTAATGTTAATACAACATTTTAGTGTGGGGGAGGAAGGGTTCTTAGCATCATATCCCCAGCTCCAAATTTAAGAATTTGGTATACACACCTTGGAACAGAGCATAGACCTAAACTATAACGTTACATTTAGTCCTTGCTATTCATAAGGAAGTGTGTGTGCATGTTTAGTACAACGTTTGTTTGGCTTACTTAGGCATGACTACGTCATACTTTTACGGGCTTACATGATTCTTCTGTTGTCATGTGCTTGGAACTACGATATATTTACGTTTTGATGCTTTAGCTCATGGCTCTGTTCTAACTGTACTTGCATTGCACTCCACAGGCTTTACAGCAATTTAAAGCATGTATCTACAATAAAAATGCTTTAGCAAAAGGACCTCCTGTGGGCCAGTTTTAAGGAAATAAAATTTTCAACCCGCCTAAGAACCTTTTCCTTTGTTTGTAGTTCAACAGCCATTTGCCTTTATTACTACTTACATAAATTGCATAGTTGCAACAATTTTCAAATAACTCTTACCAGAAAGAAAATTGTAGTGGCAATTACAGAAGTTTGTGGAAAAGTGATATTTGATAAAATGGTAAATTCTTCCACCTCTCCAAGGAAATACAGCTGCTTGAAATCAGAAGATTCAGATTTAGTGCAGATTCAGTGCTCTGTAACCACTCAGCTTTCTGTATATCACATTGACTGGGAAAAGTCTTCATTGCCTGTAGTATGAGTAGGTATTTAGTGTTTGAGCTGTTGTTTCTTTCCTTAAAGCTCAAACTCAGTTCTCAAAGCCTGATAACTCCAGAAATATCAGTGTTCGTGTCAGCAGTTGCCCCTTACACGTATCTTTCCTGACTGAGGAGGATAGCGCGTTAGAGATGCAAATGAGATGAAGAGAAGAGGGTTCAGAGTGAAATATGTAGAAGGAGGCAAATGGCTGTGGAAGGGATCACCAGAGATTCAAGATTCCATCTGTAGATAGAAGTTTTCCTAGTAAAAGAGCAAATACGGTGTTTATAAATCCTCCCAGTGCTGACAGCCACACACGCAATCTTACACAAACTGTGACAGACTAGAATGCTCAGTGAAGGGGGAGGTATTCTGTGGTGGCAAATTAATGTGGGAAGCATTTAGACATGTTGGGGTGGCATAGCAGTAATCATAGTCGTTGCAGAAAAGGTGTTGTATAAGAAAATGAAAATGCTGATCTTACCCTGAAGAAACTTAATTCAATGAAAGCTTTTTGTTGGTTTTTTTTTTTGTATAAAACATAGAGGTGTATCTGATCTAACAGTTGGACTTGATCTTAAATGTCTTTTCCAACGTGATTGATTCTATGATATATTTAAGAGCTTTCTGAATATGCTAAGTCATAAAATAAATGAGGCAAAGTGTGGTAGAAAAACCTGTCCATTTGTGCCAAGAATCTGTTTGCGGTCAGGATGGTTACTGGGAAACCTATACAGTTATGGCTTAATATGTGAGAAGTGGGAAAAGCACATGGTTTATTGGGTTTGATAATATAGTTACAATAAATAGTACAGGTTTAGCTTAATTGCTGTATGCTACCCATTTTTCCCTTCCTGATAGACTGATGTGTAAATGTACATATGTACCACCTTAAAACATGTGTTGGTGTTGTGATCTTCTCTGCCAGATACTTGTCTTTATTTTGGTGAAGTTTCCTCTCTTCCTGAGTTATTCATTTTCCTGTAGTAACTAATTTTGGGTAGAATATACTTTCATGTCATTCTGCACTTGCCTTTTATTATAACTTCAGTGTATTGAACATTGTTTGACGTAGAATATGTAGTAGTGATGTTTAAAATGACATATGTTGAATGGTCACATGCAAATATTTTAATACCTGAAGGACACAAATAATTCCTACATGTATTTCAAATAGTAATAGTACTGGTCTTAGTGGGTCAAATGCTGCCGGTGACAGTGTGCTCTCAAGTATTTCAGAGCTGCAGTGGCACGCTAAGCAGTCAAGACACCAGTTCTCACAGAAAAGGCCCAGATTAACACATATAATTAAAAACATATGTAAGTACAGAAGACTAAACACATTATTAGTTAAGTTAATGTAAAATGCACAAATGTAAAAAATGTTTTCTTGCATCCTTGACATAGTATTAAGATTATTTTATTTCCCCTGGATGTTTTTCATACAGTGATAGGTTATAAATTTGGCTTAAAAAAAACACAAACACCCTAGAAATTATTTTTTAAATAATCTTATGTTATTAGAAGATTATAAACTTATGATCCAGATGTTTTTATTAGCTTGGTTTCGATTCAGAATTGAAAAATTACTTTAACAAGAGACACATGGTAAGAGCTTATGTGGTCTAATTGTGTAAAGTCAATGTTGATCAATGAAAAGTGGCTAATATTAACTACTTTTCTAATAAATACTGCCTGATTTTGTTGTTGCAAGCTCTGGTGAGTATCCATGGGTCTCTTCTTTCCTATGTACATGTAGGCATGCAACCTATGCAACTGCTTATATTTTTCTAGTAGAAATACAGATAATGAAAGTACCTTGTTTAAAATGGAAAAAGAGAAGATCACTAGAACCTGACACAGTCAAAAAAATTCAAATTTATGGTTGACAGCTGTAGTGTCCATTGTGGCTGTAAGTATTTGCAAAACTGTATTGAGCTGTCTTCTGCAAGTTTGAATTTTCTGCCTCTCAAACTGCTTCAATCTTAACATTTTCAATTTCATTTTGTGTTCATTTAGAAGTGTTTTTCCCATATGCGTATACACACGAGCATGTGTACGTAAGTGTGTATATGAACATATGTTCCTGTAAGTGTACTAAGTGTTTGTGGAGTTAGTGCATGGAATGTTTCCTTTGCTGTTCTAAACAGATGTTTGCATCTGAACTTAAATAAAATGCTTTTTGAGAAATACTGTCACAGTGCCCCCAATCTTATAGGATCAAGCTAAAAATAAGAAGCACTTGTGCAAGAACAGAGGTTTTCTTGTCTCTTGTTTAAATTGGTATGGAAACATTGCTCAGTACCCTGAATGTTAGGATTTTGTATTTGCAATTGAATTTTAATCATAGAATATGTGTTGCGTCTGTGTCTCTTCAGCTTTTTAGGAGGAGCAGCATACCTCTGTCAGCTGCTGAAAGAGGGAACCTAGTATGTTGGGTTTTTTAGTTGTCATGTATGGAAGCAAAGTTTCCTGGCTTAGTCCTGCATTATGTTAAATCCCTACCGAGGTCTTGGTCATGTCATTACTTAGGCAGATATTTTAGCTATACGAGCAGTCTCATGTTGGTAACGATGCTTTTGTGTTTGATACAGAGTACGTATACAAACGTGTGGAACCTCAGAGACTTAAAGTGCATCATCTGAGTTAGCATATAGAAGATTTTCTTCCGAAAATACAAGATGAGATGTAAATTTTAAAAGGAAAACTTTTTTATAACAAGTTAATGTGGAAAAAGTTTGCACAGAGTCTTTTGCCCACCAGTTTTATACGCTGCTGGGAAAAGCAGGTTTTTGTTGAAGGGATAGGAATTTTTTTTCAACTACACACAAAAGTGAAGCATTATGTGTTTATATTTTTGCAGAAAGCATGATCCCTTTCTCCCTCTTCCTTTTTTTTAACAAAAAACACTTGTTTCAATTTATTATATGTGTCTAACCATACAGTTATCAATGCAGCATCCCATGACTAATGCTGACCCACTTTCCCAGAAAAAAAGATGTTCATTGTGCATTTGAAAGGTTGAAAAGGTTTTTGTGGTTTAAATGTTGTTACATATTTTACAGCATTAGGATCTATGGAATATTTTGACAACTGCAACAGTTCAATGAAGTTGGTAATTTCTTCTTTTAATTATTTTTCATTGAACAGATTTGGAGATAAATTTTTAAGACTTGTGTTCTGGTATAATATACAGAAACATTTTGATGAAATGTATCATGATTTTTTTTTTCTATCTTACTGCAATTTAGTATTGCCTTTAAGAGTAAGGTTATTAGCCTTTAAGCTTAAGGTAACCACTGGCATATAATTTTGACCAAACAGTGTGGTGTTCCTTTCAGCTAGTGATTGTACGTGTGTGCCTGCACATCCTCTTGTAGCTGAGCTGATGCATGGGCTTCAAAGATTATCTGCAACACCATAATCCACATACAGAGTGGGAAATGAGACTGGCTTTATGTGTTTCATTAAGTAAAATACTGGTTGATACAAAGCTTCAGTTTTTTTCCACGTCCTTCCCCATTCCCATACCAAACACAGTGCAAGTAGTGTCTTGAGTTTGCTTGAGATGTGTGAAACAGAATTATGTTACCTAAATAGAGTATCTTCAATGCTAAAATTATTTATAAAAGCATCTTCTCCACATACATTATTTCCATTTGTGGATGTGGTGCCATTATTATTTAAACTTACTTAAAAATTCTGGTTGGCTATTTCAAAAAGTTAAAAACTCCCCCAGGAACACCATGTGCTGTTATTTACCTCCCACCTCTTTAAGCATCTTGCTACGGAAATTGGTGAAAGGTCACTTATCAGAGACCTGTAAAGAATTAATACAGTCTTTAACTAGCAGCTATTAAATTGTTATTAAACTGGGGGGAAGCCCCAGAATCCACCCCTCCTCCTCCATGAAAAAACAAACCAGCCAACCCTGAGAATTAAGTTTCGCTATCATCCTTAAGTGGGATTCAGATTTTTTTTCCCCTTACATGATGTAAAATTCTATTTTTCTAGCTGTTTTTAATAGGTAGGACATTAATCAGATATTAATCAAATCAGATATTTTTGATTCAGTGCAATTATTTTTGTAGTAAAAACTTTTGTAGTAAAAAAAACTTTTGTAGTAAAACTTTAAGTCGTTCATCTAAATTCTTAGAATGAGTGCTAGCCATGGAAATACTTTAACTTCAGTAGCCTGAACTTTTCCTGTGCTCAGCTCTGTTGGTAATACATCAATACCTTTGGGTTACTAATCTATAAAAAGTTAGTGTTTTCACTATAATTATTCTAGTAGTAGTTCCTTTGGTATTTTTTTACATTTACTTTGTGCTAAACACGTAAAGTTGAATAGAGAGCACTTAAAATAAAGCATACCTTTTTCAGTTTAAATTGATTTTCAACATATAGGTTGTTTGATAAGACTCTTATTGTATTTTGTAATTTAAATGATAATTAAATCTTTACTTATCTAACACTTTAATTTTTTCATTAATATATGAAGTTACTGTAGTACCTTATTCTTAATTAGCCTCATGCCTTAGTTATTTGCATTAAAATTCCTAATACTGTTAAGTGAACTAACTACTTTCTTATGTTAACAATTTTTGTAAATTATTTTTTCTTTTCTTGCAGCAAGGAGCAAATAATGCAGAAAAGTTTGACTACGTAAGTTAATGTTACAACATTCCTTTTCTAACTCAACTCAGTGGTAAACGTTTCAAGATGGCAAAGGGATTGCAAGTGAAGTTTTAGTAATTTCAGGTGTTTTGTCTTTTTGTGTGCACTTGGTTGTATACAAGTATAGCGATGTGAACTGCATTTGTAAACGTGTGTTAAGAGATTTTTAGGGTAAAGCTGGATTAAAAGTTTGTTAGTTATCGCTTTTAAATGTCTGAAAATGGTAGCATGCTTTTCCCCCATCCTCTCTGTCTCTAACAGGTAATGCAATTCATGAATAAAATGGCTGGTAATGAGTATGTTGGATTCAGTAATGCTACGTAAGTATTTTTATTTATTTAATGAAGTTAGGTGGAAAATGCCTCAACTGATAGTTAACCTATTGATCTTATGGCAAAGTTAGATATTTACACTGAAGCTATCACTTAATCTTTAATATTAGGGGGTGTCTTTGGCTTAAAATTTACAAGAACTAAAGTTGCGCATGTTTCTGACATCACTGTGGCTAAATGTCACGTGGAAGTGTTGGTTATCTCTTCCAGTTTGCATTACTCTGAATGCTCTCTTGGTGCTATGTGAGTGAGAGCTGTAAGTGCAGCTCTTACTGGCATTCATATTAAAAATTAAACTCTGCAAGCTGAAAGCTGCATATCAAATGTTTAGCAATCATACTTTTTATAGCTGGGACTCTTCATGATTGAAAATAGATGCTCTTAAGGTCTTTTCCAACCCTAATCATTCTGTAATTCTTTTTTGCACATTTAAATTATTTTCTAAAACAATTCCCTTCGTTAACTCAATGTATGTCATTCCAGAAATCTTGAGATCATTTTGAGACAGCACTAGGAAAATCATAAAGATTCCATATAGCAGAATTGCTTCCAGGTTGCAGAGAAGTAGAAAGAGATCAAATAGTGTTTTTCCTGAGCTTTGTTAATATAAAAATCCTCGCCATGGAAAGAAGCAGACAGGAGAGGATTACCTATGCTTTTATCATACAGATTCCTCCTTCAGGTTTCATCCTTATTAATCATCATGATAAACTATGCAGCTATCAGTCGATAGTTACCTGACCTGCAACTTGATCTTCAGGTTCCTCTCTAGTTTGGTCGGTGTTGAAAGTGAATTACCCATTCTCTGCAGCTCTTGAGGAATGTTTCATTCCACTGTGGCCTTTTTAGATAATGCTTTGAACATCAGGATCTTAACGCTGCTTTGTCTTATGCCAAAGTCAGCTATATATGTGTAGGTAACCAGTACTGTGTGTATTCAGGTGTCAAAGCTAATTCACTCCAGTTGGGTGTACTGGGATGAGCTTCTAAGGCAGTGTCTGTCCTGTTAGTAGGATGTTCGTGTTCAGCAGTAGCGTATCTTTTACATGCAGTTTTAGTGAATTACATGATGTGTCTCTGAAATTCACTGGTTTTCTTTGAAAATTTGATGTGTTGCCTATTTTCATTTTTGATTTCTTTATTTTAAGGTTCCAGTCCGAAAGAGAGAGTGGAGATAGAAATTTTGCAATCGGCTATTACTTGAAAGAAAAAAAGGTTGATCTCTTTTGTTCATTGTATTTTGAAGACTGTGTGGTGGGGTTCTTTTCATAGTCAGTGAAGATGTTTTATTTATTCAATGTACAGTATGGCATAAATTATTCCAATGTTGTATATGCTTTATACCGCTACTCAAAATGCAGTCATTCTAATAGAATGCTGGTTATCTTTTTTCTGCATCATAGCCATGATAGTTTTATTTGTCGTAAAATGCATAATCTGTGCTGTACAGATGACTTTATAAAACTCTTAAATGCAGTTTTCTCATCTAAAGATGTTGAAAGCTGTACTAAAAATATTTTAATACCTAGTGTATTGACCTCACTGCACTGTTATTTTTAAATCTGATGAGATTTAATATTTCTAGTGTTAAACTGAAATAAATATTTAAAATCTGCCTAGTGCTTAATATGCTGACAAGAATATAGATTGTTTCCCTGAAAGTCTTATTTAAAAATAATAATCATAATTTTACCTAAAGACTCTTCTATTTTTCTTAGTGCTTTCCTGAAGGCACGGATATGGTTGCTATACTAGACTTCTATTTTCAGGTAACTGACTTGAAAACTGAGACTCGTTATAGACTTAGAATTATTATTATTACAAGCAGTAGAAGCTGATTTGTTCATAGATGTGAAGGCTTTAATGGCTTATAGTTAAAACTTGTCAGGTTCTGCTAAACTCTAGAAATGAATGATGTACACTTGATGTATCCAGATTTGGTTTTGTTTATGTGATGTAATTAGGTGTCTTTACTACTAATGCTAATTAGCAATAATCTTGAAGTTCCTAACTCCTACTGTTTTAAAACGTCTTGTATTCAGTGAGTTTGACAAAATATTTTTGTTTCTTGGGGTTGCTGCTCTTTAATGTATTGTGAAGTACTTTAAACTCTGTGTGTAACTAGAATAGTATATGCATGCTCTATTGCAAGCTCAAGGGTAGTGTTATAAATGAAATGAGAAATGAGTATCTCCTCTTTTTTGTTTAATTTGGTGCTTATGAGTAAAACAAAGAATCTAGTCATATGTGTTCCCCCTCCCCATTTTTTTTTCCTTTTTGACTTTCAGCAAGTTACTTGCAACTGTCACAAAGTGAGAACTTGGCAAGTGTGAGATATTTCCTCAGTAAGGGTTTCCGAACGTTAAAACATTCACAGCTCAGGTCTGCTGCATGTATTGATCAAGAGGCAGTTCAAGTTGTGGTACTGATTGAGTCTGGGATAGTTTTTTAAAAACCCCCAAAACGGAACAAACTAACAAAAAAACCCCCAAATCCTCCCCCAGAAAACCCCAAACCCACCTGAATTTAGCTATCAAATGAATCTGGTTTTGGTTCATGAGACTTGCTCATACTGATGCAAATGACAAACAACATTTTTTTAAATGCAAGTTTTATCTGAGGTTTTTGTATCGGGATGCATCTTCAGATGGAATGACTGTTTATGAAATAAGGTGCATGTGATTAGCCTTAATTGACCTTTTATTGAATTGGAAACTAGGCGCAAGTTAGTAGTCTACTGTGAGCTTCTGTTCTTACAGAACAAAACGTAATTTATCTGAATTTACTGCTTAACTTGCTTTTTAAATGCTTCCTGTCCCACTGCCTCAAGTCCTGATGGGCTTCTGAGTGTAAAGCTTATTAATAAGTTACAAAATGCCCAAACTAACTCTTCTGTGTGTTTTAATGTGACCTCATTTAGTGCATTATAACGTCTAATTTCACGACTGTGTGTCATTTTGTCTTTTAACCCTTGCAAAATCCCCTTTTTGCTCCATCCTCAGAAAAAGGACAGCTCATACATGAGCAGCAGTTCTGTTTCCTTCTCCCTGTACAGTGCTTGCTTTCCAACACTTTACTCAGATGCAACTTAAAAGGCTAGTTATTCCTTTTCTTTGGGTTTTGTGTGATGCTCCTCCCTCCCTCGTGTAAGTTGTGACCTTTCTGAGCAGGAATAAACTTTTTTTCCCTATTATCTCTGTAAAGTGAGGATGGATAATTTTCATTTTAGAGAACCGAGGTACAAAATGCAGGTGCTTAAACTGAGAACCTAGAAACACTTTTTTTTCAAAGTAGGTGATATTATGTAATACTTCATATGTTTAAAACACAGTTGCCATTTTAGATGCGTCTCTGACAATCTCTTGATTTGCAACTCCAGTTGATTGGACTAGGATGTATTGAGTTTGGCACCCGGAAAATAAGAATTCCAGGTAGTAACTACTCATGCAAACTTGGCTTAGGTAACTTCATGAAGTATCATGTAATGTCTGTTTGGCAAAAGCAAGAATACAAGCACTAGATTGTTTACTTTTCAGAGTAGCATTTCAGCTTCAGGTTGAAACCAGCTTATCTTTTGGTTTCTGCAGAAATGAGGCAGCATCAGGTGATGGCATCATATCACATTTCCTGATCTGTCACCAAAGTATGTATAGTCTGTACTGAAGCAGGGATCCTGGGAGAAACTATCGTGTGGTTGTATCATTAACATATCATTAAGTATATATGAGAGAAAGGTGAAATGAGGCTGCATCAGCAGGAAGTGCTGGCATTAAGATTTGCATGTGCTAGAGTTTGCAGCTTTCAAATGTACTTTTAATAATGTGTGGGGTCTTCTAAGGCTTAAAAAATAGAATAAAACGCCAAACCACACAAAACAAACTCAAACTGAAAAACCACCAAACCCAGTCATTCTGTGGCTTTGCCATTTAAGCAGATGCAAAATACTGAAATAGCTTTCCACACTTCTTCCTGTCAAAGGAACATAAGGGGGGTGGGGGGAGGAATTGAACAAAACACTAACCTATGAAAAATGCTGTCCCAGACTATTAAGAGGGCTTACAAACACTGTTGCTGGGATCTTTATAGTAGGAAGATTCAGACCATATTAATTGATGCGGCTAGCATAATCTGTAATGATTGTTAAGGTACATGTTATTTTGAGATGTTATTTCTTTAGAGACGTATAGTTGATCCTGCTATAGTTGGCCTTACTGTGCTAGAAGTGTCAGTTCTTATAATCTCTGTTTCTTTTTCATAAGCTTTGCTCAATAGAGGTAACATGTGAATCGGCAAGTGTGATGGCAGCAACTTTGGCTAATGGTGGCTTTTGCCCAATCACTGGTGAGAGAGTACTGAGTCCTGAAGCAGTCCGGAATACCTTGAGTTTAATGCATTCCTGTGGCATGTATGACTTCTCAGGGCAGTTTGCCTTCCATGTAAGTAGTTTTCAGATACGTGTTATAGCTGACCAGGAAGGTTAATCTGTGCTGGTGTTCTCCATGTTCTAGGGCTTGTTTGCTGCTTGCTTCTGGGGAAGAGGAGAGGGTGTTGCATAAATTGTTTAGAAATTTAAATGCTCCATATAGGAAAATCTCACCTAGTATTCATGGCACTACTAGTACAGCATATCTTACGGCACTTACTATTCTCTGCCACTTCACATTTGGGCATACTTTTCATGTTGAAACATAAATACTGTCCCTTAAGAAAGGCTGTTCCTGAGAGACAGCTCATGATACAGAAGTAAATGGAAACAACTGGAGAAATCCTGTTACATGGGACTAAAGAATAGCAAAAAGCCTTTGCAGATAATTGCTTTTTCTTCACTAACTTGGGCTCATGAATTGTCCTCATGTTGTAAAAGTGGCTGTCGTACACAACATATATACCATCCTGTTTTCCAGCAGTACGTTTCTTACATATAAGTATTTCAAGATATACTGCATCTTACTTGTTTTCAGCATTCTGTTTTGAGCATTTTTAAAGTTTTCCTTACTTCATATACATAAACTTGATTATGATGCTTTTTGTGACCTGAAAGCTACTGCTCACAGAGCTGTGAGGATATGTGACATGTTAATTCTTATTTGAAAAAGGAATATCTTTATCTAGAATATAAATAAGTAGGTTATCGTGTGATTTCCTGGATGGACTCTTTTGTTTTCTTGAGGTTTTGTTTTTCCCAGTCAGTATTTTTTTATTTGTATAGCTTTGTATTATTACCTTCTTGCAAACTGTTCATGACAGATATACTTGTGTTCTGCTGCTTAGTCATAATTGCTTTTTTATGAGGATTTAATTGTGTTTTTCACTGTATTACTGACTCTTGTTACTCAGAGCGAATAATTTTTATGATCATGTACTTTGAATTGCCACAAACTGTGCTTCAGGTTGTTGTCTATCTAAAAAGAGATGAGTAATAATGCTTTCCTAGCTTCAGGTGCTTTCCGGATCTACATTTTATAATGCTGCATCATAATCTTCAGTAAAATGCCTGATACATTGGGTTACAATAGTGAAGAATGTTCACAGAGGACAGCAATTCTCTGATTATTCTATAGGTTGGTCTTCCTGCAAAATCTGGAGTTGCTGGTGGGATTCTTCTGGTTGTTCCTAATGTCATGGGCTTGATGTGCTGGTCACCTCCTTTGGACAAGATGGGCAACAGTGTTAAAGGAATTCACTTTTGTCATGTAAGCTGCATTGCTTTTAGTGCCTTTTGGGGGTGTGTATGGGTTTTGTTGGGTGTTTTTCTGTGTGTTTTTTGGTTTTTTCCTTTTGCAGCTGATGCTTACGGAGCTTCAGTTAGTATAGCTGAGATCTGAGTGAATTAAATACTTATTTGTCACTCTTCTTGCATAGCAAGTTTCATCTGATCCAAGGGTCAAAGTCCAAGAAGAGGCTTTTCATCTTAGTAACAAATAACACTTTTAATTCAGTGGGCAGTAAGAAAATATGATGCCAGAAACATTGGAGAAACTTACTGTGGAAAGGCTTTTGAAAGGAACACTGCATGAAGTAATGAAAGAGCTGGTGTTTGTGTACTGCATGAGAAGGTGCAGACCTCTATTTACAGACTCATTTTCCTTTCCAGTCATAAAGTAAACAGTTTTCAAAACACTGGAAATGCAACTCTCATTACAATAAAAGGAAAAGATTCTAATGAAATACAGTAGTTCTGATGTATTTTTCAGTGATTTTTATAAACAATCTGACATGAAACGTCTTCATAGATCAGACCCAGTTGGACAAGGTGTTTCTAGCTTCATCTCTTGCTTTGGAACGGGCTGTGGACGGTCTGTTTATAGCAGCCTTAGATGCAGGAAAGATTTTGTTGAGTACTTTGTAGCAATGAATAAAGATGTTTTGTGGGAGAGAAGAATGTAAAAAATTGTCTTTATTTTCTCCCCTAAAATTACCTTGTAATACAAATTAAGTAATTATAACCTGGGGAAAGAATCTCCAAAAGAGAATGGTAGGCTATTTAGAACCCTATAGGAAACATAAGATGATTGCTAATGTTCAAACGAGGCTCTTCAAGGGTGTCGTTTAAGTGGATAAGCAGCAGTTAACTGTTAATATTTCTGTTTATCTAACTGTACAGCTGCCAATTAAGAGTACTAAGAAATCACTAATTCTAGTTTAAATATATTAAAGGTTCATATGAAATAGTCTTGATAATTTAATATAAAATTTGATGTAAAATATAATTTAATACCGAATCTTAGAACAATAGGTAAGCAAAGGACTTACTGCTTTTATTTTGTGTTAGAATGGCACCTAAAAACTGATGAGCATGGCATACAAGTAACATGAATATAACATTCACATTTAAAAATACAACAGCATGGCAAAGTCCTGTAATTATAGTGTTTAATGTAGTAATTAAAACTAAATTAAAGTCCATTATGTCACACATTTTCTTGTTTCATCCTTTTGATTAAAGTTTTATGAACTGCACTGGCCCAGGCTGTTCTTCCTGTTCCTGAAGTGTTTGAAAAAGCTGGAGTAGAAATATATTAAAATGGGTGTTCTGCAAATTGCTACTTGCTTGGTACTTCTTTAAAAACGAGTTTAATGGTTTTGTTTGAACTTAATCATATCATTGTATCATGTTTGAGGGGCTTGTAGTCATTGGTATTGACTTACTAAATAAGCTTCTCATTAATGGTTTAAGTTACTAGGTTATGATGTAAAATGCAACTGGTAGCAGCATTATAATCTTAATATGCATTTGACTGTCGTGCAAATAATAATACATGTTCTTTAAATATTTGCAGGATCTGGTTTCTCTGTGCAATTTCCATAACTACGATAACTTGAGACACTTTGCAAAAAAGCTTGATCCTCGCAGAGAAGGTGGTGATCAGCGGGTAAGTTAATATGTGTGTTTAGTGAGCGTTGCTTGTAGGCATTAGAAGAAATATCTAAAGTTCTTCTCTAAATGCAAAACTGCTCAATGACATGTATTGCATCAAAGCTTTCATATAACCTACCTAGTTTACATTATTAGTGGACACTTACCTGGGTGGGCCACACTATCACGGGGTTTTGTATAGTCGAATTTCATACTAGATTTGTAACTCCATATCATGCAGTTCATCTCCCTTGCTAGACTAAGTATGTGGTATCTGATAAAAGTTGCAGAGTCTTACTGTACTGGTTGCCTTTAATAAAGATTTGACCAGCTGGTGGGCTTAACCTTTCTGTGCTGTGCTGCAGTGCATGAGATGTGTTGAGCATTTTTTTGCAGTGATATCTCTGAGACCACAAATCTTGCTGAGAGTTGCACAGGCAGTGAATTCAGGTGTTACAGTGCTGTGGATAAGTGCCTGTTTCTAAGGAAGCAGTATAAGCAATCTCTGGGAATGAACTGAATCCGCTCCAGCTACAGTACAAAAGAGGAAAGTGTGAGGGAGCTTGAGATAAGGAAAAGCTCTGCTTTTATTATCATTAATGTTTTAACTAAGGCATGAAGATTTCAGTGGGAGAAGACACAGTAGAATGATTTTTAAAGTGCTTCTGTTTGCATGTGTGCATCTAAAAAATAGCCAATTTGGAATTTGAATTTTTTATAACTGGAAAAGAGAAAATAGGAGTTTTATGTGAAGAGATGAGAAACTTGAGTCTGTTAGCTTTGACTGCAAGTATGGATTTTTTTCCTTCAAATACACTAATAAATAATGTATGTTGCTTGAACAACTAGCATTCCTTTGGACCAATGGACTATGAGAATCTCCAGCAAGAACTTGCTTTAAAAGAAACAGTATGGAAAAAAGTGTCACCTGAATCAAACGAGGACATCTCCAGAACCGTAGTGTATAGAATGGAAGGTCGGGGAGAGCAAAACTAAACGAATGGGTTCTAGTTTCACTCAAATCTTCATTTTAAAAACCCTCAAGCATCTCTAGATTTAACTTTGATTTGAATATTGTTTGCCTGGTGTTTCATTTATATATACATTTTGTGTAAATTCTGTATGCTATACCAAAAAGACTGTCAAAGCTTAAGCGTGGGGGGAAGCACATACAAACAACAAAACCCAAAGCTGTTAACTGACTGTTGTAGTTACGTAAAACACGTTTGCTTAAAAACAAAAAACAAGAAGAAAAGGAAGAAAATGAAAAGGTAAATCTGAATGTTTTCAAAGATATACTACTTTTGTGTATATCTGTTTATTTTTGTTTATATGTGAGAATTTTAAGTAAATTAACTTTAAAGGATAAGCAAGAACTTGTGATGTGTCCTGTGATCAGGGTCAGAATGTAAAGAGAGAAGAATTTGAATTAAAATACAAAGTAAAATGATGTCAGCAACATACAGGAAGTTCATGGATCTCTAAATAGTTGTATATTAAATGGAGATAGATTCTGAGTCATGGTATTAGCTTTTTTTTAATACGAGCTTTCAGATTGTTATGATCAGAAATGGATCCTTTGCATAGGCCATGCTAGTGAGGTTAATATCTTGTTTGGGTTTTTTTTTATCAAACCTTTAATAATTATTAATGCTAAAACTTAAATAAAAAGAACAAAAATGGCTGGGGAGGATTGTGAGAAGGAGGGGGGGAAAAACCCCTGCCTTGTTTGCAAGTTGACTAATGCAGCAGAAAGATTTCTGACCAAACTATTTGAGTGTCTTGCTAGCTGCTTATACTGCCAGCTGGTAGCTATGACTCAGAAGTCTGCCTTACTAATAATGCTGTGCTCCACCCTAGAGAGGAATGTCACCAATCTTGGGTTTAGAGCAGCAACCAACCGAGTAGTGAACGGGAAGTATATTCCGAGTAAAGCAGATAGGTAGATGCTATTAAAATTGTTTACAGTTAACTTATTTTTCAACTGCTTATGTGTGTGCTTGTTCATATATGACAGCAATATTTTTAAAAGTTATCACATGAGCAAATTTTTTAAGAGTTATCCATAACTGCTACTTTTTAAAGTGTTAGTTTGCACCTCTGTTAACTTGCTGAGAAACAGGACTTGCATTCTTCTACAGGCAACGCATCTGTTCATCTGCACTTGATAATCATTTTTAGTCTCTTGAGTAGGGTGTAGTTTGGCATGGTGTATGTAGGCTTCAGATAGGCTCAATAGGCAATGCTGGACAGAGGGCACAGACTTGCTAAATTCTTGACATTCTTAATGATGCTAAAAATCTTAGAAAGTTATTCTCTGTAAAGCTTTCCGCTTTATAAGTTTGCAGATAACTTGCTAGACACCACCCCCAGTACACATCGTGCAGAGTCCTGGTTTATACAACCGCAGAAAACTCATCCAAGTAATGATAAATGGTATTTGTCGAGGATTTTAAAAGACGAAGACAGATAATTCCTTAATAACACCTCCACCCCTTCTCCCTGCCCTCTTGCCTGTCTTAGTTATCTAAAACTGCAGAGTGCATTTATGTAAGAGTTTTGCGTAAGGGGAGAGTTATGTTTTTTTCCTGCCCCTTTTCTGACCCATCTGAATGTTTATGAATTCAGAAAGATGCATAAAGCAAAGCTAATGTTCTCTGAGAAAGCAGGCTGTTCTCAATTGCTCTGTTTAGGTATTGTTAGTCCTGCATAAGCATTTGAAATAAGCTCTGATTAAGCCCTGAATAGTCTTCATCTAGTAGTGTGTTGTAAAAGGATGGACTTCCTGTCTTTGAAGCCTAGGATTAAAATGTTTAAGCAAAACAATACAGAACGTCAATTTTCAGTGAATTTGAAGTCTTACTGAGATGAAGAGGTAAATCTGCGGTGCAGATGTCTGTAATATTGTCAGTAATAAATTGCTGAGTAATCGCTGTTTTATAATCTTATCGCTGATGATAAGGTCAGGTTTGTCAGTGCTTATCTTGAAAATAAACTGAAGTAAAGGCAAAGTCTTAAATTACAAAAATGTCTCACCTGTTTGAAGATTTTACAGTAAGCTAGTAGTCACAGAGACAAAGCAAGCATACAGATCCTGCAAAACAACATGTCTTTACCTGAAATACCCTCAACTGCAAGAGGGAAAATAAAGTGTCTGCTGATACTGGAAAGTATTTACAGTGATTACCTGTTGCTAGTTAAATTACTGATTCAATTAAAAAAGGAAAGTGTATGATGCAGGACTTGCGTGCTCTAATTCTACACACATCATTTTCTGGTTTTTAGTGCTGTTTGAAGCTAATTCTAAAAACGTGGTTGAAACCCAGATGGAATAATTTTCCACCTTCCACTTAAAGATCTTATCGTATTTATACTTATCAGTTATATACAAAACTTGTGGTAGAGACAAGTCCTGCATGGGAGATCCAAAATTAAGGAAACTACTAGCTCTTTAATACGCATAATAAGAATATTTAGGGTACACCTTACACAATCTTTACTTTAGAGATAGATATGTGTATGTATATATTACAGTTCTGTAATGCATGCTTTTGGAGCCTGTCTTAGAATTTAAGCCAGCCTCTAGCCAGAAGGGATCAGGAGGAGGTTCCTTATTGTGTAACTTGCCCCCACTCAGTTTCTTGTTCTGGCCTGCCGTGCCTGCAGATGGCTTGTACTGGTGGCAGGGTACACAGGAAGCGGGGGACCGTGGTTAGGCCTGCCATGACAACTTACCCATGTCTACGTTGTGTTTGGTGAGCGGGTCTGAAAGAATGCGGTGATAGAGGCTAGTCATTGAATGTTTGAAGTCTGCAACGGTTTTAGTGTTCACCTGTGCTACAGTAATAGCAATTCTTGATATTCAAGCATTTTAGCTGTTTGTTTGTTTTCCTTTGTCAGCATCATTAACATTTCATTAGAAATGTAAATGCTTTTTAAAATTTTACTTTAGCGTTTGTGTTGTACCTTTTGGCTCAGTTGTTAAGTTACCTGTCTCGTTTTCCATTTTTCATTTGCATTGTACGTTATTTATGTATCTCAATTTCCAGCATGCTTATTTTTGTATTGTTTAATAAATTTATTTTAAGCTGATTTTTATTGTATTTTTTTTCTCTCAATGGAGAACAGATTTGCTCAAACACATTTTTGAGACTGGAGGTGGTAAGATAGTGAGCACTGCTTTCTAAAAAAGATAAAAGTTCTGAAGAAGTAGGTGGAATAAGCAGATTTGGTTAAACCAGCCACTGAAAACCTTCCTAAGATTTCGTAAACATCTTGTACAATAATTATTTTTCTCTTTGAAAAATTTGAACTATTACCTTAGAAAGTTGAAAGCAGAAGTCAAAAGTAGGAAAACTTTCTCACCATTACTTTTCTGATTATAAATGTCGTGATGCGGTAGGATATTAATGTCACTGTGCATTTGTGTGGTTTTGAAGATACTAATTCAGTCACTGGGAGAATACATGGTTAATGGTATCAGTGACATGGTAGTGACTGTTGATCCTGAGCATCATGACTTGAGCAGTATAGCTTGTAATAAGTCACGCTTAGCAAGAATGGCCCAAAACCACAGCCTTGTAGTAGCAACAGTGGGGTCTGAACAACAGTTAGTTGAATGTGGGTTCCTGGCAAAGCACTTGCCCTTTGTCACAGGATTACTTTTTTTCCCATGCAAATTTATTTGAGATACTAAATAGTAGACATATTTATAATGTGATGGGTCCAAGGCAAGATTTTTTTCACTAGAATCATGCCTATACTGAGCGTGGCCGTAACTATTAATTTAGCTTTTCTGGTAGGTTGGTTTAGAAACTGCAGTTACTTGTAAGACATTTCTAAAGGTAGCCGTATGTTTTATTGTACATAAAATATCACATATCAGAAGAGTTTATTCTCTAAAAGCCATAAAGAAAAGGAAAAGTAGAAGAGTAGTGAGTGCAAAGAGAGAACCATGGGTGATTTACTGAATTAGTTTGGCTCTTACTGGTTTTCATTGTGCATTTGTGTCAAAAGACCAGTGGGTGGGTAGACGAATAAAAGGCAATGGAGTCAGAAGGGGGTGGGCGGGAAGGGGATAAAGAATGTTGGGTTTCTAGTTGTTCTTATTTCTCTTGGTCTTGATACATACATGTCATTGATGCATGGTCGTTAGCTGTGAGCAAAGTAGTAAATTATGAGTGTCATGGTTTATTATAATTTATATCTATTGTTTTAGTACCCAAAACATTGTTTGTAGGCTTTTACTATTTTATGTTTCTAATTTTCTTTAAATATTTCCGTAGTTCTCTGGCAGGAGTTCAGGAGCAGTTATTCCAGTGAAAACAGACATTTTTCCAGCAGAGTTCTTCCTGGGTTGGCTGAATACAGCTAATGATTTTTCTTTAGTGCAGGGTCCCTTGAGGAATTTGAATGTCACAAATGCCTGTAGCACTTGCAGGGATGGTAAGAAGCTTTTAATCCGGTAGAAATCTAACGTAATCTGAAGTTTAGTTAGTTTTTATCATGCTAGTGTCTTGTCTGTTCCGCACCTTTTATCCAGTCTAGAAAATGCATGACTAAGTAGTATGTATAATGATGTGCTTTTAAAGGGTGGATCATGAACAACCCCATTTTCTTTCTGTTATTTGTCCTGTTGTGTGTTGAATAGTTGCTTGCAACCTAAATTACCTACTTTGAATCAAGTGTGCTTTTCGAATTACCATTTCCTCATTCTAGAGACTGTTGGGCTCAAAATAGAAATGGCCTGTTTCCCTCTGGTTTTCATGCAAGTAGAAGTTACATTATTACTAGTATTTAATATTGCTTTATGCAGATGTTGTTATCACTTGAACACTTGCAATTTGGAAGTTGGTTGTGGTTTCTCTTTCAAGACCTACAGTTCAGTTAATTCGCAGAATTCACATGCATTTCTTCTGCGCGTAGCAGAAGCGTAATGGTTACATCTGAAGCTGCAGTTTAACTAGATAAAGGCCTACAATAGAATTTAGGATGGCAGAAGTGTGGTGGTGGCAAGCTTGTTGGTGTGTTTCTGTGGGGGTTTGGGAGGGTTTTTTTCATGTGATGGTTTTGTTTGCTTGCTTGTTTTCTCCCACCGGTTGAACTAGTTTAAACAGAGCTTACTTGGGTAATGAAGCTGACATGGATGCAGGATCTAGAGCTAGAGCAAGGCTGTTAGTTAACTGGACCATGCAGATTTTCCAAAAGGAAGAGACAGGCGTGTGTGCATGTTGAGAGAATAACAGGCATTTTGACACCTCTGCACTAAGGCTGATGAGGAAAACAGGGTTGGAGGAAGGACAAGTGGAAAAGGAGATAATTCTGAATGCTTTTCTGCCCTCAAAAATGTTCCAGCCCCAGCCGTACTTTCATGTATTTCATTTATGCAGCGGGCATGTGAGGGAGTAGATCTCTTGTGAAGTAACGCTTCCTGTGTTAGCTGCTGCTCTGCTCTGGTTTTGACCCAGCTGGCACATAGCTGGTGCTTTCCGTGCTGTCATCTGCATGCTTTCCTGATACCAGTTATGCTTGCAGAAGGCAAAAGCTGTCTTCTGCATATCTTCCTTCCAGATTTCCTTTGACCCCTTTATCTGATCAGTTACAGCGGATGTTCATCAGTTAAGTAGCACTATTATTCTGTAAATTTTGGGCAGCAGGTAGTGCTTCTCCCCTTAGAGGTCAGTGTGCATTCGTTTCATTGTTATTTGGTCAGACTTGGAATAAAGTCTGACGTGCCCTCTCATCCCACCCCATATTTGCCCTTCTGTTAATCCGGCATGATTTTTCAGTGAAATTGCTTGAACTTGGTTCTTACTTTTACATTGTTTAATATTCTGGAAATTTGAAGTAATTGTTTTGCTGATACAGTCAACAAATATCTGTTGTTTTCTTTGGAATGGTCTTCAGTAGCAAAGTGCTGTTGTTAATGAGGCCTTTTACTTTGGTTGCCAAAGAGCTGGTATGCAGAATTTGAAATATTCAGATGTTATTGCAAGATTCTTGTGCACGCTGCAAATTGGTGTTTTACCTTCATACGCTGTCTTACATCAGTTGTACTTCACCTGGTGCAATCACATGACCCACTGCAGGAGGTTCTACTGACTATCATCAGCCTAAGAATGAAACCATAAGATCGTAGAGCTTGGAAGGGATCTCCAGAAATCATCTACTCCAACCTCATGCTTACAGCAGGATCTAGTCGGTTAGATCATGTTGCTCAGGGACTTTGCCGGTCAAGTGTTGAACACCCCCAAGGATGGGGTTTCTGTAATCTCCCTGGGTAACGTTCCCAGGGCTTTACCACTTCCATCAAAGAATCTTTTTCGCTAACCTCCAGTTGGAATTTTCCCTTTCTGCAGCTTGGGATGATGACTCCCATCTTTTCACTGTGCGTGATGAGCTTACAGTCATGTGGAAATCTAATGGCCTTCAGGGAGTCCTAGAAGCGGTGTAGCTAAAAATGGCTTTTGGTCAGTAATAACTAACATTTTCACCTCCTGCTGTATTTTTCTCCTGGATCCTAATTTTTTTTATGCTCTTTATATCACTGAAAACAGAGTGATTTAAGGATTTGAAAAGGCCAGCTTCCCTTTTTATTTTTCTACTAAAGCGTGACAGGCTAAGTGCAAACATAGAAGTATGTTATTTGCTGAGGGACAGCATGTTACTATTAGGACCCCTTGTGATCCAGAGCGCTTATCAAAACAATGAACTGAGAACACGAGTGATAGGAAGAGATAATGTTGCTTGCTTCCTGTTGATGTCATTCACTAGTCCAGCTTTTTCCTTGAGGCAGGCAGCTTTATTGTTTGTTCAGGAATTCATTCAATATCTGCCTTTTGGCCTGATAGATGAGGTTTTGCTTTTATGCGCAGCTTAGGCTTTCTGTATGGGAAGTGCATTTCACACTTTTAAAGGATTATGAAGCTTCTCCAGCATCTAGTTATTGCAAGACAACTAATGAAAATGTCCCCTCTCTCTGAGACTAAACTGTTCAGATCAAGCATGTTCAACATAACCCCACCTATGCCGCTGCAAAAAAGAGTTAAGAGTTGGGAATGAGGACATGGAAAAGCAGCGAAAACAGCTGAGTATATTTTACCCCATATACCAAAGGCTGATGGGGAATAATACAATCTAGAGATAAAACCATGGAGGCAGAACATCTGTTTAAGCTAATGAATATATCTGATGCAACAAAAGTAGATACTGAATAAATAGTCTAAATATTCTAGAAGCTTGTTCCTAATAGTTTAGAAACAACCCTCCCAGCAAGAATAGAGTACGAATTTCTGGTAAGATTTCCCCTAATCTCCTGTCAGCCTGTAGGGTATAGTCAGTCTCTTGCTAGCAAAGTTCCAGGAAATATCTTTTGAGAACATCCTCCTCTATTTGGGGAATAATTCCAGCTCCAGGTCCCACAGTTAGGAGTAAACTGTTGTCCATAAATTGTGAAATACCTATAGCCAGGGAAGCGGGAGCACTGCTGTACTGGGTTGTGTGTATATCGGTTGTAGTCAATAGGGCCTTGGAAAGGCAGACATTCTTTTGTCCTATCAGCTTAATACAACTAGTGTCGCTAAAGCACCCATCTGTTCTGCTTTATTTGTGTGATTAGTGTTGATCCAGTCCTTTGGTTCCAAATCTTCCAAATCTTGCAGTGTAAGTAATGTCTGTATCCACTACTTCAAAGGCTCTTGGGTTTTGTTTTCCTGCATCCAGAGTTAACTAGTCAGTCCTCATTCCCACTGCTAAGGTTTCTGTATGTATTCTATATGCTTTTTCTTACAGAATTGTTTGCATGGGTTAGCCCATGAAAAAGGACTGAATAGGAACTACCAAAGCGTATATCAGGAGATGGTGATGACCCTAAGATTCCTTTTATGGTTTACTTACTGCAAGAATTATTATTCTACCCTTTTGGAGCTAGCAGTCATCATAATTTACTGACAAAACATTATTTCATTGTGATAAGGAGTGCTGGAAAAGTTTGACAGCAGAGTAAGTTAAAGCCTTTGAGAGGATCATTCATTTCCTTCCATGTAAGCTTGATGCTTTAAACATGGCAGCAAGATTCATACATTCCCATCCGAGCTACTGATGGCAAATGCAGACCACCTAAACTTGAAAATTAGCCAGCTCTCCATCTTCTGTCTCGGAGGGTGGAAAGTTGTTATGCCTCTCTATGCCTTAAATGTTCCACTTGATCTAGTAAAGCTTTTTGTTGAAATAATTTGTCTACCTCCTATTCCTTTGTCATGCCTTTCATGGCAAACAGCACAGCAGTAACATCATCAGAACAGGAGCCAGGTTGGATTTTTCTGTTACTTCCTCTTGTTAAGTCATGGTTCTCTGGAACTGCCTGATTGACTGCAGTTACTCTTACTCGGTTTTCCTTATTAGGTTTTATTTTGCTTGCTGGTGTGATTTATGAGTTGATTAATGTTCATGAAATTTGAGTCTCGTGGTTTTGTTCGGGTTTTTTTTAAGTGGAATCAGCCAACTTTAGGTCTTCAGTCTGGTGAAAGATCATTAAATCTTCATCTTTTTGGGGAGTCTTGTCAGTAATATGCCTAATTCTGTTGTCTCCAAGAGTAAAACGTGTGTTAATTCATTTATACCAGAAGAAATCAGAAACAGCAGGTGGAACCAAGCGTGACCATGCTAATTGTAATCTAGTCAGGGCAGTTTTGATACTCAAGTTACTCTCCTCTTCCCAGTATTCAAACCTTTTGAAGTCAACATAATCATCCCCAAAGCAAAGTTCATAGGTATAAAACAAAGGATAACACATCTGAAAGTAATTGTCAGTGAGGAGCACTTGAGATAAGCTGCTCATCTGCCAGACTTGTCTATTTGTCTGAACACGCATGTGCATGAGGGAGGAAGCTCTCTAGTCAGTACATCATCATCTAATCCCTGATGAAGCTTCATTAGTTACTGAAGACCTCCAGTGTTGAAGAATTTAGGACCATCTATCAGTTTTTCAGGGCTATCTGTGACAGAGTGATATCAGCTGTGTCCGTCGTAGTACCTGTTCTTAATACTGTGTATCATAGTTGTGTATAAGGGAATCTTGAGGCTTTTTTGCAGGAATTGTCTTCCAGCTACAAAGGTTTCTGTTCCTGGAATCTTGCAGTCTGATACTAATGGAGGCAGTGGCTCTTAATCTTAAGCTCTGACTTGTGTGGGTTTTCTGTGTACCCCTTGAAGCAGTTCATGTTTAATGATGGTCCTATCTGTTAGGAGGGGGAAAGACAAACCAGTCATGCAGTGGTCCTACCACAGTGTTTCCTGCTGTCGTGCTGAGTTCCCCCTGCCTCTGTACAGGACGGGAGAAGCTGCCTCATCCATGCAGCCTGAATGTTCTCACAATATTATGTAAGGTTTTCTAGCTTAGTATTAGTTTGAATGCCCCGATTCCTGTGGGAAAAGCTTGTATGCAGGGGTTCAACTAAACTTTGGTTCATGTGACCCACTGTCCACCTCTGGAGTCAGTACTGATGACGGATCGATTCTTCTGCCTCCGCTGGGGGAGGCCGGGGTGGGAGTGTGTGAGCTTAGAAACATGACTGGGCAAAACAGCCTTGGCTCACCCCTTGGGGTTTGCGCATCTCAGGAATGGAATTAGATGGGCATGGTCTTTTTGAAAGAATCTCAGTTCCTGAAGGTAAGTAGATGTTTCTCTTAATCTGGTAAACATTTTGTTAAGTCGTGTAACTCAATTTGTTTTAATTCAGTAGTCTTATCTGTAATTCTAACAGTCAGCTTGCTAGTACTTCAGAATTAATCGATAGCTGTAACTATAAATAATAAGTCACTGCAAATTCACAGTGTTTGTTGTGATGAAATTAGGGCTCTACTTCTGTAGCTTGACATCTTCAAGGACAGTTCAGTGCTGTTGTTACTGTCTTTCAGGCACTTGAGCTAAACCAAACATGTTATAAAGTAGGCTATTACTTATGGATTCAAAAGCTATATTGGAAATGTATAGTATTTTAAGCTTCATTTGCAAGATACTAAATCTCCTTTATCACTTAAAATTCTGAGAATTAAATGTAATGATCTGAGTATGCAGTCAGTTGTAGAACTGAGCTCAGTCCTGTCTATGATTCTTGCTTTTTTTCCCGTCTGAGTTAAAAGGATGTTTGTTTGACCCTTTGAAGATCTTGCATCTCCTGCCTGTTAGTATTTAAGATTAATGAGCCTTTTCACAGCTAGAGAGATGTTGTTTTGAGGAATGCAAGTGAGAGATACTCTTTCCAGAAATACGTGTCCGCTTGATGGCCGCCTATGAGCAAGAGGTTTATATTGGAAGAGGTGAATTCTGGTCTTTCATGGCTCCAGAGGTGATTGAAATAAAAAGTACCTTTTGCTCCCAATTACTGCTTCCTCTGAACTTTTTAGGCTTTTAACATTTTAGGCAAAATAGCACAGTAACAGACCAGAAAAGGTGCGCAAACAGGGTACTGGGCTAGTTTGTAGGAAGTATCATTTTTAGATGCTTTTAAATACCTAGAGTAATTTAAAGTTTTCCTACAAAAAGGACTTCAGGCAGAGAAGAAATGCTGTTTACTGTAAAATCATAGGATGGTTAGGGTTGGAAGGGAGGAAGGCACCTGAAAGACCAAAATGAGGCATTGTTTTGCAATTTTGGGTGGCATAATCTAGCATTCTAAACTTTCTGAGCCATCTCTAAAAGGTTTGGTTCTGAAGGAAGTATGAATAGTCGAAATCCATTTGAAACCAGTAGGTGAGTAGTGAGTGAGAGGGGAACCATCTCTGCTCAGCCTTCAACTGCAGGAAGGCTGCCCTTTGCCTTTTGTGACTTCAGCCTATGTGTTTTCCAGGAAAGGAGGTTAACAGTTGTTCGTAGGTTGAAGGAAGGAATTTATGATTTCTATTTTTTTTATTTTGCTTTTGCTTTTTTCCTGGTGTTGAGAGAAATCGTCAATGTATATATTTGATTTAATTAAATGTTTCTTATATTCAGCTACATACACAGCTTCTGCAACAAGTACTAAGATTGAGCTATCAGTACAAGCGTGTTTGTACGTTAGTGCTGCTGTGTCTGAATTGAACTTAGTCAGTACTCCTTGCTCTGTTCTCAGATTTAAACAGACACTTTTAGGATCATAGAAGTCTCTTTCGTCAGTGTGTACAAGCCAATTCAGAAATGTACGAAGTCAGAAGAAGAAAATGACCAGCTTCATTCTGAAAGATTGAATTTGGATTTGAAACAGTTCTAAAAGCTGAATTGCAATAAGACATGTAAAATCCTACTGGGATTTTCCCCAGCTTGATCCTTGATTCAAAAAAGATAAATCTCAGGATCACATAGTTTTCCTGCTGAATTGATCTGTTTGTTAGCAAAAGTACCTGTCCCGTAACTTTCCCTGCCGCCTTCTCGCTCTATCCAAAGTGCGCTCTGATGCTGAGGGCAGAGGTGGTAGCTGCAGTGCTAGCCTTTTGAATTCTCTTCTCTGGAAATTCTCTGGGAGTTCTCTCATGCCCTTCTTTCTCATGCCCTTACTTGCTGCCTGCTAACCGGGCATCAGTTCATTTCCCATAACCTGCTTAGCTGCTTTTAGCAGCTGCTGCCTGACACCGTCCTGATCTGCCATTGATCAGTACTTTAAAGGTCAAAAAACCCTTTCAACGTAGAAAATGATCCAGCACATTGTATCATTTTTAATAAAGTGTAAATTCACGAAAAAGCAGGAATATTACCTAAAACAACGTGTTCCTTGTGTTTCTGTTTGATCAGCTCAACTATCCAGACGCAGTAAGGGTCTGTATGTAGTTTTACAGAGCACTGTAACAGGTCTTGCAGTCATAAATGCAGTTAATGCATCTAAGTGATGCCACACTGGAAGCTGTTAGTGCTGTACTGCCATCTGATATGGCCACAGGGAGACAGGGAAGCTCCTCTATGAACCCAGGGCAATAAATACCTGGCTCACTGGCTTGCTTGAGGTTTTTGCAGCTATTGCAGTGGAGTTGGTTTGAAGCTACTTTAGGTGCATTCATGTGAAAACACAGCCTCTTGTGTGGCTGCAGTTTAGATGTAACTTGCATGGGACATGCAGCTTTCAGTGTATACACAGATGGTGTTTGAACATGGCTGCTGAGAACTAAGGCAGTTACCGAGGAATAAATGTTTTATGAGTCTTAGTTTTCTCCCCAGCAGCACAAGCTATGTGGGTAATTGCTGTGCAAGTGGCATTTCAAGCTAATTCCACCAGAGAGACTCCAGAAATAAACTCCGTGGTAGTTTGAAAGTCACTGTTGCAGCTTTGGCTCCAAAAATAAGTGCAAGCACCCGCAGCTCGTAAAACCGAAGGAGCTGGGTATCATCAGCATCCTCTGTCCCGGGTTGTGAGGAGGAGCTTGCACCACCTAGAGGAGAAGAAATGATAGTTGAGGTGTCACAAAATGGACTGCGGTGAAAAAATGGCAGGATCTTGTTTCTGAGTTAGTTTCAAAGCACGGAAGAGTAAACATTTGCAGGTTCCTCAAACTGCGTGAGGAAACAAGGCCCAGTAGTGCGGAAAATAGGCTAAAGGGGGGGGGGGGAGAGAGTCCTGAAGATGAAATGGAAGTTTTATGGAACAGCTAGCCTTGTTTGTGTTTTCAAGTATTTCTCTGTGTCATTAGTGTGTGTACGTGTATGCATTAATTTATTCACATATCCTCTCATTACTTATCCTATAATGGGAACAGAGATTTTCCCAAGGAATTCCGGCTTTATAAACTTGTTACTATCCTTGTGTCAGTTTAAAGTTGGAGCAAGAGGCTGTGTTAGAGGTAGTTGGCGTTAGGTTGCTGTAGAGCCAGGTGGGGTCTGGATCACTTTTACTCAAGCTGAAAGACTTACTTTTGCATGCTTCGGAAAGTCAGAGAAATTGCCTTACATAGCTTAGAATCAGGTAGTTTTGTGGCTTAATGCAGAGGCTGCTGAGAGTGCCTTCATCCACTGCCCATCCTTACAAGTACTCGGGGGCAGAACCTCCCCAGGCACCCTCTCAGGGATGCTTCAGAGCTGGCCCTTGCCTGGGTGGCACCTAAACTAGTCTGGGATTGGGTGAATAAAGCACAGCACGTAGGTTTGGGTGTTGTATCCTGGCAGGATGCTGGCACTGGGGTGGGACATGGCGTAAGTATGGTGTTTGCATCTCAGCTGTGGAGGTGATGCTTAACTGTACTGGGAGATCTCTGCTGAGAGCTGGTACGCCTGCACTCCTCCAGCGCACCATGGACATCTGAATACCAGTATCAGTTCTTCAGATATGCTGGATGTTAGAGATCTGTTTGTGCCAGACTGAAAACTGGCTGTTTTAAAAGCTCTAAGAGACTTCGGTGGGAGGGTAGAGTAATGCTTAAGTGCTTTTGACAAACTCATGCTGTTTTGCTTAGATACTTCTTTACAGTTCAGTCATAGTTTTTACTGTTAAAAGTAAACGTTTTGCCCTTAAGTAGTAACCGTTAAGTACTAACTACTTAAGTAGTAACCGTTGCTTTATTTCATGGGCTACAAAGCAGCAGCTCAGTTGCAGAGATACTGACTTACAGTTAAGTTTTCTTTCCCTACAAAATACAGCTTACCTTCATGGTGAGGAATAGTTTTAAAGGCAAACTGTGGCTGTCTCCTCTGGACTTGAAAGGTGATTTATTTTTTCCCCAACACACGAGGGTAAATATTTGCAGATTCTAGAGTTATTTTTGCACCTTCCTCAAACTGCGTGAAAAAACAAGGATCGGTAGTGTGGAAAATAGGCTAAAGAGGTGTGTGGGGGGAGAAAGTCCTGAACAAGAAATGGATCTGCCTTGTTAGCAGATCCTGGAGAGCAGATGCCAGCTTACTGCATGTTAATTGTGAATACAAAAAGTGGGCAATTGCTTTGAAGTAAGTGGTCCTATTTACTGACACTCTGAGATTCATCCCTGGTTTATTTTTGTCCTTTCAGGGATTATTTGCATTCTAGGTTTAATTTCGAAGTTGAAGCTTCAAAATTCATTGTGGGCAGGTTTGGCTTCTGGTTCTTTTCGATTCTATTTTGAAACCTTACATGGAGGGAGAAAGTAACCAATGGGCTGTGCTTCAGTGTGGCTGAATTATAGGTTCAGTGTGAAGAACTGGGTTGACTGAGTTGTTTAATTTGTGCTCTAGATTGACTTCCTCTGTTTGTTTATATAGGTCACCGCTGCTGTTCCAGAATTTATGTTGGCGTCTTGGATTTCAGGAATTTTTTTCCTTTTGATAAGTTTCTGAAAAGCTGCAGTTTTTCTGCAGAGCGGCAGGAATGTGATTGCTTTTTGCTGCATACTCAGGTGACCGTCATCAGGAGATCATCTTTAGGAAAAGTAGCAGAGCAGTGACAGTGAAGTTGAATTTTGGTTGATTTTGGAGCTTTTATTACTCCGTGCAAACCCTTTTGTCTCATGTAAACTCTGTGCTCCTGCCTTGCTTGTTGGTACTTGGTCATTCGCACAGGTCAGGAGAACAGGAAGAGTTTATAGCAGGTGGTTTCTTCCCAGTATGAAACGTTAATCCTTGTTCACTGGACAAACACGCACCTTGGATGGCTTAAAAATCTATTTTCTGCCTTTCAGCATTAATCCGGCACTGAGCTGGATTAGTGATGCCATGTGCTGATAACAATGGGTGCGCGAGCTCAGCGCGCACAGCAGCGGCTGTGGCTGTGGGTGCAGGAGCACCTCAAGGTCTCTTGGCAAGCAGGGCCCTCACTCGTGTGTCCACTGCATCAGTATGACCCAGCTGCCAAATGGAGTGGCAGAGGGGAGACCGTGTAAGAGAAGTTACTGAGCACTTGGTGCTCTTGTCTTTCTCCTTCTTGTCACAGTGTGCTGCCAGGATCTGCAGGTTTGGAATAGGATAGAATCACCATAGAATCATAGGATAGTTTGGGTAGGAAGGGACTTTAAACCTCACCCAGCTCCAACCCCTTGCCACGGACAGGGACCCCTTCCACTAGAGCAGGTTGCTCCAAGCCCCTGTGTCCAACCTGGCCTTGAACACTGTCAGGGATGGGGCAGCCACAGCTTCTCTGGGCAACCCTCACCACCCTCAGTGAAGAATAATTTTGGACCGGCTTCTCACATTATTTATATGAGAAGCAAATTGTGCTCCATCATCCTTGGCTGTCGGTGCTGGTGCCGAAGGAAGATAGCCACGGTATCGTAAATGCAGACTGTGTGTGCTGCAGCATTGGGAGGTTTTAGTGGTGTGGAGAGCTGTGCCTCAGACACATCCAGACAAGTCAGTCTCGTTTCTCTGGTGCCTTGTGCACTGATGAAGTGCTGCAGAACTTCATTCCCACTTGAGTGGGTATTCCACCTCTCCTGCCGCTGGAAGCATTTGTCAGGGTCTGGGTGGTGGGGTGTTGTGCGCCAAGACTCCTGCTTATCTGGGACCTGCGCTGAGATCTCAGGGCATCAGAACCTGGCATCAGTATGATGGTTGCTTGTCATTAGGAAAGTCCTGAGCTGCAAGAGCTGAAGCTTATATCCCGATTTATCTCCACGCCTCTGTGCTGTGCTGGGGAATGTTTAAAACCGCTCTTCAAGCCATTTAGCAAGGAGAACAAGGTTCCCAAAAGGAAACACTGCATCCCAATGTAAGCACAAAAACATAAGACATAAGAGAGTGGTGGCTTTTTATCTGAACTAGCTCTACTATCTCTTTTTTACCTCCCCTTGTTGTATTTGAGCCTGTTGGCACACTGGGTCTGGTGCATGGTAAAGTTCAATATGGCAAAGTTCTTGAGAAACAATATGCATTCAAACAGCCTGTTTTCTCCAGTATTTTGAATATCTTTTCTGACTGCTAACCTGTGGTGTAGTCCCTAAACATTATGGAAAGCGCACTGGAAAGATTAGGGGCGGTTGTTTGTTTATTCCTGTTTGCATTACCTTTAGCAGCACTGCCTGTAAACTGTTGTGCTCCACTGTATTTGTTCGCCACCTGGAGAAACAGAAAAGTTGGAGTTAATCCTTTTTTAGGCTGTAAATTCTGTGATGTTTTCAAAGGAATTGCGTGTGAGCTCTCCCAGGAAGTGGGACACGGTAGGAAATTAAAATCCAGATTCCGTGACCTTTTTAGCCAAGAGCTTCCCATGGAATTAGTCCTGCTCTAAGCTAAATTAATTTTTCTGAAGGATTTGTGTTCTTTGCGTGCACAGCTGTCTGGATTCTCCCTCTCCTGACCCAAGCAGCATACAGAGCAGTGGCTCGCTGGAGCCATGGCAGTGGTAGCAGTGCAGGATGGATGGCCCTGTAGCAGAAGGGACACGTGGGAAGGTACAGAGCATGGGCTGGCAGGGTCAGCTTGCTTGGGTTTGGTTCCTGCTTAAGGTTTGGTTGTTTTATAGCAACACTGAAGCATCTGAGCCAGTGGGCAGAAGGTGCCAGGTTGCTGTTTGTTCGCAGCAGGACCCCAACAGTTCAGTTTCATCTCTGGGCCTCAGTTTCCCATTCTAGTGCTGTTAATGAGAGCAGCTGGTTCTCTTGTGAAGTGTTTGAAGAGATCTTGTGTTGATAGCAGTAGAGTAGGCAGTGATACATGTTCTGTTCTTGTACATTTAAAGTCCTCTGAACCGGTCTGTGTTGAGAGAAATGAGTCTCATCTCAGCCTTGTATGGGCTGTTAGCCATCCGGAGACTGAGACTATTGAAGTAGGTCATCTTGTGTGGGCTGGATTTGGGTGTGCAGCTCAGCTAGGAAAGACTGATTGGTTACAAATACTCCACCAAGGCTGTTCCCACGTACCAGTCAAGCCTTTCAGATCAATTAATGTATTGAAATTTCGCTTGTGATAAGTAACCTCAGCACATTAATGCTGAAGTTAAACTGATATTTTCACTGGGGTTTTCAGGTTGGTACCCTGAGAACCGAAACCCAAAGACTATTGTGTCCTACCAGAGTACTTCGATAATGTGTTCACAGAGAAATGGGGGACAGCGATGCACTTGCTGGGCACGTGCTTCCTGAAACACCAGGGTGACGAGCATGTTTTGCTGCTCTTCTTCCATTCCTGTGCAGTTGGCTTCCCACCGCAATCCTGCTGCTTGAAGGAGAGTAGTTTGAGACTTCTAGCACAGTCAGGCTCAGGAGATACTTAAAATAACTGCAGTATGAGAGCTTTGGGCTAGGAGTCACTGTAACATTGAGTTATCCTTTCTATCTTTCAGTGCTGTATCTCACTTGGTTTGGGGTTTGGGTTGAGTGTTTTACTTCTTTTTCCTTTTACCTTGCATATGTTTATCGGAGCTGTCTGTGGCTTCCTGCTGGTCCGAACTCCGAGTGTTGCCTTCCTCTAACTTGACCTCGCTTCTTCAGCAACAGCAGTTTTGGTTTTGATTTCTTGTGCTGCTCACGTTCTTGCCCATGGACTCACAGAGCTGTTTGTTGGAAAGGACCTCCGGAGGTCATGGTCATTTGGCCACTTCCAGCGTGAAGCAGGACAGTTGCCAGCATTAGCTTGAGTCCATCATGGCTTCATCCAGCTGAGCCTGAGACCTCTAGCACCTACCCTGAAGGTGAAAGTACAAGGTGTGTGTGGTCTGGGACTTCTGATCTGAGTGTTGAGTGATGCAGATATCCCTGAGGAAAAGCTTTCCTTGCTGGTTTCACCACTTTGGATAACAAGGATTATGCCCAGCACTTGGGAAAGAGTGTTGTACAGAGGGTTTCATCATAGTTGAGTGAGTAGCGCTGTGCATTTCTGGCACAACAACAAGAGAGCTGTTAAGTTCCTCTGGCATGGTGCTTGCAGGTTATTTCCCATTTGACAAAAGATGGAACAGTTTTTGCTCTGGGTTTGATACTACTGTATAGCTGTTTGGTAATGCTTGATCCAACTCATCTATAGCAAAGGGACCACATCCCTTATCCTGTTACTAAACTTTCATAGTTAAGGAATTCAGCGTGGTAGAAAACTGTAATTTATGGCTGTTAGGTCGAAGGTAAACTTTTGGTTCTTGCTTCTGAAGATGAGGGAAAACCTGTGTTCATCAGTACAGTTAACAGAAACACCAGCACTGAATGTGGCATATAGAAGATAAGGAACCACTTGGTGAGAAACCCCATGGCAGTCCCTAAACACTTAAATGAGTTGCCTTGTCTCTTGCGCCCTACTTAGTTTAAATGGATACAGCTCATTTGTTGTCTTCGATCTTGTTTTTTCCTCCTCTACAGTAGAGAGCCCCAAAACACAGTCATATGTTTGCTGCTCCCACTCTGAGTTTCTTTGGCTCCTGATTTTTGCAATGGATCTGTTATTTTGGGCTGGTGGGCTGCGAGTTTGGGGGTAGAGAACTTTTACTTGCGCTTTTGAAGCCTTGATTGTGTGTGACTTCATGGCAGCCCAGGTGGGACTTGATGCAGTTATAAAGCTTCTGGCAGCAAGTTGTTTTCAAATGATAACTTTCTCAGTGTAAATAGCCTCTTACATCATGGTTTAATTTATCTGCTGCTTAGGTTAACATTCTCTTGAAAAAGAAGAGATATTCTAGAGACAGTTGATGGAAACTGTATCTTCTTCCTTTGAATTCAGAGTGGATTTTTAAATTTTTTATTTTTAAATTTTAAAATTTTTAAATTTTATTCTTGAATTCACTTTTTACGTCCATCTTTGCTCTTCCTGCTGCCTTTTGAGCAGTTTAATTTTGTTTCTTATAGAATACGTGCTGGCCGAAAAATAACTATGCTGTTGGTAGGGCAGGGTGCAGTTACAGAGTTGGAGTGTGTTGTATTGCTAGCAAATCCAGCCTAAGTCTCCCATAAAATCACTGAAGTCTCACTTGAAGCACGGGCAGGTAGCCCTGTGGGGGTTGTTTCAGCTATGATGTGTCTGAACTCTGTCTGCTTTTCTTTCCAGCTTGAGTTCATTCCTGACCAGTTTTGGATAATTATTCTGCTAATAATTGTCCTCCTAAATCTGTTTGTGTCCTGCCTTTTGTATCCCATTACCTTTACTGTTACACAGAGGGCAGTCGTATTTCCTCTCAATTTTTCTTTTCTGAACTAAAGAAGCAGAGATTTATGTTTTTTCTTTCTGTCTGGACTTGCATTTCCTTTTGATCTGTCAAGAAGTTCAGTTTCATCAAATGTGACCTTGGATTTTACATTTACGCTTTAACGTTTCCCAGATTGCTGGGAGATCTGGCCCAAGGTTATTGTGTTAGAAAGCCTCAGGAATCTCCAGACTGCACTTCTGTCACATCGTTCTAGGAAATGAAAATGTCCTGTTAGCAAAATGCTCAGTGGAATCCAGGGGGATTCTTGGCCCCAGCTGCACTTGAAGGTTATTTTGTGTGAGGAAGGAATGTGTGTTATTTTTATGTTGTTATTTTAATACAGATTTGCATTTCCCAGAAACGTAAGGGAGCCCAGCCAAAATTATCATTTACCTCTGAAATGGCTTTTTATTAAAGACAGAATGTCCTTTGCACATCCTCGATCCTGAAAAGGATCAGTGTTCAGCACCTGAAGAACCTGCAATGTCTGAGCGCAACCAGCCCTGTCCTGTCTGCATGGCACCAGCAGTAGAGCGATGCTCACCTTCTTTCTCAGCAAGGAGAGCTCCTGAATCATATTGGTGAAACCTAGAGATGATCAGACTAAATTCCCCTTTCATGCCTGTGTGTAAATACAGTTTGCAGCCCAATGGCTGTAAAAGATGTACATTCTTTTAGGAGGCTTTAATATTTTGGTGCAAGTGTGGTATCTTCTACTGAAGCCTAATGAGAGCACTGTTGGGTATTTGCTGCCCTTAACCAGCCTTGGTGATGGAAGTCTCCGCATCCCAGCCACAGAAGTTTGCCACAGAAAGGATGAGACACAGCAGCCCTGAATGGGGCTTGTAATGGTTTGTTCCTGTAACTCCTGTGCTGAGCCAGGGGTTGGGAGAAGGCAGGGGCAGCCTGGAGGGAGCTGCCTGTGTCGGGGGGAGAACGGCCATAGGGGTGAGTGAGCTCAGGCAGGGATGGCTGATTCTGCATCCAGAGCAAAGCCCATGCTGACGTGCTGTAGTGTTGTCACTGGGTTTGGGTTTGTCTTTTTCAGAAGCTTGAAACTAAAATGATCTCCATAAGAGGAGCGGAATTGCTCCAGACCTGTCCTCTGCAGTGCTTGTTGGGGGGGCGGGTCTGGGGCATGATGTCAGGGTTGCCGCAGTTAAAGGTGATGCGGGTGCTTTTGGGTCAGTGCTGAGATAGAGCCCAGGGCCCAGCCTTGGGAGCCAGTCAGGTTTAGGAGCCTCCTGGGGGATACTGAGCCTCCTGAGGAGGGATGGAGACCTGCGGATCCTGCCCAGCAGGTCTCACACTCGCTGTGCAGGGCTGGTAAGCCTGAGGAGCCTCGGAGTGCAAGCTGGAAAGGAGCTGCAGGAGTTTGTGGATACCAGAGAGAGTGGCTCCGTGTCCTCCCTGTGTATCCATCCCGGCCTTTGTGCCTCCATCTCCTTTTGCTTCAGTCCCTCTTTGCGTCAGTGCACATTTGAGGTGTAAAGGATACCAAGCAGTTCCTCGGCTTGGGTTTACAGGAGACGCAGATGTTGGCTCATCTGTGGCCCTGTGAAGATATGCCAGTGTTTCTGCAGAAGTCTGTAGGAGGCTTGTTTGTGGGTCGTGATTCTTGCTTTGTTTCTCCTCCTTGTTGTAGAAGGTCAACGCAGCATCAGTTTTCTCCTTTATCTCTGTTACTTGGCTCGTACCAGCGACAGAACTTTGCAGGCTCGACAAGTAGTGCAGCATTTGGGAAGTTGACTGGAAATGACTGTGAAATGGTGCCTAGAAGTGGCTGTGTCTGTTTATGAAAGATGCTAATGTGGGATGCTTAAAACCATCTCTTTTTGTCAGTTTGGGTTCTTAAAACTTGCGGAGTTGGTACAGCAAAGATGTGTTAAAAATGTGCGTGAGACAAAGTTGGGGTAGCTGAACAGTGGCATTTCTTATTAGAGTAATTAATACAGCTGGAAAAGACACTGCTTTGCCTGAGACTTTACCCGTGTTACTTGATCTAGGAAGATTCTGCTTCTATCTGCCTCAAAACCTTGCTGTTTTTGCAGCAGCTCTAAATGGTTTATTTGAAGAAAGCCTCTGTGTTAGATGTTTGTAAAGAAAATCTGTAATATAAAGCAAGCCCAGTGCCATTCTTCTTGTCTGCGAACACAGATTTTGTCTAGCATTAGGAGTCTTCTCTGGAAAAACAAACCCACACACAAAAATCAAAACAAAAAACCCTCCTAAAAGCCCAAACCCAGTTTATTTTCTGGAATGGGTTTGTCTTACGAGTTATTTGTGCTTTTTTGCATTATGCAAAGTGACACTGTCTTTGCCATTCGGTATCATCGGGTAATCAGAGTGAAATCTGGTTTGTTCATACGGCAAGGCTCATACTTTTTACCACAGCAGGGTAAAAATGCACGTTTTATGGTTCTTTTATTGTCCTTATGACTTCAACCTTGGAAAGACAGACCTGAAAGCACTGGTAGCAAAGCAAGCTGAAACGAATTCTCCTGGTGTTTAACACTATACTGCAAAATGCGGCCAAGATCAGATTAACGAGTTCATAAGCACTGGATCAACTCTGGCCACGCTGGAGTTTTCTGGGTTTTCCATCAGTTTTCTTTTTGAGGAAAGAAGCTAAATAAACAGGATCTCATCTCTCTTTGTAGGTGAAGTCTGTGATAAATCTGCTGTTTGCTGCCTACACCGGGGATGTGTCTGCACTCCGGAGGTAAAAAATCAGTGTGGGGTTGGGAATAGGAATGCTGCTTGTTTGGTACCTGCTGTTATTGTTTATGGATATGCATATGCCCTGTGTCTATGTTGGGAACATCTCAGCTCTGCTGGAGGCTGACTATGTTCACCCAAACGCCAACCAACCAAACTCAACTGAAACCATCGCAGAGGTATCCTCATGCTATGCTGCAGCCCCATTGCTTTATGTTTCTTTGGATCACGGTGAAATATGTTTCCTTAACCATGTTTTTTGCCGTCATGGCAGAAAACCCTAGCTATGCTCTCGCCTGCTTTATAATTCAGTTCTGAAATTGGCGCAAGGATTCAGGCATTGCTGTTGTAGAGCTTAGAAAAACTGGCTTTGCTTTGTAAATCTGGAATGGAATCTGGCAACGTTTAAAGTAATGGTGGTAAAAGACTAAATGAATGTATTAATTCTGCTAGGATATACCTAAATATAGCTAGTGGATGGAAAACCACGTATAGTTTAGCTCTGCTGTCCCAGAGCACTGTAGTGTGATGAAAGAACCCTGCCAATAGCATAACTCTAGATTTGGGGTTTTCAGACTGGGGAGCCCTCCCTGGATTTCCTCAGGTGGCATAAAAGTACTTTGCCTTGTATGGGTTAGCTTGTCCATGTAAGACTTTAAACCAGATACATTAACTATGAAGTTTCCTGTAAAGACACTTTACGTTTCTTTTTAACAACTAGAGAACGGAAAGGTAAAGCCAAAGCAGTCAGGACCCCTTTCTTTATAACTGAAGGTAGGATGGGCTCTTGATACCGCTGATGTCCTCTTGCAGTGGAAGTTCCATTGTTGTATTGTTCCATGCTAGTTCTGTAGCTTGTTTTAGTTATGTAAGACTCTTTTTTTGTAATATATGTTTATTTTTCTAGATTTGCTCTGTCAGGAATGGATATGGAACAAAGAGACTACGACTCACGAACAGCCCTGCATGTAGCAGCTGCAGAAGGTAACGTCTCCTCGGACCTTGTTTGCTGTCTGTTAATGGAGCATCATCAGCTTGCGTTATCTTCGCTCTATATGCGTACCTGCTTTTAAAAACTTTGTATATACGCTCACAAGCCTGTTTTTCTTACAGGACACGTGGATGTTGTTAAATTCCTATTGGAAGCATGCAAAGTGAATCCTTTCCCCAAAGACAGGTGAGTGATCTTATTGAAAGTTTGGAGGAAGAACACTGATAGCATCTCTCTGAGGTGCTTTAGCACCCCTGAGGAGAAGTGTCTGTCAGGTCAGATGGGAATGTATTCAGAATTACTAGCACAGTATGTAAAGGACTAGATTGTTGGTGCTTTTGGCTCTGTGCTTAGGTGCTGATCTTGGAAATGCTGTGCTCCTTCTTGTAGGTGGAATAACACTCCTATGGACGAAGCTTTACATTTCGGACACCACGATGTGTTCAAAATTCTTCAAGAATATCAGGTCCAATACACGCCATCAGAGGATTCCAACAACGGGAAGGAGAACCGAACGGTTCATAAAAATCTAGATGGCTTACTATAATCATCTTCAGCTAGGTCCTAAGAATCAAGTCACCTATTTAATTGTGGTATACATAAGTAATGAAGAGCGTGTGTGTTTCTATCTGACAGTGGTATATATTTTACAGAAGTCTCTGTTACTTCAGTGTTATGTTACAAGGAGTTTCTATACGCACAGGACAAATCCAATCTCTCTCTAAAGAAACAAAACCAACTAAGAATCTCCCTCCATAATGTGAGCAATATTACCTCATGCTGCATATAATCGATGTATAAAAATATTTAGCTGTTGTTGGCTTTACTGTGCACTACTTAATTTATTTTTGTGTTCTGTGTGAACTCTAGTCTGTGGTCAGGATTTCTTCTGCTGAGTTTTTGTTTCCTATAGCCTCTGTTTCCAGTATGGCCAAGGTGAGCCAGAGTGCTGTCAGGTCTGAGCGTCAGTGAGGTTTTTCACAAGCTGAGGATGCTGATGTAGATTTAGGCTGGGTGTGTTAAGTTAGGATCTGCACTTACCGCTGGGAAAATAAACCTAAGTAAAAAAGTCCACCTTGTTTACATAATATAAATATCAACAGAGTATATAGATGAGTTGTCAATGGTCTAGACTTGTTCTTAGGTAGTCTTGTCACGGAATTTGTTTTAAGGTTTTTTTGACCAAATGGCATAGGGGAATGGGGCATCAAAGAGTGTTTAGTGAGGTTTTTGTTTCGGAAGAGTTTCTTTCAGTTCCCTTTGTCTCGCCTCCCTCCTCTCTCTCCATGTTCAGCTGCTAAAGTACTTCCCCTGTCACTGGGGAAAGCGGGTGCTTCCACTCTATGCAGTTGTGTTCCTAGCAGGTACCTTTGCACTACAGCAAGCCTTGGCAAGCTGCAGAACCCCGCAGTGGGGCTCATGTGTGCTGTTCTTGGTGCTTGCACCAGGAACCAGAGAGGGGTATGGAAATACGTGAAAGGCAAAATACCGAACCAAATATTGCATGTAGATCGGACTTACTTTAGGCTTGCGATAAGGAACACGGACAGAGTCAAACAGCTTTAACGAGCATAGAGCTAATCAAAGCGTGAGCAGAGCAGGAGATAAGCCAAATGTTTGGGTATGTTCTCTTCTTGCACTACCATCAACCAGGGAGCAGGGTATTGCACCAGTGGGGTTCCGCTGGTGCAGAACACGTTGTTCAGCATCAGGAGCACAAGCAGGTGATGCCTTTTGTGGTGAATGGTGGCACCTCCTGCCTTGCCACTGAAGCCAGCTCAGCATGTGCCCCATCATGGGAAACGTTGCTGCAGATACTTGTTGTTTGCAGGAGTATGTTACTTGTTCCCTATCCGACGTGCAGTTGCTTCTGCTGATAACCGTGGCACGGAACCTCTGAAGTGAGCAGTCACTGAAGAGCTGGATATTCACAAACCACCACAGGTGTGCACATAGGCAAGAGTTTTAGCACAAGAATTATAGGCAAGAATCGTTTAGCACATGGAAAAGGAGATTGTGTTTGAGAGTTGTGTGTGCGGCTGTTTTTATTCTAGCACATAGTGTACAAGCCAGCAGTAGATCTCAAAGTCAAAATTTTATGTGTTGAGGCACCAAAATCCGCCTGAAATAATGCCCAAATCCTTTCTGGAATGGCCCAAGCACTTTATAGAGATGTTCTGAACCACATTATCCTCCTGTTGCAAATGAGTACACTAAGGCATAGAGAGAAGTAACTTCTCCAGAGTGACCCAGCAGGTTAGCGTGGCTGAGAGTAAATCCTCTCGCGTTCCTGTACAGGCTCTGGTTGGTATATGCCATACTGCCTCCCGGCAGGGAAAAGTGCTTGATACTCATCACGAGCAGCGACTGTCCTCATGATGGTGGAATCTTGGAAGAGTCTCAAAGTCTAAAGGCCCAACATAGCATTTTGAAGCTGACTGGTATGGTTATCAAACACTTCTCATCAATCTTACTGTTCTTAAGCTGGGTTTTTGGGGGTTTTTTTCTCCTTTTTTTTTCCTGGAGATCAGCTATTTTTCTGAAGGCTTTTAACCCATTCTTTCCACATCCTGTATCACAGCCACCCCACTTCTAACCGAGAACTACACGAAATGGCCTCTGGCTCTTTGAGCCACATCCGTCATAGAGTAGCACAAGGCGTCTGCCCTGCTGCACCCTGAACTAAATCCCAGCATGTTTTCTCTGTCAAATTCAGTGTAGAGGAATATTTTCAGATGGATTCTAGTGAAGTATTCCTTGTCTCAGTGCTAATCTGACTTCTTCCACATTTTATTTCCTATTAAGACACATCCTTTAGCTTCTCAGAAAAATACCTGATTCAGCTTTATTTAACTGAAACTTGCATTGCTTGAACTGGCATTTTTAAAATAGAGGTATATTACAGAATACATGTGTATTAAAAACCAAACCAACCCAAAAGAAGGTTTTTAACTGGGTTAACATTTAAGGATCATGGCTGTCCCTAAACTTCATGCTTTTCTGAATCATACTGAGTGCTTTTAGCCGGTCCTTGCTTCAGTGCATTTTTGCTGGTTAGTTCTAGTATTTTCTCATTGTGAGAAGATGGATTATTTTGTAATGTCCAATTCAGAGATGCAGCTATTTAGACATGGCGTTATATTTATAAATATCAGTAGATGCAGTACATTGGTTTGGCTGTTTAGCATTCATGACACTGACATGTAGATTTTATTGTAAACAGCTTTTGGTTATCTTATCAACCGCTGACTTCCTTATGCTCCAAAGAGGATTCCCCCACTCCTTTGTTTTTATGTCATGTATGTTTCTTCTGTATCACAACCTAAAATCGTCAAGCTAACTTAATGCTTTGTGCTCAGAAATATTGTGATAGTCTTAGCATTAATTAGGCCTCTCTTTGTGAACAAAACGTATTGTACCAGATTTTTTTGCTTCGGAGCTGGACTATCAGTGACTATACTTATTGGCAGTGTACTTCTGGTCATTGTAACTGACGGGGCTGATCTTGACTCTTAGATTCAGTATTGTGGGGAATAGACAGTGATGAATGTATTTCTAGCAGTTTCCCATGAATGAATCTAAACTTGAGCTGTACTGGTTCTGAAAATGAAAGTTATTTATTTTAAGAAATAAAATCCAGATAGTGTTGCTTTTTACAGCATAATAAATGGAAATACCAAGATGATGGTTGTGGTGGGTTTCACTGGTCTATCTGTGCGGCCGATGTTGAAATAAAGCCTTCCGTCATGGGGAAGGCTGTCCAGGAAAACCTTCTTTGGCCATTTCTGTTGTGCAAGGCTTACAGGAAGTCAGAATGAGTTTATCTGATCTAGTTTTGCTTTGTTTCCCTATGTCCTTTCACTGGTTGCTTTTTGTTAAAGGGATTGTCCTGGGTTCAGCAGTAGCAGTCAGTTTTTCTCCTTCTTAGTAGCTGGTGCAGCGCTGTGGTTTTGACTTTTGGCCTGGGAAGAGCTGATAACAGTGATGTTTAGACTGACCAAGGACTTTGTGAGTCTCATGCTCTGCCAGGGAGGAGGAGGGGCCGGGAGGAAGCAGGGACAGGACGCCTGACCCAAACTAGCCAAAGAGGTATTCCATACCACAGCACGTCATGCCCAGGGATGTAACTGGGAGCTACCCGGAAGGGCACGTCCTCCTTTCGGTCGGGCTCTTTTCCGGCGAGCGGTATCATATTTTCTTCCCTTGTTATTTCTCTTATCATTGTTGTTATTGGTGGCGGCAGTAGTGATTTGTGTTATACCTGAGTTACTGGACTGTTCTTATCTCAACCCGTGGGAGTTACATTCTTTCGATTCTCCTCCCCATCCCTCTGGGGAGTGGGGGGGGGAAGTAGACTGCGTGGTTCTAATTTACAGCCGGGGCTTAAACCACGACAGTTCTTTTTGGCGCCCAACGTGGGGCACGAAGGGTTGAGATAACGACAGATCTGACCGGAGTGTGTCTAATCGTATTTGTGATAAGCATTCAGTGTTTTAGATTAATAGTCACTCGTCACAATGCTGATTTATTGGCTCTCAAAGTTGTTGTTTTTGATCTCACAGTCTCAATATGCCGTAGGTTACTTAGAGCCGGTATTTGCTGTGTTGGTGTTTTTCAAGTGTGGGGCTTGGGCTAAGGTTGTTGTCTCGTTGTATTTTGTGGCAATGACTTGTAATACAATAGAAGGATTGATCATGAAACTGATCTGGCTTGTGTTCCCAGTGTGGTCACCACCTTTATACTTTGGGAGGTATATAATACAAATGCTTAGCAACTATACATCTTTTTTCTCCTTCCTGGGTGGTCAACCTATGAAGGAGACATTCTTTTACCTTCCCAGTGCCCCTCCCAGACCGTTTACAGCATCGTTTGAGAGTTTTGAAATTTTTGAGTGGCCTTTTAATATTGTTGAGACCTGTTTGCTGATTGTGATGGGGGTCACTATGTTGGCACGCATACAGAGTGTGTTTTGTCCACAACCATTACGTCTGATCTCAAGAGTTAAGCAGAGTCGGGTTTGGGTCTTGTCTGGGGTTAGACGACAAATTAGGGGGACCGAGAGATTTTCCCCGAGGTTGGACAGCCATGAGTGGCAGGGTGTGTGGGATAGTATGGGCAAGTATCTAGGTCAGTGGGCCCCTCCAGTGTTTTGGAATTTCACCACCGAACAAGTGCAAAATCCAGAAGAATTAGTAAAACACTTAAATGAGGTGTGTTGTCATCCTGGTCATACCAGAGAGGGACAAATCATGTCAACGTGCTGGGGCTTGGCCTATGCTTACCGGGCCTTGTTCAACGCTATCCAGCACCTTCAAAAGGGAAAAAATGTCCCTGGATCTGAGGGCGAAGCAACAGACAGCGCAGCTACTCCAGCTCCGAGCACAGCAGCTACACCACCCCCAGCGACAAGTACAGCCACTACTCAAACTTCGACTGCAACAGACAGTGCAGCTACCCCAGTGACAAGTACAGCCACTACTCAAACTTCGACTGCAACAGACAGTGCAGCTACCCCAGCTCCAACCACAGCAGCTACACCACCCCCAGCGACAAGTACTGTTGCTACTCAAACCACAGTGATGACTGCAGCTAAACCAGAGGACCAATTCGTACCAATATCGATTGCCCCTCTACGCAAGAGAAAAAGCAAAAAAGAGGCAAGAAGGGTGAAGCGAGATGAAGAAACAATGTATTCACCACTCAGGACAGCATCTGGTCAGGAGTCATCATCACATGACGAAGAAGAAGAAGAGGTGACTTCTCGACCTCGGACCTCAACCGAGCTACGGAATATGCGAAAAGATTTTACCCGTCAACCAGGGGAGCACATCATCACCTGGTTGCTCCGATGCTGGGACAATGGGGCCGATGGTCACGAACTAGGAGGTACGGAAGCCAAGCAGCTGGGATCACTTGCTAGAGAAGGGGGAATTGACAAAGCAATTGCAAGAGAGAAAAAGTCCCTCAGTCTTTGGAGGCGGCTCTTGGCAGCTGTGAAAGAAAGGTTTCCATACAAGGACGATGTTACGAGTCGTTCGGCCAAGTGGACTACTTTAGACAAAGGCATCCAGTCTCTGAGGGAATCAGCCATCGTAGAGATGATTTATCACATCAAACCGAATAACGGAGATATACCCATAGACCCAGATGAAGTCGAATGTACACGACCCATGTGGCGAAAACTTACACGGAATGCACCGTCATCGTATGCCCATTCATTGGCAACAGTAACCTGGGGTGACATAGTAACACCAACAGTGGATGAAATGATTCATAAACTCCGAGAGTTCGAAGACAATCTCACCCCTTCCATCATCTCAGCTGTGGAAAAACTGTCCCAGGATGTCAAACAATTGAGGGACGATCTATCTGATTTATCCAGCTCCTCACGTGTACCAACACACGTCTCAGCTGTTAACAAAAGACGTCCTATTGTTCGAGACAGAAGATATAGAAGGCAAACACCACGGGCCACCCTATGGTTTTACCTGCGGGATCATGGAGAAGACATGACGAAGTGGGATGGAAAACCTACTTCAGCTTTGGAGGAACGGGTGCATGAATTGAAAATAGGAACAAGGGTCAAGACTAATCATCCCATGAGAGCTGCGGCTTCAGTCTCTGGTGAGCAGGTTCCCAGATGGAGCGGAAGAGCTGATTTTACTCCAGCTCCTATGATAACGAAGAATAATCCCTTTCAATACGACTTAGGTGTCCAACGTTGTGATGACTGTTAGAGGGACCCTGCCTCCAGCCAGGTGGCGGTAGGGGACAATCGGATTTACTGGACTGTGTGGGTCAGATGGCCTGGCACATCAGTCCCACAGAAGTATAAAGCTCTCGTAGATACCGGTGCACAGTGTATCCTGATGCCGTCAAGCTGTCAAGGGGTGGAACCCATCTATATCTCTGGAGTGACAGGAGGATCCCAAGAGTTGACTGTACTGGAGGCTGAGATCAGCCTGACTGGAAGGAAATGGCAAAAGCACCCCATTGTGACTGGTCCAGAGGCTCCATGCATCCTCGGCATAGATTACCTCAGGAGAGGGTACTTCAAAGACCCAAAAGGGTACCGATGGGCTTTTGGTATTGCTGCTTTGGAGACTGAGGAAAATGAGCAGCTGTCCACCTTGCCTGGTCTCTCAGAGGATCCTTCTGTTGTGGGGTTGCTGAAGGTCGAAGAACAACAAGTGCCAATCGCGACCGCAACAGTGCACCGGCGGCAATATCGCACCAATCGAGACTCCCTGATTCCCATCCATAAGCTGATCCGTAGTCTGGAGAGTCAGGGAGTGATCAGCAGGACTCGTTCACCCTTTAATAGCCCCATATGGCCAGTGCGAAAGTCTAACGGAGAGTGGAGACTAACAGTAGACTATCGTGGCCTGAATGAAGTCACACCACCATTGAGTGCTGCTGTACCGGACATGCTAGACCTTCAGTATGAACTAGAGTCAAAGGCAGCCAAGTGGTATGCCACGATTGATATTGCCAATGCATTCTTCTCAATTCCTTTGGCAGCAGAGTGCAGGCCACAGTTTGCTTTTACTTGGAGGGGCGTCCAGTACACTTGGAACCGACTGCCCCAGGGGTGGAAACACAGCCCTACCATCTGCCATGGACTGATCCAGAATGCAGTGGAACAGGGGCAAGCTCCAGAACACCTGCAGTACATTGATGACATTATTGTGTGGGGTGATACAGCGGAAGAAGTCTTTGAGAAAGGGAGGGAAATAATCCAAATCCTGCTGAAAGCTGGTTTTGCCATAAAACGGAGTAAGGTCAAGGGACCTGCACAGGAGATTCAGTTTTTGGGAATAAAATGGCAAGATGGACGTCGCCAGATCCCCACAGATGTGATCAACAAAATAACAGCAATGTCTCCACCAACTAATAAGAAAGAAACACAAGCTTTCTTGGGTGCTGTGGGGTTCTGGAGAATGCACATCCCAAATTACAGTTCGATTGTAAGCCCTCTCTATCACGTGACCCGGAAGAAGAACGATTTTAAATGGGGCCCTGAGCAACAACAAGCCTTTGAGCAAATTAAACGTGAGATAGTTCATGCAGTAGCCCTTGGACCAGTCCGGAATGGGCCAGATGTAAAAAATGTCCTGTACACCGCAGCCGGGGAGAATGGTCCTACCTGGAGCCTCTGGCAGAAAGCTCCAGAGGAGACTCGAGGTCGACCCCTCGGCTTTTGGAGTCGGGGATACAAAGGATCTGAGGCCAGCTATACCCCAACTGAGAAAGAGATACTGGCAGCCTATGAAGGGGTTCGAGCTGCTTCGGAGGTGATTGGCACTGAAGCACAGCTCCTCCTGGCACCCAGGTTGCCCGTTCTGGGCTGGATGTTCAAAGGCAGGGTCTCCTCTACACATCATGCAACCGATGCGACATGGAGTACATGGGCTGCACTAATTACACAACGAGCTCGAATAGGAAATCCCAGTCGTCCAGGCATTCTAGAAGTCATCATGGACTGGCCAGAGGGCAAAGATTTTGGAATGTCACCAGAGGAGGAGGTGATGCGTGCTGAAGAGGCCCCACCATATAATAAACTATCAGAAAGTGAAAAGCAGTATGCCTTGTTTACTGATGGGTCCTGCCGTATTGTGGGAAAGCATCAGAGATGGAAGGCAGCTGTATGGAGTCCTCAACGACAAGTTGCAGAAACTGCTGCAGGGGAGGGTGAATCGAGTCAGTTTGCCGAGGTGAAAGCCATCCAGCTGGCCCTGGACATTGCTGAACGAGAAAAGTGGCCAGTACTTTATCTCTATACTGACTCATGGATGGTGGCAAATGCCCTGTGGGGGTGGTTGCAGCAATGGAAGCAGAGCAACTGGCAACGCAGAGGTAAACCCATCTGGGCTGCTGCACTGTGGCAAGATATCGCTGCCCGGGTGCAGAACCTGGTGGTGAAGGTACGCCATGTAGACGCCCATGTACCCAAGAGTCGGGCCACTGAGGAACACCAGAACAACCAACAAGTGGATAAAGCTGCTAAGATTGAAGTGGCTCAGATGGACTTAGATTGGCAACATAAAGGTGAATTATTTTTGGCTCGGTGGGCCCATGACACTTCAGGCCATCAGGGCAGAGATGCAACACACAGATGGGCCCGTGATCGAGGGGTGGACTTAACAATGGACACTATTGCCCAGGTTATTCATGAGTGTGAAACATGTGCTGCAATTAAACAAGCCAAACGGTTAAAGCCTCTTTGGTATGGAGGACGATGGCTGAAGTACAAATATGGGGAGGCCTGGCAGATTGATTATATCACACTCCCACCAACCCGCCAAGGCAAGCGCCATGTGCTTACCATGGTGGAAGCAACCACCGGATGGCTGGAAACATACGCTGTGCCCCATGCCACTGCCCGGAACACTATCCTGGGCCTTGAGAACCAGATTTTGTGGCGACATGGCACCCCAGAAAGAATTGAATCAGACAATGGGACTCATTTCCGGAATAACCTTATAGACACTTGGGCCAAAGAGCATGGCACTGAGTGGCTATATCACATCCCCTACCATGCACCAGCCTCTGGGAAAATCGAACGGTACAATGAGCTGTTAAAAACTACACTGAGAGCAATGGGTGGGGGAACTTTCAAGCATTGGGATACACACTTACCAAAGGCCACCTGGTTGGTCAACACCAGAGGATCTGCCAACAGGGCTCGCCCAGCCCAGTCGGAACTTTTACATATTGTAGAGGGGGACAAAGTTCCTGTGGTGCACATGAAGAATTTGCTGGGGAAGACAGTCTGGGTTATTCCTGCTTCAGGTAAAGGCAAACCCACTCGTGGGATTGCTTTTGCTCAGGGACCTGGATATACTTGGTGGGTAATGCAGGAAGATGGGGAAGTCCGATGTGTACCTCAAGGGGATTTCATTTTAGGGGAAAACAGACAATGAACTCAATTGTACTCTGTTGCCTGCTATAGCCATCAACTAGAAGTCTGCAGGGCACCAGCGACTGGCCCTGACTTCCCTCCGACCATCATCCCAACAGAGAATGAACTTTGATAGAACCGGATGAGTTTTACAGTAAAGGAATGATCAGCATCAGCAGACAACGATCCAACACTGCACACAGCCTCTCCTGCCCTGAAAGACTGTTACAAGAGATGGAGCCCAACATCATGAATCGAACGGACTCAGTAGCTTTATAGGAATTGGTCTGTGCACTAAGATAACAGTGCACTGAGATGAGAGTGAGGGTATATGGAAAATGTGGGATCTGAGCATGACGTGAATGGTATGGAATAAGGGGTGGATACTGTCCTGGGTTCAGCAGTAGCAGTCAGTTTTTCTCCTTCTTAGTAGCTGCTGCAGCACTGTGTTTTTGACTTTCGGCCTGGGAAGAGCTGATAACAACTGATGTTTAGACTGACCAAGGACTTTGTGAGTCTCATGCTCTGCCAGGGAGGAGGAGGGGCCGGGAGGAAGCAGGGACAGGACGCCTGACCCAAACTAGCCAAAGAGGTATTCCATACCACAGCACGTCATGCCCGGGGATGTAACTGGGAGCTACCCGGAAGGGCACGTCCTCCTTTCGGTTGGGCTCTTTTCCGGCGAGCGGTATCATATTTTCTTCCCTTGTTATTTCCCTTATCATTATTATTATTGGTGGCAGCAGCAGTGATTTGTGTTATACCTGAGTTACTGGACTGTTCTTATCTCAACCCGTGGGAGTTACATTCTTTCGATTCTCCTCCCCATCCCTCTGGGGAGTGGGGGGGGGGGGGAAGTAGACTGTGTGGTTCTAATTTACAGCCGGGGCTTAAACCACGACAGGGATTCTTACATCGATTGGCCCAGTGCCCTCAACAGCTCTACCTTTCTCGTGCCTACTCTTCGCCCCCGCTATCCTTCACTGCACCAACTGATTCTTTTCCTTTATTATACTTCTGGCTGACGAGTGTGAGACACTCAACAGCCCGAGAGAGAAGCGGTGCAGGAGAGGGCCAGCTTGGCAGCTCACCAGGTTTAGCTGTAGGTCAGTTATATCCTAGTGACGAACTCCAGTTAGAAATGCAAGTTTGGTTTATTAAAGTTTGGCTAGGGAGGGAAAATAAGAATAGTAAATTATTCCAACAGCCACCTTTCAAGAACCCTGTAACACAGACGGGCAGAACAGTGCAGTGCACTGCCTTTGGACTTCACAGCTCTAACTGTTGCATTGCACAAACAAGTTCAAAATGAGTACATTTTAAACATTATGAATACAGTAATCTACTGGCAGACACATCATCGTTGCAACAGAAGTAGCCAAAACACAAGAGAAAGGACAAAAGTGTCAACTGTGACAGTTCCATTTATTTAAAATGGCAAAAGGCTATTCCAGCAGGGGGGAAAACCCATGGTTTTTAGAACTATTGGCTGCGTAAAGACAAAGCCATGAATAAGGCTATGGCTTTAAATCTCACCAGAAAATGTCACCCTGATTGGTAAAATTGAAGTATAAAGTAATGAAAACAAACTGCTGCATCTAGAACGTGAATACAAGTGTAGCTCAAGAAACAAGTGTTTGATTTTTGTATTACAATAGAGATACACATTCAGCTAGTTACAGAAAGATAAACACATTCGGTCACCACGTGATATTCTGCAGCACTGTAACCTCTGTAACACAAGGCACCAAAACCAAGTCGGTTTAGCAACGCTTTCCATTTAAATATGTATGTTAACGTGCTCTAGGTCCTTTTGCTTTTCTTTCTCTGGAGTGTTGCAGGGGGCACATCAGTCTTCCTGCACGCAACATTAAACTGAACCAGTTGTTTAAGGTGTAAGCAGCAGGTGATCAATCTGGCATTTCTGAGTGGTGCAGAAGCAGCTCTCAGCTCTGCCACCCCTGAGCCTCACTGGCCACTGCTGCCCTCCCCAGCATGGGGAATAGACAGCAGCGGGGTCTGCCACGGCAGCAGCACTGTGGCACAGAGGGGCTGAGGTTGGAGGGACTGCTGGAGGTAATCTTGTCCAACCCCAAGCTCAAGCAGGGCCTGTACCTGAACGTATGGGATCCAGTACCAAGGTTCTGGAGTCCCTCTGCTCAGCTGTGTGCTAGTTAGCAGTCTGGACTAATATATGCCCTTAGTCCGAGAGCTCAGCTACTTAAGACAACCTCGCCTCTTAACTGTGAGTTGTTAATTATCTTTAAGCATGCGGAGAAACAAACCTGTTCCTCCTCTGATGGAAGCACAACTTCATCCTTTAAGTACTAAAGACTGCATATCCTGCAGCCATTACTCCATTTAAATTGAACTTCCTTCACTTTCCTGGGCCTTATTCCTAACTGCAAAACCAGTTCGGTATCAAAACCTGTAGGGTCTTGCAGCTATTCAAATCAACAGTTAAATAAATGCCCTGTTGCATAGTGCATTAGAAAATTAAGTTCCATTCCACTTGTTACAACCTAATGGAGCACGTCTTATCGTAAAAGATAACAAATACACCAGATCCTCACCTTGGTAGATTAAGCACAGTGAGTAAAAACATACATCGACCCCTTTTGCACTGTAAGAGTAGTTTTTCATTTTGTCTGGTACTGCACGTGCAAGAGAGCACAACTGCAGACTACAGAGGCCTTAGTCTTGATTGTACACGTGGAGCTGCAGTCTCAGCATGTGACAATGCAGCTTTAAGGTGATGTCCTAAGAAGTGCTTTTTCTAGGGAAGATTGTGCTGAACATCCTATGCAAGAAGACCTTGCCTTAAGAAGCAAACAAAAATGGAATCTCACTCTCATGAGACACCCCCCACCCCCACTGCAGTCCTGTGTGCAGCTCTGGGATCTCAAACACAAGAGGGATGTGGAGCTGCTGGACCAAGTCCAGAGGAGGCCATGGAGATGCTGCGAGGGCTGGAGCAGCTCTGCTCTGGAGCCAGGCTGAGAGAGCTGGGCTGGGGCAGCCTGGACAAGAGAAGGCTCCTGAAGGGGAGACCTTTTAACAGACTTCCAGTACCTAAAGGGGGGCTACAAGGATATGCTGGAGAGGGGCTTTTTACAAGGGCATATAGTGACAGGGCAAGGGGGAACGGCTGTAACCTGAAAGAAGGAAGATTTAGGTTAGATATTAGGAAGAAACTCTGTATTGTGACAGTGGTGGGACACCAGAGCCAGTTGCCCAGAGAAGCTGTGGCTGCCCCATCCCTGGCAGTGTTCAAGGCCAGGTTGGATGGGGCTTTGTGCAGCCTAGGCTAGTAGAAGGTGTCCCTGCTTGTGGCAGGGGGGTTGGAACTGAGCTTTAAGGTCCCTTCCAACCCAAACCAGTCTGGGATTCTCTAATGATCTGGCTTATGTTTTTTCAGTATGCCATGCCCTCAGAAAAGGTAAAATCAGGAGAAACTCCAGCCAGATGGATTCGGTGTGGCATACACCTGCAGAGTGTTTCTCTTCTCCTTTCTGTGACACAGATGAAAATTCAAAGCTATGAAAGTCCTTCAAACGCAGTTACGCAAAAGGTGCAAGCTCTGTGAACAGAACCTCTGCAAAAGAACTAGCTTTCCTTTGAAGCCTTCTAGGTACAGCCAGCTGTTTTAAACACTGTATTTAACTAATTCTATTACATAAAAAATGCATGTTACTCTTCTCACTCTTGCTGAGGACCTCTCATTCCTGTCTTCACTCTGGTATGGTATCTCACCAACTGGAAAGTCTTTTAACAGAGAATTTCTAAACAAAAGAAGTGCATGGAAGGAGGCTACTCAGACTGCTGTCTACATTCTTGTTAAGTTAAAAATTGCTACTGGACCTTCAGGTGGAGAAACCAAAGAACTGAAGTGAAGCATGTCACCAAGTGACTGGCTGCAAAGCAGGATGCATAAGCTGATCAGCAGTGTTAATGATGCAGTAAGAAGCTCAACCTCTAACTTGAATACGCTGAACACATCTGCAACAAGAAAAGTAAATGTCAACTAAAGAAGCCAAGTAAAGCTCTAATGCTCTCGTTTTTGCTAACCACAGTCTTCACCAAGTAGCACCAGGTTTGCGTCTTAGGATCAAACTACCATGGAGGGAGGAAGCTTTGATTTGGGTTTTTTTCTGAAGCGCACCCCGAAGGGATTGCTTTGCTCTGTTAACAGGCAGTACTGGCAAGGCAACACTGCCAAGCTGCACACCTCCTCCAGCTTTCCTCCTCACCCAGACCCTGCAAGAAGGACCACAGCATTATTCCTTCATCCCTTCCTGCCTTCCCTCCCCCTGCAAGATATACACTGGTAGCTTTGTTCTCTTGTTCTTCATCCCTATCCCCATCCTCACAAACAAGTGGAAACAACAACTGATAGCAATCCCAGCCTAACTCTGGATTCCCAGCTTTTCCTATGCATTTGAAAGAAACACCAAAAGGAGAAAGCAAATTCTGGCTGCGCCCTCCTGCAAAAGGCTGGGTTCTGATACATACCACGGTGTCAATCTCTGCTGGGCCCACCATCCGAGACACCTCATCAAACTCTTCAGGAGACATGGGGAGCAGATTTTCTGGGGACTGGAGCCTGGACGGGTGGCTAACAGAAGGAGAAGGGTAAGGACAAACCTTCACTAAAGAAGTGAGACACAGCTGAGCTATCATGTCTAGCTCGGAGTCCAGAAGGGCTACTAATGATGTCTCCTGTGAAGAAGACCTAGCCTGTGAGCAATACGCCATGCTTTGCAAAGCCAGCATGGATTTAAAAGAAACCTGGGACTACTCAGTGATCTACATTCTGATCAAGCAAATCCAACAAGTCTTTAAGAACTTGCTTTTCATGAAATTATTTGCCAGTACAACTACCTGGAAGTTTCTTGGGGTTTTACCTAAAAATGGTCTTTCAAACACAGCATTGCATGAATGTGGTGTGATCAGATCCTCAAAGGGAAAGAGGACAGATTTGACAGGGGCACCTTCACTTTAAACACTGTGAAGAGACATAAACTATAGCAAAAAAGTTATGATCAGCTCCTAGAATCCCAGCATTTCTGTAGAAACTTACACTTCAGATACAGAGATTAACTCAGTCTTGATGTAGCCATTTCCCTTGGGACCATCCAAATCCATAGGCTCTGGTGCTTCAAGGAGGGGAAAAACAAAAAAAAGCTTGGTTTTGGGTGGCTTTTTTTAGCAAGTTTACTTCACATTGCCATCTTTATTGTACCAAAAATAAAGCCTGTGACCCAGATAACGTGCAAGTCTCTCCCTTATGCATTGTACAGCACTAAGATGACTTTATTCCATGTTTTAGTCTGCTTTTCCCCTATAGAAAATGGAGAACAAAACCTCTCCTTAAGTTTGATGAAGCTGCATCAACACATCCTGCCAGGCCCACACAGCCAGGATCAGTCCTGTGTAACAGTCAAACATGAATCACGGGTCCAGCTGTTAGTGGGAACCTGCATCTCTGAAGTGTCTCACAGCCTCACTTGAAAGCTGAATCAGAGGGCCAGCGGCAGCAAACGTTTTCAGGTTTTGATCTGACTAGATCTCATGTTGTGCCTCTTTAAAACCAGACCTTTCCTTAACCTACTAAAGCTTGGGTGCCTGTTCTCACCTTTCAGCTGAGCAGCTCTCAAGGGACACATGGGATAGGCTGCCAAGACACTCACTCCGATTGCCACCCTTTCTTTCTATTACACAGTGCACAAGTACCTCCAGAACAAACATCGCACTTACACTGTGTGAGTCATTTATAGCACTTACCCTCCTTAGGCCTGGAGTAATATTTGCCAAAGGCATTGTCTTTGGGTATATCTGGGTACAGAAATCTCAGTGGATTTTCAGGAATGTTTTCAGCTGCCATCACTTTGTAGTTGCGGATGATGTCGGGGAACGTAACAGCAGAGAGCTCCTTCTTGGTGTATGGTTCCACCGAGTGGAACTGGGGCTCTGCAGGTGAGAGAAGCAGCAACTCTTAAAGGTGGTTTCAAAGTTGTTTTCTGTAACTGTCCAGTAAAGCTGCAGCCACTTCCACAAACTACTCGTGCTGCAGATCAGTATTTAATGACCATCAAAGGAAGCAAAATTGTTCAATGTGGGAGAGGAAGGCACATGCAGGGATAGCATACAGTGCTATTGCTATTGCTCTTGGTGTAATTTGTGTTTGGAATGACAAAATGAATCTGAGGGATAAGGTGCTATGCGTTTGGAGGGAGATGCAGGTGCACATGTACTAAAGGTGTCTTGCTAAGAAAAAACCCGTGGATGCAGGAGAGGCTGCCTACGCAGTGTATGTCCTCAACAGACTTCTAGGCCAGAAGCAGTACCTGAGAAGTGGTACTAGTCCTAGCTGAAACTTTGAACAATTAATTGACAGTGTGGCTTACGAGCTACACTAAGGTATGTGCCTGCTGTTGCTTGCAGCTTGTTGCTTATAAGGGTTGGGACTGCTAGGGTGGTGCATTGTATTGGTTCTCAGTGTGAAAGAGAAGAGCATAAACATGACTTCTTCTGATGTAAGCTTGTATTTTGAAGACAAAGATGTTCTCTCTGTTGCTGACTTACCAATTTGAGATCCTTCTACCCAGGTAAACGTGATTGCTCCCTCTCTGCTGCTTTCACTGAACCTTAGCAAAAATGTTCCTGGACTCTGGTCCTTCAATAAAGTACGTTCTTTCTCTTTGCTGATGAAACCCATGATGCAACTGTAACGTTGAAAACAAAGCTCAGTTTACTCCTCAATGTAAAACCTATGCTGGGCTAGCTAGGAGAACTAAAAAGCTTTTGTCACTTTAAAGTGCTGAAGTACTTGTGACAGCCTCACAGAAGGCATTGTCTTGGGAATGGCTGGAAATCTAGCAGTAGGATCGAGAGCTTGAGCTGCTGTGTGGAAGCCATGAGTTGCCACAGCTTCCCCTTGCACTCCTCCTTCAGTCTGGTGGCTTTATACAGATGTTTTTCTGAGCTCAGAATAAAAGCTGGGAGGTAGAAGCAGAAGTCAAGCTATACGTATGTAATACAGTCAGATCCCAGCCAGCACTTTTAACTTCACAAGTCGTTTCTCTTTGGCTGATACAATCTTTGCTAGCTACCAGACTGCATTCATACAGGTATGGTTCATATTCTGTAGGTGAACTGTTTTGTTTGTGTGACTCCAACCCCCCAGGATCGCTATGGTCAGCAGATGTAACTGTGTGGGCAAGGCGGCCAGTGTGGTTACTGTAAGGAATGGATTATTGGTCTGAACAGGTATTGGGGAGGGAGCTGTACAAGCCAGCAGCACTAGGGCATAACCCTGCTCATATCCCAACTGCTTCTATAAACGGCCAGAATTTATTTATAATGCTGCTTATTCCTCAAAATACTCTATCAATAATGAAGTTTTGAGTGCTGATGCTGGCCTTCTGTGCATTGAATTAAGGAAAGTGCTTTCTGCACAAAAACTACTAAATCATGGTTTTGCTTAGAACTTCCGGGGGCCTGTTCTATGGGGTCTTGTTTGTTTTGGTTTTTAATGGTATGCTTCAGGTAATAAATGTGTTCAGTAGGAAATATCCTATGTATAATGAAAGTCTCTTGCCTTCCCATCTTGCAAGTTCTTAAGGCTGTAGTACTTACCCTTTTGTAAAGAAAGGGAGTCTCTATCCTAGTTAATAATATAGATTTGTCTCTTTCCCACTAAAGTATCCTTGCAGTTGACAAGTTTTCCCTTCAGTTTCCCTTTTTGCCTTTCTAGGCAATAAAGATCTCTATCCAACAAAGCCAGCTGAGAGAGGAAAAACAAACAGCACTAAATCTCTGGTTTTGATTACATTCAGGATTTGACTTGCACCACCTCTTTCTGTTAAACCCTAAGCAGGGGATTTTCCTCACACCTGAGAGAAATGAGCTCTACTCAAGACTGTATGCTGTGAAAGCCACATGCAAAACCAATCCTGTAGGCACGCAGCCATGCTGAGGCAGAACACTGAATAAGACAGAACTGCAACTCTGCTTCAGTAATGCTGACAAAAGCTTCTGCTGCACTGGAGTCCGCTTAGCTAAGAAATATGTAGGGTTTAGGCAGTGCAAAGAGGCTTTGACAAAACTAGGGGGTAATCATTTGCAGCTGAACGTAGCAAGACAGAACCCTGCTGTTGTAGATCCTGAAAACTGTGGGATGCAAGGATGCTCCACGGTGAGTGTGCTATTGACAGGGTTTCATAATGTGGCTAAACCTAAAATGCAGGATTGTGACCTTGGCTTGTCCTGGTTTTGGCAGCAGTTACTTCTGAAATCGGCAATACCAAACTGAAAGTTTACTAAACCTGTAGTAAAGGGCAAATGGAACTGGTTTTCCTTCTGGCAGGGTCTTACTAATGAATAATACTCTATTACACCAATACAGACTACTTCCTGGACTCACTGCAGACGCAGATGTTCAGTGTGGCTGCTGCCACCTACAGGACGCTCACAGTAGGCCTGTGGGTAAGGTTTTTGTTTCGGTTTAAACGCGGATGATGACTTTACGACTTTGTACTTCAGTCTTCCCCGTCAGAGAAGAGGGTTCTAGGGTGTGAAAAGACCCTACTTACAGTGGGAGCCGAGGCAAAACAATAGCTAACATTCAAAGCCCTGCTCTGTGACTTAGATGCGACAGCTTGGTCATCTGCTGGTTTTGCTTGAAGCAGCTGCCTCATTAGAGCTTCCTCACTACTAGAATTCATTTGCCTCAGACTTTCCTAGTTCCAAGCTCCCCTTTATTGGATCTGCATAAATAACCTAGAAATAATGCAATTTCTAGCCTAAATGGAGATAGGAGGCAATGACCGGATCTTTAACTTCAGTCAGGTCTTACCCATCATTCCAGAGACACAGGAGGTGTTTCTTAATAAGCTCCAGGATTCCCTCAATCCACAGCCAAAAGGGGAAATTTTTATCATTTATATTTTCCTGGAATTCAGAATATGGCAAGATAAGGGTGGAAGAACAAAGGTAACGAAACATGAGTTTTGGTAAGCAGAGAGGACGCAAGCTCTCGATCCTGCCAGCATCTACTTTTCTAGCGTTTTTCTTCCCTCTTTCTTCTGTCCCACCCTCCCCATATTCTCTTACAATTTCCCCCCTCACTTTCTGTTTCTCTACTCCAGGGCAGAAGCTATTGGGAATGAAGCATGTACTGAATCTTAAGGCAAGAGGCAGTGTGACAGAAATGCCTGTTTAAGCCTACGGTACCCACAAACGTGATCCATCCCTTCTCATGCAAAACCTCTGGTTTAAAAGCAAAGGCCTGGGCCTTATCACAGTTCTTGGACATCCAAACCATCCCACGGGACTTTCAACGAGGCTGGCTAGCAGAACAGCTTAGAGACACTTTCTGTTCACACTCCTGATTTCAATTCCCCATGAGACACCTGTATTAATGCATTTGAATGCTTGTAGGTCACAAGAGCCTTGCTCTTTCCCCAGTCTGCTCCTGCCTGCTGCCATCACCTGTTTATCTATACCAGTTTAGGATCTAAAGCCAAAGAAAATGTGAATTGTCATCCTGTCTTGATGTAGCTGGGGTTATGAAATCTAATGATGTGTTTTTCTGTCATTGTGCTGACCCCCCTCACCATCCTGTGCTAATTCTCACCCTAGTCCCGTTGTCCCTAGTCTCACAAGCATCCTTCCCTATGACCATCTTGCTGTTTGGTTTTGGTTTGGTTGGTTTTACATTTTCTGTAACAGCTAAAATGGAGCAACTGCATTAAAAGTAATTAACTGTATTTAACTTTAAAAGTATTAAAAGTAATTTAACTGTAATTAAAATAATTGTGTTAGGAAAATGCATCTTTCAGGGTAGTTTACATGGCTCAAAAGCAATCTCAAAATCATCTACTCCTTGCTATTATGAGCCCTTTTTCCTCTTTCTGCTGCTACCTTAACCTCACCACCAAAACCTCCCACAGCCATGTAAGCTCCAGAATAGTTAGGGTACACTAGTGAGAAAGCACCCGGGGAAAAAAACCCCAAACAAACCAAGACAAAGCTCCCTCTTCCATCTCAATGTTTAAATTGTGTTCATACCTTGCAGAATCTTGTCCAAGGAATAAGGCAATCGTGAGATCCTCCACTTGTTGGTCCTGGACAGAATAAATTGACTTCAGTCATGTTCCATAAGTTACTTAGTAAAGCTGAAGGGAAAGTACTTGGAGAAGCAAGTTCCGACTTAATTTACAACTCTGAGCTGTTGGGCTAAAATGAAATGGAAGGCTACTGTATTTTCACAGCTCATGCATGGAGAGCTTGCAAAGTTCCCCTCTGGAGTTCACGGCATGAGAATAATCAAATGTACGCATTCCAATACAAATGTATTGATTATGGGCACCAATTCATTCTGACACTCTCTACACTGCACTATACCTAACACTTGCCACTTACAAACCACTTCCATTTTGAAATGGAAAGGGGACTGAAATCTTGCACATCTCTCCAGCAAAACAAGAAAACTGCAACCTGTAAGCTCTTCTGTAGGAGCTCAGCAGACCCTACAATAGCTTTATTAGATTAAGCACTCTACTGTCTCAATTCCAGTGACTTGTAGGCTTTTGCCCCAGTAACTCTTGACTCCTAGGTCTGCCCTACCACAGACTCATCTTGCTCCTGTTGCAATCGTTTCCTCCCTGCCTTGTTTTTATGCCAACAGTGTTTCATAAACCACAGCCAAACCACAAAGAGAATACTATGCTGTGACTACAGTAGATAAAGCTTTGCAGACCCTGATTGTATTTGGAGCCAGATTCCTTCCATTACAGATCATGCTATGGATTTCAGTAAGTCAGAAATACGCCGCTTTCTCCTCTCATCTCTCTAGAAGTAAACTGGGTTAGGGAAGCTTGTTTCTGATGCTGCTAATTTAAGAGACCAAGATTCTGTCAACTTTCACATTACAACAACAGTGAGTTGTATGCTGGCACCCTGTTAGCTTCCGTTAAGGAGTCCCAAATATGTCATGTTCAAATACTGGATTTTTTTCAGTAGTGAAATACTTCTGGCTGTAGAGATAAGATTTAAATAGCATCCCTACTGTTACCAGAGCTTGACAAAATCTCTGAAGCTCTGAAATGCAAGCTGACCACAAAATATGTCAGTGGTCACTTTGTCTTCATGATGGCTAATTAAACAAAAAATTACTTTCCCTGTGGAATTTTGACAAGTAATCTATTAAATCAGTAAGCTTTTTGTCACATCTTGTGTCCTGGGGAAATCAGAGGAAGGGAATTAGACACTGGAATGCTGTACTTGCCACCTAGACCCACTAATGTCAAATCTCTTTAAAGTATAAATGTTTCCTGAAACTTAAGGTTAGTGGAATATACCGAATCAACAGCATTTTTATCTAGAGTCTACTGTGCACACTCAGTAGCAGTGTCAAGTGCCCTGCCTATAAGGCAAACTGACAAAGAGCTTGGAAACAACTCATGGATGGTTAGGCTTTATCTGGGAGATGATAAATTCTATATCCTTCAACAGTTTCATAGTGTTTGTTTGCATTTTGATACCGCAACTCTGTTTACGCAGAGAAAAGCTCTACTGTAGCTGAAGGCATGCATAAAGTTAAAATGAATGGAGATCGATTTTAAAAAAAACAACCCAAAATATAAAGACATCAAACAGCCACCTCAAAGATTGGCTAAACACATGCAGTAGCTTTTCCAAAGGCAAAAGTATCCCCAGTCTGCACTCCCTAATGAACAGAGCTCATGAGTTACAACTGCAGATTTTGTCATGACCTGAGCTTCCTTTACAAACTCTACCATACCGAAAACACTTCAGTCCTATAAAGTGATATTGTATGAGGGGGAAAAGGTATGAGAGGAAATGACAACTTAAAATAGATTGCAGAAAAGACAGAGAACTAGCTTCAGTTCGAACAGGCCATGTGTGACGGAAGCAGACCGTACCAAGTAGCTTCTCTCCCAACATGCTCAGCTGATCTGCGTTAAGTCCTCTCTTTGTTACAGATGAAAACTGCCAACTCAGAACTTCAGAAAGTTTAGACCACTTTGCATAAGGTGGATTCAGAAAGAAGGACAAGTTCTGGAATGGAAGGGAAAAATACAAACTATAGTCAATAAACATTAACTTTGGAATGGCATTTGAATTTACAGAAGCGTAATGCTGAAACAAAATGCAGGCTTAAGAATAGATGTCAGTCATAGACAACTCTGCAAAAGCAAGTTGCTATTCTTACTCTTTACCAGGAAAAGCAACTTCTGGGATGATGATTCTGCTTTGGACTTGCCTTCTCACAGTGGGCAGAACTCCTAGATCACTCAAGTGTGCTATATTTGAATTCCTGGATGTTTATTTGGCTTCTCACTGTGTATTGTATATGCTGAATACAATGTATAGTAGTATCCTTATGTGGGTTTCAAACACTGCTCTGTTTAGCATAGGGAAGTAAGTCACTGTGCTGCTCTTTGTACCTAAAAGCCATTAAAAGTCATGTGCATGGAAAAAAACGCAGCAGCCACTTGTATACAGACAATGCTTGAAAACAGCAAATAGTATTTCTCATACATTTTCTTTTTAAATACCTTGGGATCAGTAGACAGCATGTTGAACCATAAGATAGAAGCCCATCCACTTGGAAGCTGGCTCACATTTGAGATCACAACAATGGGGAGGGATGTGGTCTGAAAGGGACACGAAAGGAAACATGTTGGGCTACCCTGTACTGCTCCTGCAGTCCTCCTCTAGACTACCTACAAACTCAATTCCATTGCAATTCCTTGCTTGCATCATCTTAACTTTTCAAAGTCTGTGTGTAGGAGTGAAAATGTTACTATGATGAATTATTAGAAAGACATGGTTTTGTCTGATCGACTTTCATTTAGTGTCAGTTATGACAGCACTGACAGTAATGGTAAAGTTCATAGCCTATTGCTTCTGAAATAAATTAAAACTGATATTTAGAGAGCTTAAGACACAGGGTTGGTTATCAGACACTTTACAAAGAACATCTACTCCTATCTACCCAGAGTTTTGACAGCATTCTCAGTGTACCTGTCTATACAGAGATGTTGTGAAGTGTCATTCATATATTTGAAATAACTGAAAGTGCTTGATACCCCAGTACTTCAAAAAAACAAAAGAAAAAGAAAGTTTAGATTGTCAGCATGACTGACATACAGGAATTTAAGTCCATTTGCATCACCTAAGACATACCTCTAGGTCTATTACCAAGCCGGGCTGGCACAGCTGTGTCTCAAAACTCAGAGAATGAAGTTCTTCTGTTACAATGAGAGGACCCTTTAAAAGAAACAAAGCCAACAAACCTTTCAGGGACTGAAAATAGTTTATGGGGAAGGTAAGAGGATTTATCACAAGGGAAAAACCTTTTCTGATGAAGATGACTTGCTCTAGACCTCAGAAACAGTTTACAGGTCAAAGTCAAGTGACGATGCTGACTTCCTAAAACTGCCCGTTAGAATGGGTACTCTCTAGGCACTTTTTTGCTCCTACCTGGAAGCCATAGAGAAATCTGTCTTTGCCTGAAAGTCCTGCTAAAGCTAGATGCCAGTGAGGGAGAGCCCTGAGGTGACACCATTCTGGCAGCAGTTCTCATTGGTAGGCACCTTCTACACAGACAATTTCTTAAGACACTCAACTTGTCTCCCATTAATCTGTCATCCCGTGTGGTTCCTTGTGGGGTTGAGCAGAGCACTGTCTTAAATGCCTTTTTAGTTTTATGCAAAAGCTTTACAAACAAGGTGAGTGCTGCTTACCTCATTTGTTCTGCTTCCTGCGTTCTTCTGTTCTTTCAGTTGCTGCAAACAGACAGAAAAAACCAACCCTATCATTTATGTCAGCCACAAATGAAAGTGGTAGAGGATGGAAATGTTTGCATGCTCTGGTAGTTCAACTGTATGCAAACTTGCTGCACTAGTGTCTGACTCTATTTGGTTCTCAGCTGTGGAAGCCAAAGGATTAAATTGTAGGTAACTACTATTTTATAAACCATTCAGCTGTGAAAATAGATATTGCACCATTATGATGTGATGTCTTTATGTAAGAGGCCTTATAAGAACAGAAGTAGTGTGAAATTGGGAAGGATTAGATGTAATACTGGTTTATCGAAGTACCCCTCTGAAATGGACAATAAGCTCCACACAGCATCCGTCCTGGGCAATGAAGGGAGAAAGGGGAAATTCCATGTTCACTTGTCAGGACTTGCATTCTTCCTTTCATGTTGTAATGGTGGAACCAATTTGACTTATTTCACAATCTGCAGATCAGAAGTGTTGTATAGTTCGCTGAAAGCACTGACTCTCTTGTAGCTGTCCATTTCATCTTCCAGATCCAAAGCTCTTTAAACTACTCCAAGCTTTCCTACCTATGACCCTTCCTCTTAAGGACCCAGAAAAGCATTTCTAGGCTTTTTCTTACTCCTCCAAAGAACTCATTGCAACATAAACTGTACGGCAGCAAATACTCTTGTTTTCATTTCTGGCCCTATTTCAGTGACAAAAGCAGTAGCTTTTCAATTGAAACAGGCTAAAGATTTTGAAAAGAGAAGAACAAAGAAAAGCAGAGATGACCACAGTTCCTCTAAAGCAAAAGGAAACTATAACTTCAACAATAAAAACTATTTGTCTCCTTCCTACCACACCCTCTACCCACACAATTAAATGGATGTGTTAATAAAAGGCAAAAAATCCCCTACCAAGTGCCTGAATTCTGCTGCTAGACTTCCATTAGTGGATTCTTCCATGTTCATTACTTTCGTGCTTGTTCCCAAAATATTAAATTTCCTGAACCTTCACAAAGAGAGAGAAACGATTTGAGCCTCAAGTTCATTGAAAGAACCCAACACGAACACACCAAACTGATGCCACGTACCCTTTGACTGAGTTCTTCTCGCTTACATCTCTGTCAAAAAGAAAAAAAGACAAAGTAATGGTTCTGCCACAGACAGGAAATGTGTGTGAGTGTGTTAGTGACTGACAGAGCAGACTGAGAACTGGTAAATGCTTCTGTGAAAAGTGCACAAAGTGTAAAAGAAGCAGCAACTGGTTCATGCAATCAACATCAATATTGTGCTACACAGGGTGTCTTGTACTGAGGCTTGAATTTTGGTATGGGAGGTTTATAATCAAAGTCCTTTCTTTCACTGGATAGGTTTTAACTCTTGGTCTGAGAAATTATATAGTACTGTTATTCTAAATCTGCTTTCAAGCCATACAACTTACCGAATAAATTGCTGTGTCACTTCAATCTGTTTTCGCAACCCTTGGGATTTTACTGAGTTGCATTTTATCTGCACTTCTCAAAGCCTCAGCCCCCACATCCACCCACATAAGAATTCCTTTTTGGTTTCCTTTTCCCCACTCCATGCAAGTTTCTGGACCCCAGGGGTGTTTCAAATGAACAGAATGCCCCCAAAAGGCTTGAATGGCAAGACAAAAAACCCACCTACTTTCTTAAAAGCATGGCCACTGTCATTATTTTGATAGCCTGTTACATTTCTTTCCCTGTCCTTACAGTAAGTGTTAAATTCATCTGAACTGTATTGCTTATAAAAAACTCAACTTGCTTACAAAACATTGGTAGTAATCAGCTTAGACTGCTTTAAGTTTTTCACTAACTGGGAACATGTGATATGTTAATGGTAGACTGCTTATACTCTTAATTCAGAGATAGCTTTAGAATAGCTATTATTCACTAGGGACTACCCAAAAAGTAAGACTTTTTAAAGACATGACTGAATTCCATGCAACTGGAAACTGGAGCTCAATTCTCTGCTTTCATCTAGTGCTAGCCCAAGTGAAACTCCCACAACAGAGAAGGGCAGCATGTGCTCTGCAACACCACAAGTGCTGCTCTGTGCCTAGACTGATTTAGCTGCAGTGAGCTTCTCCTTGGTGCACCTGAGTGGAGCTAGTGGTGAGATGAGGTTGTCTGTACTCTGTGACATGTCTCCAATGACAGAGAGATTTAGAGTAAGGGCATGAGCATAAAAAATGGAGGGTATACCTGCTGCCGTGGAGAACCAGCCGGCTCCTGGTCAACTCAACACTTAAAATATCACTGCCTTTTGGATGTCTGAAGATGGGGACTGCTTACCATTAATGTACACAGGGATGAGAAAAATGCAACGTACTTATCGAATAAGACTTTCACTTTCAAGTTGTAGTTCAATTCCTGCAATTTCACCAGCAATCTGGAAAGAGAATTTTTTTTTAAGTGACTGCAACTGCAAAAGACAGGTTCTCTTCTATTATGTTACTTATCACAGATACATGTTTAAGATGCACAACTCAGGGTTGCATACAAGCTCCAAGCTTGCTCCATACAAGATAGCGTTTAGAGAGGAAAGCAGATGGACAAGTTACTGGTTTTGCTGGCAAAGTTGTCTGCACATTGTGTTGTCTGCACGTTCTTGTCTCTGGTTGTGCTTCTTGTATATTCAATGTCCCTCAATTCTGTTAATGCAAGTTAAGCTTTGCTAGAAGATAGACACCCTGCCACATGGCACTTTCCTCCTCTTGACCATAGCACCGGGGCTACAGCGTAAGATATGCAATCCTCTCGGCTGTAGGAAGCTGGTGACCCAAAAGGCTTACCACAAAACAGGAAGGGGGAAGGGGAAAACATACCTTAGCTTTACAGTGAACTGTACTCCTGTCTTCAGGACTAGTGGCCTCTGAGGATGTGTTGGCATGCAGGGCTGCCTCTCTACCACAAAGGAGCTATGGAAAGAACAGATTAAAAGAACTCTTATTTATCAATGTTGTACTCAAGGAATAAGAAGTTAGGTAAAAAGTGAACTTCAAAAGAACAGTGAATTACCAGTAGTACTACACACTTTGTTTATTCAGTGTCAATCTACAGAGGGATGTGTGTTGGTTTCTTTCACTTGTATCAATGGGGCTACAAATATTGCAAGTATAAAGTGACTTCATAAGGATTGGCTTTTCCTAAATATCCCGATGGCTTGTGGAAGGACAGCACTACCTCAAACTTCCCTAAAATCAAACGGCGTATAAACACTCTGATGCAACTCAGCATAACCCAAGTGAGGAGAGTGTTGCTTTGTTTGCCAATCCCAGTGCCTGCTACACTTAGCTACAGTGCTATGTAACAACATGCCCAAGAGCCAGATAAAGTAGCTGGGGATTTGATAATGGCTAGCTAACCCCATGAAGGAACCTCCTGAGGCTAACCTGTTCTGATACTCCAAACTGATGCTCTTTTAGGTGCCCTTCTGTGTAGCACTGTGCTGCACAGATCTATATCCTGAAATTGTTACCTAGCCCTATGCAGCATGGAGACCTTTCCTTCAACTACACTTACAGGCAAGATAACGAAATAGTAGCTTACAGGTAACTAAACAGCAGCTGGATTTCTACAGCTCTTCCTCATTGCCTTCACTTCATTTAAAACACAGTACCTATGTTTTCCAATTGAAGATTAGGGGTCAAGGCATCTGAATGGGACTCAGAAAACCTGAGTTCTAGCATCCCATAACAGAGTGTTACCTACTGTATCAAAGCCCCTCTCTTATCTGCTAGATTCAAGTCTTCCGCAGCATCAATTTGTCTACTGTATGTTTACAGAATGGGACTTCGATCTTATGTGGCACAACTAGCAGCTACAGTATTTTGCGTCATGGAGATGGTAGAAATAGGGCTGATCTCCCTAAGCTGAAGGAAAAGCCCAGAGACAAAGGGAGAATCTAGTGTGCATTTACCTTGGGCATAGGTTGGTGCAGATAGTTTCCTGCCTCCATTTACTGGAGCTTTGCAGGGCTGAAGCTTAAAGCATGAAAAGGACTAGCAGCCTAGGAGTTTGATTCTGTAATCAATGCATGTTGTAGCATAGCTCCTGCCAAGTTACATGATGACTGATCACAACCCTTTCCATGGGCCTAAACCTGTGGAAACCCTAGATGGAGTAAATCTCAAAAATGGTCATTTAGTTTAATGCTTGTGACAACCCTAGGAAAACCTCAGAAAATGCAAAGGTAGCATGCAGGAAATACTGAGGGAACGGAAGAGAAGGTGCTCTCCATCCATTTATTCATACAAAAAGACACTTCTTGTCTGTTACCTCTGGATGAGTTGTTTGAAAAGACTGTGTGTTCGGTCCTGCAGAACTTGCTTATTTTTTGTGATGGGATCAGGGTCATAGGTAAACTTCTGTTCCAGCTCCTCAAGCTTTTTGAGCTGCTGACGAACTTGCTGTAGGCTTTCAGCAACAATGGTGAACCTACAGTTACACAATCTTATTACTTTGAGCATGTTTTTGCAGTGTAATAATGCTGAGACAGCAGGTGATTGTGCTAAGGACTAGGCAGTGTACAGAGAACACTTCTTTCTCACTGGAAATGTGGTAAGGTAATAAAATCAATGAAGTGTAGTTATACTGTGACAGAACGAAAGGGTATAATACAAATCACCAGGGTATTTCACAGATCTGGTGTTCTCGTAAAACATTACAAGTTCTCGTCCAATGCAGCCCTTGACTACATACAGGCTTACCAGTTCTGTAGCTGGTCAAGACAGGCGTTGGGTGGGCCACCAATGCACGCTGTCTGTTGCCTGCGTTTCCACTCCACCAGCTCCTCATTAATAAGAGCAGTCTGTGTGTGCTCTGTGGCATTCAGCAGCTGTATTATCTTGTTCACCACTTCCTACAGAGAGTATAAAATTACCCTGTTTATTAAAAATACTTCATACAGGAAAACTAAGTACTGTTTTAGCTAATGCTCTGTCTTGCAAAACTCTGCAAGCATCTCAAAGTACTAACTTATGTCAACAGAGGTTTTTAGAAAACACCCACTTCGTTTTAACTGGAGTTGCTAGATTAAGTGAAGGAACAATGGAGAAACAAAGCATATTCAGTATTGCTGAATTCTGAAGAGCCAATGTTTTATGGATGTCCCAGGTGTATATCTGGGATTACCCAGTGTCTGCTGTAGTTCTGAGCATTACAAGAAGAGTGGGCACTTTTAACTCTAATGTTATTGATAGGACACCTTTTCCCTCTTATTGTTTAGCTTTACCTGAGAGTTTGATAAAGGTTCCTTGAAGAGAATTATAATTGCTTACAGAGATCCCAGATTTTCAGTCAGGGTGGAAAGAATGAAATCTTAATACAATTAATAGTAGTAGAAGAGTTTTCTTTTACGTAATGTATGTCAAGCCAATGAAAATCCAATGAAAATGCAGTCAAAATGAAGTCTTGGTGCCTCCTGAAAGAAAACTCGAGTGCTACCTTTCTCTTCAGGTCAAGCGATAAGAACATCTTATTGAGATTCATCTGTTCTTTCTTATATTCCTCCTGCGATGTACTGTTGGACTCGTGCTCTGTAAAATAAGTCCAAATTGAGAAGGCGAGCCTGGTGGAGTGCTGAAGTATGAGTGGGAAAAACACTGAGGGGAGGAGGCGACCTGCCTGGCTAATGTCAAGTGAAGGTATACCTTTAAAGCTTGAGGGAGGAAATGTTTACTGCTTTCTAGGTTATTTTGGTTCCTCCTTTCCTTCTGAAAGGACAGTCTACACCTGAAGCACTAATGCAAGGGAAAACTGTTATCCTAGTGAAGTAATTGAGATTTGAGTTTGCTTACTTCTTAGAGCAAGAAACTAATCTAAAATAATTATATTGCATAAAGATACATGCTGAGCAATCTGTTTTCATGCTGACTTCAGACATGAATAATTAGTATTTAACCTTGCAACAGCAGCTAACTGTTATTTTAAGGGAGGATGTTTACAGCCTCCTGAGGATAGCCCAGGCTCACAGATCCTGCAGTCACTCTAGTTATTACCTCTGCTGCCAATGACCTTAGGTTAGAGGTTCCCATCTGCCTCATGGAAGTGCTACCTGCCCACAGACACAAAGAGCAAGATCGTGGCTCAATGCTCCCCTTAATATCTTCTGAACACATCCCTGTTCTGAGGGACAGTCAACTGCCAATTTGTGTTGGAAACTGAAGCCTTTTCCAGAACAAAGTCAAAAAGACAGACCTATATAATGAAACCAGCGTGGACTACAGCTGCATGCGCTTCTCTTGGTAGACGAAAGCCTACAAAACTTGAAGCAGGAAGGCATTTGTGAAATACAAGATAGCAAAGAGAAGCCTAAACTTGAATATTCAGGCGTATGGCTGAATGATCACAGAGTCTATAGGGTTTGCTACTTCTAGTACCAAAAGGATGTAAAGGACGAAAGAACACTGCATTAATAAAGAGGCTCTTTTACTTGTCAGGACAGATGCAGAGAATGTATTTTCAGGAATTTAGGTTTCAGCATAAAGCAGAATTAATGAAGGAGGGACATTATGAAAGCAGAATTAATAAAGAAGGTACACTGCCAATAAGTTTGGCTACATCTCATTAGGTTTAGAATCCTGACATAAGACAGCAGTTTACTGTGACAAAGTATATGCAATGGGATATGTCCTTGATAAATTACTCACCTCTATTCTGCAAGGTTTTACATTTGAAGTCATATTCATCTTGCATATCTTCTAATGTCTTGATGTCTTGCTCCACATCCTACAAAGCACAAATTAAGGTGGCCACAATTATTCAATACCTTTATGCAATGCGTAACTTGTGATTAGGAACTGCATGGTATCAACCCTTTACAGAGATGAAGTCTAATTTTGCAGCAATGGCTTTTCCTGGACCTCCCTAACAGGAAATATGCCTAAACTTGACAACCTTTTACTGACTCTCCCTTCCTCTTCTTAGCTAACTATAATTGTTATTAATAAAGTATGGAAAATATGGAGTTCATGAGAACCTAAGCTACAGTGGAAAACCTTGGAACAGTACACAGCATTTTAAACAAAACCTCAAATTCTTAGAAATCTTTTCTCCAAGCAATATCTGTCATGACAAGACCATAAATACATATGCTAAATGAAAATCTATTTTCTAGTTAATCCCAAATTAGTCATTATATCACTTCTTCAGAGTTTTTCCTCAGTCGCTAGTATTTCAGATGGGTAAAATGTTGTTGTTAAAATTTAGGCACAAGAGATTTGATCTGGCTAAACCAGTCAAATCCCAACCCGTATTATGGTACTACTAACAAATGATCACTTTCTATTTTCAATCACTGGTTATAACTTGAAAACCAAACCATTTTTTCATTATTTTTATTTTAAAATAACTTATGTACTGAAAGTTTTTCAACATCCGTGAATCAACAAACACTACTTAAAAAAGTTATACTATACTTACTATAACACGGTTTTTTACACCTTTAACTTCTGCATCAAGCTCCTTCTGTTTGTCCAGCATCCCAATCACAGTGTTCTGTATGCCCCCTACCTCCATCTGAGAAACAAACAGAACAATAACAGAAGTCAAACCAGAGTGACTGATGACAGCAAATACTTTTTCATTAATGTAAGTTAGTGGCTTTTGTTGACAATCAACCTGATGAAGCTGGCTGGTTCTGACAGATCATGCTAAGGCTTCATAATACAGAATTGGGTTCAGATGAATCTGCAGAAACAAGGGAGGATTAAAAACTGCCAGTTGTGTGGTGATGATGCATTTTCATCATAGCAATATAAACCTATAAACATATTTTATCTCTGCACAAATACAGTCTTCTCATCTTCATGTATCTTCTAAATGAATTTCAAGGAAACAGCAGCCCTGAAGGCTGGATGACATCTACATCAAGTATTACATTCATCCATACGGCATATGGAGAGAAATGGGCTAAGAGAACATGATATGTCTGTGTACAGGCAAATGGGGTAACTTGGTACGTAATTTCTTTCCTACTGAGCATTCAAGCACATTTTTGATCTCTGTATAGGCTTTTTGAAAGCCGACCCCAGTAACATTCAGGAATTTTATTACATGACATCACTTGGAGAGAGCTGCAGTAATTTAAAAGGCAGGATTTTTTCATTCTGCATGTTAACAGTACTATTGGTGTTAGAAACTTGCTGTTCCTCCACTACAGGACAGTCACAAATGCATTGTTGCTCTAACGCTTCAACTTAAATACTTCAGATAACCTTAGCTTATTTGGTAAATTGCCAAAGGTCCCCCATCATAGATTTAAGTCAGACTATGAAGGCAATCTGAGCATACTCGTGCATTTGGGATTCTCCTTTATTTTTTATGATGCTTATAATTGTGCTTGCTCTGCATTTTATCTTCTCAGCTTTGGGAAATGAGAACACTTACCAAAAAGCAGAGGTAAGGCATGGTGTTTTACCTAGTGCCAACAGTTAGTATAGGATGACTTATTTCCCTTTTCGATGACCTGAATGTATCGCATGCAGTTGGCAGTTGTGAGTGCTATGTATCATTGGCCAAAACAGAAACTGAATGGCTGTGCTGCAGCTACAAGGGCTCTGTAAGAGTCACATTTTTAGAGGAGCTGCTTTGGACAGAGTTGCATTAGGCCCCTTGTTGAAACCCTATGCCTTAATGTTCTCGCTCTACCAACACACGTTCAAAAACCTGCCCTAAGGAGAAGTATTTTGGTATCAGAACTTGTCATGCTCAGTCAGTCATCACTTTATTACTACAGAAGTAGATTACATCTAGCTATATTGCTTACATGCCTTTCCCAACTTCAGAATTTTTTTTATTGCAAAACAGCTCTCCTTGCAAAGATAAAAACAAAGATGAAAAGTAAGAGAGTAAATGAGGAAGGAGAAGAATATACCCATAGTTCAGAGGAAAGAAATGGGCTCCACTTAATAAAAAAATAATAAATAAATACTTGGAGGTAACTGGAAAGGGGAATGATGCATCATTTTCCCACAGCGACAGTCCAGAGAACACCAAGGCTCAGCTGCTTAATACGGAGTAAATGCAGGCGTGAAATTTAGGAGAGAAAAGCTAGAATGTTGCTGGAGAAACAAGGCAAGCACTAATTATTAAATTCTAATAAAATCTGATGAGTAGATTAGACTATACAGAAGAATTAAGGAAAAAAAAAAGCATAGCTTTTATATCACTAGAGTGCAACTACTTCCTGGCCATTTCCCCTCCAAATGCTTCATACAGCACAAACAAGGCACACTGTCCAGCTGGCATGTATCAGTGTTCACTCTTTCATCTCTCAGAAACATATTGCTGGGCAGAGAAGACAGCCTGTTTCTTCTTTCAGTTTTCTTCCACTCCCTCTGTCCCAAACAATAGAAAAGGGTAGATACAACCGCAGTATGTTCCAAGACTGTTACCTGATTTGACAGCTGGGCACTGCTTAGAATTTTTCTCTCTTCTTTCAGACAGCTACAGATGATCATTGCCATTTGTATTGGGTCTTCTTGGAAATTATCCTGGCATTAGAGACAGTCTGTTGTTAAAATTCATACCTGTAATTTCTTATACTTCAGTAAAAGGACTGGCAAAAAGATTAGTGGGTGACTGTGTGTGTGAGGAAACACACTGGTCATAGCATAACATGCTCCAACATTACAGGGGGTGTGACAGCTGCAACCATCTCAAAGAATGAGTTTCTATTTTAGTTCATCAGTGTATGAAGAGATGGAACTTGGCACAAAACAACAGGAAAGGGTCAGAGATATTACTGGGAGAAGTGAGATACTACCCTACAGTCCCAGAGAGAGCGTATCTTCTCTTGAGAGCCACCCCACACCTTTGAAGTACAGCTGCTGGTTTTGAAGGGCAGTGGTTCTAGTTTGGCAGGTATAGCTCTTGCTCAGTAATGTAAAGGAGATGTGTGAAGCTGCCATTTATGAACACACAGTCAAGGCTGGACACAAATTCAACCTTAGGGTTTTACATGCATACAAAGTTGAAACATGCTCTGGATTGAGTACTACCCTGCTCCCCTTGGGATGGTGCTGCTGAGCTGTAGCAGCCTTCTTGACTGATCTTTCACTGGTGGTCTGTAGTTACTATCAGGTAAGTACAGCCTGGTCATGTTTGTTCAGAAAACAGTCCCTAGTCACCAATTTGTGGTGAGGAGAAGCTAGGTGTGTGGGAATATAGGCTGTGGAGAAAGTGACTCTATGGAAGACCATCTGGCGTAGAGCCCGAAAGGGAGGAGGGGAGGACCAACTAACAGAAGTAGGTAAGTCACTAAGGATTAAGTTCTGCACTGCCACTCACTGCCAACTGCTTTGGCCCTTTTCTTTGTCAGTACAATACAAGGCACAGAAGTGCTGTCTAACGACAAGTCCTTTGCTATTAACTGTAGTTCTGTGGTTACATCTGAAGGATTTCTTACCCTGTGTTTGTTTTGCATCAGAAGCTTATTAGGATGCTCAGGAAACTGACTGAGGAAGGGGTGGAAAAAGTGAAACTACATTCAAGTAAGTGCTCCACATGCATACAGTAAACACTGTAAAAACTAGAACTTTCTTTTTCCTCGTGTTCTCAGAAACTGTAATTGTACTGGTAACGAAACTAACTTTCTAACTGTAGCAAATTAAACCGAAAGTAGGACAACACTTGGATTCTGGTTTTTAAATTAGGATTCCCACCTTCTCTGTGAAGATCCCTCATCGCACTGTAATTTGCCTAGAGGCATCCAATTGCACTACTGAAGCAATTCAAGCAAATGTATAGGAATATAACCCAGGCATACCTGAAGGTTACGTTTGCTTTTCCTTATGTTGTGTTGCAGCAGAAAGTTGTTTTCTATCAAGAATCTGCTAAATTGATCATCAAGCTGTGACAGCAGGTCATGGAATAACACCGTAGCAAAAGAAACGTTGTTGGCTGCATGTTCCCTATAATAGTTTAAGGCATGCTTGTGTTAAATACACTTTTAATACAGCATTCAAGAAACACATAGAGGAGTAAATTATTTTTAATCCCCAACTCCAGTTGTAGTATATGCAAGCAGTAACAATTACCTCCCAATATAAACCAGTTTCATTGACTTTCCTTAATACAAAATGCTGTCTGCTCTATTCTTGCCATGTTCTGTGCAACTTCATTTACTCATTCCATGCACATCTAAAGAGAAGACACTCCACAAAATCTTGGCAAAAAGTTCAAAGTCTGTGAACAGCAAGAGAGTGAACTGCCAAGGTAGTCACTGATGGGTCTTAAAACAGCCACTTTTGTTACAGAACAACCAAGGGAAATATGAGATAGATAGTACACTTGTTATTCTAGGTGTCAGTCCCCTCTAGAAAGGGGGCTTGAAAAGGGGCAGGAACAGAGGCTATAGCACCCACGCAGCTACTGAAGTGTCCTACTAGCAAAGCTTAATCTAGCAGCTTGCTTCCCCAGTATTCTTCTGCTGCCTGTAATTGAGTGTATGAGAACACTGCTTAGCACATAATCTGAAGGCCAGTTTCTATGCTTACCAATCCTGGTTTTCCAGCCACTGTGCCAAGTACTGCCTGATCTCCATAGGAAAGCTGTCATCGTATAGCTGGTGAACTTGCTCCAAAAACTTGGAATCAAGTTGCTGTAGCTGATACCACTGAGCCATCCTGAAGAGAAGTGGGAGTAAGAACAGTGTAAACAGTTGTCTTCTCAAGTAACCATTACACATGATGGAGCCCTGCTTGCCTGGGGATGGCTGAACCCTTGCCTGACCATGGGAAGTGGGGAATGAATTCCTTCCTCTGCTTTGCTTGCGAGCATGGCTTTTGCTTTACTTATTAACTGCCTTATCCCAACCCATTAGTTTTCTTTTTTTCACTCCTTGAATTCTCCTCCCAATCCTACCAGGATCCTGTACACTGACTGACTTGAGATCCTGTACGTGGAATTTCACTTTCCGTTGGTGCAGATGAACTCCCGACCACCAAGAGTGTGAGTGGGAAAAAAAAACAAAACCCAAACCTCTAGGGAGCCCTTTTTTAGGTACTATTTGTGCCCTATTTGCTGCTCTGAATATGGACCCGATCTCAAATCACCTAAAATGGAGAAGCACGGGGAAGATGTTTTTTCTGATACGTAGGTCCCAAGATCAAATTTTCAGGTTAAATTCAAGTAATCTGTGCAGCAGACAAAGGTTACTTAATATCAACATGACTGACAGAAGCCAAGCTATACAATGACACTTCTATGATAGAGTGGCTTTATGTTCTGATATATGTCTCTAGCTGCAGACCAGTTACAGACCTCTCACTGGGCTGCAGGTTAGCATTCTGTAGTGGAAATGGCATATAAAGATATGTCCAAGGAAAAGTCCAGGATGAGAACATGGGTGGTGGGATGCAAGTTCTCTCCCATCCACAACTTTTTCTTAAAAGGGTGATAAGACCTATTCAAAGAACAGGGCAGCATGGGGGTAAAGGGCTAACTTGCATGCAGCTTCCTGCCAGTCCGTGCTTCCATGCCAGTTCCCTCAGCTGCTGAGTGGCACATGCTAAGTGCGAGAAGTAAATGAGAGTTTGAAATGCAATTATGTTTAATGTGAGGGAGGGCTCCGAAGATTTCGATACGGGATTGAGACTGAGCATGGGATTCGGATTACAAGTAACACAGCATTTGATTATACTGTAGCAGCACAAAAGCAAACAGTTTAATGTGACATTGGCAAGGAAAGCTAAGCTGGAAGCTTTTGTCTAAATGCATGAACTTGATTATTCTTCTTCTAGTGCTTAAATGAAAATGTACTCCAATCTTCCTGTGTCTTAAAGCAATCAGACTGGGAAAGGACTTAGGGTTGGTGGCAGAAACCATCCAAAGAGGTGGTTACAGAGCAATACGATAATGCAGCAAGTGTGATCCCTGAGGACGCAAGCAGAGAAACACTTAAAAAGCAGGAAGACGGCACCTTCTGTGGAGATGGCACTAGCGAGACCAGTACTGGGATATAGGGATCCCAGTATATGACACTGAGATACAGGCTGCCACTGACACGTGAGGTGGTGCAGGATGGACACCTTGCTGGTCTGCCTTGCCCTGGGTAAGAGCAATGTAACTGCAGTCTCTGGAGAGAAGGGCCCCTGCTGGAAGCCCCTAAATGGGTGTCTCATCTGTAGCTGTAGGGGCCTCGGTAACACCCGTGCACCAAGCTCGCACTCGCTCCTGGCTGCCCTTTAACCATACTTAACCCCGCCGTCTCCTAATAGTTCACGTCCCTCCCGGGTGATCGCAGCCCAGCCTTGCGACGGCAGTTCGGGAGCAAAGGCCGGGGGACGGCCGGCCCCACCGCCTAGCAGCTCGCATGCCATGCCTTCCCCTCCCCGCCCCGCCACCGCGGCTCCACGGGCCGGAAAGCTCTCCGCGGTCCGCCCTCGACCGCCCGCACTTACCCGTGAGGCGAGGCTACACCCAAACTCCACTCGCGACCCTCGCTTGGGTCCAGAAATACCCGGGAAGCCGCGGACCGGCTGCTGGCCGCGGGGCCAATCAGAGCCCAGCCCCCTGCGGCCTTGGCCAATGGGCTCGCGGGGATGCCGGCATGCCCCGCCCACAGCCCTTTCCCTTCCGCGTTGGGGAGGGGATGGTCCCGGCCCTGCGCTATGCCCCGTCCGCCGTTGAGCTGTGCCGGGGGTCTCCGCCGGGTCCTCGCCGGCCCGCCCGGGGAGCTGTGTGGAAGCGTGCGAGGGAACGTGCAGCCGCCGAGCGGCTACAGGACGTTTAAGCAGCAGGAGCTATGAGCAGGTGTAACGGTGAAAGGAAAGCACGGGCCGCCGCCTGGGAGGGTGGCGATGTTGCTACAGTGTCCCCGCAGGAAGGAGGTGACCCTGTCTGTAGTGAAGACTCTTAGCAGACGGCTCCCGTTTCCCCAGCAAGAGAGACAGTAAAGCATAAAGCTCAAAGGGCGATCCCTACACAGCACCAAGGACGGCGAGCTGACCAGCGGTGGCTGGTCTCAGGGAGCCGCCGGTTAGTTACACCGGGCTTATCCCCTGAGGTGCAGTTATCGCACCGCCTCAAAGCTCCCAGCGCCGTTCCTCGCCTCCCCTCGCCTCCCGAGTAAGGGCTCCGACCACCGCCGCCTCCGGGGCTGCCTGGCCTAGTGCGCAGGCGCGGCGGAGGCGGGAGGGGAGCGCGAGCTGGGAACAGCCGCGCCACGTGACTTCTGAGAAGGCAGCGAAGTGTCCGGAAAGGCCGGCTGAGGGGAAGTCGAAACTGAAACGAGAGGCGGCCGGGCCTCCACCGCTCCAGCCCCGGCCATCCCCTCGCCACCCCTTCCGTCTGTGGCAGTGAGAAAATTACCCTTTTGCAAGTGCTGCTGGTGGGATATTCGCTGGCGGAGCAGTGGGCTGGCTCTGGAAAGCGGGAGCTGAGGCAGAGGCCTGTGAGGGCGGCCATGGTCTCGACTGCGCCGAAGGAAGGCATGCCAGTGCGATCAGGGATGTACAGGCACAGCTGAAACCATTATGAACTGTAACCCAGATTTTCATCCAAGTTACAGAAACTAAGAATGCCTATAAACTGCAGGTGGCTGAGTGTCTTTTAACAGTTCCCAGCGTTTGTCAGTTGAGAGTTTCATTCCCAGGAAGGAAACCTGACAAAAGTAGTTTCGGTTTCCTTCATGTCACCTTTCTTGCAACTGTGTTATTTGCTAGGATGCTTGGTGCTACTTTGCTGTGACAAGTTTTGTCTTGTGTATGATGTGTCAACAAAGGCGGTAAGGAATTAAGTCCAGGATTTGATGCAGGTCTGCAAGATACTTAGATCCTTTTTGGTATCTTTTGTATGGTATGAAATGCTACCAAGTAGTGGGTATAAATGTGGCTGAAAATGAAAGCTGTAGCAGAAGGTAACTAACTGTTTTCACATTTTTTTGATTGGAATCATTACTGTGATGTGGCAAGGCAAAACATGCAGAACAATCACATGGGTGGTTTTTTTTTTATTTTCCTGTTATTTTTGACTCTACTGTTGCAAAACACAGTGAAAGCATAACCGCAGTAGAAGTACTTAAAAGCAGATGTTTCATTTCATCTGGCAGTGTTTGAGGCATCCCTTTCAGTATGATTTTTTCTCTCCTCCCTCTCTCTCCCCCCATCATTTCACTAGAGAACCCTGTTCTTACTCAAAGTGGCATAAGGACAAAATTCTCACTTTTTTAATGGAAGGAGGCTTGGACTGTATATCTTACAGAAAATAACCCCAGGGTTCCTTTAAAGAAGTGGACTGATTTAAAGTCACGTGGCTTTCAATTAAATGTTAAACCTACCCCTTGTGAAATCTGATTTTAATAATAGGAACTGTAATGCCAAAACCTTATCCACAATGCTATTCAGTAACACAAAGTGTATTGTGTTGAAGTCAAGACTTGAGAGGCTTGAAGAGTTGCATTGCACAGGGAGCAGGGAAGAAGGAGAGGGAAGATTGTTTCATGTGCCATAGCACATGAAACAGTACTCACCGTACTCACCATGAAGTTTAGAAGGTCAAAAGGAGAGGTTACCCCCCACTTCATTTGTATTGAGGTTAGAATGAAGAGGCATTCAATTAGCCAGTGTGAGGTAAAGTTATGTTTGCTGCTTTAGAAGTCTGTTACTACTTGTAGTTCAGACTTGAGGTCAGCACAAGGAAGGCTTGACTCTTTTTTGTTCTATCTGGAAAAATTTCCACAGAAGCCCAGGTATCCAACTTTAAGCTAAAATCCATTTTTATTTATGCTGATCATATAAATTACAGATGTTACCAAACTATATACACAATGGTTGTTTTGGAAAATTATTTATACATGATGCTTTCTGAGGGGAAAATGACTTCTTATCTGCAGCTTGCTTTAATTCATTCTGATGAACAGAGACATGTTCGTTCATGGTCCTATGTAGCACAGAAATATCTCATTACTCTGTTTCCATTCACTTGCTTTCGACTAACGTTAATAGTATGCATGAGAGGAGTGAGTAAAAAAGGCAAAATGAAAGCAAAATTCAGGACTTACTGATTCAAGGAGGTTGTTTTCATCCCAGATCTCTAATTTGAACCTAATTTGCAGAAGATCGCAAGATGCAAACGTGCAAGTGTTTGCATGTATTTTAAGAACATTGCATGCATTAACCACGTATTCTGCAGACAAGATTTAAATCTTGAATGAGACTGTATACATGAAATACAGCAGCCTTGGAATTGCATGTTTATTATTAACAGGGGTTTTGGCGATAATATTGGTAGGAAAATGAAAAAACCCAAAACCAACAACAAAACCAAACAACCCAAACCCAGCACTACACAGTGCCTGAAATAATAACTAAAGAGAATATTTTAAAAAGGCACTTTACCATTTATACAAAAGCTAGTTATTCTGCTTATTAAATGAGTCTGACAGGCATGTAATACTTTGTCGTGTAGCACAAATTGTCCAGTGATCAGCAAATGTTGCAGCTCTTCAGTAACTATTTCTTTAAAACTGCTTCTCAGTCCACATTTACCAGATAGCATCCAGACTCTGACAGATCAGGTTTTTTCCATGTTAAACTCTGATAGTTCTTGCTGAAGTATCTGAGTGCTTTATGCACAAATAGATTTACTTCTGCACTTCAGCAGCAAAATGGAGACAGCCTTTTGACACCACAAGTTTTGTGTCTGTTTCCTTTCTGGGACACCCTTGTCTTGCAGACCTTTTTTTTTTCCACAAACTGTGCTGTGGTGGCACATAAAAATCTATGCTGAAGCTAGTTCATCTCTGGAAAAAGCAAATCCCAAACACCTACGGGAAATCTCAACTCAGGGGGATGAGAATCTTTGCTTTAAAATAGTCGCTAAACCAATAGTGTGCAAGATGATGATTAAACAGAAACTACTTAGAACAATAAATCATCATTTCCTCACATTAATGTCTTTAGTTATCCTTACCTGCTATTTTCAGAAGAAAACATTCTGTTCTTGTACTCTTATTTACAGCAGTTCTATAGATGCTAAATTTTACTTGCAGAATTATCTCTGCTGGATCTTGCTGAAGTCAAATGACCTCCAAGCCAGAAAGGATTTGGCCTTTTATCAGTGAGAAGGGGAATTCTGACTTGCAGGAGGCTATCTGTAATCCCTAGGGAGAAGATTCCTGGTTTACGTGATACTGGTAACAGGGGCCCAAGAATAACATTCTAATGGTTTCCGGGAAATGCTGATTTACAAACATGATGGAGGGGAAGACTATAAAAATTACTGCATCTTTAACCCACACATGATTACTGATTTTTCTGGCTTGTGAACTTCAGTCAGTTGAGTAAGGAGAACTCAGCTGCAAGAAAAGAAGGAAAAGATTAGTCTCATGGCAGTTACTGCTGTTCATTCAAAAGTAACCGCACATTACACCTTCTTTGGCTCCATGTAATTGCAGTGTCATTTTGACAACATAATACAAACTGAGGATCCCCTTTCTGGTTCTTCACAAAATATTGGAATGCTCATTAGAAAACACTGTGTGGTAGTTGCAATAAAAGAGACATTTTTATATGAACTTTTGTGATTCTTGCAGCCTACGGATTATGTATTGCAGGGGTTTTAGTGGAGTCTTGTTTTCCTGATGTGTAGGGAAACCTGGAGAGGTGGGAACTAGAAGGGAATTCAGCAAGACTACAGAAAGTGTATCTTGCTAAGACTGAGTTACGGAGTTACAGGATAATTTGTCCCACTGCAGATTGCACCCGTGTTCTCCGCATCTCACACAGTGCTTTTTCACTGGCATCTCAGTGAGAGAACGTATTGCTTTAATAATGCAGATTGTCTGCTTGCTCTACTTGGCCAGCTCTTCACTAGGGTAGTTTGTTATGTGAATTTGGGACGATAAAGAAAAAACCTCCGTATTTTCCTCTTTTCCATTTATCAAGTTAAATAGAATGTTAAAAGTAAGGAGGGAATACTTAAAATCCTCTAAAACTATTTTCTCAACTAATTTCTAGAAAATATTTCTAGTTAAGAGCCTCTAGAAGATCACCTACCATTTAGCAGCACTGAACCACTTCTCTAGTACCCTTAAAAACTGCAATGTGATTGTATTTGACCCTCCCAGTTCATCACCAAACATGGGGTTTTTTGTACAGTTATGACTCCAAAAGATGGCAATGGTCACAGCTCATTTATAAGCTCTGGAAAGAGGTGGTTTGAGAATTACTGTTGAATGCTAAAAGAAACCAAAAACATTTGGAGCCTGATGATAAACAGAAGTGAAGCCAACTGTTACTTGCACTCCCTAAACTTTGGGAAAGGCCAATGCATACTAGTTCACAAATGCAGTTTAGATCAGAACTGTTTTCATACGGCATAAACCAAACAACAAGCGAGTGGGGTCATGTCTCAAATTGGGTGTGTATGTTTTAACACAGAATTTCCATTCAGGGTCATATTTCAGTTTTAAGTGAAGAACTAGTTTGCTATTGGAGAAAAAGGTGAAGAAGCAAGAAAAAGATACTTTGCTCTTGAACAGATCTTCAGCTTGGTGTATATTAAAGAACTCTTCTATTTGTATATGAAGTTTAACTGTGCTGCAAATCGTCAGCAGTCAGGATTCTTGTTTAGTTTTGGTCTGTGGGTGAGGAGGAGTGTTTACAGAGAGGCATTTGAAGGGGAGTTGACAGGCATTTAAATGCGTAAGTATTTTAAGACCATAAATCATTGAGCATAGAGAAAACCAAGACCTAGTATTAAAAAAGGAGGTATTCTTTTAAAGCTGTCAAAGCCAAACCACTACTTTGTTTCCTGATAGAAGTCTGCTGGGCAAATCTCCAGTGGCTACACATCAGTGCTCGAAGTATTCTAGACTGCAGTGATTCAGAACACAATTTCTAGTCAGTAGGTAGAAGAGGGAAATATTTCACATAGGATGTTAGTACAGTATTTTCCCAATCCTTCTATATACTTAGTGAATATTAGTTTTATTTGCTAAGAAGATTTTAGTTGACTTCTAATTTCTGACTTTGGTACCTCAAGCAGAAACTTGCAGCACAGAAAAGTTATGCAAGTTTGCTGAATCACAAATTTTTGTATTCCTTGTGCAGCTTCCCTACGCAAATCAAGTCCTTTGTGCTATCTACAGAATTAGTGTAATCATTATGTATTTGTCAGTGTAAAGGTTTCATTTGTGCAAGAACTCTGGGATCTTTGAATTATGACATTCAGGATTCACTGGCCAGAGTGTCAGACAATTTCATATAATACAGGGATTCCAAATATGCTTGTACATCCTGTCCCATTCAAAATAGGAAATGTCTGCATTGAGTGATGAAAGAGCACTGATTTTTCTACTAATTTTACAAGCAGCCTTTTTTATAAACAGCATCTATGCTGTACATGTTCAACTTGCTTATGTATGTACAGTATTATGAATGGAAAAGTTTACAACATACAGCAGTTTCGATCACAGTGGGACTCAGGTGTTCTCTCAGCACAGCGTAAACACTTGGAGACATTGGAAGAAGATCTGATGGAGAATGTGGATCTGTAGAATCATTTAAGCTTAAAAAAAAAGGAAAAAGAACAAACCACAAAAATAATCTTAAAAGCAACCTAAATCCCTCTAGCTTAATGCACAGCAGTGGAGTTAAGCTTAAGTTAAGCTTATACTTGGGCTTGCTGGTTGCCCTATAAGCACATTCTAACAAGCTGGTGTACACTTAAAAATGTAAGAGATAGGACCAAGGGAAGAGAGGATAAACCTGACTGTAATATCAGTTGCTGGAGAGAAAAAGTAGGCAATGAAAGATTAGTAGATCAGAGTACTGTAAAGCCTTCATTCAATTTTTACAATGGTTTGCCACATGGATGCGAAAAGCACCGTCAAAGTGAAGTTCTTTACCTCCCTTTCTTGTCTTTAGCAGTCCTTGGCCAAACAAAAACATGCAATGTGTTGCTTTCCTGAACTATTAGAATGGGAGAAGGGAGGCAGGGATAACTTTGAAGCAGTATGTAAATGTAATAAAGATAATTTGAAATGTAATACATCCATAAGAATACTTACATTTTGGAGACTGGGATAAATACAGAAGGAACGTAACCTTTGCCGCCTCCATCTGAGGGCTTTGAGACTGAAAAAAAAAAGTTAGAAATTAAATATTGCCTAGTAGTTTTATTATTTATTTGAAATTAGATATCTGCTTTAAGTGCTGCAGACCATAATATATTAACACAGAAATGTTGCTGTTCATGTTTGAATAAACAGCCATAAAAATGAGGGGAATTCCTGAGATTGGTCTTTGGGTTCAGGTCTTAGTCACATAATTGACTGTGCTCCCTTTATATGAATTTCCATATCAGAATATAAGACCACAACTGGTGAAAGAGGTCCTGGTAGGGTTTCAAAAGCAAATATACCATAATTCTACAAGCTTGGTAATTTTGAGCCTCTAGATTTCAGTTCTGCAAATGCTTGTGTGGAACTCGCTCTCTACAGATACGGCTTCAGCAATGTCTTTTGCATGAAATGAAGCACACACATAAATTTTTAGAGGATTAGAGCATTAGGCAAAAACTGAATTAAAATGAAGAGGAAAACCACTTGTAGCCTCCACATATTTTTGGGTAGAGTAGGAATTTGAACTCAGATGGAATTGTAACCTTTAATATTGGAAGTCTAGAAGGATGTGTATTATCTACTAAAAAAATCAAGGCTTTGAGGGCTTTTTGAGCGAGAGCAAGTTCGGTCTAAAAATGGCCTAACTTGTAACTTAGGCAAGAGTGAGTGTGGGCCTGGACATCTTTGAAGCCATTCTTGTCTAACCTTTTTGTATTTTCCAGTTCAGTTGCCAGGGTTTTTCAAGAACATTGTCTGCCATAATAACTTTGTAATTGCAAAGTAGGTCAGCAAAAGGCAGTGTAGGTAAGTGACCTTTTGCTATAGAGTTCCACCTAATGAAATGAAATAAAACGGGTCTTCCAAGCTGTTTGGAAAATACAGAATTCCCTTGAAATTGAAGAGACTGCATACTACTGTAACATAATTACAAAGCCAATCAGCAGAATGACTTTTCAGTTTCTTCTCCTTTGAACACTCGAGCACTGAATTTTGTAGTGCATTGGTCAGGAAAAGAAATAATCCTGATTTTTTTGACTGTTTGTACCCTAAGATCTATTTCCTAGCTTCTCTGAAATATTGTTGTTGTCTCCTCCAATATAACCTCTAAGACCAGGAATGTATTTACAAAATGAAGCTGTCTAAATGATAGACACATGTTAAAACACTTATCTTGATGCCAATTACAGGAGGCATCTTAATCTGTTCTCTTTCTCCCCTCCCCACATTCCTCAAATTGCCTCTTGACTTTACAGCTGCTTTGCAGAAAGGGTAAATAGAGAAATAGAGCCTAACCTTCATTTGGCTGACAGCTGTAGTGTTTGCCGAACGCCTTATCTTTGGGTATGTCTGGATACAGATACTTCAGAGGATTTTCAGGAACGTTGTCTGCCATAATAACTTTATAATCACGCAGTATGTCAGCAAAAGGCAGTGCAGATAAGCGACCTTTGTTATAGGGTTCCACCGAATGAAATGTAACATCTCCTGTAAAAATACAAAGGCATCGCGACCACTGATAACTGGTAGATCAGCATCTATTGTTGGAATGTATTTTTTGCCTTTCTCTTGCAATTTACACTGGTGTGGGTTTTACCTGTTCAGATCAGCTTTCAAGATACGCATTCTGCGCATGTGTATGCAAATTTAAAGCCTGCAGTAAGGAAGTTCATTTCCTAAGGAACTTAAGATAGTTAAGAACCGAGAGGTAGATTTTCAGAGTTTTATGTTTCAGAAAATATGATACTTGTATCTTGCCCAAAACCATACTAAGATATGATACTCATGAATTTTACTTTCAAACTGAAGAAACCATAGCTTCTGTATTACAGGTGTATCACAAAGTTTGAGGTTTATGTTATTTTTTAGAAAACTATACTTACCATTTTCTAACTGATCCACCCAAGTAAAGGTAATTCCACCTAGATTGCTTTCACTAAACCTTAACAAAAATGTTCCTGGTGTCTTGTCTTTGAGCAAAATTCGCTCCTTTTCTTTGCTTACAAATCCCATTATGTACCTGAAGTATAACAAAAAAAAAAAATCATGGGTTTACTATTGGGAAAAAAGTATAGATTTCAGTCTGTTCAGTGCAACTGGCCAAACTTTATATAGATGTTCAAAGGCTGGTTACAAAAGCTTTACAAGGTCTTGAAACTATGACAAAAGCTTCATGTGATTTATAGGTGGAGCTCAATGGCATTGAGTGCAGAGTACTATGAAGCATGATGCAATTTATCTCTGCTGTTTCTAAGAGATTCAGTGGTGTTCCCTGTTGGCAAAATGTTCCAGAAGTTATAAATGGGAAGAGGGAGAAGTTTTAAACTCTGTAAATTCTCTTCTGCATAGGTAAAACTGAGATTAGCAAAGAGAAAAAAAGACAAAGCAGGGAGAGATCAATATAGAGCAGTTTCCTTGTTGCTCACCCATCAATCCAAAGAGGAAGAATGTGCTTTTTAATTAAGTCCAGGATAGCTTCAAGCCAAACCCAAAAGGTGAAAGACTTTCCAGGCAAATGTTCCTGATGGTAAAAAAAAACCAACCACGAGAGAAGTGAGAGGTGTTACCCAGCATCCGTATGACATGGCTGTCTCAGTAGTTTAAGAATAATCTAGTTTGTTCAAGCCAGAATTACCAATTCGAACTGCTGTTTTGAGTAATGTCTCTCTTTCAGCCTGACATAAACCCAATTGATTTTTAAGATATGCATTGGAAGCACCTTGTTTTGCAAGAAAAAAAAAAATCACAGTCATTGTTTCTTCCTGGTTATGAAATTCCATTTTGACAGAAATGATGACGAGAAAGTTGAGCTTTCTTCCAAGGTTCCATACTTATTTAAATAATATAGTTAATGAGAATAAAATGGTTTTACCCTTCTTTCTCAACAATTTATCTGTTCTTCATCAAAGTTGCTGAATATATCACCTGACTTGAAATAATTTAGGTCACAGCTGACCATATGAAAAAAAATTACTGTGTGCTTTATGAAAAATATATTGTGTGGTTATATATATGAAAAATATATTATGAGAATATATTGTATGGTTTGCCAGCACAATCTATTGGCCATTTTCAGAAGTATATAGGGCATGCTATAATGACAGTTTCCAATATCCGTAGCAATGTAACTCTACATTGTAAATATGTCTCTTAGCCCAAACTTTAAACTTTTGGAAATACTATTTTCCTAGTTAAACTTTTACAAGGAATGTGATTGTGCTGTAAGTCCCACATACCGCAAGTGGGAATCTTATCAGTAGCATCTGGGAGCCAGGCACACACACGAGCGGTAAGAGAAAGAAGAATTAAGTTTTACTTTTGGAACCCTACCTTGCAGAACTTTGCCCACGATAGCTGATAATCATTGTAACTAACTTGTTGTCCTGAGAGGGAAAAAACAAACGGTGAGCCTGTGTTTCTGAAGTCTTGAAACAGATAAACCTTGATATTCTGTATGGTTGGGGGGGGAGAAGTACAGTACATCCAGACCTGGAGATGGGTTGAGAGGGGTGTGCTAAGGGGATGTAGATCAGATTTTCTGTATTCTTTTGAAGCAGCTCGTAATAGTAGTTTTGGGAATATTTGCCTGAAGTAGTGTGAGACTTTGTTTTTGCAACACTATGCTCAGTTTCAGTTTTTAGCCCAAGCGTTACTTCTCTTGGCATTTGCCCTGCCTTGAACCTCCACATTTTAAGGCTATTTTTTCTTATGATTTCTGTGAATTTACAATGGCACCTCTGAACTCTGCTACCTCCACTAAGCAAGGAATCTCCAAGAAACCAGCAGGGGAAGTGACCGTTACACAGGGAAACCAGTCCTTGCTTACAGCTTTGAAACAATAGAAGTAAAGATTCCCCCTGATCTTTGACAAATGCTTCTGTTCTTGCCTGACATTAGACATATTATTACACCCTCAGTGTGGAGTTTCTTACAGCTCACCACATGTTTTATACCTGTTTCTTCTCCAGAAACAGATAAAGCTTTCTTTCCTTCTGCCAGCTTTCTTCTAAGGCCTTTCTCTTCTGGGGGACAGTCAGATCAAAGTGTTCAGTAGTCCATCTCTCTGAAGCTACAGGGCCCCCTTGCTATGCTGACACTGGTGAAGGATGGGTCCCGGAACTAAACAGGGCCGCACAGACAGGTACTAAAACTGAAGCAAAACCTAAACCAAACCACATAAGCAAGCAAAAAGACTTCCTTTTGATTTCAGATGCATGAGATAATTACTTGCTAAGGTAACAAAATAACATCACAGTTCAGCATGACGCTGATGCCCTCTTCAGTTTAGCAGTCTGGAAGTTCAGAAGTTGAATCAGTTTGTGGTGACAATAAGCTGACATATGCTTTTCTTTAAAGAAACAAATGTCTCTGTGGCATTCTTGATGTCAGCTCTGGAAGTGGAGGTCATGCTGTCTGGGTTAGCTGGGATCGGTTTCTTCATAGTAGCTACAATGGGGCTGTTTTGGATTTGTGTTGGAAAAAGTGTTGATAACACAGAGATGTTTTAGTTATTGCTGAGCAGAGCTTATACAGAGCCAAGGCCTTTTCTGCTTCTCACCCCTCCCCAACAGTGAGCAGGATGGGGGGCACAAGGAGCTGGGAGGGGACACAGGCAGCACAGCTGAGCCCAACTGACCAAAGGGATGTTCCCTACTCTGTGGGGTCATGCTCAGCCTATAGAGCTGCTGAAAGAAGAAGGAAGGGGGGGATGTTTGCAGTGATGGTGTTTGTCTTCCCAAGGAACCATTTATGTGTGATGCAGCCCTGCTTGCCTGGGGATGGCTGAACACCTTCCTGAAGTGGTGAGCTTAGCTGCTGCCTGGCATTAGGCTACAACATATGCTTGAAGTCATTACCTGCAACTGTCAAATATAAGAGCTCAAGAGCAAACAAAACCTGTATGTTTCTACACTCTTACCTGTAAGTTTCTCTGCCAGCATGTTGAGCTGCTCAGAATTGAGTCCACGACCAACATACGAGGAAAACTGCCAGCTCAGTACTTCTAAGAGCTGACTTAAAGTGGCAGCAGGAGGATTATTGAAGAAAGACAAATTCTGCAATGGAATTAGTGCTTTGTTTAGACAGTTAGCAAGCATGAAATACACTGCAGGCTGTGAAAGAGGCTGCAAGTACTTGAGCAGAATCTGGAAGTGTTAAAAGTGAGGTGTGCAGAGGGGGATATATTGGGGCAAATTGGCCAAAAGGCTGACCCTTCCTCCTGCAGCCACCCAGCAAGGACCACTTTGGTGCCTGAGGAGAGTTGTAGGGGGAAACTCCTAGAGAGAGAGAGAGTCCGTGTGTGCATCTTGGATGATAAAATTTCTTGCTATGCTTCTGATAGCATTGTATATTAAGACAGTGAAAATATGCTTAAATCTTGTCCAATTAATGCAGATAGTCTCGTACTTTAGTATGTTTGGTGCATGGAAATCTTAAACCATCATGTACTCCTAGTGATATGCTGTTGAATCATTTGGCTCATCTTAGTTTTTCATTTGGTTTCTGGTACATGCCATAAACATACTAAAGACTGTGCAAAAGCTCTTTGGGAGCGTCACAGAGTGATAATGAAGCCCAGGCTGCTGGTAGGCTGGCCTGCCATCATCCTTAGGCACCCTCCGTGGTCAGCTCTCACCCTTTCTCTCCTCCAAACACTCTGTGATTGCCACTAATCCCTGACTGAAAGCATGAGAGCTGCTGACAGTACTATTCTACAGTCTGCAAACACTGTAGACTGAGTCTAGAGCCTGAAACTCTGCTTTTGTTCACAGTTAGAGCCCCTAAAAGATGCTACTTGACATTTATCTTCCCCACAGAAAGCTGCTATAAAAGGTATGTGGGAAAGCAGTACTTGAGTACATTGCAGACCCACCTATGCACCTACTTTGACAGTTTTGAATTGTACTAGTAGAATTATTTTGTACCATCTACAACTTTGGTCAATCACATCCAAAAAAGACAAATTGAAACTAAGTTGTGCAGAAAGGCTATCGCCTGTCTTTAGTTTAAGAACTACTACTTTAGCCTACAAAAAGGAAGGCTAAGCATGCATATGGTTTTGTATCTGGGCAGGGAACAAAGGATAAAGCAAACATAAACCTATGATGTTTATAACAGTGTATGTGAAGAAAATAGGTCCAGTTTGAGGGAAACAGAGCCTTTTTATAATGAATATATTTGGTAACTGACTAATAGGAATGTGAAAATGCAGCAAGTCAGTACTTGCACACTGAAAACCTACCTGAGGATCGTTGGTCGACAGATTGTACCAAATAATAGAAGCCCACGCATTGGGTAGCTGGCTGACATTGGAAATCATCACCACAGGCAAGGAGCTGGTCTGGTGGAAAGAATGAGTGCAGTATGTAAATGCTGCCAAGGAAAGTTTTAGTGCTGTGTTATACTTTGGTTTTTTAGCCTCCTCTTTCTTGCTTAAGCATACAGTTCTGTCCAGAAGTTCTGGAATATTATGTCTGCCTCTGCTCACCGCTGAAGATAACATCTAGGATAGAGACCTGTGGTTTGGCCCAACACGATTGTTCTTCTGTAAGCTGCTGGAAAACCCTTTTTATTCTTGCCTCAAAAAATCTGGCTCGAATACTCACTTCCAAGTTTATAGTCAATCCATACAGGCAGACCTGTGTTTCAAAGCTGATGGAATGCAGCTCCTCAGTCACCATGTGAGGGCCCTGAGGGAGTAAATAGGTTATAAAACTGTGAATGCACAGATGGCATTTAACACTGTTCTAGTGATCTGACTGCTGACATGACACAACTTCGCAAGAAAACACATATCCAAGATACAAGTAGAACAGGAAAAGAAGGCAGTGAAGGAAATCATTTGTTTGTTAAAGTCTGATGTTAAATTAGTCCAGAAGTCTGGGGTGTTTTTTCCTGATGAATCTAAAAAACCCCCTTGACATTGTTAAAGCAACACTTTTAAACTTTAAACTTTTGCCCTTAATTTTTTCTAAAAGGGTGCTTTTAAACACAGATTGTTACCAAGATGTTAACGGATTATTTTTTGTGTCTGATAAAGATTGTCTCCAACTTTTCTTTTCCTAAAGTTTCTTTACTGAATAACAATTCCAATTTAAAAAGAGAGGTTAAACTTCAAGGAGAAACAACCTCGAAATGAAACAATAAGCCACAACTTGAATGACAGGCAGACAAGTAGGCTGCCTCTGGGAACACAGGCCTGTCATAAGTATACTTAGATGGTACTAGCTGAAGGAGTAGAGCCCTAAATCACTAATCCAATGTAAATCTGGTATTAAAATGCCAAGCTTTTCCGGGTAGGGAATCTGTTGATTAAAGTTTGTAATACAAGCATTTTATTTTGATTACAAACCAGCATAACTCTGTAAAGATCCAAATCTCTGCCCCTTGGGAAACAAGTCTTTTGAAATACATTTCCATCCCCATAAGTAAAATCCTTTTCCTGTGTTGTTGTTTTCCCCTTCCCCATCACATAATTGTTTTATCAGACTTGTAAAAAGAATCAAAAATCCCATATCAAGACGCTCCCAGTTATTGTACTACTCTGGTTTCAGTCAAGGTAAAATAAAACTATTCCTTGGGAAAGTGCCTTGTGGCCTTATCTTTCCCATGGAACACCTCCTCCAAGACACATGCAGGCCACTGCAACCAAAGGTACTTGTATAAATAAGGGATTGAGACCGCAGGAGATCCTCAGGTATCTGAATAATAAATCTGCCTTGCAAAGGGAAAATCCAGCTTAGAGCTGAGGGCTTTTACACGAGATAATTATCCATCTAGTGAACTCAAATGTTTTAAAACAGGTAAAATCAATCCAATGCTTATGTTAGCAATGACTTCACAGACTGATTTTGACCAAGGAGAAGCTCTGGTTGAGGAAGTCAGCAGTGTGGCAGCTCAGCTGTCCTAATTCTCCACAGCTCTGTGTTTTACATAGTTATAAAGGCACAGTATGTGAAAGTGGGAGTAAAATGCTACCAGAAGTAGAACACTAACAGTTTTCTACACCTACATTTTTGCATTTGCTTGTCTTGATGCAAATGACTTGGTCAAAGCAATTGGGAGGCCAGCTTTGAGTTTCAGTCTTGCTAATCAGGTTGCAAGTTATTCCATTCAGAAACACCATGTGAAGGATGCACAAGTATCTTCTGCTTTAGGTTCTTGCTTAAAATTCTCCATTCTGATCACACCTTTGCTTTGTATTTAAAGACTACTTGTAATAACTTTTATGTTTGTACAACTACATCTGTGATGAGTGATTTTATTATTAAATATTTTTTTTTAACTTGTCAGTACAACTTTCCCCTCGGCACTTCCACTCTGCAAAAAAGTGTACAGAGATACCTTAAACCAGTATAGGCTACTTGCCTTCCTAGGTAAGTAGGTGGCATTCATAGAAGCATTTTATGGCTGCAGTTACCTTGGGAAACACAGTTGTGGTAGCACTGGCAGAGACTGTATCATTGGCTGCAGGCTTCTGACTCTTGCTTCAGTAAGAGATTTATGTGCATATTTTCACTGTCAAAGAGCCATGCTAAATTTCCAGTGATGGGCCACCCTAGTGCTTGTGTGTCCTTGTGCATTCCCCCTCCCTGCCTGCTGCCTCCAGCATGGCATGGATGAGAATAATCCTGCCTTCTCCCCTGCTGGGGTGGTTCTCCTTTCCCCTCCTGGCAGAGATGCAGAAGGTGAATGAAGGCATGCACTAACTGGGATTCTGGTTTTGTCTGTGACACCTGAGGCACTCGGGAATCATAGAATAGTTAGGGTTGGAAAGGACCTTAAGATCATCTAGTTCCAACCCCAGAGCAGAGAAGAAGGACGCATAGTAGAGCTGTGCAGATGCTGAGGAAGGGGAAGAGGTTAGGAGTTGGACAGGGGAAGATGCATAGGGATGCTAAAAGGTAACACAGGAACGGAAAGAGTGCTCTACGATACAGGTGATCGCAAGGACACAGTGTTCTGGGTGTGTTGATGTCAATACTTCTGGTTTCTGCTCTCCGCAAAGCAAGAATGTGTGCATTTTAAACTCCCCAGCTAGAAAGCAAGCACTTGCAATACCTTTTCACCTTGCGTGTCGGGTGGTACGTGCATATCTCTGAAATCTGGGTACTGCAAAGTATCTGCTGGTTTGTTAGGGCTGACATGTCATAGTATATGTGTCACCACAAGAGGGGAACCTACGACCAGAGTCGAATGAGTATTGGTAAACTAAGCACACTTTTGGTCCTGGTTGGGGCAAATATATTTATACCCTTACTTCAGCTGTAAACTTGGCCAACAGAACAGAAAAAGAACCATTCCTATAGGAGAAATTGTTTCAACAAAAAACTCAAAAAGCTTCTTTTTCCCAAAACGTAAGTGACTGAAAAGGAAGCCTGCAAGAGGAATGCATATATTCAGATTATTACTTCTTACCTTCTATTGTAACTTTTAAAATATACAATACTAAGGCATGTAATTAAAATTTCTGAGTAGTTCTGAAAAGTTCTCATTATACTATCATATGACAATTGAGTCCTATACTTATTATAAGGATAATATATATTTCAAAATCTAACAACATATGAATAGAATAGAATCACAGAATCAACTAGGTTGGAAAAGACCTATGGTTGATCTTTGATTTAAATAAAATTCAATCTTAAATATTTGTGACAGTAATCAAGAATAACATGAAAAATAAATGCACAAACCTCATTTCCTTTGCTGCCAGCACTTGATTTCATTTCTTTGGGTTGCTGTATAAAGCAAAACAATGTTTATGTGCCAAAGAAGCTATAGACAGAAATACATATAAAGGCCATATTCATATTTAACACATTCTAATTATTTAAATTTTAATATTTAACATATTTAACCATGATGTTCTTCATGTGATAAGGTTTTATTTACAATGTACACATACTCCGTGACAAAGGCTCTGACACTATGCCTTGGGAAGTCTATTCAGTGAATAGGCTTTTGATATTTTTAAAGAATTTTTTAAGTAATTAACTTAATGTAACAAAGTGTTAATTAGGGTGCTTGCAAAATGCATAGTAGAAAAAGCACCAATGACTGTCACTTTCCATCTCCCGTTGCAAACCTACACTGACTCACTGCATCTGTGGTTAAGCTCTAGAAAATACCATAGGGGAGCGAGTACAGTCAGAAAGCATGGCTCAACGGGATATTAGAGAAGCTACAGAAGCAGTGCTGTAGTCTCTCAAAAGACAGTTATTGCAGGCAGGCATTAGTTTCAACTAGATCTAGAGCATTCAATTATAATTTCCCCTAGACAGTGGTGATGTTTGGTTTGGGGTTTTTTTCTTATAAATAAAACCCAGTTTCTGAGAAACTGTAGTTCAGCATAATTAGGCTTCTCCTTTTCTGGTATTAGTTAGGATTTGCTTTGTCATTTCAGTGGAAATATACAGTCTTATTTCATGGAATGTATAAAGTATGGAATGGGATAAAGAGGTTCTAGGGGTAAACTTTCTGTATAAGGAAAATGAGTGTGTATACTTGACAGTAATACTGTTCTCCCTGCGTAGTTTTTAAAGACTCTTTTATTTCTATACCAAAGGTACACGACAGGAAAAGAAGTCAAACTTACCAAATGTCGAAATTCTACGGACAGGCTTCCATTTGCAGATTCATCCATGTTCATTGCTTTCATGTGTGTTCCACACAGAATGAATCTACGGTTACTATGGGGGACATTACAGTTACGTACTCCAATGATGTAATACTGGTTAATCTAAGAAATATGATGTTTTATATTCTTACCTTACTGTTGAAACGTTCCTAAAATAGAAGAGGGGCAGGGGGAGAGGGGAGAACAGATTGCGAATCAGTAAATATATAAGCCGTAACTTGTACTGAGAAATATATCTTGAGGTGGTAGATTTTGCCTTGTCAAAGTTAACTTGTAGCACCACTAAAACCAAGCAACAATTTCTGAACTAAAGAACTGAAATTTGCACCTGGCCAGATGCAAGTAGTATATTTTATCTAGCTTTTGCCTCCTACCGAAATGATATGTGGGTATTCAAAGCTGCAGTACTATCTAACTACCTGCATGCCTGTGTTCTGGGACAGTACAAGCCTATGTATTTAGCTCATGGTGTATGGGGAGAATGTGTGCATAGCAGCAAAGTAGGCAGTACACAGCTTTTGAGAGAAACAGTCCTGGCTTCTCTCCTACTGTCTTCCTTCCTTCTTTTGGGCCAACATCTATGTTCATGTGGTCACGGTGGTTTTTAGTGGCCTTTTGGATCACCTTTGCTGATTTTGAAATCATACCTTGACAGCAAGTCTTCTGTCCTGTGTTTTACCATGCTAGGGTGCCGTGACCTATCTGTCACAAAGCTTGCTCTACGGTACGGGGTATTGCTGAAAATAATACACCTTGCTGAGAGAAGATGCATCAACTCAAAGAGACACCAGGCAGCATTAACACTACTTTCACATAGTATAGACAGGCTCTGAGATGCTTTTTACTTAGGAAATTATAATCAAAGAAGCTGAGGATCCTGTTCATTTGGGTCTACTGTAAGAAATAATGGGAACACAAAGGAGAACCAAACACTTTAGGAAGGAGGAGTTTATGTAGCAGCCTTAATTTCAAGCAGGGGTAAAACTGTAAGCTGCCAGTTACTAATAACAGCATTAGCTTTTCAAGCACGAGATTTGGATGCTGCTTGGAGCAGCTGAATCGAAGCTACTGGGCCTATTAACACGAGTAGAATTAAGTCGTATTTCAAAGCTAACTATGCAATATGGTTTAATTTAAAACTTTGTGTGATGCTACTATTTCAGACCAATGAATTTTATCAAAGTCTTGAAACAAATCTTAAATGACTTCCTGCCTCCAACTTGAAAATACCAATTAGACATAGCAGCTTTTTTTAGAAAAAGACAAGTCTTCCACGTTAAAACCAGAAACACATTACCTTGGTGTTTTAACTATTTTTGGGGGGGTGTTTTTGTTTTGTTTTTTTCCTTTTTAGAGCAACTTCTAAATCTGATCCAGTAGCAATTAAAAAACCCATGTTTCCTTAGGGAGGGAGAGAATATCTTCACTTTAAAGTTCCTTACTTGTCAATAGTTGCCTTCACTCTGATCTGGTAGTTCAGCTCTGGCAATTTAATCAGCAACCTTCAAAACAGAAAATGTAAAAGTGAATATTAATAGAATAAAATTCTCACCAGAAGATATTGGAGACCAGCTGCTTCTCACTAAAGTGTCTGGAATTATTATAATCTGAAAACAGATCAGGCATACAGTGTTATATTGTGATTTACAGGGTTGTACACTCAATAAGAGGAGCTGGGCTGTTCCAGTGGCAGGCGTTCTACCCTCCCTGCAAGTACGTGTTTGAGTGAATGGCTAGAGAGACAACAAAGAAGTAACATTAAGGAATGGATTTATCTAATTTGACTGCACTGTAGATGTACAAGTATTTTCCTTCATGTACCCTTTCCACACCACCCAACCCTCCATGCATTCTTGCTGTGAGGTGACAATGCGAGTTCTCCAGTCTTCACTCTTTTCACAAAGTCAGGCAAGGAGGTAGTGGGGGAGAAATAACTTGTCATTGATTCACCCGAGCCCCCCAAAACGCAGAAATTTCTCAAAAGTGGCTCTGAGTATTCTGATGTTGGCTTGTACGATGTGGGTTGTGCAAAGTCATTAAAACAAGATTTCAGTGCCTACAGAACCCTGAAATTGCTGACTTTTGGCCACAATCTGCCTTCCTTCCTCACTGATTTACTCTTTATTGCCACTTTTACGAGTGACAAGTCCTGTGGCCCTTATATCCCCATTCCAGAAAATCTCCATGGAGTCAAAAGGGTCTCTAGCACAAGTTGGTCTGCTTTGCTTTCTAGATTCAACTAGCATAAAATGCAGTATGCAAATGAAAGAGTTTATATCAGATTTCCCTTCCTTACCTTAATTTAACGGTGAACTGTATTAATGTTTTAAGAACCATTGGCCTCTGGGGATGTGTTGGCATGCAGGGCTGCCTTTCAACCACGAATGAACTGCGTGAAAAGAAGTGAAGCAGTAGATTGTGAGGAATATGCATAAACACGGAGCTGTATCAGGTGGGGTAGGGAGGGAAGTGCTTGTATCTCTTAGAGATTATTTCTCCACAGATGTGGAGCGGGAGGTATGCATTCCAACTCCCAGTTCTCAGAATGATCCAGTGGTCTAACTTAGAGTTGACTTGTTGTATACATTAAAAAATAAACCCCCAAACCAACAATTCCGTAGTCCTAAAGTACCAGGCTGATAAATGTCTGGAAGACCAAGACTTTTAACAGAACCATAAAGCAGAGCATGAAAATACAGCGCCTGGCTCCAATGGGATTAAACAATCATTTTCTCTTTTTTCATTTTCTATAAAAAAAGTTAGCCATGTTTTGTTTTCAGATAGTCATTTGTGGTGGATCTCCAGTATAGCCAGTAAAAAAGGTGAGAGGGATGATGATAATTTACCTATTCATAGAAGGGTGATTTGGGCGCGGAAGAATGTCTTGGTGGGGAAGAGGAAAGACAAGAAACAAATTGGCACCTGCCACTTTGAAAAACCACAGCCAACAACCACAGCTTTTCTCAGCACTATGTACATAACTCATACTGAAATAAGTGGATTTTGTGTGTTCACTTAGAGGCAGAACTTGATCACAAACCTTTAACTGCTGAACATGAGAATCTGCCTGGCACCTTCAGCTCCTAGGAGTTTTGATGATGGTTGTACATACTTTTTATATTGGAAACTTGGTCTGCAAGATCCTTAGGGACCCAAACTTGTTTCATTTTCTTCCTTCTTAACCATATGGTCTCACTGTTGCCAATAAATCTGAGTCAAGTCAAATAAACTTAGGTACATTGACAATAGCTTACGTACTTCCTGAAGAGATTGTACAGCAGAAAGTTGACTTTTTCCAGCAGCTGAGGTCTTTGCACTGGGATTGGGTCCCCATCGTAAGTCAGTCTGGTCAGCAGTTCATCCAGTTTTTCTAGCTGCCTTCTGACTTGAAAGAGACTTTCTGCCAACAGCGTGAAACTACAGCAAGACAAAGGATTAGTTTGCAATCTTCCATGTAAACCATTTCTTAGAACATAATGGCCACTGAAGTTCTTGCTTGGGGAAATCAGAATCAGTGCTGACTGGTGCTTTCTAGCTTTATCCAAACTCACGTCCGTTCATCTTTTGTTCACGGGAGTATATGGATAAATCAGGCAAAGTAACTCCTTCATTCCAAAAGGAAATAGTTACGCACTGGGTGTCACCAACAGCAATGCTATGTTGTGTGATAATCCGGAAGAAATCTATACATGCTGCTGATGTTTTACATGCCGAGAAACTGTGCCAATGTAACGCTTTCCTGTAGCTCAGTAGTTTTGGGAAATGCACTCTTATTTAAAAGGATAATATTTATATAATATGCGCAAGTTACCAAGACTGAGGAAATGTAAAAACAGTGAGGAGAATCAAATGCAAACACACTTGCTAACAGTTTAATGGGTATGTGTGTATAAAATCACATTTTAAAATATATTCTTAATGTCTTAACTGGAAAAAAAGAAGGGAGGCAAAATTTACTTCTTTCTTCCAACCTAAAAAGGTTTTTGGTTGTTTTCCTTCTTTTCTTTTTACCTCACCTTTGCCAGGAGAGAATTTTGATGGGAAAGAAATGATCAGGACATTGACGTTCCCTGGCCGCATTATCTTTTTAAACATAATGCTATTTTCTTTTGATTTGCAATCAAAAGTGCAAGTTGCCATCAGACACTAATGCCATTCAATTTCTGCATAGCTTGAAGTCTGGAGAAGTGATGTACCTAGTGACTCAAAGCATAAAGTGTCTACCCGGCTCCTGCCTAGACAAAACTCTCACTGTCCTCAGTGATAAACTCAGTCAGCGCAGTTCTTACTCAAGCAAAACCCCCAGGAGGGCATGTATCACTGATCTGGAACAACTGTCAAGCCAAAAAATGAGTGATAGCTGTGGGTCAGCCTCAACAGTTCACTAATATTATTAATTCTGGATAGCAAATACTGTCCACCAGAACAAAATGTCTTTTTAGCTATTTACTTTCTTAGCTACTCATGAATTTGCTGCTGTTGCAGCTGATCTAAAGGAATGATCATTTCACGTGCAGCAGACTTCCTGTGGTTTTCAGTGGAAACAAAAGCTCAAGGCACGTTTACCAGTTCTGGAGCTGATCAAGCCCGCCGTGGAGAGGACCCCCAATGCAGGCAATCTGCTGCCGTCTCTTCCAGTCCAGCAGCTCTTCAGTCAGCATGTTGCTCATAAGCATATCGATTTCATGAATCACACGCCCTATTTTACTGAGTACTTCCTGTAAAATAGGAGAGGTGTCACTAACTGACCACAGGGAGCAGCCACAGCATTCAGCAAGTATCGTAAAGGCTGATTGCATTTGTTTGCAATTATTTTGGACGTAACTGTGTTTGTTCTCTCACACTTCAGTCTGTAACTCAGAGATGACTGGATTCATTACTCACTGTAACTGAAACAAATCCTGAATCTTCATGAACTCTTCCTCAGTAAACCGTCTTTTCTGGGGGGTGGGAGGGAGGATTGTTGCGTTCTCTGTGGGCATAACACCTCCAAAAAGCTGACACTTACAAGCACTTTCAAGGTCAAAAAGTTCTCCTTTTGATTTGCATCACATCCAGTGCATTGGGTTTTTTTGCTTGCTTGCTTTTAACCGTAAAAAGTACATGGACTTGAACAAATTGCCTAAACGTACAGTTTTCCATGCCAGCAAAGAAGTGGTCAGGGGAATATTTGTCATATTTGCAAGTCTCAGTTGCTGAACAGAGCAAATACCATTGGTGGGTTGTTGTTTTTCTTGGCAATTATTAGATTACGTTTACTTTGAATGTATCTTATTTACATTAAAAGCTACGGATTGCCAGCTAAGTTATCCATTTTGTACAGCATGTATGAGATGCCCTCACTTTACTTCTAAGGTATGTAGAACCATATCCTTTATAGAGCCATTACTAAATTGCCAGTTTCTTAAGTGCTAGGTAAAATCACCCATGCCCACCCAAACTTTATGTGGATTTGTAACTCCTGTGTTATTTGTTGTTCTGAGAGGAGAATCTAAAAAGGCACATGTACGGATTTGAGTATTTGGCGTAGGAATAAGGAGAGAAAGCAAAGGGACCACAGAACATGTCACGAACCTTTCTCTTGTAGTCTAAAGTATTGAGCATCGCCTGCAACGCCAACATTTCCTGTTTAATGAGGGCGCTGTTTTTGTCGCTCTGCTCTGCAGGGGATGAAAAAAAAGCACTATAAACGCATGTGTGGCTGCGTGTGAGTGTTTATAAGGAAAGGAGGGAAAGAAACCACGACCAGAGTGCAGCATGAGCTAGTGGAAAAATAAACTGCAGACATCAATAGGTTATGTAATAGCATATTTCATTTGAATGGACTAACTTTAGTACAAGTTTAAGGTAAGGTTTTATGAGTCCACACTTTAGGTGCGTATGTGGAACAGGAAAAGGTAGACAGCATACAGATGATACCTAGAAATCTATGTATGTCTTCAGTGCATCTGCATGTGCATTATGTACATCTGTCTTGGATCAGTGATGGGTCTGTACTCTACTGAAATATGCCTGTGGTGTCAGCAGTCAGACTAAAACTCTTTGGACTTGATGTGAATTATGTGTCTGGCTGAGAGAACGGAGGTTAGGCATTTGAAACAGAGATAATGTTCATCACCGTGGGGATTTCAGCACCCAAGAGTACTGATCTCACTGGGTATTTCCCCCTCTCTTTCCCTTCTCTGGATCATGCATTTAGTTACAAGCTTCCCCAAGATTGCCCCATGCTCTTCATATGCAGGTCTTCCCCCACCCTCACCTTCCCCCACCTTTTGCTGCTCCGCATCTTTCATGCCACCTTCAAAAAAGAAATGGGTGCCAGCTGTGCCTCCACTAAGCTCCGGACTGACATCTTCCTATTATGTTAGGGTAGATGCTTCAATAGAGGCAGACAAGTAAGCGATTGTCAGCTCAGCCGCAGCAGTTGCTCACACGAATTGTAAGGTACTACAAGCTGGCTGTGCTGGTGTCGAGCATTTGTTGACACAGTGAAATTTTAAGCCCTGAAAGTCATTTATGTAAGCACGTTTCATTTTGAAAGTGGGACAGGCTTCAATTATCTTTGGTCAATAATTATCATTGGCCTGGTGACTAACAACTCATTAAATCATATCAACTTGATCTCTTCTGATTGTCTGGCCACATCGGGCCTTAATCATAAAGGACTGACACGTTTAAGGACTCAGACATTTCAAGCCCAATATCTTTGCATGGTAAAAGGGAGATAATATGAAGATATCTGAGCAGACACAGGTGGACCTCAGTTTCTTTTCTGAAAGAGATCATGCAAGGACTGTTGGCATGCACAGATCTCAACCATCACAGGCTGATCAAACACGCATTGAGTGCTTACCAGCTGGTTATCACCACTGTAGTCAAAAAAAGAATAGAAACCCAAGTTAGAGGCTAAAGCTAGACTTTAGAGGCTAAAAAATCAGTTCTGCACAACTCTACTAGAGAAAAGAAGAGGCTTTTCTGCATCCATGGAAGTGCCTCATCAAAAGTGAGGAAAATGGAAAAGTTCTTTAAATTAAGAAAAGTACCACTGTTCATGCCATTATGCATCTTATCTATAGAAAATATTTATACTTGTTTGACAAGATCTTCTTTACCTTGTTAACCCCACAAAGTTATTATGTTCCAAGACTTTATAAACACTAAAAAAATCCATTTTTATGTTTACATACATTATCTGAGTAACTGTGCTGGTTTTGGCTGGGGTAGGGTTAATTTTCTTCGTAGTAGCTAGAATGGGGCTGTATTTTGGGTTTGTGCTGGAAACAGTGTTGATAACACAGAGATGTTTTAGTTATTGTTGAGCAGAGCTTACAGAGTCAAGGCATTTTCTGCTCCTCATCCCACCCCAGCAGCGAGCAGGATGGGGGGCACAAGGAGCTGGGAGGGGACACAGGCAGCACAGCTGAGCCCAACTGACCAAAGGGATGTTCCAGACCATATGAGGTCATGCTCAGCCTATAGAGCTGCAGGAAGACGGAAGGGGGCGATGTTCGGACTGATGGCATTTATCTTCCCAAGTAACCATTACACGTGATGGAGCCCTGTTTGCCTGGGGATGGCTGAACACCTTCTGACCATGAGAAGTGGGGAATGAATTCCTTGTTCTGCTTTGCTTGTGAGCATGGCTCTTGTTTTACATATTAAACTGTCTTTAAAACTTAAACCCATGAGTTTTCTCACTTTTCTAATTCTGTTCCCCATACTAAAGGGTGGGGAGGTGGGGAGGGGGGAGGAGTGAGTAAGTAGCTGTGTGGTGCTTACTTGCTGGCTGTTGATAAACCACAATAGTAATACACAAAACCTCCCTGATACTGGGGTCTAGCTGCAGAATCAGCCGTTTCATAGACAAGCTGAAAGTTATTACAAAACATCTTACCTAAGCTTTGTATTGTTTTATACCTGAAGTCAAATTCCTCTTGCAAGTCTTCCAAGTATTTGACATCTTGGTCAGTCATCTTTCCCAGGGAAAACAAAAGTAAAGTTATTCAGGTTTTCACAGTGACATAAAAAGGAATTTGTTTCGTAATGGGCAAATGCATACGTAGTATTTTTCCTTTCCTACCATTTCAAAACCCCTAATCAGTTCTCGGAACTCTCGTTTACTATCTTGTAAGCTTTAAAAAAGCTGATTGAATTATAAATGCACATTTATAAATACAGATTCATTTTACTTGTTCGGAAAGTCAACTATTACTCTCTTGCCCTCAGTCAAACAGTAGTTGATACAGCTTAACCACTTGTTTACTAGTTCAGTGACACAGTGAAAGTAGGAATGATTCCATTTAGCCTGATCTAAATTAAAGTTATTATGCCAATAACGTAACACTCTTCTTGGAGCTTTAAAATGGGTCAAATGGATTATTTTGCATTGACTTCAATGGAACTGGAATGGGGTGTGCAAAGCCAAGTAAGATGGAGCCAGAGACAGCAGCAGAGCTCAGAGACTTCGTTTGGAGAATTACTTAGGAATTTGGGTAAAGAACTGAAACATTTTTGCTGCTTTGGCTTTTTGTAAGGGTTTGTTTCCATATGTACTGCAAAAAGTTTAGGAGGTGTTTTCTAGTAACTGAACAATGATAATTCAAAAAAAGACACATCAAAACAGGAAAAACTGTAGGCAATCATCTGTTTTACTTCCAAGGTCTTTTCTATGCTGTTTATAGGAAGCCTTGTTTCTGCCAACAACTCGTAAAAAACCACTTTTTAGTTCCCCGAGATGTGCAAGTGCCTGTCAAAATACAAACACTTGTTTGCTAAATGAGGACACGCAGAATTAGCCATTTTGGTTTCCTCTTTTATTTGGGATACTAAACTTTCAAATTATATGTGTAAGGCATGAAATTATACACACAAGGAACTGGCTGATTTCTGTGTCCAACTTAATTACCTACTAAAAAACCTTCTCATTTTCACTGGTCTTCAGGGCTGGCTGCGCATCCCCACACAGGCAGAAGGAGCAGCATGGTAGCCTGCTGTGTTGCAGCTTTGCTTTTGCTCTGCAACTCTTTTAGCTTAATACATATATAGAGATCTAGTATCACATTCTTCTAAAACTAGCTTTATCCTTATGAGGGTTCAATTTCTCTAACACTTCTTCCCCACGTGGGGGGGGACACTGATGAGAAAATGCTACTAGGACCTCTTTCTGCTATACAAGAAGTGTTGCTCTTGAATGGTATAGACACAGGCATGTCAAATGTAACTTTTACATGAAGACTGCAGGGCTGAAAGTGGGGCTGTAGTAGGTGAGACTGTAGGTAATCTGAATCCTTACCCTGCCTTAAACTGAACAGGCATGTATTCTCTGACTGAGCTTTCAAGGTCTTTATGGGACATTGCTACAGGTTTGGCTCAGCCCAGCTCTGCCCTGCAATGGTATAGGAAACTCCTGGAGAGTTGTTAACCATCAGCTCCCAGTGTTCTCCCCTTATGTCTCCTAAACATGTAATTATGTCACGTAGCCTTCAGCTTTACAAAGTCCTTGGTATGTGACTCAGGGGTCACAAAGGCTAGCTAGTGCTGACCTGACTCAAAGAGGTGAAGTTGCAGAAATACATTTACTGAACCTCATGTCTTTTTAGAGACAGTAGCTATGTTCTTATTGCACTCAGTGGTCTGCCTGCAGCTCACATGAGTGGGATCGCTTTAAAATAGGTTGGACCCAGAGCAGCTGTAAAAACCTGGGGATTCAGGTATGTCCTGAATAGTCAGTCTGTGCTGAGGTCCTCAGAATAACTGAAAATGGTTGGTGCAGCTTGGTAGCAAAAGCATTTGAGCTACCCAGCTTAAAGGTAGTTCAAGTGTGTCTGTGTGAAAATCGTGGCTCTGTAAACAGCAAACAGGACAAACATAATACCTGAGCGCTGTTCTTGATGGCTGAAACTTTGTGTTCCACATTTCGTTGTCGTTCTGAAACCACAGAGTTCTGCAGAGACTTTTCCAGCGGCCCCTGGAACACATTGAACCAGATGATGGGTGGATGAGTAATACTAATGAGTGACAGTAACTGTACTGCAAGTCTAGCATAGAGAGGGAACTCAGCTGGAAACTGGTGTAAACAGGCAAATCTGTTCAGTTCCACTGATCTGAAGAACATGCTGCTTTAACTTTGAAATCCAAAAAGTGAAAGGGTGTGGGTATACTGGAAACATTAAATATCTAGTCAATTAAAGAAACTGAAACGTAGATGATTAGATTTCTTAAAAAGACCTGATACTCATATAAGAATACTTATTACATCCACAGGTGATTAAAAAGAATACATATGACTAAAAAATTCTATCTGTTTCTCAATCATGTAACAATTTCCCCAGATGGTTTTATGTCGTTTGAAGAAAAAAACTTTGAAATATTATATAAAACCTATCAATGCCTTTGCAAATCAGATGGAATGTCTTTTACATTGCATAATTAATCTGAACTGATGCACTGCATAATTTAAAATATACACATCTGTTTTGCAAAGAATAATCTCTTTAAAGCCTTTCCCACAGATTAGACTCTTTGAAGATTAGCTGTGACATAGAAGTCACTTATAGCAATGTTTGCAGCAGTACAGCCACTAATGAAGTACAAATATGAGTTTAAAGGGCAACCTTTGGCAACCCCTAGCACACACAAATCACTCTAGTGAAATGAAAGGACAGGATTTGGTCCTAAAAGCATGTGAGCAGATTAACATGGAGCAGATTAGTGAAATGTAATTCATTACCTGTACTGGCATGCTAGCTGCAGCCAGTATTCTTCTTTCTTCTCTTAAACAGTTCGAGATGATCACTGCTATATGCATGGGATTACCATGATATTTGCCCTGCAAGCACAAGTAAATACACCATTTCAAAATTCAGGATTCAAGGTGTCACTCTGAAATCACAATGTGCTTCAGTGTCCATGAACTACGGTTCGGTTCAGTTGGAAAAGACTCTCCTACTGTTCTCGACCTTTGTTGGTGCTGGTTCAGCCTTGCAGTGCAGCACTAGTTAGTGCTGTTGCCATAAAACATTCTTAATAGTGTTCTACAGAGATTATAAAGATACAAGAGATTGTGAAGATCCATCATCTGAAGATCAAATTGCTGTGCTGCTAACACAGCTGTTTTGAAAGGGCTTTCCTGTCAGCCTATTCTGTGCACGATTTTATCATGTCTTCCATTGTCAATAGGATGCTGCTGTTGGCATGCAGCACTTCTGCCAACAAAAAATGGTAAGCATATCAATACGGTAATGATGCAAGCAGAAAAGCTTCCTCAGCATAAAGCAGAAGACTTCAATTTTAATGTCTATGAACAACTTAGCCTGAGAACCAAGAAAGGTCTATATTTTTACACCACCATAAAATAAGGTGTAGAATTGCTGATGCACTGAGGACTGCGCACAATTTGAATTGATACTGGTTTGTGCTGTATTTATCAAATTGGAATGATTGAGGACTCTCAAGCAGGTTCTTGCATGGTGATGTATTCTTATAGCATTTCTCAATATTCTTCATGCCTCTTCTTCAGTATTCACATATTCATTCAGATGCCCTCTATTCAGTGCTCATACGGTTTTTAGCCATTCATTGAATTAATCTTTTCCAGTTTTGGACTTGGTTTTTTTCCCTCTCATTCTGATTAGTTTTTATTCTCATCATATTTTGCTTCCACTCAGAACCTGATTTTTTTTTTTTTTTTTGCTTTCTCTAAATGTGACAAAATAAGTTTGCATGTACTTATATTGATGCTATAGTTTCCTTTGGTATCTCACACCAATTGTTGCATTAGAAACAAGCGTATGCACACATCTGATTGATAGAAATGTGAACACACTGCTTCTATATGCCAACTACAATGATGACAGTGAACATGAATTTCTAACACTTTTTACTAGACAAACAGAACTGAATCTTTTCCTGGATGCTTTTCTATGATATCTATATAATCTGAAAGGCTTTTTCATAATATGTTTTGACTTCTATTATAAGGTAAAGAAATATTATATTAAAAATGGTAATTTTAATCATGGAGACTTGGTTAGAGCTGCATATGTTAAATACCATGCTGTTGGTGATACCATGGTTCCAGGTAGAGACTAAGGTGAAAGCCATAGGACTTTTAAGACTAAGTAATTAGTGTGCGAAATGTTCGCTTGTAAAGAAGCTTTGACTGCTGTGGAACTGTTGGCAATGAAACTTCGCTCTTTAATGTTTCTAGGTTTTCTGAAGTTTTCTCAAGACAAAGTACATGCCCCACAGTGCAACCACAGCTGTGCCCCCTTTGATCTCTTTAAAAGCAATTGAGGGTGGTGCTTTACTCCACCAATCGTCTGTTTCAGTTACCCTGAGGACAGGAGGGATGGACTAGACTGTGATTTTAGGACTTCTCTGGAAAAAAAAGAAGTGGTGAGTAATAAATACTACACCAAGACATGCAGTCTCAGATGAAACTAAGCATGCCCTTGCTGGGCAGTGAGGGGGGACTTTAACGTTAAGGGTACGCTGCTGATTTCCATGTCAGACAACAATGCCAAACATCTGCTGTTGCTCATTGCTCCCTGCCAGCTTCTTGGCTATAGGGGCAGTAATTATGTTCCCACTGCACACTTCCGTCAGCACAACTCAACTTCGGGTCCAGGAATATATCCGTAGCCTGCTTTATTTATGTCAGGATGTAACTCTGGGAAAGGAATACAGGAACATGGGAGATGGCTATGCTTTTCCTGCAAAAGATTAAGAGCAGAGTGGAGTTTCATGTCGAAGTAAGGTAAAGGTAGGGTCCAACAGCAACAGCCAGAGAAAAGTAACTGCTGCAAAGAATGGTTATGCTCCTGGCTGTGCAGTGCCAGCCCTTGTTTCATGCCCGTCTGGTTCCTTAGCAAGCCAACCCATATTGCTAACTGGGATGGAAACCACTGGTGCTTTTTTGCTGAATGGGTTTTCTGCTCCTCAGTGAGCAAAGGATGAAGTGGTTCTCAAGGGCTAGCACATGGGGAGTCAGCAGAGGTTTGCTGGGAGAGGGGAGAACAGGCCTGCCTTGTTTCTGCAGTCAGTTGTATCGCTAAGCCTGTCTCATCTGCACGTTAAAGAGGGGACAAAGTCACCTTTTTAATGAGGCTTGGGATGAAAGCTGTGGTGAGACATCTGGTGTAAATCCATGGATGTGCATATTAATTCTTCAGTTAATGTCTGCTCATTTCTGCTTGTTTGCTGGTAAAACAGGGTCTCACCTTCCACACGGATGGCTACTGTATGAGGACTATACCTCACACTGGTACCTGTAGGCTATCTGAAGCTACAAAGCTTGAGAAGTGTTTAGTCCTGGCTTACCACTGCCCAACAGAATTCAAGCCCTCAAAGGACTGATGGTTGCCTTTTGTTTTTACCCTGTGACCAAAAGGAGTCAAGCCAAAGCTATTTACCAAAGCCAAGAAGAAATACAAATTCTCTCTTGGAGCTGGAAAATGTGTTTATGTAGAAAAGACACTTACATAAAACCTTCTAACAGTGGGATGTTTTAAAATCCCCCACAAAAAATGCCAGGTATGCGGGACTTTCCTAGCATTTCTAGATACTGTTCATATGCAAAAACTCTCTCCTTTTTTTCTTTGTTTCACTAAGAGAAAACCATCTGAACCCAGAGATGAAGTGAATATTCACTTGGTTTTTTCCCCTATTTCTCCTCTAACTTGTAAAGCTCTAATAACAGGTTGTGCCCATAGTGATTCCCATACTTGTGCCTGTCCAGTGCTTGTTCAGCATGATTCTGTTTGAGCAGATACCAAGCAGGTCAACAGAGAACTGCCACCTGCTCTCCTGAAGCAGAAGTCTCTCAGACTGGAATAATGGTGGATCTTATCAATAGCTTCATTTGCAGTAATCTAGCAGTTGGATTGCAACTCCGTCATAAAAATTGATAGATAATCTACTGTAACATTAAATATCTCAATAATTGTAACTTATTACATATCAGTAATTACTAAAAGCCACAGTAACCGACTGTCAAAAGAATAATACTGAGTATCTTCCCCCTGTGTTTTATGCTTCTCAAAGGTAATTACACTTCAGAACATGCCACTTCGTATTCCTTTATCCATCTTCTGCCAGCTGCTGCTCTTCTGCACTTCCATTTTGTCTTTGATGGAGGGCAGAATTTTTTCAAGATGACCTTCACTTCTGAATTACTAATTGAAAATTATTTCCTATCGTTGAAAGACAGTATCATTTGGAATATAAAGGAAATTTAACAGCAAAAAAGCTTGGGATGAAGGAATCCTAACTTAATGTGACATGAGCATTGACAGCCAGGAAAGGAGGGAAGGGTGAGAATTCTGTAGTTACGCAGAATTGTATTAATAAGTTTACATATTTAGGCAGAAAACTTATAACTGTGTTTCGATAAACACCAATAAAGAGAAATTGAGGATTCACTTTTCATCTGAAGTTTCAATTGGAAGCATCAGTCTTATCTGCTAACAAACATTACTGTAATTCTGTGGTTCTTAGAAATTTTCTTTTTCCTCCCTTCAGTTTTGATGAGGTCTTTCATACCACGATTCACAACAAACAACAATGCTCTTATTCTGGACTTGCTTCTTCTCAATAACTGCCAGCATGACACTGAATTCAAGCAAACGGGGAGGTTAAGCTTTCATTCTGAACAGCTGAAGATTTTCTCTGAATGCTGATGACATTTCCTTGGGAGAAAACCTCCCTATCACCGTGCAACATGCGCTCTCTCTACCCCAAAGACATCTGCTGCCGTACTATCTGACTAGATCGTGAAGAACAACAAAGAGGCATTTCTGCAAAAAACAACCTATGCATTGTAATGTGCCCAGTTTAGGCCCTTTAGCCAAATTTTTAAAGCAGCTTGAGCTACTTGGAATATGTTAAGATGCTTTAATGTAGAAGTATGTGCTGTGCAACCTTTAGAAAGTCAGTCAGGGGTTTACCTGGTTACCCCCTGCTTTTCAAGATGACCTAAAAGGAACTTGAGTAGGTTTTAGTGCTTTCTAATTCTGAAAAAGCTCTTCAGAATTCAGTTATTTTCCCCCTATTTTCTCTTTATTCAGTCCCCCCCCCTTTTTTTTTTAAGCTGTGAAAAACATCAGCTGTATTTTTTTCTTGTTTCTGCTAGAAAAACCCTGCTTGAGCCTTTTACTTGTATACAGTAAGGAGGCATGGAACTGTTAACTAGTATGACTGTTGATGTATTTTTGTTGAAGTTGAGCAAGTATTTAAAGCAGCTGATAGAAGGCAGACGGAGCACAGAGAGATAGGAGACAGGATTACAAAGTCAAGCAAAACTACATTTCCACCCCTCTTGCTCAGTTGTAACATGCTTGTTGTTTTACTAAGTCTGATACTGCGCACCTTTCTAGATAAGCAGATATTTCATCTTTCATGTAATTAAAAAAGGGGGGGGGGAGAAAAAACCCCTTTTATCTATTATTTTTGAAAGAAAAAAGACTTTGCTATAGTTGGGTATCTCAAAGAAGAGTGTGGGTGGTAAGACATGTCCATCCTCCATCCACACTTATTTCTCTTATTTACCATCAAATATGACAAACATCTTGCCTTGATTTGTTTTCTACCTTTGTTTATGCATCCAGGCAGAAAGTCCAGTGAAGACAGTACTAGAATACAGAGTCTGTCCTTGTGTTACCCTGATATAGGTAAAGTGCTTGGGAGTTTTTTGAAATCCTGTATTTAAACAGGATTAAATACTAAAAAAATCTTTATGAAGAGATTTAACTAAGATTTATTAAGAGTAATACTCTTACTAAAAGATCTTTTTTCTACTAGGAAGATGGCTCTGTTTTATCTAGGTCTTTAAGAGGAAGTGACTGTGACACTGTTTAGACTGCTGTTGTTGACTTTTATTTTTAGATTTCCCCTTCCTCCTCTCAAAATACGTGAGAGAACTTAAAGGCATTAAACCTCATTGTTTTAGACAACTCCTGTGATGTGTGGGAAGTCCTAACACATAGGTCTGTAGTGTTGTACTTTGCTTTTTTGGTATCGTATACTACGTAATTTCCAAAAGTTCATACCTTTAGGGCACGTGCAACCAAATTGCAATAGGCAGAGCTATAAAAGCACAGTGAATGAGCTGTGAAGACGGAGATATTTCTCCCATCTCCCAGTTTGCCCCCAGATTCCACTGCTGAGTCCCTCCCAGCAGACACTAAACCCAGTCAGGGAACGGTCTATAGAAACAGCAGATTTCTAAGCATAGGGTGAGACACAGCTATAGAAAATATATGCCTATAGGCCTGATCATCACATAGCAGAGCTGCGCTGCCGGGGGGGGATGAACAATGCAGTGATGCTTCTTATTTAAATGAGATCTGTTTCAGCATAAATACAAGTAGAGTGTTTCCTATGAAAAAGCATAAAACAGCAGAAAAGACAGAGGACTGATTTCCCCCTCCCACTCCATCTTCTGGACACAAAGAGCTGGGTATTATTAACTAACCTCTCAGGCACATGTTTGACTGCAACTGGGCCCTTAATACTCCACAATGAACAAAGCCCACAAGAGGTTGTTTAATTTGTCTGCTTGTGTTTTTACTTCTGTTTCGAAGTTAACACTTAATTTGTTCTACAAAACCAAACTGAAATATTTATACACTGTTAGAGTTGTGTTCTTTACATAATAACTAGGAACTCAAAAATACATTGCTTTTAATAAGTGACCTTTTTTGGGCTCTTGTAGCAGTAATTTTTACAAATCCTTACTAGCTGATGTGCAGTTTCCAGCCCGTGAAGGCAAACAGCAGACAGCTGCTTTAGCACAGACTTCTGTGTGGAGTTTCCCATTCGTAGGCCAGAATTTTCTGTGATCAGTTTTAATGGTTGAACTGGAAAACTCACTGGGGGCAAGAAGCTAATACTAAATCAATCTGAATTGCATTAGACAATTGGTTCAAAACACATTTCCTACTATAAGTTGTTGCTTTGTTGATCTGGCAGGTAACCTGAGCACCAAGTACGTGTAAATAACATTTTGAAATGGATCTCCTGTGGCGTATTAGAAACTTTCTCTGTTTTGTTCCATTCTCACCCTGTTGTAAGCTTTAACAGGAAACTGCAACTTTAACATCAATGGCTATGTTTCCATTCTTTGCAACTGTTTCTCAGCACAGTGCTTATTAGAATTGTTTGTTAAAGTACCGACTGGAATGTCCTGTTTCAGATCTAATGCTATTCTGTCGTTTTTCTTTGATATATATTAGGATCCCTCATGCATGTACCTTTCCAGTACAGTGACTTGCGTAAACAGTCATGTGAACTAAAAGCCTGTATGTGTTTGTTTTAGATCTATCCGGAGAAGCACAAAGATGGTCTGTTCTCATTTCAGATGGAAACAAGCTGGGTAGTGTAACTAGGAATCTGAAACAGAAACAGGAACACACTAGTGTGTTCATGTTTCAAACAGCATTGTGTAAAGTAAGGTGCTATTTGTTTGTACTACTTCAAAACAGGGTAAATTTTATCTAGAAATAAGTGCCATAATGTTAATATACGTTGATTAAGATAACAGAAGATACTTTCAGGTGCTATTCAGGACCTTTCCATAAAAAAGTTAGGGCTGTATAGGAGAAGGAAATATGACTAAAGTATTATTTCCTAACTTCATAGTGTAACTATAGTGCTTCCAAAAGCTTGTTATGATATAACTGGTGATGTGAATTGGCAAATTCGGTTATTCTGCCTCATCTCTCCCTTTGTAAGCACACCCCGAGGTACTAATGGTATCATTCAGACCTGCTCGCTCAGGCAGAATCCCTCTTGCCTTCCCTCCCCTCATCCTAGGCTCTAGCAGGGCTGTGAGTGGGTAAAGTTCACCAGTACCTGAGAATCTGCTGTGAGTATTAAATGAATATCATGAATATACATCATTTACAGCAAATTGTTCCCCAGAGCACACAGTAGACTCATTAACTCAGGCTTCAATAGCAAATGAGCAGAGCAGCCCTTCTTATTATTCCTGAAATCTGTTATTTCACTTTTATAAAAGAAGATTTATGTAATCAGATTTTCCCCTGAATACCGTAAACAGTGATGTGACACGGATGCATGTTGCCATTAATGAGAAGGGATTGCTTTCAAAAGCTGTCTTGAGGCCGCAGTATAAATGACAGCTTCGATTATGAGTAGGACGATTCTGGGAATTCCTGCTTTTTCCTGCTGTCGTTGCCATGCACCCATTGGGGTGTGCAGAACAGCCCATGGCTCTTCAGCTCCTGGGAGCTCACCTGAGCCCTCGCACAGGGCAGGCTGCTTCCACAGGGCTACGTCTTCTCTAGCAGGTACCTGCTGAGTGCTCCCGATTTCCAGCTTGGAGTGTGAAAGGGGGAGAACATCCTTGAGGTGGACATCCGGGATTACACAGAGACTGACAGGCAATCGCCCACTAGCACTGATCCTAAATGGAGCGGTGGGACACCGGGGTCTGGTGACCACCTCTGATTCCCAGGCTACTCCAAACCTCCCCTGGTGTGCTGCAGCCCAGCTGCAATCCCCTAACCAAAGATCTTGGCACGTCGCTCAGGAAGATGGACAGCGCCCATCTTACACGTGTGTCTCTATATGACACGGGCTGTCCCTCAGTGCCAAGTCTACTCCTGTATTGCACAGGCGCTTACATCAGGGACAGGTTAGCTGTCATTTAAAAACATTTCTTCTGAAAACTAAGATGAAACTGTTCATGAGCTAAGGCTGCACAGACTGTTGCAGCTGCAGTTTGGCTCCTAGAAGTGGTAGGCAGCTCATCCAAGCTGAACATTTGCCCTTCACATTTTGTTGTCATGGCATCAGCACAAACCGTTGCCTTGCACAGCACTAAGCTGCTTTGCTTTTCTCCATCTAGGTTTTAAGCAGGAGAAAGAACCACAGGCATAATTTCCCCCCTCTTTTCCCCACTGCCTCCAAACATGTTCTCTCCTCATCCCTTTCCAGAACCGGTGCTGCGGGAGAGGCAGGAGTTCTGTAGGAAGATGGACAGAAGATTTAACCTTAGCAAGTGACTGCGCTGTACCGTTTCCCACGGAAAAGCACAGCAACAAAAGGCTGCTTGCTATAAAAATGAATCCCATCTACTAACTAAAGAAGGAATAGTAATGTAAGAAGTAAATATTAAGGATTTTAACCTAAAATGCTGGCCCTGATTTTAACAGAATATGTGCATTTATACCAGGTTAATGTCAAGAAGCGATATTTCAATGAAAGCAAGACATAGAGAAGCAAATTACTGAGAGCTAGCAGCAACCTCAGCTGCTCAGCTAAGTTTCTCAGCACTGTTTTCAAGTTCTCATAACTTCGTCAAATCGCATGTCTTCTTTTTGCCTCAAGATAATCTTGGAATGTCAGCAGCCTGAGCAGAAGTGCCATGTTCCATAGTTACTCTCTAATGGTGAGAGAATAGGGATGGTCCCTGTGGTCTAAAAGCAACGATGCCAGGCAGAGTAGTCTTCCTGCTAAGATTTCTACTCTTTGCCCTTCACAACACCTAAAATGGCCCAAAGCTGTGTTGCAAGTATGAGCAGGCAAATTCTCACTTCTTCCATTATTTCCATCATTATTTTCATGGAGCAACTAAGGTGTTCATGTAAAGATGCTTCAGGTGAAGTTCAGAACGGAATGTTTTCTCCATTTTATAACAGAAATTAATCCCAGAGAGGTCTTTTAAATGGGGTGTCCTTGGCGGTGGTGCTGGTAACTTATGGGCATAATTCTCTCCAGATTCAATAACAGCATCAGGAACGTTGTTTTTAATGAGTCCTTTGCTGTCTAGAAAACAGCTGCACAAGCCATTTATAAAGTGTGCATTGCTTCCTCTTCTGAGGCTGCTCTTAATAATCTAGATATATTTCTAATTAAACATTAGTCCCTCACTTTGCCTTTTGTAAAGAACTACAGATTGTGTCTGTCCTGGTTTAGCACACATTCTGAATGGCTTTTGTGTGTTCTCCAATTTTAATTACTGCATTATTGCTATTGTCATAGTATTTAAGAACCTATACCAGAGCTCAACATACTGCTCTGCAATAGTGATAAACACTGGTTTCCAGCATTATCTAGTTTGACAAGTATTACTCAATACGGTAACACAACTGGGCTCAAAATAAACGAGCAAATATTGCACTCAGGTCACGTATTGAGGTGAAACAGCTGTGTGTGTGTGTGTGCATGCTGTACATGTGTCTGTATGTGTGTGTGCGTGTGGTAACGGAGGGGAAGGAAGGGGAGTGAACTGTGAAATTTCAAAGAAGTGCTTGCGCTAGAGAGCAGAGATAAAGGTGGGCTCACGGTAACTCACCTTCAGAGAAAATCAAACCACCGCTGTTCGCAGAGCCACCAGAAAGGAAAAGGTGTTCACAAATGCGGCTTTCTTCTCTTCTTAGGAACTCGGTCTTCCCTCCATCCAAGACTGTGAAATATCTCACTAGTTTTACAGCGTACCCTACCAGTCTCCCTTTCTCTAGATGGCGTGTTGGGACGAAAGGGACCATGGCACTGTACTGTGTGCATCAGTCACCTTTTAAAGGTGTGGTCTCATGAAACAGTCACAAACTAGCTCAGATTGCAAGAGTTGGGTACCTGCATCCAGCTGTGGGCGGGAGCCAAATGCCCAGTCCCAAATTCCCAGTTCCAGCAATAAAATACAATCAGTGATGCATTAAAAAAAATACATAATTTGCATACCCAAATTTGAGGACATTACAGCAGATACTGTCTATATTATGTCATGTACAGCTCATACGTACTCCATTAATAATACTTAGACTCATAGAATCATAGAATAGTTAGGGTTGGAAAGGACCTTAAGATCATCCAGTTCCAACCCCCCTGCCATGGGCAGGGACACCCCACACTAAACCATGCCACCCAAGGCCTCATCCAACCTGGCCTTGAACACTGCCAAGGATGGAGCATTCACAACCTCCCTGGGCAACCCATTCCAGTGCCTCAGCACCCTCACAGTAATGATAGTTAATAACAAGAATAGGATGTCAGCTGATTACAACCACTATAGCATTTTTTTCCTGATGTACTTCCCTAACCAATAAAGAAATAATTTTGACAGCTGAAGCTTAGGAGACTTCCTGTGCAACCCTGTAGAACACACAGCCCATACTGCATCTGGGCAGGAACAACCCCAGGTCCCAATATAGGTTGGGGAACGACCTGTTAGAGAGTAGTGTAGGGGAGAGGGACCTGGGGGTCCTAGTGGACGGCAGGATGACCATGAGCCAACACTGTGCCCTTGTGGCCAAGAAGGCCAATGGCATCCTGGGGTGTATTAGAAGGGGGGTGGTCAGTAGGTCGAGAGAGGTCCTCCTTCCCCTCTACTCTGCCCTGGTGAGACCGCATCTGGAATATTGTGTCCAGTTCTGGGCCCCTCAGTTCAAGAAGGACAGGGACCTGCTGGAGAGAGTCCAGCGCAGGGCAACTAAGATGATTAAGGGAGTGGAGCATCTCCCTTATGAGGAGAGGCTGAGGGAGCTGGGTCTCTGTAGTTTGGAGAAGAGGAGACTGCGGGGTGACCTCATTAGTGTATATAAATATATAAAGGGGGAGCGTCACGAGGATGGAGCCAGGCTCTTCTCAATGGCAAACAATGATAGGACAAGGGGTAATGGGTATAAACTGGAACACAAGAGGTTCCACTTAAACCTGAGAAGAAACTTCTTCTCAGTGAGGGTGACGGAACACTGGAACAGGCTGCCCAGGGAGGTTGTGGAGTCTCCTTCTCTGGAGACATTCAAAACCCGCCTGGACACATTCCTATGTAACCTTATCTAGGTGTTCCTGCTCCGGCAGGGGGATTGGACTAGATGATCTTTTGAGGTCCCTTCCAATCTCTAACATACTGTGATACTGTGATACTTCAGCTAAAAATGCATTTACCATCTATGTTCTACGAATTAGAAGTCATAACATAATATTTTACACAGAAATCCAAAATACCTGTGTCACGGATGTCTTAAGACAAAGTTTAAGTGATTTGTCTTTTCTAAAATAACAATAAAAAAACCCAATCTGGCCCTACTCCAGCTTATAGAAATTATTTGGCAATAAGAACAGACTGTGGGTGATAGCATGAAAGGTCATAGGAAATCAGGAAAAGCTCTAATAGTGAAAGTGCTGTTCAGTATCTGGTGGTTCGCACCCGTATTTTGAAACTGAAGGACTAGCTTTTTATCTAAATACAGGTTATCTGCTGTCTTGATCTAATAGAGAAAAGCCAACATTATTAGCGATGGAGAGAGCTGTTGCATTATTTTTCTCTCAAGACTGAGATCCTTTTTAATAAGTGGTGTAATTCCAGCATAACACACGTCCTGTCAGGAAGTTCATCATGCTTTAGATTGCAAAGCTACAGACCTGTGCTACCCAAGGCAGCAGAGAGACCTTGCTGCTTGAGAAACCTTGCTAAATCAGGGCTTTGCAGTGATATAAGGTGATAGAGCACGTTGGTGCACGTTGCAACTTGTGTGGCATTTCTTTCCAGAGCCAGCAATCAAGTGAAATTATGGGTTAGGACACCCCATGTAGACCTTTTCTGTTGCTTTATCTAGAGAACTAGCTCTGTTGTATACTATAGCTGTACAGTTGTGATGGAGACACCTGAGTGTTTTGGCTTGTTCTGTGCTCAGGTCCTTGCCACCTGAGTAACCACTTACTCAGAAATCACTTAAAACTCCCCTTCTTTTGTTTTTCTGGAATAAGCCTGCTTTGCTTCATGCTTTTTGGGAAGCACATCACAATACAACTTCCAAACGTGCCAGGACTTAAAGGAAATGGTTTTCATTCTGTCCATTTTCACACTGCCTATTGTGTAAACTTGGCCATGTGTGCCCAAGGCCTGATTACTTGCATTGGTATGCCCAATCTCACAGGGCATGCAGAGCTGCCACTTCAAGCTTTAGTAAAAGTTTTAGGGTAAAATAAATGGTGTGAAGAGAAGAAGGAACAGTGAGAGACCTTAATTTTGTGGAGCCTGTAGGTAAATATATACCAGTCCTTTTGCTGGTGCACATTGTGGTGGTATAATCATAAATGCACAATGTTTTAAGCCAGGAATACACCAATGCAATTCAGTGACCTGAAATGCTCTTTCTATGTGTATGCTGCTGTGGGAGGATGCCTCTACTAAGGCGATACAGCTCTCTCTTAGCCCTACTGTGGTAAAGCATGCCAAGACCATGCCAGAAATAACAGGATTAACCTTTTGTGCAGTTAGCTCCAGAAGCAGTTAAGTAAATCTGGTGTTTGAGCAGGATTGAAATCATGGATAGTGCTGCTGCGCAAATCAGAAAAGAAACAAAAGCAACTTTAGTTTTAAGTTTCATGAGAGTGCTTGCATAACACCAGAAGAAATAGTGGTAACAATGGAAATACTGTCACATTTTTAAGAGACCTCCATTAGGGATGAAGAATAGAAAGACACAGAGCCATAAAGAAAACAAAACTGGTAAGGTTATGCTAAGATTTTCCAGACCAGTATATATATCTCTCTCAAATAAAGAAAATATTTTGCAAGCAATATAATTGTCATTTAAGTACGTATGGAAAACACCATCAAAGGAGAGAAAAAACCCCAAACTTTCATTAAGCTTAGATGAATATCTGTTTTATGCAGAAGACAGATAGATGTCAGGAAGTAAGTGACTAATGAAGTGGAACTCTGAGAATCCTTGCCTTAGATAAACAATTATTAGAGAAACATTCAGCCAATCAAAATAAATATCATTTTGCAGAAGCCTAACGGAAAATCCTTTAAGCTATTCATAACAAATAATCCCTGCTAAGCATAAAACAGCAAACATGCTAATGATTTACAGGGGTTCCTTTTTCAGGCTGCTGCTTTAAGCCCCAAATATTGTATTTTTCTTCCACAGTTAAGTATCTGTGTCTGAAAGGTGGTAACTACATTGGTGATAAACACGAACATCCATAAGCACTGCAGAGTCTCATTGAAACAGACACACACAGAGCTAAGAAGCCACAGCGCTTGCAAATGAGCAGCATGCATTAAAATGTGAATGATTGTTCCACAAAGTAACAGCCAGTGGAATTATTATTTTGCATTATCTTGTTGAAGGCTCGGTCTTCCCATAGCTGCTGGGAGTCCATAGCAATCAGGACAGCTCTGAGCTGTGCATAGGAACACACTGCTCAGCAGAGGCTGGGCACTGCCTTTAGAAATCAGTGTGTAATTTGTCATCTGCAGTAATGACCCACCTGCAGCAGCTTCCTGATTCTTTTCAGGTTGTGTATTAAGAGAAGATTCTTCTCCTGTGAAACCCGGTCCAGCTGTTCATCCACTTGTATCAGCAAATTCTGCAACAGGATGGTTGCCATTGCTTCATTGTTGGATGCAGCCTCCCTAAAGAATCAACAATTGAGAACCACGCATGTTTAATATGTCATCGAGTGTCAATCTATCTGTACAGAAAACTACAATCTATTCAGAAACCTAGGCAGGAAAAGAAAGGCTTTAAATATATGGTGACTTGCATATAGTTAAGGGTTTGTGAATGACTGACTTTATGATCTTTATGATTTTTATTTGTATTCATGTAGATATGCAGCTATAAAGACAGGGTGAGGATGTTCTTAGCACAGCCTATGGAGTCAGCCAGAGGGGAGACAACCAGGGTTTTCTAGTCTCTGGTCCAGTGAATATTCAATTATTTTTAGCCCACTTCTCAGAGGACGTGGGGCTTATGCATGCTGTCCCTCTGCCTCTGCCAATCACACAGATACCATTTCAAAGTTGACAGTGGGCTCGAAGTCCAAAAGATAGTATGTTCTCACAGATTTCATGTAAAACTGGCAGGTTGGTAGAGGGGAGGAATCCAAATTAGTGCCTCCACTGAGGAAAATGGCAGTAATAACTTGATGCAGGAGGCAACAGCCAGATGGCCAGTCAGCAGATATAGATCTTCACACCAGGCACCAGATGAGCCTTCGCCCGGCCAAAATATTTGGGGATACAGGAAAGACTCAGCAGCTACTGGTGAAGGGTGTGTAGGGGACAAAGGACACAAACACACAAAGAATCAGGCTTTACTGGTTCTGCTGTTTATGGAACATGAAAGGCAATAACATTAGTGAGCTAAATAGAGGAAGATAGACTTTGGACTGCATGGCATCCTTGTCCTTGGGATAGTCTGTCTCCTTGCTCCACAAATGGCAGATGTCTGGTTCTGAGATATGCATGCTAAATCTGTCGAAAAGGAGATTTTAATGTTTCCCATGTTTCTATAGCCCCATAAACACTGAGCTATAAACAGTAAGGAAAGACTATATTCCTTCCCAGATTTTTTGCCTTTTTTGCAATAGTCCTCCAATAGTCTTGTGGATTTAGCATGAAGAATTAAGATGCGTCTTTCTGGCATGACTAATATAAACTTTGTTTGGACATGTAGTTCAGAATTTTCTCAAGATATCTATCCATTGATGCAAACTTGTTCATAAATTCATCTTCTAGAGAACAATTCCTGCGAATGGCTGGCTTGTTCTCCGAGATTAGACGTCCAGCTTTCAGCAGAGACAAGTGAGGAGTTTTATGCTGTAAGAGGTTAATATATAACATTTCCATTGAAAACTAACTTGAGTTGGTTTTGGTGGGTTTTTTTTTTTTCCTATGAGAAACCTGTAACGTCATTAATTTGCTAGACAATTTTTACTGGATTTTGTTTAGGATTAAGTTCAAATGAAACCTCCCCTCCAGACATTCCTTAGATTTAAACCTTGACAGTTCAATGGGCTAAATCCATTGCTAGTGGAATACTATTCTTGGGGTGCAGAGGCCTGCACAGTTCACAAATGAGCACCCTAAAATCTGGCAGATAATGAAAGAATTAGTCTTGACTGAAGTCATATGAGAGGGAATAAACTGAATCCTACCAATCTTGGCTTTCTATCCATTGTGCTAGTAAGTGCCGGATTTCCATAGGGAAGTTATCGTCATAGAACTGGTCTACCTGCTCCAAAAACTTTATTTCCAGTTGCTGAACTTGACTCCATTGGGACATACTGCAAAAGAGAAGATAAAACATCTTTGCCATTGAAAGGTGAATATGAATTAATAATCCAAAGTGCATTAATCGCTTTCATGGTAGTTCTTGTTATATATTTTAATGTTTCTGTTTATTCTGTCTTTCGAAACAGACAGTACTTGAATAAAGTTACCCAGATAAAGGGAAGAGGGAGAAAAGAGGGAAAAAAAGAGAGGGAAGAGGGAGAAAATAGGGAAAAAAAGAGAGGGAAGAGGGAGAAGAGAGGGAAAAAAAGAGAGAGAAGAGGGAGTAAGACCATTAACAGAAGTTCTAGCTCTTACACTTGAATGGGCACCTCTGCCTATTTCCTTCCTTAACGCAAATATTTTGGGGTACTGTATGATGCTTATAAAACAGGGAGATTTATACAGCATCTCTCACCAAGAGAAAAAGGTTAAGATTGTACTCCTCAAATCCAGGTAAAACTATTCTTATGAAAGAGTAGTAGAAAGCAACAAATTTGCACCCTTCCTAGTGATATTACTCCATTGCGATATAGTGATATTACTCCATTTTTTCCTGAAGCCATAAAAGTTGTATGTTACTGTGCTGTTCCTCGAACTCCACAGATTCTGTTTGGAGAGTACTGTTCGTTTTCCAACGTAAATTGTTTATCTAGTACATCTTTTCCATTTTTAATTGCCACAGAATTCTGAGATTTGAAGTTACAGAAAGAAAAAGAAAAGAGAAATGTGAAGTCATATGAAAACTAAGAAAAGCAAGAGCAGCATTGTACTAAGCGTAGCATAAATAGCCCAGTGACAGGCTCTGAAATTCTACTGGAAAAACTATCCCAAGCAAGTTTTGACTGTTCACTGAGACACTGGAGTTAGGAGTTTGGTTGCTCCAGATATTAGCTGGGCTGAATTAATACCTGTTTGTCTCCATGGAGTAGATTGTTTTGGATGAGCAGGCTCTCCACGTGGACACCTCAGCCTGAATGACACTCTCCACTTAGGAGAACATTACCTTCCTGGTACCTGCAATCTCGGGTTGCACCTGGTCACCCATCATTAATCCTACAGGTGAAGACACCATTTTCACTGTGATTTTTTCAACGCAGGAAAGACTAAAGATAACACATTGCCTGAGGGCAGGCAACACCAGGCTGTAGTTCTAGATGTGGCTTGCAGATAAAAAGTCAGAGCTGAGAACAGTCCATCACGGATGAGCAGAGGAGAGGGATGCCCTAAGGCCTGTGCCCTGGGATCTCAGTCCTCCAGTGAGCTCTGCCCACCCTGACCCCCATGCCAGAGGTTGTATTCCCTTTAATTAGGGTGTTTGTGTTAACAAACTACACGGAATCCAGTTATAGTCTAAAGATTGCACTGCAGTAGGTCAACATAGAATCATAGAACAGTTAGGGTTGGAAAGGACCTTGAGATCATCAAGTTCCAACCCGCCTGCCGTGGGCAGGGACACCTCACACTAAACCATGTCACCCAAGGCTCTGTCCAAATATATTACATCTGTTTGAACGCTTCTCATAGGAATTTTTCTGGAGAAAAAAATAAGATGAGATTTCATCAAAATTGACATTTTTATGGAAAGCTGACCTTTCCATAAACAGCTTTTCTATTTCCAACTCTGAATCATAGTTTCAGAATGTCAACAGTTTGAAGTAGAGAATACATCACATTTTTAATGCTGTGGTCTTTCATTTTGCTTTTCCTTAAGTGAGAGGGGAAAAAAAAATAAAATCATTAAATACATCAAGGTGTAACAGTGTCCTCAGTACTTACTCATGCAAAAGTAAAGGTGACAGGTTTCAGTTTCTCCTTAACGAAGGCTGAATGGGATCATTCTGTGTGTGGTATGAAGGACACTGTATATAACATCAGTGGGAATGTGCCCAGTGACATTTCTCTCCTCTTTATTAGCTCAATTGAGAGAGGAAAATATATTGCCTAACATTTACCCCATTTCTTTGCATTGCTGAAAAGGAGTAGTATATAGCAGTGTTTCACTGTCTGCCTTGCTATACTGGGAGTTATAAAGAACCACAGGCCTCATTTCTTGAGGTGCAAGGAACCAAGTCATGGTGCATTAATAACACTCAGAAATAAAATGAAGATCTGTAAGCCTGTTCACATTTAGTGTGACTTTAATTGCAATTTCTGGTGAATGTGATATCCTAAAAAAATTAGTAAGAAAACTCAGTATTATTACCTAAAGAAAAGACAGGGAAAAAGGCAAGATCCTGTGCAGGCTGCAACCCACTTCAGCCTTCTATGTACCAGCGTACAGGGATGCTCACACGTGTGGACAGTTTGTAAATGGAGGTTTTGTAACGGTGCCGGGTACAGCGCATACCGGCATACATTTCCCATACACTGCACACAGGGAGTCGCACGAGAAGCTAAAAAAGCCGAGATAGCTGCTGTTCGTTCCGGATCGCCCCGAAGGCCGCTAGCAGATAGCGGGCGACGTGTAACAGCGAGTAGCAAGAAGCGGGCGATGTCCATAGCGAGAGCGCAGCGGCCGCGCGCCCCGCTTCCGATGTGGCCGAGCGATGGTTTAACTGCAGCCGGATTAGCCCCTGCTAAACGTTACGCGAGCATCGCCGCCGCTCCCAGCCGGAGCAGCCCCGGCCCCGCCGCCCCCCCGGTCCCCACTTGCCTGCGCCCGCGGGTCCGGGCCGAGCCCTGCTGCCGGCGGCGGCTGCTGCCTCCTGCCCGCTCCCCGCCCCGCCGCTGCTTAATGCGGCGCTCGGCGCCGGCGGCAGCGAGCGGCCTTCCTGTGCGTCAGGCGGGGTGCGCCCGCGGGGCCCCCAGCCCGCCTGTGTCCCCGTAAGGTTGTGGGGCGGCGCGGTGAGGCTGGCACCATCCGCTCCTGCGCTGGGGAGCGCCGGTTCAAAGGCAAAGGGCTTGGTGAAAAAGGCGTGTGCTGTGGCTTCCTTACGGCATCCCTCGTTTCGGGCAGTGCCGGGGATGCAGGAGCTTCTCTCCGAGGTTTGGTCCCTGACCTGAGGAGTTAAAGATCCAGTATCGAACCTGTAAATAATATTCTTAAAGCGAGGGTTACGGCAGTAAAGACACGCTCCAAGTGATTTTTTTTCCCTAAAGAAGTATATTATTGTAAAGAGGATTTCTGTAACGGGAGGTACAATGCTGCTAAAACCAAACCGAGTGGAAAATGCTAAATTATGACCATTTCAAATCCATCTTCCCTCGGCGTAGAGCCTGAGTGGTAGGATTGTAGCTCTGGTGTGATGCGAAGCAGCTGCAATCTGCCTTAAAAAGGATGCTTTAGACTTATTGTTTTACTTACTATGTTTTGTCTCACCAGAAACCCCAGTCGCTAGCAAGGCTTTTGGGTGCCAAGCTGTGCAAACCTGGAGTAAAAGGCATTCACAGAGAACCTGCCAGGGAGCTGACCGAGTGCTACTACACTCTGTGCGCTGGGAGGAGAGTGATACCTGGTTCAAATGACAAGGCAGGTGCCGGGGATGCAGTCAAGAGGAAGGTGCATGTCCCTGCTGAGGGGTAATTATATTTTCCAGTTAGAGCAGAGGGGGAATTGAAAGCCAGGGTAGAAGCTTTGACACGTAGCCAGCTTCTAGAAGATGGTATACAGGTGTCAGCAGCTGACCCCTGTCTGAATATCAGCTGGGTAGACATCATATTTACTGCACACATGCTTGAAATGAGATTTGGCTTTGTCTTTAATAGCATCCAGCAGTTTTTCAGGTGCATTGCTATACAGAGAGCCAGGATCATGAAAGAAGTCTGCAAAATCCTGATTTATAGAACTGCATGGTCCGGTTCATATTTCAATATACTCTCTTGTAATTTGTTATTCTTTTATGTTGTATCGTTGCATATTTGTTCATTATCCTTTTCAAGTGAGATGGGATATAATGTACTAGAGGATTTTCTTCACAATCTTATTTTTTTTTCTGAATGACCAGAGTGCAAAATCATGTTCTCTTTACCACTATAGTTATATGAAGCCAGAGGAATGCTGCTGTTGCTCTTCATTACCAGACACCCATCTAGTCCCAAATTGCATTTTGACTTCTGTAAGTGGCTGTTCTTGGTTTTGATTCAACTGAGCTACCACTGGCTCAGAAGAGCTGATACTAGAGCAGAATGACAACATTTTCACTGCCTTTTGCTGAGAACTGGGGACCAGACTGAATGTCAGGCTTGCTCTCTGTCCAAAGAGGTCAGATTATGATGATATCCATCATGCTGATGGATATCCTGTCATTTCATTCAGAATACATACACTCACATACATTTGATAACATTCCCCTAAGACTGCATACTGTCCTTCTCTATATGTGATAAATCATCTTAGGGGTCAGCTGCAGCTTTGTCAGGTTTTGTTCTCTACCGTTTGGCAAATCCTCATCGTTTTCTAAGGTAGCTGATTGTCACATGGTTTACTGTAAGCCTGTGTAGGTGCCCCATCGGGACATTGAATTAGTAATTTGAGGACCACCCAGGAAACAAAACTGATTAGTAATGTGATCTGGTGCTGTCAGTAGGGGGAACTATTGCACTGTACTTTTTTCTTTAGTATTTAAATAAATATTGGTAGCCATTTATTTTTCTTTTTAGATTAAGCAGTCATTCTCTGCGTATTCTTACATAACTGCTGTCCATAATTATAAGAAGGCAGGTAGTTCATACCATCCCAATAAAATAAGACGGTAACAGGTTTCCAGTCCCCTTTGTGCTTGCTGTTTCTCTGCTTAACCTAGAAAAGATGTACGGTGGAGTGGTCGCTATTAAGAAGATACTGTGCTCTAATGCAAGTATCTATTCAGGCTTGCTTCAAGAGGCCGTTAGAAAAAACCTCACTCCCCAAACCTCTGTCAATCAGAAGTCATTCTTCATCTGAAGTCCGGAGATGAGTTTTGGGGGAGATGGTTCCTATTCCCCTCTTCCCTCCTTCTTCCCCCCATTTTCTGGCAGGTATGGCAGTAGAGGCAGGTCAATTGCTGGGATGGAGAGCAGCTCTGGAACGAGCTGTTTGGGATGCAGGATGATGGATACGAGCTATGGCTGTGGAGGCAGGAGTACAGGGGTGTGATCCTCACAGCAAGGGGCACAGGAGAATGAGTGGAGTTGCTTGTGACATTACAGTGACTCAGGGGGGGAGCCCTGGGGCTTTCTCACTGGAGACTGTGGGAGGGAAGTGCACTTTACTTGGAGGAGGGGAATAAAAGAGGCTTGTGGTTCTAGGGTGTTACAGTTGGGTTGACAAAGGGGTTGAGTTATGGCTGAGTGTGAAAAGGCCTGAAGTACGCATGGGATTATAAGACAGACTGGGGAAGAGGGGGGCTGTTTGAGAAGCACGGGTGGGAGAAAGGAGGGTGTGGAGCAGCAGAGGACACTGTCAAGGGGATGAGGGCTGAGAAGTTCCCTTCTGAGGCTGAGGGATGGATCAGCTCTGTTGTCTTGAAGACAGTGGGGTGTGTTAGCACACCGTGAAGGGTGTGATTGTGCTTGGAGATGTGAGGGAAGCTGCTGTGGAGAAGGACTGAGATGGGAAGAAAGAGATAGTCTAGGACAGCTAGGAAGCTCTGGAGGAGGGCTCTGTGGAAGCTCCGGGAGGAGATGGCTTAAGGCATGCAGTGATTACTGCTGAGCTAACACATGAGGAGGGTGTGAGGGAGGCAGCTGGGTGGGCTGAAAGAAGAAGTTCAGTGAGACACACTGGCAAGGCAGGGCTGGCTGAAATGATGCTTATGAAGTGTGGAAGTAAAGAGCCTAGGCGGCCCATGAAGGGAAAGGAGTTTCTCCAGCTGCACTGAGTCACAGTGGCACAGTGAGTGTGCAGGTTGCAGCCCTGGAGAGTACAGATGGGCACAGGCCACGAAAGGTTCAAACCACTGTTGAGTTTGGCAGGTCAAGGTTAATATTCACTGTGTAGCATTTCACCCCACTAGTGTTTCAGCACCAGTCGAAGCAGGAGGAGAAAAAACAAGTGTCTAAATTGTGTGGGCTGTTTAAAGGGAAGAAAAAGTCTCAAGTGATGGAGAAGGACGTGGTAATCTTCTCATCAAAAGTTCACAAAGTTGTTTCTAGGAACATGGAGTCAATTTATTACTTTGAGCTGTCTGACCAACCTGTAATCAAGATTATCATCTCATGTTTGGCCTCTAGTCATTATACTCATTGACTAACCTTTAATTAGAGTATGTGTCATCTATCTTTTACATGGAGGAGTCATTTAGCTTGTACATGCTATACATGCGTTGTGTCTTGCACCTGAACTGTTCGTAGCTTCTCTTCTTACATTCAGAACATGGACTTCTGGTCTCAGTGGGACTAGGAAACACTGTAATCATGAGAAATTGTCTTGCTGACAGTGTAGTTCCTCCTAGTCAGCACAGGACAAATCAGCAGTTGTGTGTGCAGGTCACATCCCTTACTGTCCTTTATTTGGAGAAAAGACAGGGACAGCAATATTGTCCTGAAGTTACACGTTGTAAGAAGCTGCTTATGAGTACTGAAAAGAATTCTCAGCTCAGTGTTTGTGTGTAGCCAAATGAATGATTGTTATCCTTAGAAAAGATGGGGAAGGGGTTGGCTGTTTGGTTGTTCTCATTTGCTGAAAAATTGACTGGTTTCCCCCTTCCAGCAATGAATGAACCGTGTGCGCAGATGTATAAATCCATGTGAAAATGCTTCACACCCAATTCAAGATGATATCAGCTAGAAAAAAAGTAATTAACCTGCCATGTGGACAATAACGAGAAATCAGGAGTTGCAGAAAACGAAGGTTTCTCCCACTGAATTGGGGCTTAGGTCTCTACTTTTGTGGCGGTCTGGCCTTTCGATACTGCGGTCTCTAGCTTTGCTTTTTGGGCAGGTAGAGGTAAAGCAACCACTGAGCAGTGCAGGAGCAGGCCAGAACGAGTGCCCTGTAGGTAGAGGACTTCCCTCCTGAGGCTTTTTGCTGTGGCTTGTGCCTGCGCCCTGACCTCTTTGGCACTAATGGAGGGTTCATGCCCACCGCTGCTGCTTGCTGGGGAGAGGATCTTCTGCACTGGTTCGTAGCAAGGTCAAAGCCAGATGGTCTTTTGTCAACCTGGGACATCAGCAGTTCCCTTCGTTTATTGTTATCTGTGAACAACAGGCTGCTGCATGCCTTGGTTATTGTTTTATTTCTTAATGTCATATTTGCAGTCCTGCACTGGGTAGTTTAATGAGTACCCTGGCAAAGCTCAGAGGTATTTGCTCTCAAGAGGACAGATTTGGATATTCTGGTGAGTTTTTTCTGTAAGCGAGTACTGCTGTAAGGAGAAAGAAGCCTGTGCATCTCTCTCGTAGAAGTTAAGGCCGATACCACTTGGGGTCCTACAATTACCATACAAAACACTACCAAAATTGAGGTAGAAAGAAACTACCTGAATGCTAATCTGTTGCTCATGGAAAGGGCACCTGTGGAGAAATGGAGGAAGCATGGAAAGAAGTGAGGGCAAAGAAAGTAATTTAGAAGAGCACGGAGAAGGAGAGGAACTCTGAGGGCCTTGTATTAATTACCTTGTATTGTAAATGAAACTTCCTTTTGATAATGGCAGGCTGCATTGTGCAATATCATTGTATATCTGCTTTGCCTGGTTACCTCTTCCTGTAACTACTTTTTTCATCAGTTTTCATCGTATGACAGATATGATTGATCTAACTCTTCCACTTCCTCAGTGGTATTGTACAAATGTAAGTCTTACTTTTCCTCATTTACTTTAGAGTCAGGGTTCCTTTGTTGTCTGTAGTTAGGTAGATTATCAGGAATGCTAGTAGTGCTATTTTAATAGCCTTTTCCACTCAGTGTAGTCTGTGGGTGCTCAGGAAGCTTTTCTCTTATTTTATGCAACAGCTTCCCTGTCAATGGATAATGATCACTTTTTGTCTGCATGGAAACCGAAGACTTTGAGATTAGTGGTTTCCAAAGTAGAGTGCGAGAAAGGCATACAAAATCACTGTGATCTGGGGAATGCTATGGTTTTGTACAGGTGTTTCTGCGAGGTAAAGCTTGGAGGGCGAAATGGAGACCCTGGGTGGTGCAGTTTGATTAGTTTGTAAGTCAATGTTGGCTGGACAAGAGAAAAGAGAATTTTCTCATAGTGAGCTCACCTGGGATTTGTGCTGTCAATAGTTGCTTAAATTCTTAGTGCCTGCTGTGCCTGGGATCAAGATGACTATGCATAATGGTAATTTCTGAGCATACTTAGGAATATTTTCATTTTGCAGTCTCTTGGGTGCTTAGAGGAGTCCTTGAGTTTTATAAGGTTGCTAGTGTTTGCTAATTGCAAAATCCAGTGTGATGCCAAACAATGACTTCCAAATGGAAAGGTCAATAATTTTAGAATTAGTAATGGATCGTGCTCTGAGAAGATAACTTGGTTAATTAATTTAATAAAGTGTTTTCACAAAGGGAGCAATTAAACCAGAGTCTGATTATCTCTGCTTGATAATACTTGAAATATTCTATATTAAAGTTCCAGGTTGTAACTCTGATGGTACCAAAAGAGCCTCTTGATTTCTGTTACTCTCTGAAACGCCTTGTCTTATTATATTGTTTATATTGTTTGTATAACAAAGCACAGATCTTCAGAAATAACGTTGTCTTTTTCCTTGTCTGGGCAATAAGGTATCAACAAACCTGAAGCAGTTGTACAGTTCACCATAATTGCATTGTCGATATCACAAGGAGCATGGCAATCCCATGCCTGTCTTCCTTCTAGGATGTAAAAAAGTGGTGTGTGCTTGGATCCTTCTGTTCCTCTCCAGTCTCCTACAACAAATCCCAGTCAGATGAGATACTATTTTTCCTCTGTAAACCTGCTTATCCCTGGATCGCAGCCCCTCAGCATGCTGCAGGTAAGGGATCTTATGATGGGAAGGTTAGCTGCAAACCGTCGTGTCCCTCACGCAGTGCAATTCCCAAGACAGAGGGGAAAGAGGAGCAGTCTGGATTAGTGTAATGATCCTGTATTTGTTCTGGAAATCCTAATTGTTTCTGAATTTTCCGAGTGGCTGTTCATAGTGTGTTTCAAAGTTTTCAGTATGAATCAGTTTTAGTATGATCAGTTCCCAGCAGAAACGAAAAACGAGCTTGTTTTCACTGGGAGACAATTTGAGTGTCTGTGGGTGTAGGATGATGTGAAGAACTGAGATTGTATGTGAAAATTTAGCACTGGGAGCTGTTCTAATGGTGGGAACAAAACTTCGTGTTGTTCTCTTGTCTTCACAAGGAGAAACCAGTGATTTC